>NW_025421485.1:3125000-3750000 GCF_011764305.1 Mustela putorius furo
TCAACCAGTTTTAAATAGTAATACCATATTTACCGGGATCTCCAATCCCAGCCCAATTTAGAAATCAGTAGCACCAAATATGTGTTTTAAGTAAACACGTATTTGGAATTCACTACTCAATAACTCATGTATCAAAACTGAAATCATAATGGAAGGACACAGTGCCACATGCCGGAGCTTGTAACCACCAGTAACCCTGCGAGACAGCGGAGCACCAGATGAGATATAAAAAGCCCCAGAACTAGACACTTGGTCCGTGATCTCACACGTCAGGGAGGAACATGGCAGATTCAGTGCATGCGACTGGAAGCGGGCTTGTCCGCGTCAGGAAGAGATGAAAGGGAGATCGGGTCCCTACTTCACAGGATTGAAAAATCAACCTCATATGGAATTAAGATGTAAATCCGACTGCCAAAACTTTAAAACTTTATGAATACGGCCAGTAAGAGGCATTGGGATATGAGGGAGGGATTTCTTTAAAACGAGACAAATGGTGCAAAAAATAAAGAACAGATGGACGGATTTTACTATGTTCAAATTAAGAATGTGCACCTGTACTCATAGTGTGCCTGCTTGCTTGCTTGCTTGTGTGCACACCCATGCACGTGCGTGCGCACATACTCACACACACACACACACACACACACACACACTTACCAAAATGAAAGTGAAAAGGTATGTCCCAAACAGGAAGATTATCTTTTCAGTCCTGAACCCAGCACAGAGACTCAAACAGAATAAATGATCCAAAGTCACTTGTTGGATTATTGAGAAGGAAGGAGGAAGTAGGAGGGAAAACAAAACGTAATGGTTTTCTGCTGACTCATCCAGAACAGGGCACTTCGCTCCCCCAGTACAGAAGACAGGTTTCCTTGGAGGCATTAACGCCGTCTGTGAGCGTGTGCTCTGAAATACATACATATGCATGCAAGGTAGTGACTAGGCAAACGCAACAGCGTGCGACTCTAGGTTGCTCTTAGAACTGTGTGTGGCTCTGCGATAGCCAGCGTGTTCTAATGGGAAGATTGGAAATCGGTGGAAAGGAAAGCGGTTTGATGCTCTGAGGCTTCAGATCAACCCCCCCGTACTGCTTCTCACTAGAACGTTCTACCCCAACTCTTTGCTTCTCCGTTTCTGCATCTGCAAAACCTGGGTACGCTGTGGCATGCAGGCTTGTTGTGAGGATTAATGAGTTTCCAGTGATACGTCTGAAACACCTAAGACGGCGACACGGACCCACGCAGTGCTCAGAACTCCTGATCTCCTCGTCAAGGGGTCTGAACGCCAGCCTTCACGTGCATCAGCATGCTGCCCCAAATACCTAAGTTGCTGGAGATCGCCACATTTCTCTCCAGCTCCGGGGTATCTGCGAAGCAGCTGAGAACATTCAGGAACTCAGGGCTCTGCCCATCTCGCCATCCTAGTGAACGAAAGCCTGAGTGGACATAAAGCAGCACCTTCTCTCATTAGTATACCTTATTCCGAACTAGGGGCCAAAGGAACTACAGCATCCAGCTGGAATTTCCAGCGCTGGAAACATTTCCCAGCAGGCTGCCTGGGTGGGTTCCCTGACCCAGCCGAAACAAGGATTTCTATAAGAGCCTCCTCCTCTGAGGTCTGAATGAAATGTTTTCCCTGGCTCTGGACTGGAGCCCTGTATTAACAGCAGAGACATTAGCAAAACACCAACCACAGTTTTTTTTTTCTTTTCTTTTCTGTGGAATGCGGCTTAGTCCTCAGGATGGATGGTGGGTTATTTTTCCTTACATAACTACCTCTTCTCTGCAGTCTCCATTCCCATGTTGATAGGAAAGATTTAAGCTCTCCGTGGGGCCCCACAGACTGGGCTGCCTCTGGGACGAAGCCCCAACAGTAGTAAAGTTGGGGAGTCCCCACTCTGAGAAGGGTAGAAAGGCACATGCGCTCAGTGAAAAACGGACAACGTGGCTTTGACACTAAGCACTCCTTCAGACACACACTCAGGCACACGCGTACACACACACATGTCTGCACAGAAAAGAAGAGAGACTGGGAAGGAGGTTGTAGCATCAGTGACGTCTCCCAAGGCTTTATCTTATTTTGTGCTGATCTGACATGTTGGTTTCCATAGCAACCTGGATAATATGTGACGTTGATTTCAGAGAGGTCTACAGAGCCCGGCAGCACATTCTGGATGAAAGCTCCTATTTTGTGTCCCAGGAACTGCAACCACTGGGCTCTGGGAAGTGCAGGCACGTGGAAACTTGGTCATAAAGGTACTCAGCCTGGAAAAAGAAAAAGTCCTGGTTCCTTGAGGCCTGAGGCTCCGACATTTGCAAGAAGAGAAAAAGGCCTTTCAAGAAAATCCCTGAGAACTCCGCATAACTTATAAGACACAATTTCCCCCAAACAAGGGATCATTCTATCCCTTAAAGCAGAGTTCAGGTTGATTTTAAAGGTTATGATCAAAACAGAAGGTATGAACTTAGCAGATAGGATACCGAAGAGAGGGGTGAGCAAAGATGATAAATTTTGGCAGGTGTGTTACACAAACTTAAATAGCTTTAGAGTTTTTACAGGGAGAGAGTGAGTTTATTTATTTATCTATGTATTAGGTTTTCTTCACGCTTAGTGTCTGCCAGGGGCTGTAAATTCATACACCCATGAGGTGTGACCTGAGCCTTCATGAAATTTATATTGATCAAAAACAAGCACCTACACAGAAAATGATAATATTCTGTGGAGATGTAACAGTAATCATGTGAGAATATAAAAAACACTAACCTGCTCCCATATAGTTGGTCTGAAGTGAAATCTGAGGGGAAGAAACCTGGGAAATGTCCCGAAATGCTTCTTGAAGGTGAAGTCGGGGTTCAGCCTTACAGGAGAGGCAGGGGAAGCTGGAGCGCCGTGGGAGGGCACAGCAGGCACACAAGACTGCACCCAGAAGGGGAGAACGAGGTGAAGGTAAGGCATAGAGCCCTGCCGTGGGGCGGAATGAAGGGGCGAGGCCACGTCCTGGGGAGGGGCAGCTGGGAAGACAGAGGAGGAGCAGAATGTAGGGTCTTTAGCCTGAAGACCTCCTCCCTGAGAGCACAGGTGGTGGGAGCAGCTGAAGCCTGGCTACATGGCAGAGATGTGACCACATGAGCCATGGCGGCAGGACTGTGGTGGAGAACGGGTTGGATGAGCCTGAAGACAACTAAACTGTTCAGGAGGTTTCTCAGCCGACTAGGCAAAGACCACAATCAGGACCTAGTCCGTAGGAGCCGGGGAGGAGGAAGTGGATGTATTCAAGAATGGTGGGTGAAATCAGTGTAGTAGAAGTAATTGTTGGGCGGTAGAAGGTTAGGAAGTGAAAAAGAGAGGAAGAGGTATCAACGATACTCTTAGGTCATCTTTTATTTTTTAACATTTTATGTATTTTTTGTCAGAGTGTGAATGAGAGAGCGCAAGCACGGGGAGCATCAGGCAAAGGGAGAAGGAGAAGCAGGCTCTCCGCTGAGCAAGGAGCCCCATGTGAGACCCTAGTCCAGGATCCCGGGATCCTGACCTCAGCTGAAGGCAGATGCTTAACCGACTGAACCACCCAGGTGTCCCTCTAGGGCATCTTTAACTGGGGTGTGGATGACAGAAGATCACAGGGACATAAGAAGTTAATTCATTGCGCTTCTAACACTTTTTAGTTTAAAGAAGAGTCCTGAAGGAGGAGTTAGCGTATCAAGCTCAAAACCTCATAGAACGCTAGCAACCGAGTCCGTGTGGGGGGTCATCAGGAGAGCCAGAGCAGCCAAACTATTTGAGAAGTCCAGAAGAGAACAAAGAATTTGTTCACATTGTAGACACGCTGACACGTCTGGTGTATTCATGGGACAAAGGCAGAGCACCTGATTACACTTTTGAAAAAATAACCTAAAATTCTTAATTTAGGGCTAAGATAAAAATTTCCATAAGAAAAATAGATTCAAAGAAAATATACATGCATGCTTACATAAGGGGGTGAGAAAGGCTTTACTCTTATTCCAAAAAGAGCAGACACAAAGGAAGATGTGAATAAATTAGATTGAAAAAATCCATCCTATCAAAAAATGTCATAAATGAAATGACAAGACAGTAAGTTAAGATAAAATCTGCAGTGTGTAAGACAGTGAAGTTAATACATTAAATATTTAAATATCTAATAAAATGATAAAAAAAGGCAGAAAAAAGTCCTAGTGGAAAAATTCACAAAGGATTGAACAGGAACAACCCAAAATGTTATAAATATTATAAATAAATGTATATACGATAAAATGTTCAATCTCTCTAGAAAGATTTACAAAGATGAAAAAATTTGGCAGGAATGTTGGCTGATATGGGCTTTCCAAGAAACAATTAGATAGTATGTATCAAAATCATACATTATACCCATAAATTCTACTTCCGGGCATCTATCTGATACCAGCGCAAAAGAATGTCCATTGCAGTGTTGTTTATAAATGCAAACTGGAAGAGAACCTAAATTGTCCAATATTGGAATTATTTGCTTAAATTACAGTGTATTTATAGAATGGGATTACACAGTCCCATCAAAGAAAAAAAAAAAAAGAAAGAAAAAGCAAAGTCATATGCCATGATATAGAAACATTTTCTCTTTCCAGAACACTTGTGTATTTCAGGAGCCTTTATCAATTTGTTCACTGTGGTAGCTCTGGAGCCTAGAATCTAGCATGTAGCAGACCCTCAGTGAATGTCTGTTAAATGCGGCAGGCAGAATTCTAAGATGGCCCCAGGTGGCACTTTCGTGACAATTTACATTTTGTGGCAAAAGGAAGTTTGCCATGTCATTAAGGTTACTTATGAGTCGATATTAAGCTAGGGGAGATCCTCCAGGTGGGGCTCACATAATTAAAAGAGGCCTTTAGATATTGAGGGATTTCTTCAGATAGTAGCAGGAGAAGAAATTAGGGAGATTCAGCGGCTGGGCAGACTCTATGAGAAGGAGGTTCTCCATGGCTGAGATGGAGAATCACTGACAAGGCCCTGACAGCAGCCTCTAGGCAATAAGAAGGGGTCTCTGGTCAGCATCCAGCAAAACCACAAAGTCCTCAGTCCTGAGATTACAAAGGACTAACTTCTGCCAACCGAATGAGCTTGGAAATGGATTCTGCCCTAGAGCCAAGCCCCACAGGTACCTTGACTCTGCCCTTGGGGTACCCTTAGATGAGCCTGCCTAGACGTCTGACCTGTAGAACCATGAAAGAAATGAGTGTTGTTTTAAGATATTAAGTTTCTGGTAATTTGGTATACAGCACTAGAATTCAATAATTTTGCTCAAATAAGCAGATTACCAAGCAGCGCATGCGGTATGATTGTTTTCTATTGTTGCTACTCTTCACATTCAAGCTTGCACAAGAAAACCAGCTGAAGCACGTACACAATGATGTTAATAGTGGGGGGCTTTTTGTTATTTTTTCTTGTTGTTATTGGAGAATTGTATTAAATTGAACCAACTTTAACCACTAGACCTGTGGAAAATCTGATAACCCATTATTTCCATGGCCTAAATAGCATAGGTTAAGCTTGGCCATTCTTTAAGGCCCTCTCAAGTGCCACCTCACCACTGGAGCCACTGTGTCTCCTCTGGCTATCTGTTCACAGAATGTGTAGCTCTGGCTTTGAGACACAGAAAATTGGGGTTTGAAAACTAACTTCACGACTTACGAGCTTTTTAAATTTGGATGATTTAGGTGACTTCTTATGGATTCAATTTCCCCAAATGTGAATTGAGAGTGAGAATACTCACCAGATAGGGTCCTCACGAAGATTAACTGGGAAAATAAGTGCAGAGCAGATAGTAGAGATCGTACTGAGCCCCTGGTAACCCGCAGGACCCGCAGGACAGGTGCTCGCTGATTCTTTGTAGTTCTATCTATCAGGGTCGTGCTATTATCATAGCTTCCGGTAATGGTCTCGGCCACCGTTCTTCTACAAGTATGTCTGAATGTCCCCAAGTACTTAGCACAGTGCATGGCACCTGCCAGGGGTTTAGTAGCTTCTGGTCCAATTACTGCATGGAAGAGGAAAATCAATCTTGGTAAAACTGAACGTTCAATTCACCAGGCAACGCAGGCTGCAGTAATACCGGACTGCCACAAGATGTCAGTATGAATAGGAAAGCTCTGCATTTCAGGAATATTCTGGATAATCTGTCCCTTCCCTCCTGTAGGACTCCAGGAAAACACACAGTTGCAATACTGGAAAGGCAGAAGGCAAACTGCCGGAATCTGCGCACCTAGCTCCTGTTTCCTTGTGTGGATCAATACATGCAAGGCACAGCTGCTGATCTACAGAGAAAAATATCTCTGCCCAGCTGCTAGACCTAAATTAAGACCCCAGGAGACTTTGTCTGGGGACAATTCTACAGGCACAGGCTTTTTCCTTTTCCCTGCCTTAAATATGCACCTCTGGGCCCGGGTGAAGAGACAACATGGTAACAGAGAAAATGCACCTTCAGGTTCTGATTCCACCGCTGACCATTTCTGTTTGTCTAAGTTCTTCAACCTTTCTGAGCTTCATTTTGTCATGTGAAAAAAAGAAGAAAATGAATATATAGAAATTACAGGTAGACTGTTGCAACCATAGAGACTTATGCAGAACAGCATTCCAGAGTATCCTGGAATCAAAAGGCAGAATTTTCTTGGCAGTCCTGGAAGGATTTGGGCCCTGAGCTACTTAGCCTGGAGCATTCTATCAGTAAGGGATCCACAAGTTCTCTGAATAAGGCTTGCTTTGACACGGCCTCCAACAGTAGCTTTCCCTTTCAGAAACATACTCTGTTGAGCACACACACACACACAAATTGCTCCTTACCAGTTTCTAAAAAAGGGTATGAATGTCATTGTCTCTCTGGTTTCCTGTGGTCTCCATAAAATCTCCAACCAGAGTATTCTGGGCTCATAAAAATGTCCACAGCCCGTTTCTCATCTGCCTTAATGACGTTTCCTAATGGCTGACATTGACATTGGCATCTTTTCTCTGGGGAAAGTGTTGTGAGACTGGCTTCCCCCTTCCCCAAAATAGCTGGTGTGAACAGCCCAGGAGCTGGAATGCAGAACTACAGTTTTTCTCTTCCCATGAAGAGATGTATCCTCCAAGATGTGGGAACTCTGCCCCATTTCCTGTGGCAGCAGGCAGAGAGGCCGGCCCCACTGCCATCAGGAAACAGTTCATAGTTTGGACCAAGGAACCCAGCATGGTGCTGCTCCTGTAGTTTCAGGGAGGGGATAAAGGAATCAACAGTGAAGACATCACTGAGCATTGATGACATGTAAAAGATTTGTAAGTCACGAAGTAAGGTCATCTTTAGAAAAGAAACACATTATTTTGTTCAAAATACGTAGCCGCGTCACTTGATCAGGCCATTTCAAGGAACCCGAGGGGAAACCAGCATGGCCATAAACAGCTCTAGGGATGCATGCCAGCTAGCCTCTGGGACTGGGATGAGAGTGTGTCAAGGAACAGATGGAGAAAGGGGAGCATCAAGTAGAGTGTTCTGAGAACCCAGAGGAGGAAGATGTCAGTTGAGATGGGGAACTTCTTGGAAGCTGACTGGCTGAGGAGAGCCGTGCCTTTGTCACCCCTCACTGGCCACCTGCTCTGTGGAGCCCCCCTGTGCTGCATGCTGACACCCGTGGCTGTGGGGCCCCGAAGGCTGGTCCAGGTAGCAGTCTTAAGGAGGAGCAGGGTTTTTTCCTGGGTCTGGGGATATAAGGATGAATGATGTCCAACTTTTGTTCTCCAGGGCTCACAGCACAGTGGGAGTTAAAAGCATAAAGAGCCAACTGTACCAGAAAGAAAAAAAGAAGGAATGATGAGCATTTGGAAAGAAATGAAATGACAGGACTCAGACCGTCCGTCCGGGCAGAGCACGTGCTGCCGTGTCTCTGCTCAGGCAGTGGAACCTTCTCTGATGAAGCACCATTCATTAAAGGACCCACCGTCACTCCCTTAGCGTGTCCCATTTGGTTTGACATAACAGAAGCGCCTCTGCTGATGACTTCGATTTGTGTTTGCCTGTCAGTGGTAGGAGAAGACACTGTAGATGATCAGAAAGTTCTAGGTTTAAATCTTACTTCCTACGCATTGACCTTCAGTCGCCTAACCCCTAACAACAGAGAAGACAATACATTACTGAGTTATTTTGTTGATGTTGGGGGAGGGGGACTAACCACGATGATGTTTGCAGTTGCCATGACAGGGGTTAAGGCATCTGTCGAAACTGAGCACAGGGCTTCTTCCTTTCTTGCGTCTCCCGGCGCCCGGGCTCTATCTGGAAAGGGAGCCATGCGTACGTGTTGTTATCTAAATAACGCTGCTCATAATAAAACCAAACACTACCCTTCACCCTCTTCTGGGGAATGGCTATGTCTTTCTCCTTCCCCGGCAATCATAGCTGCGGATTTTACTGCCCCTGCCTTCTCTGTTAGGAAAGACGCCTGTTTATCTTTTCTGCCCTTGGGTCCTCTCCTCCTGTCCCCCAGGAAATGACTTTCAGCACCCAGGGTGCATGGGGGGGGGATGTGAAAAAGTCTAACCTGCAGGTGGAGAGATGGGAAGTCAGTATTCTCCAGGATCTTTTTTGTATCTCGGGGTTTTTTTCTTTTTTCTTTTCTCAGATTCTCTTCCTCTCTCACCCATCCCCCCAAATTATGTTGCATCTGGGTGTCTAAATCCCGCTCACAGCTGTGCCAATGCCTTCCCCACTCTTTCCATCTGCCTGTTTGTTTTTCTTGGTTTTAGTTTGCAGTCTGCTATTTTGTATAAGCAAAATTATCCTTTCATGTCTTACCCATTTCGGTGGTTTCTTCTGGTTATTGTAAACTGCAGCATCTGTGGTGCTTGTCTCCTAATTATATTTCCAGCCTTCTAATAGGAAGGGCAAACAGGCATATGGAACAGCAATACGGAGCCTTCTGCGCCCCTGACCTCCATGTAGGAGCCCTCGCAGAATCCACAGAGCTCTCCAGGCTATTTCATCGAGCTCAGCTTGCTAAGATAACACACAAACCTCTGCTCTATAGAAAGGATGATAACTCAAATTTAGACAAAGCTCCTGGGCACATTTTCCTCATAAATGAGTCATCCTGGCTCTCAAAGTATGACTCTATAAGTAGATACATATCTCCAATTTCCTGGTTCTAGTGAAACTCAAATTATTTGGTCAGCTGAGTCAAAGGAAGAACAGAGATGTCAAGAATGCTAATCAAGAGATCAGGATTTGATACCCAATATGGATAATAACTTGTTGAGTGTTTGGGGGAAGGTCCCACAGAATCCCTTGAACTTAGTTTTCAAATCAGTCCAATTAGCAGCTACTGGTCTAGATGATCTATGAGGTAAATGAGCAGAATTGATTCAACCAATGAATTGTTCATTGTACCAATAATGTATTAGAAATTAGAGAAACTAAGATGAATTGAATAGTGTCCCTGTTCCAAAATGAGCTCACAGTATAATAATGGGGAAATCCAATAGGTAATCAGATGATCCTAGGACAATAGGTGCTAGCATAAAAGCATGAACAGTTCTCTGCATTGTTCATCTATTCCAAGATCTATTCCAAGGATCATTTTCTGTAAAGAAAACATATTTTAGGCTTCGCATCCCATACAATGTCTGTTGCAAATATTCCCTTCTGCCATTACAGTGTGAAAGCAGCCACAGATAGCAGGCAAAAAAAAAAAAAAAAAAAAAAAAAAGAGCAAGGCTATGTTCCAATAAAACTTTATTTACAAAAACAGGTGGTGGGCTGGATTTGATCCATAGGCTGCAACTCACTCACTAACAAAATTCACTGAGGTTAATCTTCAGTGGATTCCTCATTCTCTGAAAAGGACAAAACCCATAACATGGTCTGAAGGCCCTCTAAGATGTGAACCCTGCTTCCCTCACCAGGGTTGTCTTTTTTTGGGGGGGAGGTGTGGTGGGGACAGTAAGCAGAGGGAGAAGCAGGCTCCCTGCTAAGCAAGATCCCAGGACTCTGGGACCATGACCTGAGCTGAAGGCAGATGCTTAAATGACTGAGTCACCCAGGTGCCCCTCACCAGTGTTATCTTGGCTTCTCCCCTCATTCCAACAGCATGGGACCTTCGCAGAGTTTCTCCTCTCTATGATATACTCCTTCCTGCCTTGTACCATGCTCCTCATACCTGCTTGTTTCTTCACACCTTCACTCTTACATCTACTTAATGTCTGTCATCCTTCAGAGGGCAGCTCAGATATCACTTCCTCACGGAAGCCTCCCTAGATTCCTCCAAATTAGGTCCATGCCTGTGTGTCTATACTCTCTCTGCTCCCTACATGTCTCTTTGGTAGCCCTATCACAATTCTAATCCCTTACCTAATTTTATAATCAGATCTTTAATTCTTTTCTTCCCTATAAATATCAGGTCCATGAGAAGAGGGCCCATATATATCATGTCTTTTTTTTTTTCAATTGTATCTTTAGCATCTCCACAACAGCGTGGTACAGAATAACCCCTCCAGAGTATGGTTGAATGGATGGATGAATAAAATAATGCTACAGAGGGGTCCGCAATTATTAACTATTGCAGCCTGGGAGCAAGGGTGACAGGTGGTTGGGAATGTTTCGCCGAGTAGGTGACAATCTGAGATGGGGTTTGGAAGACAAATAGGGGATGAGAAGATTGAAATATAAAGAAGATCCAATATAAAAGATGAAGATTTTGCTCACTGACACTACTCTTCTCCTTCACCAAATCCCTAAATATGATTCTTCTCGGTTATTCTGCTGGTTGCCTTTAACATTAAGCAGCAATTCAAACATCTTTTTTATTCCACCATTGCAGGCCAATATCTAAGAGCTGTTACCATTCTGCTGCAAGTGACAAACCATCCCCACAATAGCTCAAGGGAAAATGACCCTTGATTATCCGAAATAACAGGAAATCTGGAGGTAGGTGGTACCAGGCTTGGTGCAGTGGCTAAACAATGTTATCAATGACCTAGGCTCTTTCCATTATTCTCCTTGGCCACCAGCAGTGTGTTGGCTTATTACCTTGTAGTCACAAGATGGGTGACACAGATCCAAGCATAATATCCTCCAGTAACTGAGTTTGAGGCAGGAAGATGGACTGCTGGGGAAAAGAGACCTTCTTCAGTAGCTCTATCTTTCTATCAGGAAAACAGTTGTTTTCAGAAGCCCAGAGAATTCCTTTGTTAGAACTACATGACAGTCCCACACTTTGAATAATCAATAGCAAAGAGGAATGGTTTTGTTGTAACTGGTGTAGACCAATAATACATTTTCCATGGCTGTGGAAGGGGCCCTCCCCCCTCAACATATTCCTGCTCAGCAGATGCTCAATAGAACTGGGGAGGTAGCTACAAACAGGAAGAGAAAAAAGGGTTGCTGAGTAGGAAACCACAAGTTTCCACCAAAGCTAACTATAGTGCTCAATGTTGAAAATGTTTTCCCTCAGAACTGTGAAAGAATTACACCATTGTGTTCTAGCATTTTGTGCTACTAATGAGAAATCCAATGCCTGTTGATTTTCATTCCTATGATGTTTTCAGGGTCTCTTTATTCTCACGTTTGAAATTTCATAAGGGTGTGTCTTGTTGTGACTTTTTGTTTTGTTTTTTTCTTTTCTTTTAAATTGTTCCCTTCATCTTTGAAAAATATTTTAACAATGTGATTTATTCAAGACTAGTTGCCAAGTTAAGACACACATCTATTTCCAATTAGCACTGAAACTCTCACCTGTTTTACTTCCTGGTTCTACTCTCGGTAATTACTATAAATGCTGTTGCAAAAGGAACCCCGCCACTCCCCCTTCCAAAATCCTCTCCAAAATTTGAATTCAGTGTATGTAAAATTGTTGATTAACTTATGTCAAGGAGGCCAAGACCAGCACCTTGTTCTTTACCTTAAGTTCTTCTCTGTTTTGACCAGACCCTATCTTTTTTTCAGCTTCCCTGTGTGTGCCTGCCAGGGGACCCCCTAATCAGCAGAGAATCAGGAAAGTAGACCAGGGATAACCATCCTGTCTTTAAGCACAAGCACATTTTAGTGATGGACATACACCATGTCTTAGTTCCTACTTTATTAGTGTTTCCAACCTTATTTTTGTCATTGTGATTGTCATCTGTTTTTACTTTTATGTAAATCACTAAAAGTCAATCTGTAGAAGACAAGATCATGTCCAGAATCTACTACTGCTCTTATTTCAGAGGAGTTTCAGAGTCATTTGTTACATGGCAATAGAAACAGAGACATTAACTAAACATCTTAATAAAATAGCTTGAAAGAATATAGATTGTACAGGTGCAGATACAGATGAAGATTATATAGGTATGGGTACTCTACGATGCCAAAAGCAGTGGGAGAGCTAACAAAACATTGGAGAGAAGCTGTCTTCGCATAGCTGTTAATACCTTATGAACAGTGTTCAAGCCAAGATGGACCCATGTAGGTAGCCAAGACTCGAAAAGAGTAAGGTGCTCAGGGAATGCCGAGAATTGAAACAAACAAACAGAAACTCTAAGGGAACATAGGGACACTAAAATGGATCAAACTTGACTCTAGGTTGAGGCAGGGGAGTGCCTTCCCTAAAAATTCAAAAAACACATGTTCACATTGTCTGTCTGGTTCACAAGAACCTGGTTGAGAATTTGCTTAATGTAATCCTAAATCAGTAATCCTTCCAGGGAAGGTCGATTTTGTGTAGTAGAACAAACCTCATGCCCAGCCTCAAATAATGCACAAAATAATGTCCAAATGTCTTAGAGAGGCTGGCTTTTCTTTTCCATTTTTAATTCAAGTTGAGCTAAAATTCATTCCATAATCATATTTTGGGTCTTAATTTAACTTTTTCCTCTGATTTTTTTTTTTTTTTGGACTTTCTGGTATACCATGGTGTTATTCCAATTACCACTGAATAATGACTGGATAATACCCTGAAATATTTTTAACAACTTATATGAATGAAAGAAACATTTATATTTAAGATTGTACATTAGTAAATTTAATTCTAGTGCTATAATATAGCCTAAAATGGTGTTTTGTCTTCTTGATTCAGCTAGTCCCCTACTTAGAAAGCTCTTTCTCTTCCTATTTTGAGTAATTCTTTCATTTTCTTAGTTTCCTTTGATATACTACCCCTGTTATCTTTTTTACAACATATGTAATAGAGTTAATTGTCTCTTTGTTTATGTTCCTGTGGCACTTTATTCTCTAGGATAACACTTAGGTGCATGGCTCTCTCTAGCTGTAGTAGGGAGCTCCTGGAAGGTAAAAATCTGTGACTCATTAAAATCAGTCTCCCCGAGGTGTAACAGAGTCTGACACACAAGGGATACCTCATAGATATTTACTGAATTTCATACATATACATAATTTGAATCCAAAACTTAAGTTGAGAGTAAATGAAGCCTTTATGTCTCTTACTGTTTCACAGGACACTTCCAGTGTGGGCCATAGGTAGAAAATCACAGTAAATGGCCCTCTCACATTTCTTATATCCTTCGCGTCATACTACTCTGAGAAAAGGTCTTGGGGTGCTTTGGCAATACCCATGTATCTTCCTTTAACTACCAGAAATAATGGGGCCTGGACAGGATGCAAATTATTCTCAGTCAGCCTGGGAAATAACCAGAACACCAGGAGAATGAAAATAATGTGTTCCATCTCTCCTCCCTTGGCCTTTGGGAAACAACGTCAGCTTTGATAAATGTCAAAAACATAAGAAGCACAGAAATCAAGTGAGTAAATGCCCTTCTCACTCATCTGTCACCATGACTGAAGGAAGCCCACCAAAGCTGCTTTCTTCTGGTGGTCTTTAGCTTTCAATAACTCACCTTTTCCAATATCTCCTTAAGACACAACAGATTCAGGCTATGATGGGAAATTCATCTTGAATAACATTACTACTGAATTGACCATGTTACTAACACTACAGCAGAAAGTGCAGTGGATAGGAAGGACTGATTGAGATCTCCACCCTAATGAGAATTTACAGTAAGAAGTAGACGTGGGGGGCCTGAGTGGCTCATTTAATTAAGTCTCTGACTTGGTTTCGGCTCAGGTCATGATCGCAGGGTTGTGAGATCAAGCCCCACGTCAGCCTCCACACTCAGCATGGAGTCTGCTTGTGATTCTCTCTCCCTCCCTCTCTCTCTGTCCCTCTCTCTACTTGCTCTCTTTCTCTAAAATAAATAAATAAAATATTAAAAGAATAGTAGTAGAAATGTATACTGTATACCAGGAAACTTGATAGATAGGAAAAAACTCAGTAAGATGTATTTTCACCACTCCAGAAATTTACGTTCCAGATGGGTAAGTAAAGCATGCCAGTGGGTAATTTCAGTTCAAGATGAGGAAGTATGGTGGAGTTAGCTCCTAACCTAGGGCTGTGTGGTTGTTAGGAATATTAACTAATTTCCTTGGAGGGCTTGATACCTAAATCTTGAAAGAGAAAGAAAAAAATCCCCAGATTTTCTACAAATGAAAGCATTTTTTCACTATAATGGTAACGACACACCGGTAGTGCAAAGGCATGAAGTCAGACAAAGCAATATGTATCTGTTCAATTACAAGGGGTCTCAGTGGTCAGGGTGTGGTGAACACAGGGAGACGGGAAGGAGATAAGAATGAAGGGGGCAGGGGCCAAACCCTGAAAGACCTTGTATTGTGGAGCCAAAGGAGTCATTATGGATAATCGACACCAGTAATTTTCAAACTTTGTGGTGTTACAAATCACCTAGCACTCTTGGAAATACAGGATCCAACTTGGTGGGCCTGCGGTGGGGCCTTTCACATGTTTTATATGCTCCCAAATTCTAGATCTTCCAAGTGCAGCAAAGCCTGCCAGCATCACCTGGGCTCTTGCTTCAGATGCAGAATTTCCAGACCTGATGGTTCAGACTCTGCGTTTTTACGAGATCCCAGGTCATTTCCATCACATTGAAGTTTGAGAGGTGCTGACCTAGAGCCATGGTTTAATCCCAGCTTCACTTTGGAATCGCCTGGAGAGTCATTTAAAAATACACACCTGGGCCACGCCTACTAGACTTCTGAAGTATTTGGTCTGAGGTGGGCCCCAGGCATGGATGTTTAAAAAAAATCTCCAGTGGTGATTCTGATGTACAGTGGGCATTGGGAACAGTTAGGCTCGGTAGAGAACAGAGATCCCAGAGAGTGGAGATGACCCCTCAAAGTCACCCAGCCTTGGGCCTGGAGATAAAGCTGCAGATCGTTAGTAAGAGTGTCTTTAAAAATATCACTCTTGTCTCCCCAAATCTGAACTTCGTCCCCAGATGGCAGAACGGACTCCAAAAACCCAATTGTCTTTCTTCAAGGTTAGCAACTGGGTTTCATTTTCTATAAGTTCAAATCAACCCAAAGTTTGTCTAACCCACGGAGCAAAGTAAGTCTCTCCCCTTTTCCAGGCATGACACTGAAGGCTTCATCAAATAAAATGGATGTCCTGCCACGTGGTGTGAGGTTCTGTGCTGAGTTTGGAGCACAGAAATGGTCTGTAAAGACTCTGAATTAACATCACTATCCCGTGAGCTGTGAGCCGCACTCATAGCTGTAACACACACGTGAGGGAAGCTAATGGACCAGAAATGGTCAGATGAACAGGTGAAGCAATCCATTCTCCCATTTTTCTGCAAGACATCACGGGCATGCATTTCCTCCCTAGAAGGGTCTCACCTAACGCCTGAAAAAAAAAAAAATTGTTTTTTAAGTATTGCATTGGTTTTAGGAAAGAGACCAACGTTCATTCTGAAACCTGACAGTTTTAAAAAAGTATTTCGAAGCATTCATAAACTGTTAGGCAAAAACCTTCTTTATTATTTTTTTTTCAAATAGAAGTCAAAGCAACCTTCTAAGTTTTAAGAAGACTTTTTTATGATTTCTTTTATTAATAAGGAGTTAATACTGTAATTGTTTCTTTGCATAACAGAACTATTATATAAAATGAATATATTTAAGATAACTACATACTCATTTCTTTCCTTTCTTCTATGAAGTACGTTTTCTTTAGAAGCCAAATTTATGCTTTGGAAGAGGCAGCCGAATAACCAGAGTTGTAATTTTATGAAACCACAAAAGGCTCCTCTAAAGGGATCTGACTTGAATACACACTGCAAGGAAATTAATGGTCTCAGTTCAAACATCCTCTTTAAACCATCTCATTTTGCCTCTTATAAGGAAGAGAAGAATGCAGTTGTCAGGCTGACTTAGGAGAAGGACAAGTGTTGTGCAACATGCTGTTGGCAGGAGACCACGCGAGTTCTTGCTGGGGTATCTCAGCGGCCTTCGGCAGGAGGGGATGTGTTGTGTGTCATTATCAATTTGCACTCTGATTTCCTAACAGTTCAAGAGGCCTTTTGACAAAAGCCTCCATTTAGATCTAATAATAACTCTGGATTTTTGCTCAACGTCTCACAACCTGGGAAGAGGCCCAATTGCTAAACATACTTCTACTGCCTGAGTTTCTTTTTCTGAGCCCGGAGGGGACAGCCAAGCGGACTAGAAAATGTGTATTGGGGAAATGTTTTCCCTTCTAAAAGCTCTTTTCAAAAGGAGTATCTCCGTTCGTTTATCAAGTCCATCCGAACAATTATCGTAGTTACGGGTCACACTGTTGCTCTCCCATCTAGGCCGGGGTAACAGCAACTACAATTCAATAGCTCCCTATTTCCTTCTCCATCCTACAGTTATAAAATCTAATGGACTGAACTGACCTACTTCTCTCTACTTAGGAACACAACATCTAGTCCGTTTCCAGTAAGTTACAATATCTGCTTCTACCTCACTACCTTCAGGGCCGTGTTCCAGGTACGGCTGGCCCTTCCCGAGAGAATGCCCTTCGGTCATTTTTATTTCTCTTTCTCCATGCAAAGCCACAGAAATAGGTCCGCTCTCTCTCCCTCTCAAAAATGTCTTGAGGTTGCTCAAAGAGAACAGTACTTCCTGTCTCTCTCTTCCAACAAATTTTTCTTTTCTTCGAGGCAGCTGTCCAATGTCCCCTTGAGGACTTCTCGGGTGGCCTGAGAGGCAAGCGTGTGCTTGGGACAAGTCACGAGGGAGAAGACGAGGGAGGTGAGTCAGCAGAAATGGGGGGCAGTGTGCTGGTGGGGGGAAGTGGGAGGAGGGCAGAGTTCCGTTCCAAGAGCAATGACCGTGGTATGGCTTTGATAGAGTGGCCGTGGCCACATCGGCCTGCCTCACAATACTTCCTGGAAGGGCCAAGTCATTCTGCCTTTTTGTCACGGTCCCCCACCTGGGGATGTAACGTACGTGGGCGCTTTCCTCTACTGCTGCGTCTTTGTCTCTCACTCACGACACGTCCTGTGTGAGAAGAGAAAGAGATCCGAGGAAGGAGCAGATCAAACTCAATCTATCCTAAATAAATAAATAAGTAAATAAATAAATAACCAAAAAAACCCCAAAGATCAAACTACTGTTCTGTTACTTTTTGCAGTTCTTGAAAAGGGTGCTAATGGAGGATAAAGTTGAAAAAGTTGATCCGAATTCTGTTTATGGCCTTTTCGGAAATGTAATACTTTTCCAATTACTTAGGGGCTCTCATGTGCTGGATACAAGATTGACACAGCGTGGGGCCGGTGTGCTGTGGTTTTGGAACAGAAAGTGATCTCGCATTACATCGAACTGGGCTACCGAACCAGAATGAGAGCACCTTTCCAAGACCAGAACATCTCTCGAGGAATTGGCCATCCAAGCTCTGTCTGGATGTTTCCAGAAATACTCCACTCCCAATCCCAGTTACCTAGATCAGAACGGTCTCCCTTATAGCAGAGTTCTCTAGTTCTCCAGGATGTTCTCCTCTGTGGGGCCACTTCTGCCCTTTGGAAGAAAAGAAAACAAAAAAATCCATATTTTTGTCTATATGACTGCTTCTTAGGGAAAAAGTGGTCCAGAACTATCACGTCAATATTTTCCTAAAATAGAGTTTTTGAAATGCCATATAACTACAATGAATAGAACCGCATCATAGAAAAAATAATGCCTTTAACCATTAATCACATCTAGGGGCTTCAGAGTGGCTCAGTCGGCTCAGGCAGGGTCCTAGGATTGAGCCCTACATCAGGCTCCCTGCTCAGCGAGGAGCCTGCTTCTCCCTTTCCCTCTGCCCTGCTTGTGCTCTCTTTGTCTCTTTCTGTCTGTTAAATAAATAAATAAAATCTTAAAAAAAAAATTAACCACATTTTTTTCCATATTTAACGTAAGGGACAAAGTGCTTTCTGAGGAGGAAGAAATATTTCAGTATTTAGAGTATACCCAAGTCTTTCTGTAGTTTAGAAAATATACAAAAATGCTTTAAAATACTCATATTTTAGGGGCATCTGGGGTGCTCCGTCCGTCAGCTAAGTCTCTGTCTTGATTTTGGCCCAGGCCATGATCTCAGGGTTGTGAGATCAAGCCTCACATCGGGTTCCAGAGTCCGTGGGGAGCCTGCTTGAGATTGTGTCTCCTTCTGTGACTCCCCTTGCTCACGCTCTCTCTCTCTAAATAAATAAAGAAAGAAAATCTTTTTTAAAAAAAATAAATAAAATACTCATACTTCAGATTGAAATGTTCCTTTTTTGAGACCAGTCCTAAGAACGTAATCCAAAACATGGGAGGAAGCTTTACACAACCAGTCACCAACACAGTGATGTTGGCAAGAACTAAAAGTTAAAAACACGACAAATAACCAAATTTTGGAATATACTTAAATAGCCCATGGGTTCTTACAATAATTGAAAACCATGACGCTCTTCAAAATGCTTTTATGAAACGCAGTCTCTCATACGAGATGGTACCATATCATATGAGATGGCACAGAAGGGAAGCAAATGTGTCTACAGCGAACCTGGAAGGTTGGCGAGGAGAAAGAAGAGAACCCTAGGTACTGGCGTGAGACAAAGGATAATTGACGTCTAGTTCCCATATTTTTTTAAAGCGCATGCTTTCTATTGTGCAGAGAGAAGTGTTTTGGAAGCAGGTCCTGGAAACTATAAAGGACACTGGAAGAACGGAGGGTGTTTGAACTGTGAAAGCAGTGATAAAGGTCCTCATTATTATTGTCTGCAATGGAGCTGGTGAGCGCTGTATTCACAGAGACCTCGCCTTATTACTCAGTTACACGAAAAACACGGTCACGGAATCTTACAAATTCGGTGTCTGTCGACCACTGTTTTGGTTCCCATTCCGTCAGGCGCTCAGAGACTGAGGCTCCGTCCACAATCCCACAATCTTTTTTTTTTTTTTTTTTTTAAAGATTTTTATTTATTTATTTGACCGAGAGAGATCACAAGTAGGCAGAGAGGCAGGCAGAGAGAGAGAGAGGAGGAAGCAGGCTCCCTGCCGAGCAGAGAGCCCGATGCGGGACTCGATCCCGGGACGCGAGATCATGACCTGAGCCGAAGGCAGCGGCTTAACCCACTGAGCCACCCAGGTGCCCTCTGTCCACAATCTTAATCTTAACCTACTGATTTGCTTACTTGGTGATCCTTGTGAGAAGCTCCTGGCTGCATGAGAAATGGGTATCCAAAATAACCAAATTTTTTTTTTAAGATTTTTATGTATTTATTTGACAGACAGAGATCACAAGTAGGCAGAGAGGCAGGCAGAGAGAGAGAGGGGGGAAGCAGGCTCCCTGCCGAGTAGAGAGCCCGATGCGGGACTCGATCCCAGGACCCTGAGATCATGACCCGAGCCGAAGGTAGAGGCTTTAACCCACTGAGCCACCCAGGCGCCCCTCCAAAGTACCAAACTATTACCCCTCCATGCAATCTTCACAATCGAGATGATTTGCAGTTTTGTTCTGCAAACACAAGGCGCAGCCTTCTGGTGGCCGCCCCAGACGCCACGCCACTTCTGAAGCTAATGGGTTCCTGCTTTGGCTAATGGAAATGAAATGCTGCAAGCCTGCTTTCATTTGAGTAAATTTTACTGAAATAACAGAGATCATTTTCTTCTAAGTTGATATTGTCTCTTACATATCAAAGTCCGCTAAAGCCCATGTAAGGTATGAGTCAGGATATACTCCAAGAGTCGTTTCTCTATTATGCAGAGCTAGAAGGAGGTGGGGGGGGGGGCTGGGTGTTTAAATTGTCATATTAGTCATAAAATAAGGTTTCTGAAATATTGTCAAAACTGTAACTTTGTCGCATATTATAATTGCAAATTGTCTAGAATAGTTAAAAGGTGAGCTGTTCTCGATCCTTTAGGCAAAAATCCTATGTGCAGCAGGATAATAGGAGAAAGTAGCTGTTAAAGGTGAAAAGCTTATGTGTCCAATAAAATCCTGGAGGCATGTGAGAGAGTGGAGAAAATCGTCTCTTCTTTGATGTGGAAAGAAGCTGCAGTGAGCTCCCGTAGCTTAGCTCTCCATTTATTTATTCGCTTACTAAATAATGTATCCATGCATTCATTAATTAAATAACTATACAATTTACCACTCCAACATTTCCTCATTTCCTCAGTCACTGCTCAGTAATTTACTGACTCGTTAATTTGATCACTCATTCATGGGTTTGGCTTTTTTTCATTGAGTAATATGTTCTTTACCTATACATTCATTTTTATAAGCAACATTTACCAAGGCACGTTGCTAGGTGCTGGCAATGAGGGAACGAGAAAGACAAGATCTCTATCCCCAGGGAGTTCACGGTGAATGAGACAGACGCGTGGCGTTGACGAGAGCTTTACCAGAGGTGGGGCAAAAGCACCAGGAGTGCAGAGAGTGAGGTCACCGCCTGCATTAGGAACCCCAAGGAGGTCTTACAGTGTTGCTTGAACTGGGTCTGCCCCATGAGGAGTAGCTCATTAGACAGAGGACAGAGCAGAGGGAGCCAGGAGGGCTCCTGTCAGAAACAGAAGGAAGCCTCTTCCCAGGCAGGGGAAGCAGCTTGTGCCTGGCTGGCTCAGCTGTGTGAGAAATCAGCCCTTGTTTAGAGAACAGTGAATGGCTCCCAGCTCCTGGAGAAACAGGGCAAGACTGAAATGACCCCAGGTAGGACATTTCCTGGAGAAACAGGGCAAGAGTGAAATGACCCCAGGTCTTGCCAGGGCGGAGACCCACTGCAAACAGCCATGCCAGCTACCCTTTGGGATGATAAAGGTGCTGACCCATTCACACAGCGAAGGTGAAGGTGTGCGAGACCCGACCTTTCACCTTCATGGATAACTGGACACAGTTCCCGCAGGTGTAAGGAAATCGAAGCCTACTTAGCCACTTCTCCCTCTGCCCCCATTAAACTTTCCAAACTCTTGGTGTCATAGCTGTGCCAAAGCTTTTTTGTTATCTTCCATCTCCCTTATTAGAACACGGGGCTCTGGAAGACAGGAACCAGATCATTCCTTTCTGTACCCTCACTGGCTAGGTTTGAGCAGTGGGAGACTTAGTCGATGAATAAATGACAGTGTGAAAGGAGGAAGGGTAGCAACAAGTCAGGTGGTCTAAATGCTAGGAAGTAGTAAGATTAAGGGGAGAATCAAGATTCCCCTTCCGCAGTCTGGTTCTTATCCCCTCAGGCCACGTTTACGGTTTGTGTCACACACGGCACCCATGAGAAATGTATCCTTCCATTTTTTACTGCGAATCCTTTCCACCAAAGTAAATCCTTCATGTTACTCATGATATTAATTAAAATATATGTTGAATAACATAGATGGGAGTTTTCTTATGGTGAGACTCTGGCTTTTTCTTCTTTGATCTTGGTTTTATCTGATGCAGTAAGTTCCTACCATTCATGCTGGTCAGATGAATGAATTCAGGACCCTGTTAATGAAAACGTGAGATGATGAGAAAAAGATAGGATGTTATTTACAAAAAATGAATATATATATATATATATATATAATTTATGAAAATAAGACCACACAGGTATGATACTCTTTCAAATCACCAATTGTTCAGATACCCTCCCTAAATCTTATTGATGTATAGGCAGGAATTTTCACAACTCAGAACATACAGGCAACAATCAATATTTAGCTCTTCAATTATACAGTTAAATTTATACCTACACTGTATTTTTATTTAAATGTTTTACATGAAAATAATATCAGAGAGGCGATTAAAGAAAACTTTTCAGTAGATAGCTCTTAAAAACCCCAGCCGTGACACATTTTCTTGTTCCAAATTCCTGTCTTTTCCTTGTCAGACTTATCCTCCCAATGAAGACATTTTTCTTCTAACTCTCCACATTTGTAAAACTGCTTTCTTGAGTTCATGCAATCCTGTCATACTTTAAAAACTAACGAACAGGGGCAGCAGGGTGGCTCAGTAGGTTAGGCGTCTGACTTGATTTTGGCTCAGGTCATGATCTCAATGTTGTGAAATCCAGCTCCTCATCTGGCTTTGCATTCAATGCTGAGTCTGCTTGAGATTCCTTTCCTCTGCCCCTTCCCCCACTCCTGCACAATCAATCAATCAATCAATCAATCAATATCTTTAAAACCCGAAGAATAATTTGTTAACTTTTTCCTGGCTGTTGGCTCTTTCAATGTTTGCCATTTGGCAAATATTCTCTAAAGAAGGGAAAAGAAAAGCAAAGACGGAAGGAAGGAAGAAAGGAAGGAAGGAAGGATGGATGGAAGGAAGGAACTGTTTCTGGGGGTTCAAGATAAAGAAACAGGACTCACACCAATTCTCAAAGGAAGAAATAGCTTTATCTGTCCACTGTTTCTCTTTGAACATTGTCTTAAGATGAAACTTTCTATCTAAACATAGTGAGTAAAATTTAATGTAGATTCCTGTTGCTCCTGATATCCCCGACCCCCCCTGCTCTCCAACACGGTTGAACAGATTTACCATGCCCCCAGGAATATAAGTGTTATGCTCTGCTATAATTTCCCCAGCATACAGGTTATTATATTTTACTATTGTTAGCGTAGGCGAAAAATGTTTCTCGAATATTGCTGTTATTTGCCTTGTGGTTACCAAGAAGTTCAAGCAATACAATTACATTACATTAATAATGGTCTGTAATTTTGACTTTTCACTGAGTCATAATGATTCTTCTCCCACTTAGGTCTATTCCTTGAGAGTGATATAACTTGCAAAACTATATATGGGGTCATTAGACCAGGAAATTTTCAGACTTCTGTTTTTCTTCTATTCCTACAATCTCAAAATCTCAAAAGAGCATGCTCTTTTTGTTCCCCCCTGCAGTATGTTTCATTTTGCCCTCCATGTGGCTTATGTTTCTAATGGAATGTGGTTAATGGATTCTACTGCTTTTAACTCTAACATATGCTTAGTCAGATGATCCCAGACTAGCTTACTAGGCTTTCCCAAAGAATATTCAGTGAAAGTGTGTTTAAAGTAAAGCAACTTTCTTTAATGCATATAGTCTCACTTGATGCATGGTATGTTTCTAAGAGATGGATATTAGTATTGAAAACCTAAAAGAGGAGCAAAGAAGGTACTGTACCTCCATCCATAAAGGTAGAGTGTTCATTTGTGGACAGGGACTCTGTATCTAAATTAACCAATCAAAGGAGAATTCAACAAAGCAGGTCCCCCATTCCTGTTTACAATGACCTCTGGCAAACGTATTACTTTTGTTTCTTCTTACCTATTGTTTACTTTCTTATCAATTCCATATATGTGATGATTACTTATGTGGTAACTCCAAAAATTCTGTGCCCCAGTGGAAAAGGGACAACTTCAGAATTGATGTACCAGGATAACCCTCAATGCTCTTTCGTGGCTCCAACAGTACATCGATGAGATCAGAAAACAACCCCAGTCCTAACCAAACCAGCTAATTAGGGGCTGCAGAGTGAATACACTTTGTTGTGTGGAAATGTAGAAACTGCGCAGAATGCCTACACATGAAGTACTCAAAAGAAAAGAAGCCAGCAGGTACCATCAAGGGTTCTCATTGTATTTCCAGTGAATACCCTTGTAAAAATGAGTACAGTTTGAAACCTAAGGCAGTAAGTGAGAGAACATAGCTAAGTTCTTTGTCCCTGGTTCCAAGATAGGACTTTAACATAATTTCTTCATTAGTAAGGAGATCCTTTCTCCAAAGGGGTCCTAAACATTCCTGCTTCTGTAAAATTACAATAATAACTTATACAGTTCTTACTGTGCAGTAAACACTATGTTAGGCACAATTTACACCCCCACGACAACTTAGCAAAATAAGTTTGATTATTATTCAACCTCATACTTACATGGAGGCTGAAATGAGAATTTAAATAGCTCACCCACGATCACACAGCTAGCGGTCAGCAGAGCATAGCTGGGCCCCTCTCAAATCCTCTCTGGCACTGAATTCCCTTCACCGAGTAAGGACACATGAGCGCCCCTCAACCCATTAAAGTGGCTTCATGGGCCGGCATCCTGCAGAACCCATCCCTGTCTCTTGTTTCAGAACCAAATAACGGTTTGACATTTGAAATTCAAAAACAACAACAACAAAAGCCCCTAGAAGGCAAACAGGCTATTTGCAGTTGTTTTTCCTCCCAAGGGAAGCTCAGTTAACACAGGAAAGTCAAATTAAAATTTGAACAGTGGTTGAATGCCCAGACAGACACAGAGATAGTCAGGAAGCACATGGCGACTCTTGAGGGGCAGCAGGAATGCATGCCCTGATGTCAGAGGGAAACCTGCTCAAATGCCTTCCCTCCCCAAGGTCCAGGTTCTTCACCTGTAAAATACAAGGGTTCAGCCAAATGATGAATACATTAGTCAGAATCCCCTTGTGTTCAGACAACCCATGCCAGATCAAATGGGAATGATGGATGATGATGAGAGCTGGAGGCCACATAATACCTACAAGTGTGGGCATATGATGGATGCAAGGGTGATGGACGGATGCATGAGTAGAATAGATTAGGCGGAAAGAAGGAGTTGAAATCTGCCGCAGAATTAACTATGTCCAGAAACCCATAGTCTTCTTGCTGGTGCTCCAGCTTTCTCCAACTCCTCCTCCCCATCCCCTACCTCCTCTCCTACTCATCCTGGCTTCTTTGCACTGGGTCCCAGGGGATTGCATTGGTCTCCTGCATGAGAAAGAGGACTCAGAAGGAGTATATCGGGCTCACATTACCCATGGCTGCAGCCAAAATAAAAGATGTAGTTACCCTTTCCTGTCCAATTCTGAAAGTTCCCCAGAATGGCCCCGATTGGTCCAGAATAACTCCTTGTTTCCTTCATGCAGATGGATCATACGGACTCAAGAAGTGTAGCACTGGGCAGCAATGTGGCCAGCTCCACGTGCTTTCACATTCCATTTACAGATTATGTGCTATTTTTCCCTTTTATCTCCTTGTTTTTTGCCCTTCTGGCTTGTTATAGTCAGACATTTCTATACCATGTTCATCATTGGGATGTTACTGATGATAGGAAGAGTAATAGGTCGAAGGTGAACAGTTACAAAATGAGTTTAAAAAATTGATTAGATTTCTCTTGATAAATTGCCAGCACAATTGATATCGTGGTCTATAACATTTCTCCTTGTTCGATTGTGCCATTGCGGGAAGCAGAATAGTGATCCCTCACAATTCCCATGTCCTTTTACCTGGAATCTCTGAATATATCGGGTAGAGACCTCAAAACAGGGGAGTTTTCCTGGATTGTCCATGTAGCTCTAATCTAATCACCTGGACCCTCAAAGTGGAAAAGGAAGTCCAAAGAGTCAGTCAGAGAGAGGACACACCAGAAGCAACCAGAAGGCAGTGCAATGCGAGAGAGACTGTCTGCCAATGCCAGCTTTGAAGATGAAAGAAGGGATTCATGAGCTAAAACATATGAGCAGCCTCTAGAAATGCGATCCTCTGCTGATAGCCAAGAACCCCAAGGAATTGAAATCTGCCAACAACCAGAATGGTTAGGAATGCAGATTCCCCTTCTAAGCTCTAGAAAGGAAGACAAGCCAGCAGACACATTGATGGTAGCCCATGAGACCCATCGTGTGCTGCTGACCTGCAAAACTAGAAGATAACAAATTTGTAATGTTTAGGCCACTAACTTGATGGGGTAATTTGTTACAGCTGCAATAGAAAACTAATTCACTGGGTTGTTGTTGTTGTTGTTGTTGTTGTTTATTGTTTGTTTGTTTGTTTTGTTTGTTTTTTAAGGAAAGTGTTCCCTAAGTGGGTTTCTTAACCCATTTGTTCAGCCCTGGAAAGCAGAATTGTGGTGGTCTTGGTTGGTCAAAGTCCCACTTGTCTGAGTCTCTCTTCTTAAGAATAACTAGAGGAGCTTTTTCTCATTTTCATTTTTATAAAGAGGACGAAGTTTCTTGTTAAGAGTTAAGAGTGCACTCTGTAGAAAATGGGGTTAGGGAGATACACATTGCTTAGAAAAAAAGAGACTGCAAAAGAGAAACATTGGGTACAGGTGAGACTCATTAGCCAACATGGTCCAGAGAAACACATTTCCCTGGCCTGACTGTCTGGGCTTCCAGCCTGGATGCTTCTTTCTTAAATCGGCCGTGCCATCCATGCCCCCTGCT
Source organism: Mustela putorius furo (assembly GCF_011764305.1). Taxonomy (NCBI): domain Eukaryota; kingdom Metazoa; phylum Chordata; class Mammalia; order Carnivora; family Mustelidae; genus Mustela; species Mustela putorius. The sequence continues at coordinate 3,151,470 of NW_025421485.1, forward strand.
CTGATTTCTTTAACATTCTGGTTTGCACTTCACTGACTTGTTACTAATCTCAAATGGTCCCAGGATTTGTTTATAATTCTGCTCAAGGTAAAAATTCTACCAAATAAGTCATTTCCATAGAGACTTCTCATACTCGAAAGGATCCTACAAAATGCTGGCTACCTGTTTGACTTGCTAATGTGGAGGATGGCAGTGTTAGGTTGTGATTCCATCACTAATGATCTCTAACAGCTGCACTTTTTCTAACCGCATTTTCTCAGTGTGCTAAGGCAGTGCCAAAGCATACAAACCTGTTTTAACAATCCTAGGTGTGATAAGATGGCAGATAAAGATAATGCAAAAACAGAGAGCAAGGATCATCTTCACCCAAAACTTAAAAGATAGGATAAGGTACACCCTTGAATTAATAAGGACTTTAAAACCAGAAGGTGAAGCATGTGAACACATGGTGTACCTGGCCTTCAGTGGGTTTATGAAACCCAGAAACAATCGAATCTTGATTGTTAATGCCCACATGAGACCTGAAGGGAAGACCGTAAGCCTAAATAAACCAGGAATTATAAATGAGACCACTACTAGTACCCCAAATATCTCACCATCAGTGAAGGGTAAATGAGAAAAGAGACCTCCCATATGCCCTAAAAACTAGCAAGAAAATTGATCTATCTCTGCCAGCTCTTCATATGAGTTTGGGCTCTAAATTTATACCACCTGACTCACCAGAAATAAATATACAAAGCTCTAAATTCACTTTAATAACACAAACTATGTAAAAATTTCCACAGGGCACAGAGTGGGGAGAGGGAGGCCTTCTTAATTTGAGCTCATAATCAAAGATTACAAAATGCATGAGGAAACCACCCACCCATCCTAAGCACAGTGAAGCAGACGCAACCCTGCAGACCATGAAAACCTAAGGACATTCATTAATAAAACAAGAATCTGAAAGACAAACCATTAAACATAGAAATCAACACTGTAATAAAAGAAAAAAGATATTTGAATGCAAGAAAAACAGTCAGATGTGACAGAAAAATAGAACGTTTGGAAATCAAAAGTCCTTGAAGTTCAAAGTTCCTGGGACAGACGGAACAGATTAGACTCCTCAGAATAAGGGGTTGGTGCAATGAGAAATCTATTTGGTCCACGTTCCCAGAATAAAGCAAGGAATTCTAAGGACATGGTAAACATAAAGGGTCCTTATGTGAGGATTGAATGAGAAGGTCCAAAGCACACTGACTGCAGAAGGCAAGAGAAAAGGGGGCAGGGAAGCAATATTTGAAGAGATGATGACTGAAGGTTTTCCTGAAGCGATGAAGTAACGTGCATCCTCATATTAAAACAGCACTCAGAGAAGAGTGCACATTGAATTAAACACACGCACACACACATGCACACTTAGCCATAAGGTAGACTCCACATCACTGCAAAGACAGGACTGGTGCAGTACTAGGCATAAGGGCTTGGAACTCACCCAGTACATAGTGCAGGATATATATCAGCTCTTTTTCCTACCCTTACAGCTAGAGTAATTAAAAATGCATTGCTACTGGAGTGCCTGGGTAGTTCAGTCGGTTAAGCAACCAACTCTTGATTCCAGCTCAGGCCATGATCTCAGGGTTGTGAGATCGACCCCCACATCAGGCTCCACACTCAGCGTGGAGTCTGCTTGAGATTCTCTCTTTTCTTCTCCTGCTGCTCCTCCCCTTCCTCATGCTATAAATTTAAAAAGTTAAAAATAAAGAAATAACTAAAATCTTTAAAAACCATACACTACTATTATTGTTCACTTCGCTTCTCTCTATATTAGTGAAATTGCGTAAATAGCGTAAGGAAAGCAAATGGCTGAAGCATAGCGTAAAATCTGTGGGATGAGATTTTTTTGTGTAAAATTATACACAAAGGCCAGTAGGCCTCAGGCCATCATTCTTAAGGCTGGGGCACAGAAAACAAATTCTGAAACAAACATGGCACATGTTCACTTCTATTTAATTTGGGCTGTGGTTCCCCCCAATGCATGGCTATTCCTTCACAGGAATAGCTGTGGAGATCCTTCACAGGACCCAGCCCCAGCCCAGGCTGCCAATCCCTGTCTCCTGGTCCCGCGTGGCTTCTGCCTAAGAGAAAGCACAAAGACAGAGGCTGTGGTGCCCTGGGGGCAAGTGGGTGCTGATTATATTATTTTTTGTACTTTTCTATGTTTGAAAGACTTCATCATTTTTAAAAGGAAGCTGGACTTTCTGCATGGAGCTTAAGTGTCACAATTCCTACGTAACTTTATCCCACTCACCCACTGGCCAGTATTTTACCTTCAACCAGTGTAACTCGGGCTACTCTGGGTCTCCACCTCCCTACCTGAGAAACAGGGCAAAGGTTATAGGGGGATTACCTCAGCCGTCAGTGACAGGAAACAGAGTTTTCAGCTCCCCAAACAACGTAGTTTCCAGCTGCCTTCCGAAAGCATTGGAAGGACTGGAAACTGCATTTTATGTCCTACTTAGCATACATCTAGGGGGTTTAGGTCATGACAGCTGGTTTGGTGGTTAAGGAGGAATTTAGAGAACTAAAAAATGAATACAAAGAATACCAAGGACCTCAGCTGTCCAGGGGTAAGGGATTTTTACAGTCCTTTCAGCTGTGTTAATTCTTCCAAAATGCAAAGCACCACAAAGATGTTCGTGGTGATCATCTTCAATTATCTTTGATCATCTTGGCCTGGCTACCTGTAAAGAAAAGTTGACCTCATATACCTCACTTTGTTAATGTGGAATAACAATGGCGGCGATGATCCGTTTCTCTACAACCCGCTGGCTAACGTGCGGAAGTTCAGACGCACGTGTTCCTGTGCTCTGATAGTGAAAAGTGCTGTGATAATGTCTGACGAATAAAATAGCATTTTCCTGACATGGAAAGGCTGGTAGATACATAACAGAGATAGGTAGATAGATAGGTAGTAGGTAGATAGAGAGATAAATAGATAGATACATGATAAACAGATAGAGATAGAATTGCTTTGACTTCTTTTTTCTCTCTTCAAAAAAGGTAGATGTCACAAGCTACATATCTGAAAAAGGACTTGTATCTAGACTATAAAGGAACCCAATAAGCAACATTAAAAATAAAATCCAGTTACTAAAAAAAGCGGGGGGAGTATGCCTGGGTGGCTCAGTCTCTTGCGTCCCACTCTTGATTTCAGCTCAGGTCATAATCTCAGGGTTGTGAGATTGAGCCCTGGAGTTGGGCTCCTTGCTGGGCAGGGAACCTGCTTAAGATTCTCTCTCTCCCTCCACCTCTGCCCCATCCCTCACTTGTCTGCACCTGCACTCTCTCTCTTAAAAAAAAAAAAAAAAAAAGGAAAGAAAGAAAAGAAAAGAAAAAGAAAGAAATTTGCCTTAAAAAAATAAAATAAAATCCGGTTAGACAAGAGCAAAAAACATGAGCAGACATTTCACCAAAGAGGACATATGGATCTAAAATAGCATATAAAACCGTGTTCAGCATCACTCATCATCATGAGAATGTGAATGAAAACCACAATGAGATGTCACTACATACCTCTTAAAACAGCTTAAACCACAGGTAGCTGGTGAAATTGCAGAGGCACTGGACACACAGCTGGTAGGAATGTAAGATGGTATAGCTACTCTGGAGAATCGTTTGGCAGTTCCTTAAATACCTAAACATATAGTTACTATATGACCCAGCAATCATGTTCCCAGCCATTTTCCCAGAAAAAAATGAAGATTATGTCCACATAAAAACCCATACGTGAACATTCACAGGAGCCCAAACCAAAAGCAATCTAAATGATCTTCAGTGGATAGATGGTTAAACACGCTGTGGTACATCCATACCATGGAATAATAGGCAGCAATACAAAGGGATAAACTCTCATGTGATAGTTATTTTTGCCTGTTAATTTGACAAGGCTAAGAGATGCCCGGATAGCTGGTAAACATTTTTCTGAGTGTATCTGTGAGAGTGTTTCTGGAAGGGGATATAATTTGCGTTGGTAGACAGAGTAATGAAGATCACCCTCACCATGTAGGAGGACATCATCCAATCCATCGAGGGCTTGGCCCGAAGAAAAAGATGGAGGACGGGTGAATTTGTTCTCTACTAGAGCTGGAACATCCATCTTCTCCTGCCCATGGACATCTGTACTCCTGGTTCTCAGGCCCATGGACTCAGACTGGGACATACTATTGGCTCCCTTGGTAGTCAGGCCTCACGTTTGGACCAGAGCTATACTACTGGCTTTCCTGTGCCTCTGGATTACAGATGGCAGATCGTGGGACTTCTCAGTCTCCACAACCAGGAGAGCCAGTTCTGCTTTCTACGTGTCTATGTATATCCTTTTGGTTCTGTTTCTATGGAGAACCCTGGCTAATACATCTTGATACATGTCACAGCCCAGAAGGATCACAAGAGCACTGTGCTCAATGAAAATTCAATCTTGAAAGTTTCCTTATTTGATGATTCCATTTATAAAATCTTCTTACACGATAAAATTATAGAAATAGCAAACCGATGAGGGGTTGTCAGAAGTTAGGCAGGGGTGGAAGGGATAGTTACGTGTGAATATACAAAAATAGGAGGAGGGAGAATTTTACTGTGATCCAACAGTCCTGTGTCTTGGTTGCAGTGATTACAGATGTCTGCATGTGTGATAAAGCGCTATAGAACAACACGAAAATAACATCGCATACAACTGGTGTCAACTGATGTTGACTTTAACCTGACCCTGGTTTCTAGTTGGAGAAAGAATTGGATATTTTCTCCATGACTAAAGGCTCATAAAAACCCTGGATCTGGTTCCAGATTCATCAACCAAATGACTCTGGAGCCCACATCACTGTCGCTAGGGAAGAAGCTCAAAGTTTCACATTAATTTCTTGGCGTGACTAGCATTTCAGCAGAGGAAGAATGACTGCTGTTAGGGTCTTGTTATTGCTGGCAGGGTAATACCTAGTGAGGTAGAGGCTGATTGTCCTACCCACTCCTGCTCAGAAAAAATACCTAGTAGTCTACAATTCTTTTAAGATAACAGGGTCAGGTAATTATTTAAAAAGAGACTTTATGCTTTCTAATCTCCCCTGTCTGCTGATAAGTGTGGAGATAAATAGGAACAAGTGTAAGAGGCAGGCACAAAGTAAAAGGTCCGGGTTTCGTTCTGTAATGTCCCTTTTTCTTTCTGAATTGCTGTAGCCAACTGCATAAAATACATTCTCTATGGAATCCGGTAGCTTTCACTTTTCAGCCAGAAATATGGCGCCTACTGACTTCTGAAAAATCTAGCCTATTTAAGTTTTTTTCATATGGCCAACAAGTGCAATTAGGAATTTATTATCTCTTAGGTCAGTGAATCGCTGTTTTGCCCAGGATAATCTGTGTTCTTATCCTATGTCTGCCACATGCTCTCTATAGGATCTTTGATAAGTTAATTTATTTAACTTTGGACCCTCCATTTGTAAAGTACAATCAACAGTCATACTTACTGCAAAAATACTAGGAGTGTTAAAATATACTAATGCTTCAAAATTGTTGAGCACGGTATCAGGGTCATAGGGAAAACTCAAGTTCAGTAAATGATAATGTCGATAACATTATTAGTGTTAAACAGTCCAGAAAAGAAAGAATAGTAAGCACAAGTCTTGGATTCAATTCTAATATCATTAGAATATATGACCTCAAAGACTATAAGCTAACCACTAATGACCCAAGTGCTTGCAGCTATAAGATAAGGAGGATGCATCTCTGACTCAAAAATATGAGTGCAGCAGGGGCTACTAGAGAGAGAGAAATCTAAGTCTTTAAACAGTTGTGAAGATGTCTTATTGTTCTATTAAAACATCTCTTTAGAAATAGGAGGACATGCCAGGGGCCCAGTTTCTGTATGGTCACATGTAAATACAGGATGATACCATCCCCACGAGGGCCTTTGTGGCATCTGCCCTGCACAATCTGTCCTGCTAGACACTCTTGACCACCCTCCTGTCAGGTACTACCTTGTCAGCCAAGTTAATATACAACTGAACCAACTCAATAAAGAATGATCTAATCATATTTCTTCTTTGCTAAAAATGTCCAATAGATTTTCATGGTCTCAAAACAAATTAAAAAAAAAGAAGAAGAAGAAAACTACAAAATCTATAAATATTTGGCATACATTCAGTCCTCACAATGATATATCCAAAATTTATTTTCCACACTCCATTTCCACTACTGACCTTCACAGGCTTTGTGCTTGTAAGCGACTCATTGCCACCCCGGGAAAGCCCCATGGTTTCCCTCTGTTCAGCCTTCAACACACTGTCTTCTCTCTTTCAGTGTCTTGTTGAGTCCCACACGCCTGCCCCCCGGTACAAATCTTAGGGTCTAAATACTATAAATCTTGTTTATTCCCAAGTTTCCCATGGCTGCTGCCACAAATTACCACAAACTTAAAACTTCGGAAATTTCTTTTCTCACAGATCTGGAGGTGAGAAGTCGGAAATCAAGGTGTTAGTAGAGTTGGGTTCCCTCCAGAGGATCCAGGGAAGATTCTATTCCTTCCCTCACCCAGCTTCTGCTGGCTGTCAGCATTCCTTGCCTTGTGGGTTGTATTAGTCAGGCTCCTCCAGAGAAATGAAAACCAATAGGCTGGAAATATACATAGATTTAAATAACTATGTCTTTTATGTCTATGTATTTCTATGTATCTCTCTCTAACTAGATCTACCTATCTCTTTCTCTCTATATATATGCATACATTGGGAGATTTCTTTTAAGAAATTGGCTAAAGAGGGGATAATGGCCAAGTCCAAAATCTACCGGGATGGGTGGTCAGGCTGGAGACCCAGAGAAGAACTGCAGTGGAGCCTGAAGGCTGTGGGCTGGCACTGTGGGCTGGCAGAATTCTCTCTCGCTCCCAAGAGGTCAACCTTTTGTTCTACTCAGCATTTAAGTGATTTGAGGAGGCCCACTCACATGATGGAGCATTCTCTCATTTACTTCAAGTCCCCTGATTTAGATGATTTAATGCCAGCCAGGGGCATCTGGTGGCTCAGTCTAGGGTCCAGCTCTTGATTTCAGCTCAGGTCATGATCTCAAGGTCATCCCTGTGCTCAGGTGGGGAGTCTGCTTGAGATTCTCTCTCTCCCTCTCCTTTTGCACACACACATGTGTTCTAAATAAATAAATAAATAAATAAATAAATAGACGCATGTTGGTACCATCCCAAAACACCATCACCGAAATAGTCAGAATAATGTTTGAAGAAATATCCGAGAATTGGATAATATTACGTTGACATGTAAGATTAACCATCAACTGACCCCAGAGCTCCAGTCTCTCCTTTCTTCCCCCAAAGATTTTATTTATTTGTTTGAGGGAAAGAGCATGAACACGGTGAGGGGCAGAGGGAGAAGCAGACTCCCCACTGAGCAGAAAGCCCCATGGAGGGCTCGATCCCGGGATTCTGGGCTCATGACCTGAGCCAAAGGCAGATGCTTAACAGACTGAGCCACCCAGGTTCCCTTCTTGAGCACATTTCTTCTCCTCTTCTGCCAATGTGTCTTCTGATTGTCTATCTTATAAATACACATGTGATTGCATTTAGATCCCACCTAGATAATCCAGGATAAGCTTCACATTGCAAGATCTTTAATTTACTTATGTTTGCAAGGACCCAATCTCTGAACAGACGAACATTCCCCATATAAAGTGATATTTGCAGTGCCCAGGGATTAAGATGTAGAGATATCATCTCGGGAGTCACCATTTAACCCATTATATTCCCCCATCAAAAAGTAGTGTCCCATTTTTCTAAAGTTGTGTACTATTTTGGTTTATATCATTTTACACATTCAAAAGCAAACATCAATCACCCTATTGCTTGGCAAGCACTGTGCCAAATGCTGGGGTCCCAAAGAAGACCCATCACAAGCTCACTACCTAGGGACACTGTATATGTAAAGAAATAATCCTGGTGATGGGCATTAAGGTGATGAGCATCTGGTGTTATATGCAACTGATGAATTACTGAATTCTGTATCTGAAACTAATGATGTACTATATGTTGGCTAATTGAGTTTAAATTTTAAAATTTTTTAAAAATTAAAAAAATTAAAAAAGAAATAATCCCAAATCCAATATATGTAGAGCATGCAAATTATACCAGATATCCCTCTTTGCTCTCAAATCACCTTGTACTTGCTCCTATGATAGTATTTGAAACTTCGGTTGTAATCAGCTATTTCCATGGCTATATCCGTCACTAAACTCTAAGTCCCATGTCTTTTTAAACTTCTGTGTCTCTAATCCCTAAAACAGAAGCCTAATCTAAGGTTAATCTTCAGTAAAGCATGTTGAATTAATGAAACAATCTAACAAAATCATTAAGTTCCCACTAAATGTTAGGTACTTTTCTGGATGCTACATTATACCCTATAGCAAAATACCATTATTTTAAAAATCCCTATCCTAATGAAGATCTGTTCAACCCTAGTGGATGGATGAACACATGCATAACTTAATTAATGACTAAACAATGTGCTTTGGAAAGACAAGAAAAGAAGCAAATCTCTTGATGGAGGAGATAAAGTGCTGAGTCTGATTCTTGAAAGGAGTTCGGAGGTGAGGTGAGAGCAGCAAAAAGCTCTCAGATGTCCTGAATGGTATGGTCAGACTTGAGTGATCTGCCATAGACTTCATGATCCTTGAGCAAAGTGGGTGTGTTTTATTGCTGCTGCTTTTCTTTTCACACTTCCATCACTTTTATGTTTAATCCAATGTCTTGAACAGAGAATATTCTCAAAGCTCAGCAGCTGTCAAGACCAGGGTATTCCTTATGGTAGACACGAGCCCCAAATGGGGCTATCATTTCCTCAGTGATACTAGCTCCAAGAGCCACATGTGGCTAGTGGCCACCATATGAAACCTACAAGTGATGAATATGACCAGCCTTGCAGAAAGTTCTCCTGGGCAATACTGGTCTACAATAGCGGAATGAACTGATGACAATGTCTTAAAATGTTAGGCTGGAAAGGTTTCTTATGTCTCATGAATCCAATTTCCTCATTTTTACGTTTAGAGACACCAAGATCCAGACAGGCAAAGCAACTGCCGAATTTTCATAGTGAATTGGTTCTGGATGTGTTGATATCGCATGATGGATTGGAGTCTTTCCTTCGTGCCACATTTATAGTGAATTAGACTACACTTTGTCTTAACTGTAACGATTTGTGAGAAGAGAAGTTTTATTGTGAAGTATTCTTTGTAGAAAAATTCACTAAGGTCTTTCAGGGCCCATGTAGGTGAGAAACTTACAAGACAGTTCTCAGATCAACCTGGAGGCTTCATTAGACCAGAGAATGGATTTAGTCCTGTTACCTCCTGAAAAACAACAGTCCAGCCACGGGTGACAGTGACTAATCATCAGTGATGGGGAGAGAACCCCGGAGAGTGGGGAAGGGACAGCGGATTACAGCACAGTCTCGCCTTAGGAAGGCTTGAGCTCTCATTCCATTTCTCCTCTTTATTTATAGCCTGGCCTTTGGTAGATTCCCCTTCTACACTGGGGTTGTGTCCTCATCATCAAAGTAGAAATAATGACACCGACATCCTTAACTGTTTTTGCATATTAAATATTGACCACTGCCTTCGTCTGTTCTGACTGTCATAACAACATATCACAGACTGGGTAGCTTACAGAAACAGAAACGTACAGCTCATGGCTCTGGAGGCTGGATGTCTCCAAGTTACCAGCATGGTTGCCTGCAAGAGAAAACCCCCTTCCTTCTTCACGGATGGTGCTGTCTTACTGTGCCTTCCCATGAGAGACTGGGGATCTCTCTGGAACCCCTTTTATGAGGTACTAGTCCCATCCATGAGGGCTTCACCTTTACGGTCTAAGCACTTTCCAAAGGCCCAACCTCTTAATACCATTATCTTTGAGGGTCAGGCATCAACACACAAATTTTGGGGGGGACACAAACATTCAAATCATGGCATTACATAGCAATGAAGAAGGAGGAAGAGGAAGACAACTATTAGGAAAGCAGATACAGACATAATAACAATAAAGGCAAATACAGACAGCTCATCACACACTGAGCATTGAGCTAAATGTTTTTGGTGCTTGCTTACAACAAGCTTATGTTGCTTCATACATGCATCAACTGAGGCACACAGTGACTCACCTAAGATCATGGCTGGGAAATGAATAGGCAAAATCAAACCCAGACCGTCAGCCGTGGAAAGTATGCTCCTACCACCCAGATTCCAAAAGGGAGAGGCCTTACCTCCCTGCAGAGCAGGGCACTTCTACAGTCTCTCCAGTCAGCAGGAGTCTATGAATGGGTCTTTGTTGGATGAATACCCTGGACCTCCGAAATTAAGCTGGAAAAACTGGAGTGCTACAGGACTTGGGTTCCAGCCTAATGTGATGGTTCAGACCACCTGGTTCCCTACGGGCTGCCTCTGGATCTCTCTCCGGGGCTGGTCTGCATTTTCTGTTTAGACTCTCACCAGGGCAGCCCTGCCACTTGGTTGAGCTAAAATGCAAACAGCCCCAGTTTTGGGGCTTGTTTCAATCCTCCTGGGTAAGTTCCTGTTTTCAAAGCTTCATGGGTAGCTGAAACGCAAACATCCTACCTAATAATTTTAACTTCGCAAAAAGCATCTCCGGTGGACGAGTGCCCGCATCCAGTTTTCATTGGTCCATTCATGTAATAAGTACGGATGGCAGGTTACATGGGCCAAGAACTGTGCACACAGAAACATTACACACCAGTCCCTCCTGGACGAAGCTCAGAGCCAGGGCGGACATGGACATGAGGAGAGAAAACCAAGTCAAGCCTTTCAAATTTCTCGAGAAAAGCTTCGATAGGGACTAGGAGGAGTGCAAAGGAGAGAGGGGTCCATCCTCTCTGAGAGGCTGAGGAAAATGTAGTTGACTTCCCAATTAGTTCCTTGGCAGATGGTGTTCCCACCCCTCGTCTGGAAGACCTGCGTGCGGTCTCACTGAGGGAAGTTCGCCCCTGGCTTTTCTGGGATGTGTGTGTTTTCTTCTCAAGTCTCTGCTTTGAGAAACATGAATGAACACTTGCATCGTTTAGGGTCTGGCTGACTGCCCTATTCGGCTTAACCGAAATTTTGAAGCAAATTCTGAGGGGTGGGTTTTTTCCAATTCCTTAATTAAACAACTGGTGATTTCCATGAGATTCATTCATCTTTGTATCTTTCCAAGTGACTTTCACTGAAAGGGCCACTATGTTGAAGTCACCACTTTTCCTTAAATAATATTTCTACTGTGTACTCTAGCTGTTTATTTTTATAGTTCTGTGTATTTGACCTAAAGCTTTTAACCTTGTGTGTGTGCCCTGAAATGACTTTATTGCAAAAGGGTTTAGCTTCTAAATCTAAATAATAAATAACATTCAGCTATAACAGGAGAGAAAGAAATATCAGGACTGCCTGTTCCCTCCAAAATTGTAATCATAAAAATGAAAAAGTGTGATAGGGCTCACGTAAATGAGTGGCCACAGGGGACAGACACAAGACACTAAAGCCCTTTTGAGAAGAACCGAGGGAAATAATGCCTATGAAGTATGCAAACTATGTCAGGAAATCCCCGTCGGTGCTTTCGGATATAAATCTTAGTAGAGCAAATGCTAGGAGAGGGGAGAAAAGTCAAGCTCAGAGATGGGAAGAGAGTCCCTAACGTCACCTAGTGGGCAGGACATAGGGCCGCTATGAGAAGCTGATGGTTTTATTCAGTGGCTTTTGCTTGCTTCATTTTGCCACCTGGCGTTGTTATGAAAAGCCATTTCTTATCATGGAAGCAGTCAAAAGTATGTGTCAGGAATTTGGATTTAGGAATAGGGAGATTCATAAACTATGAAAAGTCCATGGGGTTCGTTTGTATCCCGTCTGTTCCCAACTGTGGAATTCTTGTCTATGAGATACTTTTCCTTTACAAACCCTGTCTTTTGAAATACATTGTCTGCTGGCTTCGACTTCTCGCAATACTAGAAGTAACAGACCAACATTCTCGCTGTGCAAAACTAGAAAAGCCAGATCAGAAAACAAACTGCGGGTTTTGGAGGAGCAGGGGGTGGGGGGTTGGGGGAGCCTGGTGGTGGGTGTTATGGAGGGCAAGTATTGCATGGAGCCCTGGGTGTGGTGCATAAACAATGAATTTTGGAACACTGAAAATTAATTTAATTTAATTTAATTTAAAAAAAAAAAGAAAGAAAACCATCCAGTAATTACTGAGGCAACAAATATCTGAGGAGCTGAAACCAGGGAATGAAAGGGATGTCCCAGAATACAATGATGGATTCGCTGTCACCAGAGTCCTGCCTGCCCCGGCGTGCCCACTGCCAGATCTCACTCTGCTGCCCATCACGGGAGTTTCAAGCCTCCCCAGCCCTTCTGGCTTCACACGATCCCCCTGGCCTCCGCAGTTTCTGCGTCATAACTCTTGCCCCAAAGAGCCTTCCACGTCAGCATTCCCTGCTGTCAGCTCTCATCTGGAGAGCATACCCACCGCAGAGCTTCGCAAATATGATGGTCCCAACCCCTCCCCCCACCCACCCCGTGACTCTCTTCTGTCCCTTCTTGGTGCCGGAACATAGTCAGATGCTGATGTCTCTGGTCCTGTCTTGGTCAGCTCAGGCGTCATAACAAAATACTGCAGGCTGGGTGGTTTGAACAACAGTATGTTTCTCATACTTTCACATGCTGGAAATCGATGGTCAAGATGCTAGTGAATGTGGATGCTGGTGAGAGCCCTCTTCCTGGTTTGCAGACCATGGCTTCTTGCTGTGTCCCCACATGGCCGTTCCTCTGCGCATTGGTAGAAAGAAAAGCTTCAGTGCCCCTTCCTCTTCTTGGAAGAACCCTAGTCCTGTCATGTTAGGGCCCCACCCTTAGGACCTCTTCTGACTTTGCTTATCTTCTTCAAGGCCCTACCTCCCAATACAGCCACACTGGGGTTCAGGCTTCACCATGTGGTTTTGGGAGGGAACATAATTCAGTCCCTACAAGATACAGATGGAATAAATTCATTCCTTTAGCTTTCATACCTCTTTCTTAATAATATTCTTCTAAGTTCTAGCATGTTTACTTTATTTGATCTAGTGACTGAATAAAAGAAGGAATAACTTCAGAGTCACCAAAGTTCACTCCACTTAAGATAAATAGGGGTGCCTGGGTGGCTCGGTCTGTTAAGTGTCTGCTTTCAGCTCAGATCATGATCCTGGGGTTCTAGGATCAAGCCCCGGGTCGGCTGCCTGCTCAGTGGGGAACCTGCTTCTCCCTCTCCCTCCACTTCTCCCCCTGCTTGAGCTCTCTGTGTCTGTCAAATAAATAAATGAATAAAATATTTTTAAAAATAAATGAGGAAGAATGGTTATAGGAAATAAAAAATGCTGTCTCTCAGATTGTTGACTGCTTTCATTCATTTCCCCCAATTTTATTTTTCAGTAATTTGCCGAAGCAAATGTTCCGTGTAAGGTACCTAATCCCGCTCCGCTGATAAGTTTCACACTTGATCTTAGCCAAAAGGCTGAGAAGTGATCAGCTGATAAGTTTCAAACCAAAACTGATAAAAATTGATGATAGTAGTAGTATTGGATATTTATTATTATTGAGCCCCTACCAGGGGTTAGGTACCTGTGCTATGTCCTTTGTTTCTGTTACTTTTAATTCTCAAAGCAACTCTGAAAGACAAATACTCGTTTCCCCACTCTACACACTGTAGATGAAGAACTCGGGTTCAATGTTGAGTGATGCGCCCTAACTCCCACAGCAGATAGACAGCTGACCTCCATGATTTGAACCACGTTTGTTTGATTCCCAAACTAATAAGCTTTCCACATAAGGGAACCTCCAGAGGCTGTTGGGATAAACCTCTCTGTCAATATCTTACAAACATCTGTGAGGCTGAGAAAACTATCATAGGAAACTCTCGTCATATTCAAGCCCATGATACAAATAAGGCAACTAGGGTTCAGAGAATGAGGTTGCATTATGACTTTCTATGACCCCAGGCACTTTGGCCTTCATAGGCTTCTTCATCTATTAGAAATTATCAAAAATTATTATTTTACATTGTATAGTCATCAAAACAAATATCATGTATTAGCACATTTTCTTTGACCCAAAAAAAGCTCATTTTTTTCCTTCTGATTTTTTAAGAAGAAGTAAAACATTTTGTGGTCCCTGGAAGGCTCAGCCCTGTGCTTCCTCTGCCCAGTGGATAATTTGGCCCTGCCACAGGTTAAGCAATTTTTTGATGACTTTCTATGTTCTTCATACCTATGTGTTTTAGAAAATGAGATATTATGCATCTTATATATAAATCTTAATATATGATTATATTCTATAACTATAATATCATGTACATTTATATTCTATATAACATAATATAGAATATAATTATTATATTATAATAGATATAATGAGCTTTATCATAAGGAATTAGCTTACATGATTATGGAGGCTGAGAAGTGCCACGTTCAGCTACCTGCCTGAGAGCAGGAAAACCAATGGTATGGATTCGAGTCCTGAGAACCAGGAGCACTTAGGGCAGAAGAAGACCGCCGTCACAGCTCAGAAGTCAGGCAGAAAGCAATTTCAACCTTTGTCTACCTTTTCGTTTCATTCAGGCCCTGTGGGGACTAGATGATCCCTACTGGCACTCAACCAGGTGGGGGGGGGGGGCATTGCTTTACTCAGGCCACCAATGAAGTGCTAATCTTCTCCTGAAACAGCCTCCCAGACACACCCAGAAATGATGTTTAAGCAGCTGTCTGGGCAACCCATGACCTAGTCAAGTCGGCCTATGAAATTACCCATCCCAATGACTGTCCTTCTATATTGGAGATATCATCCAAGCTTAACAAAGCATGCAGGACATATCCTTTATATTTTATATTCTTTTTTTTTTTTTTGTATTTTATATCCTCTCTGTATTTGTTTTTCTTCTTTTACACATAGATTTTAAAGTGCCCGAAACAAATAGAATAATTGTTTTGCCCTGTGAATCTGAATGGCTTCATCGGACAAAGAAAGGAAAGCCTACATGGAAGAAGGAGATGAGGCTGGCTGGAGGCAGGCACGGCCCCGCGCGGTCTGGGCAAGTGTCACCGGGTCTGTGTAAATCGTCTCCATCAATCGTTCCTCTTCAATCCTTTCTCTTTAAGACGTAGTTAATTAGAACCATCTGCTGGCCACTCTTGGTTCGCTGAGGCTAATCCCTGTTTACTGTAAATGTCTAAATGTGTAAGGAAACCTAAGGGTGGAGGGTGGCTGGTAAAAAAAGAAAAGAAAAGAAAAGAAAGAAAGAGAGAGAGAAAGAAAGAAAAACACAAAATGTTTCGCAAAAAACCCAGGGAGCCTTACAATCGCTGGCGTCCTAGATGTGAGACATCATCGCGTTGAATCCCGCTAATGGGATGTAGGGATGTAGCTTCACACGAAGGGCTGCCCCATGTTCTGGACGACGAGGTTGTATATCTGCCGTGGATATGTTGCCAGTAAGTCCGATGGTCCTGTCTGCAAGTCCAGAGACCAGGAGCAGACCCCCAGCCCTGCCTGCACCTGTGGAGAGAGCCGCCCTGGCCTGGTGGGGGAGGCGACCCTGCCTGGGGGCTGCCTGCTTGCGTTGGCAGTGGGAACCCAATGTCCTTGCTTGTCTCCCAGTCGGTGCCAGACACACATGTCGCCTCAACGTGGCATTCCACCCTTTCATTCCTGGTCGCACATGTGTGGGGTTCTTTTTCAGCAGGGATGGCCTCAAACAAAGGTCCAGTCAAAATCCAACATGAAGCAAACAGATTCCAGGTCACACATGGCCTCAACTGCTTTTGCAGCTGTCTCAGTGAAATTCTTCCCCACTGACACCAATCGCTTCCTTCTGTCCCCAACCTGTTTAACATTAAATCCTCCCCGCTCGCTCAAACAACCCCACAGCCTGTGACGGCCCTCCTGCCACCCGGCTTACCCCCACCCTCTTGTGAATCCTCCTTGTTTCTGTGGAAAAGCTCAGGATGAGTTCATTTTTTCAAGAAGTCCTGTTGTTTCTCTTGGACCCTCACGCTTACCTCCCTTATCAATGAAACTTCGTTGTGTAAAGAACATGAAACAGCAGAGGGATGTCTGACTCAGTGAAAAAAAGAAGGACTTTGATTAGGGGCCAAGATGGGTTCACCTGCT
The DNA here is from genome assembly GCF_011764305.1 of Mustela putorius furo. NCBI lineage: Eukaryota > Metazoa > Chordata > Mammalia > Carnivora > Mustelidae > Mustela > Mustela putorius. The sequence continues at coordinate 3,167,673 of NW_025421485.1, forward strand.
GTCCTTCCCACTAGCTATCTCTGTGACTTTGGGCAAAGGATTTCCTGAACTTGCGCAATGCACAACCTGTACCACCATATGCCATGTCTCTGAGTCACGGTCCCAACATGCTTGAAGTGGGGGTGATACTACTTTTCTCAGATGATTATGGAGAAGCTACACTAATGTGACATTGAATTAACAATAGTAAGGCAAAAGATGCCATTAACATCACAGTCAATGTTGTTAGCCATGTTCACAAAGATTGCAGTGAGACAGGTAGCTTTCCTTTGAAAGCTTGTTTTGTTTTGTGTTTCCTAAAGACATGAACACAACGTGTAGTGCAGAAATGCAAAGACATCCTCAATCCAGTATCTTTATTATTTGTCCCAAACTACGTGGCTTAGTATAGAAACTGAATGACTTTCTGAGTAACTTGGTTTGATTGGGGTGCAATTAATCGAGTCACTAGGTCTAATCTTAGTATCTCTATTACCTAAGGCTTGGTTCAGACTGTAAGAGGTGGGCTTTACGTGAGTTCAGGGCAGCTGTCATACCCTCCCCCTGGGCTGCAGAGGGAGAAGTGAGTGGGTATGTGGGGGAGAGGTCATTGTTCCCTGAACAAGCTCGGCAAAACTGGCTGCTCTGAAACACATTTTTAAGGTTGCAATTGACGTGAAGGAATCTCGGTCCATGATGACAGATGACGAGAAGACGTCGTATGCGATCTATAATTGGAACGTTGGATGTTAGATTCTGAGAAGCAGGGAGATGGCCATCCAGACACAGCACCTTTCTGAGATCTGCTCTGTCACCCAGCAGATTCAGGGCTTCGATGTCAAAACAGGCTCTATCTCTGCTTCTGAACCTCCCTATGAGCCCATTTCAAGTTGGTAGTAATTAGGACACATCAGTGGGCTTCTCCCTTCCTTCATTTCCAGGAGGCTTCTCCATCTGCTTCGCAAACACAAAGAGTTTAGTTTTCCTAGTGGGTTCACCGTTCATTTGTCCTAACATGCCTCTTCGTATCGAAAACTCAGTATGGCGTGTTTTGGACTTTCGCTCTTCTCGCTGCCACGACACCCCTGGGAGCAGCTGAGCACATTCCCTGCCTAATGTGAAGGAGTGAAAGAGCCCGGAAACTGTTAGCTATTGGTTTTCAACATTATCAAGTGTCCTGAGAGAGCAAGGATAAGCCACCATGCCTTTAATGACTTGGCTTCAAAGTCACACACTGTCACCTCCATAAAGGAGTTGGTCGGACAACCAGCTTTGACTTGGTGTGTGAGGAGATGACAAAGGGTGTGGATATGAGGAGGTGAGCATCACTGGAAACTGACTACTACGTACTACGCTGGCATCTTAAATATTTTTTGTAAGTTCAAATAGTTGTAAACGTTAATGTAAATGTTATCCTTATGTATTATATATTATCCAAATAGATAGTTATGTTAGCATATATTGTGGAAATTATATATATGTATATGTATATGTATATACACATATATATAATTAAAATTATATTTTTAAGTAATCTCTACACCCAATGTGGGGCTCAAACTCAGAACCTTGAGATTAAAAGTCACACGCTCTCCTAATTGCACCAGCTGGGCATCCCTGTGAAAATAGGTTTTATTTATTTATTTGAGAGAGAGAGAGCACACAGGAGGAGGCACAGAGGGAGAGGGGCAAGCAGACTCCACACTGAGCATGGAGCCCAACACAGGACTCAGTCCCACTACTCTGAGATCAGGACCTGAGCTGAAACCCAGAATCAGACTCTTAATGAGCTGAGCCAGACAGACACCCTGTTGCACATGGAAATATATTTTAATGAGAACCTTGGATCTGTAGATGTAGCCTACTCGATCTCTGGAAGATGTCCACCATAACACCCATTGGAAAAGAAATTTGGCCTCCTTTTAAAACTTCAAGTAAAAATGTCAAAACGTACTCCCCAATTCTCGCTCTCACAAGGAGAAAGAGTGACATGCAGGGACAGGGAGGGAGGAGGAGGACAGCCGTGTGGCCTTCCAGCAAGTCTGCCGACTAGACTCAGGAAGGCTTTGGTCTTTCTTATGGTGCTCTCTGCTTTGCACTGACACAGTGCTCCCCTCAGAGAGACACATTTCCAAAGTATGCCTTTTTTTAAGTCTGGAATGTTTTTATGCTTTGGGATAAGACACAACAAAACGTTCCCCAATGGGGGAACGTATCTTAGTAGCCGGAGAAGGACAATGATGGCAGGCAGGTGGGAGAGGAGACGGGAGAGGCCCCCTCGAGCAGATGAGTCTGAGGAACCGTACATATGGAGGCTGTGGATCTGAACTTGGAGTGGCTAAAATCTGCCCTTGCCCGGAGAGCCTGGGAAGGGGTCAGTAACCCCTGACCCCCAGTGTGAATACCACTGCTTCCCATGCCACAGCACAACCCAGACTGCAGTGCAGAGACATGAGGGTGGGCATCTTGCATGCCCCTCCGAGAGCGCAGGACAGGCTTCTCTATCCTGGGCTGGCACGCTCTTTGTGGCAGGAAGTCTTCCGGGCCTTTCCGACGGCAGTGCTGGCTCAGAGCAGACCTTTGGTGGGAGCCAGCTGGCCCAGGGGTGCCACTCCTTCCCTATCTTCCCACACATCCACGCCAATGTCAGCGATGGATTGTGACACACTTTTCAACAGAGCTGACACAAGGCCTCAGAATCCTTCTCAACACAACCTCGGGACACTGTCTCAATCTATCACATTTAGGGCTCGGGTTTCTCCAAGTGACTTGAACCAACCCACCCCCTAGGACCCACATCCCCAGCAGAAGCCACAGAGTGAACCCTTCCTAGGAAACCCTGCACCGAAAAAAAATATTGACTTGAAATGACCCTGACATTATGACTTGCTCCGGCTGGTAGAGGGGAGAGAAAGTGATGCTGTGACTTTGCTTAGCACTTGGAGAAGCTCAGAGAAGGGAAGAAACGGGAGCACTTTCCTCTTCTGTAAGTGGGAGTAGGTTGTGGAAGTACTTGGTGTTTTTTAAGACTCTGAGTTTCCCTCAGGCATCCATCGTTCTCTCGAAGGAAGGAAGCAGAGTATAGGTTTGTAGCAAACAAGGAGAAGTGGAGAGTGGGAGGCCAGACAAGGGTGTCTGTTGGTGGATGCCTGCATGGCGAGGTGGGCTTTCTGTTTCCTTCCTGGTTTGTTGGTCTTCCTCTCCATCTCCAGCACACGTGAGAGTGTGGCCAGGATGTGGCTTCAGGAGAAGGAGTTCGCTGTATCCTGAGAACTCCTGGGGATCTTTAAGAGGTTCAGCAGACCAATCCCACTGCCACCATTGGTTGCCAGACTCTTGAGGATCTCAACACAGCACTGTCTTACTATCCTTACTGCTAAACCATCATCGTCAGCTTTCGTCTGCAGTACATGTTATACACATGCGTGCTACACAGCAGGTTAATTATTACAAATTAGGCGAGATTCACATTGTGAAATGAAAAAAAAAAAAAAAAAAAGACTGACAGTGTGTGCGTGCGTTGGGGTGCGGAGGCACTATCTATCCTCTGCTCACTCTTCAAGGACGTAAAAGGGACAGTCTCTGAGCCTCAGTTTCTTCATCCATAAAGCAAGAGCTGTGAGGTCATATTGGAGTTTCTGGGATGTCTTGTCTCTTCTCCCAGTTCCGATTCTTTTATGTTCTACATTAGAGTGGAAATTCCCAGTGTCACTCATCAATGGGATGGGTACCAGGCTTGCTAAAGCCTTGGAGGCCAGGTATTGTGTCTATATGGACCTGAACGTGTCAGGAGCACGCACATAGTCTAGTGTGGAGCAGAGTAGGTGTGAAATAAATAATCGTTGAATGAATAAACACATTACTGGAGATGATTAAGGCAGCCCTGGAACAAGACAGAGTATCTGGGCAGGATTTAGACTCTGGGCTGACTGTGAATCATGCAAATTGTGCTTCTTGCCAGCAATGTCCCAATCATGAACAGAAGACAAATCCAAGTAATGACATGACTCCTGTGACCTGGTCCTTCTAGAAATATCAGGCAGGCCATTTCCTCAAGTCACATGGTAGGCCCTGGGACTGGACTTCTTTCACATCCTTAGGAATGCGAGCTCTTGTCTTCCCAGGGCCCCTCAAATGCACACCCCATCGCTAATGTCCTCTGGGGAGAGGCTATGGGAACCTCAGGCCTTACAGGAAGGAAGACGGTTCAGGGAAGGCCATGACCCATGGTTATTTTCAGCCTGAGTTCTCTCAGTTCAAGCAGAGGTCACACTTCTTTCCTGAAAGCAGAAGATCCCCGAAGCTGGCATGGGTTTAATCAAAAAATACCAGCTTGGGATCTGGTGAAGGTGGACTTCCCTCTACTCTGATTCCATTTATGTCCTAGAGCTAGTCCCTTCCCTTCTCTAAGCCTTGACCTTTTGATCTTTAAAATTCATCTATTCAGAAACTGAAGAGAACCTCCTACTTGCCAGGAGCAGTTCTAGATGCTGAAGATAAGATTATTTAAAAAAAAAAAAAAAGTCCCTGCTTTCATAAAACCTTTAGTGGCAGGAGATAAGCAATAATCAAAATAAATAAATAAATAAATAAAGTATGGTGGGTGATGCCTCAGGGGGAAAAATGACAAAGCAGAGTAAAAAAAAAAATCAGTAAGAGAAAGAACCTGCAATGCCCACCCCCCCACCTTCCATGAGGGACTGAACTGGGGAGGTACCCTGCAGGAGGGAGCTGGGGGGATGTCCAAAAGAAGTGCATTCCAGGAAGGGCAAAGGCTCCCAAGGCAGGAGCAGAGCTGTGTCTTCCTCCCAGGACCAGAAAGCAAGTCCTCGGGGCTGGGGAGGAATCAATGTGGAGAGACGCCGAGTGAGTCACGGCCAGGACTTGGCATTTCCTTCTGAGTGGTGTGGAAAGAAAGCCCTGGGAAGCTCGGGACAGAGCATTTCAGAATGGGCTACAGGTCGAAGCAAAGAGACCAATTAAGACAAGTCGTCAGATTCTCTGTATTTGACAGGATGTGACTTAATATAGAGTTTGAGAGAAAGAACATAGTTAACTTGAACTGCAAGATTTTTGGTCTAAGCAACTGGAAAAAAAAAATCTGAGATTCGCTGGAACCCTTGAGATTGTTAAAAGAACAAAAAAAGAGAGAGAGAGAGAGAGTCGTTTTACAAACATGGGAGAGTGCAGTTTTGGACCTATTAGTTTTAAGATCCCAGTAGTCATCCAAATGGACGCGTTGAGTACAGAGTTGGGCATGTGAGTCTGGAGACCAGGAGAGAATCCTAGGTTGGTCATGCAGCCTTTCAGAAGCAGCCTCTCTCCCCTGAACCACAGAACACAAAATTATTTCAGTCGCTGCTTTCTCAGTTCTTCCAATGGTTATTCATAAATACAGTGTGAAATGCATAGGAGAGAGATTTAATACTTTGTATGCAATGTACGCTTTATGGTGGTGGTCCACGGTCCAATGTCACCCCATATACACAGACATTATTTAATCTGGGAACTTGATAAAAATGCTAATTGTCAGAACCCTACCCCAAACTTACTGCATTAGAAACTAGGGATAAGGAGCACAATCAAGCCCACCAAGTGTTTTGAACCCCTGGTTTACTGCCTTAGGACACTGGAGTTTAATTTCTTTTGGACCCTGAAGGAGGAAGTTATAAAACTCTAAAATGAGGGAATGATATCTCATATTCTGTGAAAGTAAAGTCTTTCTTCTCCTGATGTTCTATCAAGGTAAAAGACTCAAGCCATTGGCTTCCATGTATCTGTGTACTTCTAGCTGGTTCATGCGTCCACACTGTCACACTGCCATGGCCTTGCCCAGCTGAGTAGGCAATGGTGGGGAGGTGCTTCCTGTATCTGAAGTCAGCCCTAGAGGAGGGGCCTTGAAACACAGTCATAAGGATGACAGTAGAAATAACACATAGACTCAAAGTTCTTTTAAGAGGTAACATATCTCCTAAATCTGTCTGTTGGGGAGGACTTCCTTAGAGAAGATTGAAATCAAGCTTTAATCCATGAGTTTTATGTATTTTAAGCCAATGTACAAGTAATTTCCTTTCCTAAAAGAGTAATATGAACCATATTAGAGTGTAATGTTCATTCATTCAATGGATGTATATGCTATATGCTACATGCTGGGTACTACTTTTTTTTTCCTTCAAGTCTATCTTTTCTTCTGTTTAATTTTTTTAAATTTATTTTTTATTTTCAGCATAACAGTATTCATTATTTTTGCACCACACCCAGTGCTCCATGCAATCCGTGCCCTCTATAATACCCACCACCTGGTACCTTGACCTCCCATCCCCTGCCCCTTCAACTACTTTTTTTTTATTTAAAAAATGTTTGAAAAGAAAGGAAGAGGAGAGCTCCCTACCTATGTTGGCACAGTTAGGTGTATCTGCTCGTTGCTCTCGACGCTCCCTGCCGTGTTCCAGCCCCAGCTTCTCCATGTTCCCGCTGTTTGGACCTTCAGCAAGTTACTTAGTTGGCATTAATGGATTTTAATTTTCTTCATCTATCAAATGGGAATAATAATGGTAATGTCCACCTCCAAAGGAGCTAGTCCTTATCACAGGGGACATACTGTCATTAAAATATTATTATTTTTTTAAGATTTTATTTATTTATTTGACAGAGAGAAATCACAAGTAGATGGAGAGGCAGGCAGAGAGAGAGAGAGGGAAGCAGGCTCCCTGCTGAGCAGAGAGCCTGATGCGGGACTCGATCCCAGGACCCTGAGATCATGACCTGAGCCGAAGGCAGCGGTTTAACCCACTGAGCCACCCAGGCGCCCTAAAATATTATCTTTTTATAGGGCTGTTTTTCTTGACATTTGTCATAGTGTGTGTGTGTGTGCTCGCACGCGCGTGTGCACTTAAAAATTATTGTATTGCTCACTTGAGATAGAGAGGACAGTGCTAGAGTTTATAATGGTATGAGCTACTTCGGAACAATACCGAGTATTTAGTATGCATTCAGTAAATAAGTCTCTCTATATTTGTCTAATCTATACATTTCACATAATGGAATCATACGATATGTAGTCCTTTGTGACCAAATTCTTTCACTTACCATACTGTTTCATGGTCTATCCATAATGTAGCTGTACCTCTATTTCATTTTATTTTAAATTTATGAATAATATTCCATTGTAGAGATATCTTGGTGTTAGTATCCACTCACCCTTCGATGGCTATTTGGCTCTTCCAGTTTTGGGTTATTGCAAGTACATTACCATGGATAAAGAGAACTTTCATGCACAAGTCTTAATACAGACACATGCTTTCATTTTTCTTGGGGAAACATCTAGAAGTAAAATCGCCAATTATATGATAATGCCATATTTAACCATTTAAGGAACTGCCAAACTGTTTTCCAAAGGGACTGTACCATTTTACATTCCCACTAGTGACACAGGACTCCACTTTCTCCACATCCTCACCAAGATTTGTTATTACCTAAATTCTTTTTTTTTCTTTAGATTTTATTTATTTATTTGACAAAGATCACAAGTAGGCAGAGAGGCAGGCAGAGAGAAAGGGAAGCAGGCTCACCACCAAGCAGAGAGCCCGATGCAGGGATTGATCCCAGGACCCTGAAACCATAACCCAAGCCGAAGGCAGAGGCTTAACCCACTGAGCCACCCAGGTGCCCCCGGACCTAAATTCTTGATATTTATATTCAACACCCTAATTTTCAGCACATCTTCTCTTCCAGTACACAGTTAAAGAGATAAGTTTTCCCTCTAATTGGCTAAGTTGTCACATTTTCTTTTTTCATGTTGTATTCTGTTCCTGCTTAATTAAAAATATTCTTGGTCTTTCCTCATGATTTGGTTTCAAGTAAGTGCCAACTAAACATGTATTTCTTTTCTTTATTTTAAAAATATTTCATTTATTTATTTGAGAGAGATGGAGAGAGAGAGAAAGTATGAGCAGGGCAAGAGGCAGAGGAAAAAGCAGATTCCACGCTGAGCAGGGAGCCTGTCATGGAACTCAATCCTAGGACCCTGAGATCATGGCCTGAGCCAAAGTCAGACATTTAACCAACCCCGAGCCACCAAGGTGCCCCTAGGTGCATATTTCTTCATTTCCAAATTTATTGTGGAAAGGGAACATACTTTGTGTGATTTAATTCTGAATTTCACTGAGGTGTCTTTTACTGCCCATTATTAACAGTTATGTGCCAAAATAATGTCAAATAAGCAATTATTAAATATAGTGTTTGATCCTGGGGCATCAGAACACATTTTTCAATCAAGTTCCTGCAACACTGTGTAAATATGCTGTACAATTACTGATTTTTGCCTCCTTTCTCAGTCAGTTATTAGGGTTGGAATGTTACAATCTCCCAATGTCAAGGTCAGTTTGTGCATTTCACTTGGGAGTCTACCAGCTTCATTTCACATATTTTGTGATAATATTTTAGATACATCTTAAATTAAAAATGGCTAGTTTTTTTTTTTTTTAACATTTTATCATTATGAAGTGACCATGACAACTAGTAAGGCTTATTTTCACCTGAAAAACCTTTGAATGCAGTATAAATATGCCAGCTTTCTTTCCATGCCGATTTACACAACACTTTTCTGTCCTTTCTGTGTACCTTTATTGATGTTGAAAACACTTGTAAAGTACATATATTCTGATATCCTTGCTCTCTTAACTAGCGTTTAATTCATTTACACTTGGACCCAAATTTAATACATTTATTATAATTTTAAAAAATCTGTTTACTTGCCTATTTTTCTTTTTCTCTTTTCTTACCTACCTCAGGATCTTATTAAATTATTACGTTTTCCTCTATTATAAAGTTTATGTTCGTGAACAATTATCAGCTGACACAATTCAAATTAGCATCCTATGATGTGAGTTTACTTTTAAAAGGACTGTTTGGAAATCAGTGGGAAGGATTAAGGAAAACCAAAAAGCTTCTAAGGAAGGGGCTCTCTTTCAACACTCGCCCCTAAAGAATGGGAGAAGAGAGCAGTTACTAGAATCCACAGACCTCAGGATCCTGGGATGGAGCCCAGCATGGGGCTCCCAGCTCAGAGAGGAGTCTGCTTCTCTCCCTCTGCCTGTTTGTGTTCTCTCTCTCTCTCTCTTGCTCACCCTCTCTCAGATAAATGAATAAGATTTGGGGAAAAAAAAATCTTATAAATTATTAGACGTTTTGTATTTCTACCTTTCTTACCCAAGCAAGCATAGCGTTAGTGTTATATGCAATGTTCATGTAGATTCAAAATTTTCCTGTCTTTCCTTCTGGCAGCTCAGTTTATCCATTTAGTGAAAAGTTGCTGGAAATAAATCCTTCAGAATTTCTACTGCTGAAGAACTGGTTGTAAACTTTTAAAATATTAATTTCTCTGAAAATATTGTTTTTAACCTTTATTCTTGAAATCTATTTTAGCTGGGTATAGTCCTCTCTGATGATATTTTGTTGTTGTTTGTTTGTTTTTTCTGTCTGTATGCTTTGAGGTCAATCTGTCTTTTCTCTTACTGATTTAAGATTTTATTTTGGTTTCATATGTGTGTGTGTGTGTGTTTCACTGTGATGTGCCTGGGTACAGTTTTCTTTTTCTTTTATTCAAGACCTAGTTGTCTTCTGTCTGTGGGTGGCTTCTTCTCGTTTGTTCTGGAAAATGCTCGATTTCTCTTCCAATACTGGTTCTTCTTCATTCTTTCTCCTCCTGTGGAATTCTAATCAAGCATATATTAAGCTTCCTAGTCTATGTTTCTTTTCTTTCCTCCTTACTTTGCTTAATTTTTTTATCTTTATGTTGCATGCTGTAAAACTTCTGATTTTTCAATTCATGTTGTTTTGCTATATCAAACCTGCATTTGATTTTTAGATCATGCTTATTAAATCATTAAATCATTGCTCACGTCAAGGTATTCTAATTGACTCTTTTGTAAAGCTGCAATGTTACTTTTTGCAGTTTCCTCTTTCCTCTGGGTATTTCCAGGCTTATCTGTTACCTTTTTAAATAATCATTGTTTCTACTGTTTCCTGTATGATAAGTCTAATATTTGATGTCTTTGCCGCACGATTTCCCTATTGTGTACAAGATACAATACACCCACACAGCTTTGACTTCCAAACAAGTATCTTTAATTGATTCCTAATTATAAGCAACAACAGGTAAGGGGAGAAAGAATTTGCTTCAATGAAATCTGCCTACCTCAGATCCAGGAGATTTATCTATCAAGGTAGCTCCTTGACATTAACCGAAAATTATACTGGCTAAATGTCAAGAAAGACAAAAGTTGGGATGAATAAATGCACGCACGTAAGAATCAGGAACAAAAAGCCATCCTCAAGGAAATAAACACAGGTGGTAATCCTAAACTGAAAACTCTATTTAACAGCAAGTAAGGGTTCTTTATTTTTTTATGAACACATAATTTATTATTTGTTTCAGGGGTACAGGTTTGTGATTCATCAGGTTTACATAATTCACGGCACTCACCATAGCACATACCCTCTCCAGTGCCTATCACCCTGTCACCCTATCCCTCCCACCCCCACCACTCCAGCAACCTTCAGTTTGTTTCCCAAGATTAAGAGTCTCTTATGGTTTGTCTCTCTGGTTTTGTCTTGTTTCATTTTTCCCTCCCTTCCCCTATGATCCTCTGTCTTGTTTCTCACATTCCTCCTATCAGTGAGATCATATGATAATTGTCTTTCTCTGATTGACTTATTTCACTTAACATAATACCCTCCAGTTCCAGCCATGTCATTGCAAATGACAAGATTTTAATTTTTTGATGACTGCATAATATTTCACTGTGTATATGTATATATACCACATCTTCTTCATCCATTCTTCTGTTGATGGACATCTGGTCTTTTTCCATAGTTTGGCTATTGTGGACATTGCTGTTGTAAACATTGGGATGCATGTGCCCCTTTGGATCACTACATTTGTATCTTTGGGGTGAATACCCAGTAGTGCAATTGCTGGATCATAGGGCAACTCTTTTTTCAACTTTTTGAGGAATCACCATACTGTTTTCCAGAGTGGGTGTACCAGCTTGCATTCCCACCAACAGTGTAAGAGGGTTTCCCTTTCTCTGCATCACCAATATCCATCATTTCCTGACTTGTTAATTTTAGCCATTCTGACTGGTGTGAGGTTGTATCTCATTGTGGTTTTGATTTGTATTTCCCTGATATCAAGTGATGTGGAGCACTTTTTCATGTGTCTGTTGGCCATCTGGATGTCTCCTTTGCAGAAATGTCTGTTCATGTCCTCTGCCCTTTTCTTGATTGGATTATTTGTTCTTTAGGTGTTGAGTTTGATAAGTTCTTTATAGATTTTGGATACTAGCCTTTTATCTGATATGTCATTTGTAAATATCTTCTCCCATTCTGTTGGTTTCCTTTTGATTTTGCTGTTTCCTTTGCTGTGCAAAAGCTTTCGATCTTATGAAGACCCAATAGTTCATTTTTGCCCTTGCTTCCCTTGCCTTTGGTGATGTTTCCAGGAAGAAATTGCTGCAGCTGAGGTCGAAGAGGTTGTTGCCTGTGTTCTTCTCAAGGATTTTGATAGATTCCTGACTCACATTGAAGTCTTTCATCCATGTTGAGTCTATTTTTGTACATGTGATGTAAGGAAATGGTCCAGTTTCATTTTTCTGCATGTGGATGTCCAATTTTCCTAACATCATTTTTTTGAAGAGACTGTCTTTTATCCATTGGACATTCTTTCTTGCCTTGTTGAAGATTAGTTGACCATAAAGTTGAGGGTCCATTTCTTTATTCTGTTCCATTGATCTATGTGTCTGTTTTTGTGCCAGTACCATACTGTCTTGATGATGGCAGCTTTGTAATAGAGCTTGAAGTCTGGAATTGTGATGCCACCAGATTTTGTTTTCTTTTTCAACATTCCTCTGGCTATTCAGGGTCTTTTCTGGTCCCATACAAATTTTAGGATTATTTGTTCTATCTCTGAAAAAAGTTGATGGTATTTTGATAGGGATTGCATTAAATGAGTAGATTGCTTTAGGTAGCATAGACATTTTCACAATATTTATTCTTCCAATCTGTGAACGTGGAACATTTTTTCCATTTCTTTGTGTCTTCTTCAATTTCTTTTATGAGCATTCTGTAGTTTTCTGAGTACAGATTCTTTGCCTCTTTGGTTAAATTTATTCCTAGGTATCTTTTGGTTTGGGGTACAATTGTAAATGTGATAGACTCCTTAATTTCTCTGTATTCTGTCTTGTTGGTGTATAGAAATGCAACTGATTTCTGTGCATTTTATATTCTGACACTTTACTGAATTCCTATTTGAGTTCTAACAGTTTTGGGGTAGTCGTTTGGGTTTTCCACATGAAGTATCATATCATCTGCAAAGAGTGAGAGTTTGACTTCTTCTTTGCCAGTTCGGATGATTTTTTTTTTTTTTTTTTTTTTTTTTTTTTGTCTGATTGTTGGGGCTAGGACTTCTGGTACTAGCAGTGGTGATAGTGGACAGTCCTGCCATGTTCCTTACCTTAGGTGAAAAGCTCTCAGTTTTTCCCCACTGAGAATGATATTTGCGGTGAGTTTTGCATAGATGGCTTTTATGATATTAAGATATGTACCCTCTATGCCTATACTGTGAAGAGTTTTAGTAAGAAAAGACACTGTACTTTATCAAATGCTTTTTTTGCTTCTATTGAGAGTATCATATAGTTCTTATTCTTTATTTCATTAATGTATTATATCATGTTGATTGATTTGTGGATGTAGAACCACTCTTGCAGCCCAAGAATAAATCCCACTTGGTTGTGGTGAATAATCCTTTTAGGTACTGTTGGATCCCACTGGCTAGTATTTTGGTGAGAATTTTTATATCTATGCTCATCAGGGATATTAGTCTGTAATTCTCCTTTTTGATGGGATCTTTGTTTGGTTTTGGGATCAATGTCATGCTGGCAGCTTAATAAAATGTGTTTGGAAGTTTTCCTTCCATTTCTATTTTTTGGGACAGTTACAGGAGAATAGGTATTAATTCTTCTTTAAATGTTTGGTAAAATTCCCCTTGGAAGCCATCTGTCCCTGGGGTCTTGTTTGTTGGGAGATTTTTGATGACTGCTTCAATTTTCTAAATACAGATTCTTTTTAAAGTGGGTTACTAGTCACCAAACATCCAACATGGGTTAATCACTTTGAAAAGCATATGAAGTTATTTATCATCTGCCCTAAGATAGGGAATCTCTCCAGGGTATGAATAACAAAAGTAAGGTTCAAATGATTTAGATGATTTCCTCAGGGTTACAAAGTAGCAGATCTGAGTTTAGGACCTAGATCCAAAAGCAACCTTTACCACGTACTTTTCCAAAGTTAAAGCTATCAGCCCAGAAGGAGAGGTAGGATAAGGTGAAGCTAAATTTATGAATCACTTAAACCAGAATGGAGAGGTTGGACAAGAAAAGTATGTTGCATAATTTCATGATTTCCTTGTTTGGGAAACTCTTCACTTTGTTTCCAAGGAAAATGTAGTTCTTTTGCTTCTGCCTCACTGCAGCAAGCCTCAGCAAGCTCCTGTGTCCTTCCACTCTCCCTCGCATTGGGATTGGAAGAAAGCTATAACTCGGAGAAGCTCTAAGAATGAGAAGACATAAAACATTTTGACATATTGCTCACTTGCTCCCTCCTAAGGATTCATATTTCAAAATGAACCACATAGCTTTCTGACCCTTTGAGCCACTTCATACTAAATTTTATAAACATGCAATTTCAGAATTATAAAATACCGGTCACGATGCTTCCTATTTTACTGAAATAGAAGCAGACCCCAGGAGGTTTAATCACTTATATAAGGTCACACAGATGGTTAGCAGTACATTGGGACTCCCTCCTTTTCTTGTTTGTCTTCCTAAACATGTGTTTCTTTGTTGAGACTCAGACATATTCAGCACAAAAGCAAAACATTTCTTGCTTCTCTATTTTTGAATCCTTCTCTTTATTTTTGAAAATGATAGAGTTCTTCAGCTGACCCTCCACACAGAGGGAATCTGGTACCTGGGGCCAGGTGATTCCTCGTGTCTATTTCCTCTGAACATCAGGACTTAGTACTAAAAACAGTGTGTTTTTCTCTGGCTTTATTTCTTTCTCTAAATCGTTATGAAAACTTGGCTTCTGTTTCCTAGTTTGTAAAATGGATGTTGTATGAATTATTTGATTTCCAAGGTTCCTTACTCTCTGAGATTACAGGAGTTTGATTTTCATTCCAAATAATGTAAATGCGACTATATATATTTTGTACCAGGCTTTGTGATAAGCAAAGATAATACAAAAACTCATTATGTTCCTTTCCTGCCTTCGAGGAACTTGAATTCAAGAGAGGAAGGCAGATCTGAAAACCCAATTTTTACGTAGTAACTCCAATGTAATAAAAAAAGGTACAGTTTGTCTACATTTTCACCTTTAGTGTTCTATCTGTGATTAAAAACCAAAACAAAACAAACAAAAACCAAAAAACTCCAGACTACGCCCTTAGAAAGCTCATCAGAGGGCTGAGCATCCTGTTTCAACATATACCAGTCATAAAATGAAAAGTCTATCTTTAAACTCACTTCTTTCAATGGGCTAAGTCTTGCCAGCTGGGTGTAGGGCGTGGATTTCAGATTGTAACAGGATGTTGCAAGTACTCTGTACACAATGCCTCTAAGATCTCAGTGGAATGATGGCTCCCCATTGAGAAACTTCTGTCAACCTTGCAGCTGCTCTGTGGCCAACCCCTCCACTGGCACCTCACAGTTAATCCAGACTAAATGCTTACAGAAATTGCTTGTCTGGAAAGGGTGAGCTCATGCCCCAATGACTGAAATGACTTCCAGGCAGTTCCCAACCCCCACAAACAAGAGCACTGTTTTGGAGGCGATTGTGCAAGTCCTATCACCACACCTTGGCTCGAGCTGGCAGTGGGAACCTGCCTTAGTCTTGTCTGTTTATAATTCAGCTCCAAGTGAGAGCCAATAGAAAAACAGTTCAGAAATAGAATAAATCCTTGCTATCAGTTGGCCCATCCTCTTCTATATACAATGGGGAAACCGAGGCCCTGGAAAGAGTAGTGATTTCTAAATGGACACAGCATGGCAGGACAATGCAGAACCAGTCCTCCTGGTGTCTGGTTCAAATTTTAGTGCTCTTTCCAAAACTCTATAGCTTGACCTCCATCCTTGGATTTCCCTGGAATATGCTATCATCTATCTATCTGTCTATCTATCTATCTTTCATCTATTTTTTTCTTTAAGCAGCTCTTAGCTGATGCTCTTCTCAGATTTTTCTTTTCCTGCTTCTCAGCTTTTAACTCAGACTCTAATATTGCTCTGCAGAACACTGTTCCTAATCCTGTCTTCTGTTTATTATGGATTTTCACATCTATTGTATTTTTAAGACGATTGCATTCAAATATGATGATCATTCAGGTTGTTTGGGGCCCTCTTAAGTGTTGTGTCCAAGATATGTCCCAGCTCCTAGGTTCCAGGGCACTTTTTGTAAAGTAACAGGGTTATTTAGCTGTCTGTTCAACTGGGGCGCAGGGTCTAGGATGGGCAGTTCATGGAAAAGGCTCAGAAACCTTTGAACGAGAGACAGGAGATGCTCAGGAGGTTGGTCTCCTCTGGCACCACAAATACAGAGAAAGAGTCCAGGAAGATGAGCTGTTCCAGGAGTAAAGCCTGCTCTCAAGAAATCACCAATCGTGGCTTTCACACCAGCTTCTGCAGAACTCCTCGGATGGGGGCAGCCCCAATAGGCTTCACCTGAATTCGGTTGGAGAGAGCTCACATCTGTAGGAAAGTGGAGGTGACCTTCCCCAGCTGTACTTCCTAAACAATGTCTCTGAAGCGTATCAGGTAGCTCAGGCTATCTTTGGCCTCGATCATCATGATGCTAAGCCAGTATCCAGAGTTTGGAGCACTGTGGACTAGCCCGCCACATTTGGGCATCTGAGTCGGGGTGGCTGAGCAGGCGAGCTGCCACATTGGTCATTAAATTGATGTCCTGTTGCTTGAGCTGTGCAGACACAGACTCCCTCCAGCCTTCACCTCTTCCCAGCCTTGGGGGGCTGTCTTTTGACAATCTGGCTAGTTGTCTTTTTCTGCTAATGGATGCGAACTTCCCGAAGGCATTTTCCAGTCACTATTTCCAGCCCGGAGCTGAGTAGATGCTCAATATGTGGGACTGAATAAAAGAAAGAAATGAGTTTCAACAGATGGGCCAACTTTTTCTGGAAAAGCACAGAAAGTCGATATTTCCGTTCTGAAGGCCACGGGGTAGCTCTCTCAGCTGCCCGGCTTTGCCCCTGCAGCGCTCAGAGGTACTGGTAAGTGAACGGGTGTGGCTGGGCCGTGACAGTTTATTTATGATCCCTGAAATGCGAACTGCATAAAATGTTCATGTTTCATAAAATATTATTATTTTTAGGCTGTTTCAACTATTTAAAAATGTACCAAACAATTCTTAGCGCTTGGGCTGCTTTGCCAATCCCAACAAACCTGTGTGCTTCCCTCCCAGCCAAAGCTATTGTATTTCAGTCTGAGGTGAAGCCAAATGCCGGCCTTCCCACAAATATAGAAATAAATAAATATTAAAACATGGCAGTTTCATAAAACAAGTGTCCCTAGAAAAGGTAAGTAATGATGACGCAAAGGGTTTCATCTCAGTAAAGGAATCAAAGAAATGACGAACATCAGGACCCAAAGACTAGGAAATCAGGCAGTTCTGTGGGGAGATTAGGTTCTTTCTGGGGGCATTTTCTGTTTTGTGGAGTCAAATAATTCTGGTTTGTGGTTTTTTGTTTTTTTTTTTTTTTTTTAGATTTATTTATTTATTTGAGAGAAAGCGAGCACGAGTGGGAGGGGCAGAGAGAGGGAGAGGGAAACTCAAGCAGACCCCGTGCTGAGCGCGGAGCCCGACGAGAGGCTTACCCCCACCACCCTGAGACAACGACCTGGGTCAGACGCTTAACTGACAGAGCCACGCAGGTGCCCCGTGTTTGTTTTTATTATTGTATTTATTATTATATCATTTATATATTATTACATAATTTATTATTATTATTATTACTGTTGTTGTTCTTGGTTTGGTCTTGTGTTTGTAAGGAAGACTTGTCAGAGCTAAGGGGTTTCATTAATTTGATGTGTTTCTCTAGCCATTAGTAGAATAATTCATTCCCCCCCCCACGGCTCCGTTGAGTAAATTATTTTCCCATATAACCCTTCCAACAATTCCACGGAGCAGACAGAACCAGGGTATTAGCAGCGTAGCTCAGTTATGGGTGAAGATGGGAGAGGCTCGCACGGCTAGTACATGAGGCTGGTGTTTGACCCATAGTTCGGCAATTCACTTGCTACCCTGCCTCTCTCGCACATCCTCCTCTTGTGGCAACAACCTAGAATAAGCACCATGAGAGAGCCAGAGGTGAGAAGGTTTTGAGGCAGGAGAGAGAAAAACAATTACTGAGCCAAGTAAAAATAGGAGGGCCAGCAGCTCTGCTCGCCCCAGAGCCGGTGAGAGCGCTGACCTCAGGATTGTAGGGGAGCTGTGCCCTCAGGATTGTAGGAGGCTGTGCCTGTGGGAAGGGAATCTGATCCCCAGTCCACAGGTGTCTCCAGTACCCAAGTGATCCATGCCACACTGTGGACTGTGAGGTGGACAGAGGGCCCGGAACTTTCCAAGTCCTTCCATATCCCCACGAACTAAATAGACGGAAAAGTAAGAGGTAATGCTTCCCTCTCCTGAGTGGTACCTCAACACCTCATTCCTTACTAACACAGTCAAAGGGAAACATTCTCCAAAGGCACCCAGACATGAGTGTGTTCTGTCCATAGGAGTGTGTGTGCGTGTGTGTGTGTGCATGTGTGTGCACGTGCACGCATGCACCCAACAGACCTAGTGAATGTTCAACGAAGAGCTGCCATGATAAAAGCTATAAGTGTTTATTTTTTCTTCTCCCAAGGTCCCCTAAACCTTATGAAACATAAGTGCATCTCAAGGCATAACTGTCTGGACTCACACTGGCCTAAAGGAGGGTCATTCACTTAGTCTTCGATTTGACTCCACAGCTCCTCATTGGTGTGAACTAACATGATGTCACATTAAATATTTACTAAACAGCTCAGCTGTATCTCTGAAAAGTGAGCAAGGGAACCCAAAGTTAGAATTCTACATCTTTGGCTTTAAAGCCCTGTTCTGTCAGGATCTGGAGCCTGACTTTAAGGGTGAGAAGTCGATCTTTAATTGTCAGTTGCCTTGATTAGAGGATTTGCTGAAGGAGCTGGGACATTCCGGACGAGGCTGGGAATTCTGCCATGCATTTGAAGGCTGCACATTAAATGAAGAGCCCTCCTAAGTGGGACCAATAACACTGTACCAGTAATAATAAAAGATAATCTTGAGGCACAACACTGGGTACGTTATACACCCTAGGTCTCTCTCTCTCTTTTTTTTTTTTTTTAAATTGTATTTATTTGATAGAGAATGTGAAGAGTGGAGAGACACAGAAGAAGAAAGAGAAACAGACGCTCCACTGAGCAGAGAGCCTGATGCAGGACCTGGAGGTCATGACCTGGGCTGAAGACAGATGCTTAACTGACTGAGCTGCCCAGGTGCCCTACGCTGTAGGTCTACCCCATGCAATGAGCCTATACAAGAGCCAGCGTGATAAAGGGACAAAGCTTAAGGACTCTAAACACGGACGATCTGTTTGAGTCTCAGCTGCGTGACCACAGAAAAAGAGCACAAGTGATAATAATTAATGGTGGACTCATTGTGGCAGGTTGAATTGTGCCCCCACACTGCCCACCCCAAAAGATATGTTCATTTATCATTCCTGGAACCTGTGAATGTGACCTTATTTGGAAAAAAGAGTGTCTTTGCCAATGTAATTCAGTTAAGGATCTTGAGATGATATCATCCTGAATTATCCAGCTCATCTCTAAATCTGATGGCAAGCGTCCTTCTAAGGAAAAGCAGGGAGAGAATTGAGACAGACCCCCAGGGAACACAGAAGAAGCAGTGTGACCACAGAGGCAGAGATAGCCCCAGGTCCAGGACAGCCACCAGCAACTAGAAGAGGCAAAGAAAGGGTTCTCTCTTCAGTCTTCAGGAGTGGTGCGGCCCTGCTGACTTCTCGACTTGAGGCTTCCGGCCTCCAGTACAAGGAGAGAACACATGCCTGGTGTTCTAAGCCACGTGTGACTACCAAGAGGCAGGGGTCAGTGGGAGCTGCCCACCGGCTAGCCCAATCCCCACTGACAGTACAGAGCAAACCCTGGTAGAACGTCCGTCGTGTAACTCTCCAGCTGAAAACTGGATCCCGACTTGCCAGGGTCACACGAGACCCAAACTTTTCTCTGTGGCTTTACGATGCTCACATTCAGAGGTCTGCTTACCTATTTCTCTTAGTAACATTTTCTTACTTAGATCCTCTCTTTTATCTTTATTCCTCAAACAGATTAAATTCTTTCATGACTCAGGGAATCTGCTTTTGCTTCTGTTTCTGTGTGGAGAGGCATATGTTCCCAGAGGCCAGTGTCCTCCCGGTAGCTGGGCCTCAGGACCTTTGAGGGTGAGCCTCCCCGGATTGCCAAGGTCGTCGCCTTCAATTCCCTCCTTCCAAAGACCTCCTTATCCTAGTGCCTAAGTGTATGTTCCTCATGGAAGAGTGTTAAGCACTCTGACTGGAATATACGCCAGACACGGTCAGCTTGGTCACCTGGTGCCCAGACAGTACCAAACCCAAGCTGGGCTTGCATCAGATACGCTTCAACTTTGTATGGAAAAGCTGACTTAGAAGGGCCAGGACTGATTTAGAAGGATGGGGAGCCAGGACATTCTCCTAGAAGGCAGTTTCTGAACAGGACAATGATGTGTTCAAAAGAAAGATTGAAAGGAATCCAGAAACAGATGGAAAAGTGGTCAGTGGGGAGAGCCTGAATGAAGGGACAAAACAGAGGTAGTGTGGGGCTGTGGTATGAGGAAGGACGGGGCCCATGAATTTTTCCATAAAAAATATATTATGGAATATATATACATATATTGGAATATATAAATATTATATATGATATATATTATGGAATATATATATATATATATGGAATATATATATTATGGAAAATATATTATGGAAACATTCCTACATGTTTATGCCTGAGTATATCTGGCAGGAATCCAAACAAATCTCTACTTTCCATTCTGAATATCACTGGGTTCATGCAATTCTATTTCTGGTCAATTCTGACTCTTTCAAAGGAGAATGTCTATGCAGTTATTGTCGTAAAAATAGAAGGGATTTCTGCCACCAAGCATAAGTCACCTTTATCCCATAAAATACTTTTCATAACCCCGTGATCACTAGGCATTTGATACATACTCTGTTGGCGCATTTTGAATCCCCAGCAAGATTTATGACATCTCTTCACTATGTGGTGAGTCATCTATAGTGTCCTTCTATAAACACATCAGCACAACAGGAAAAAAAAATTATATATATATATATATATATATATATATATATATATATATATATGCCTCAGTGTTCCAATACCCTCGCTTTGCCACTAATTTCTCTTTGTGTTTCGTTTTTCCAGGGAGAAAGGGGAGAGGTAACTGAGAGGGACAGAGACAGAGAGGCTGGTTTGGATTCTCTCTGAAGCAGTCATTGGCACTGGATACAGGAACCTTGTCCTGGCATGGAGTTTAGAACAGGAAGTTTAAGCTACATAGTTGTGGTTTCTCAGCCTAGAATTGGGCCAATCTTTCCTTCCTTTTGGTGGCTCAGATCATATATTGTTAGAGCGAGAGAGAAACCCACTTCACCCTCAGTTTCCTGATCTGAATAAGGAAGTGGTTGAACTAGATAAGCTTGAAGAAACCAAGATCTGAAAAGCCGATGATTCTAAACATCCCCACACGAAAAAGTTGAGCGAGATTTTGCTTGGGGGACGAAGGGCATTGTATACACCCAATAAACATTTGTTGATGTGATGGTGTTTGATCTTATCTAATCCAACATCATCTGCTTTCCATTTTCAAAAGGATGTGGGTTGTTTAGCTTCTTATCCTTGCTAATGAATTCAATTCCTGATTTATTGCACAAAATGCTGTGCGTGTGGAGAAGAGGGTGGCATTAGCTTTGTAGGGGCAGCCAAAAAGGAAGCTTCACAGAAAGGTGATATTTGGGTCCTGAGGCAACAATAGAAGCTTGCAAAACAAAAAACTGATGAGAAAAGGCATCTAGGGACAAGAGAATTATGTGTCTAGAAGGGGAGGGACAGAAGGGTTGGCTGCGCCAGAGAGTCCTGAAACGGAGGGAAGAAGAGAGATGAAACCAGGCGATGTGACGTAAAGAAAGGGGGCGGATGTTGGTTTGCTGTGCCCACCATACTTTCCCATCACTTCTGTAGTTCTTTGAGGACTCCCGCTATCCCTCTCAGTGCCTGTGGGTTGGGTAAGGCTAAGCCCAACTCTTGTCTGTAGATGGAGATACTTTCCCAAGCCTGGCCCGTTGGAGCACTGCATGCCCTCTCCTGTCCAGGGTTTTCAAATCAAAGACGAGCAAGTCATTCAAGTTGGGCCAATCTGACTCAATGGAATCAGGATTTCTGCTAAAGCCACGGGGAAAAAGACTACTGTTTTGCTGGCATTGCAAAGCTCTTAGCCTGAGGCTATAGGTGGTTCCAACATCTGGCATGAGCTCACTGGGAAGGAAGCCATGGTGGAAGCCATGCAGTGCTAAGACATAGAGCGACTTGGTGTAATGCTTTGTTCATCTGGTCAGGGTTTCCCAAAGGGAAAGCTCTGGCATTCTAGGTAAGACAGTTGCCCTTTGGGCAAAATGTTCTGCTCATTGCTGGAATCCCCATGCTCTCTTTGAGGCCCCCCAGATGTCAGTTATCTCCTTCCCCTAAATATGATAAGCAGAACTCCCCCTGTATTTCCAAGTAGCCCTAAGTGAGGGGTACTGCCTCTCATTAGAGTCTGATCTCAATGCAGCGTGCCTACCTTGGGGGTATGAAGGTCATGTTTGCTTTGCTTTGTTTTGTTTTTGGTTTGGAAGCTTGAATGGAGTTTGTAACACTTGCAAGTAAAGTGTTCATAAGCACTTCAAAGAGGGTTTTAAATGGTGAAGGCATTCTCTACTTCTGCCTCTTAGCATCTAATTCATGATAGGGCGGTGCATCTTGTGTGTGTGTGTGTGTGTGTGCATGCATGGGTGAATGTGTGTTGTCTCTTTGGAGAGATACAAACCTGAGAGGCAATCACCTCTACCTCTAGTGAAACTAGACAAGTGAGGACTGCTAGCTATCACTTTGATGTCAAAATCCTTGGGCTAGAGATAGATGGATATAAAGAAAGGTAGAAAGGACCAGGGAACTTGAGTACCTTCCCATAAAACAAGCTTTAAAACCTAGACACCCAGGTGGAATGATGTTTAAAATACTTAACAGTTGGGGCGCCTGCGTGGTTCAGTGGGTTAAGCTGTTGCCTTCGGCTCAGGTCATGATCTCAGGGTCCTGGGATTGAGTCCCACAGGGGGGTGGGGTAGGGGGGTGGGTGTCTCTGCTCAGCAGGGAGCCTGCTTCCCTCTCTCTCTCTGCCTGCCTCTCTGTCTACTTGTGATCTTTCTCTGTCAAATAAATAAATAAAATCTTAAAAATTTTTTTAAAAATTTAAAAAATAAAAAATAAATAAAATAATTAACAATTGATATAGAAGGACCTGGATTTTTTCAAATGAACCTGCATAGTCATAGTTCTCCAGAGAAACAAAATCAATAGGATGGGAGTATCTGTAGCTATTTAAGAGGAGATTTAATATTGGAATTGGCTTGTGTGGTTATGGTGGCCGAGAAGTCCTATAGTCTGCTGCCTGCAAGACCCCAGAAGGAAAGAAAGCCAGTGATCTGATTCAGTCCAAGTCCTAAATTCTGAGAACCAGGGGGTTGCTACTCTTCCATCTTGAAATCCCAGGACTGGAGAACCAGGGCCTCAATGTCCAAGGGCTGGAAGACATGGACATCCCAGCTCAAGAAGAAAGGGAGGGAATTTTTTTTCTGTGTTCATTTGTTGTTTTTGTTGTTGTTGTTTTATTGAGACCCCCTAAAAGACTCGGTGATGCCCACTACCATGTGAAGGCAGATGTCCTCACTCAGCCTACTGAGTTTCTGATGGAAACTCCCTCACAGAAACACCCAGAAACTATGTCTTATCAGCCATCCGGGCATCCCTTAGCCCAGCCAGGCTGACACAGGAAATTAACCATGACAGAACTCCATCAATAAGATCGATGCCAGCGGGTAAGAAACAGGGGACCAAGAGCCCTGCAAAGAGGGGTCTCTGTATTCTCACTGAGGTTTAAGCATCCTATCATGGTATCTTTACATTATTCTGATTTTTAACAACAATCTCCACTAGGACTTTTTTTTTTTTTTTCCTTAGACAACTAAATCCTTTACAGTTAGATACCTTTGGAGTGGATCCTGGATCCCAGGGCAATGTGACAGTAAATGTGCTTTCTCACTGACTGTACATGTAGGTTTTTCTTTTTCCGTGCAATATACTAACACAGATATCTTGATAAAGAACTTGGGGAGAATGAGTTTGATATGAATAAATATAGTATATAAGACTTCTGTCTCTTGTTTTATCTTTTGTTTTTCTCTTTTTTTATTCCTTCATCCTTATAAAAAAAAAAAGCACAAAGGCTTTTCTTTGCTCAGAAGGCACTAAACCCTGTAATCTCTTGTTTCCCCTCATTTAAAAATGTGTCTTACTACTTTCTCCAAGGGGAGAAAAATAACCATGTTTCCAGTTTCCTTCAGTGAGTCGCTTTCCCCTAAAATAATCCATTCACACAAAAGCGCTCAGGAATAATATATAATTTACTGAAGATTGCATAGAGCCAACAGAGGGTTTGTGTTGGCCCAGTCAACAGCAAACTGAAATCTCCCGTAGACATCTCCGTGGTGCCGGAAATTTCCATGGTGGAGGTCAGGTGGTGATTCTCTGCTTTCTTGTACTTCTCTCCCTGCCTCTCTCGCTGTTTTTAGTCTCTCTTTAGCTCGCTGTGCTCTATCTTTATCTTGAACCCTGCCCATCTACCCACCACCTGAACTGCAAAAACAAAACAAAACTAAAAAACCTCTCCACATCCTAGCCCCTGTGCTAGTTAGAAACAGAGAACTGTAAGGAACAAAACACATTATCTTCTCTCAGGCTGGACCTTCGAGAATGCCTGTGCAGTACATTCAGAGGTCGTACAGTGATGTCCTGCTGAGCACAGATGGTTGAGTTGGGATTATAATATACTTTTCCGGACAATCCTTTGTTGCAAGATAAGTAACGCCATGGCCACGTCCTTGCCCTTCAACGTAGTGTCTGTGACATGAAACTTTCCCTCCTGGCCTTGTTTCCATTTCTGGGAAAAGGTACTTCTGACATTTTATCCTAGTTCTGAAGCCAGTCCCTCTGCCCCCCCTGACTACAGTCACCCACCAAACTCAGCTGCTTTTCTGTGCATGAAGAGAAATGAGCAATTCCATTTTAAAGTAGAAATGCAGTGGGATTTCCTGTTTGTTTCCCACAGGCAGTGGCCTTTTGAAAACAGGAGGCATATGTCTACTTTGCCGGTAATAAATCGTAGGTTATGTAATAAAACAAAATATTGGGGTTAAAGGAGCATAGCTGGTTCCCCGCTTTCTCTCCCAAGTATATCGTTTGGCCCGCTCACTTTACAGAGAGTTTCATCTTATCGGTGTTCATTTTTTCCATTCATTCAAAAATACCGACGAGTGAAGAAGATGACTTAGAACAATTACAGAAAATAGCATTATATGGCGATGGGGGTGAGGACGATGACGGTGGATACTCACGGAGCGCCTACGTTCACCCCCGCCGGGTACCGAGCCACACGCCTGACCTACGTCATCGCATGTTATGCTCATGGCAATCCCATGAGACACACACTGGAAACGTTCGTCCTGTTCTAGCAGTGCGGTAATGGGCATTAGCCACAGTCAGAAAGCTGCTCTGAGGGAAAGCCTGGATTGAATCCAGGTCTATCGGAGACCAAGTCCATGGTGCTAGCCCTCCCGTTCCACACACAGGTCAGTGTGGGCAAAGGGGGACACGGGGCTGGATTAGAAGGGGAAGAGTCATAACTAAGTGCCTTGGCCTGCAGGTAGTCAGGGCAGACTGCGCAGAGGAGGGGGTTTCTGCTGGTTCAGAGCAATTTGTGGCAGAGCAGCAAAAGCATGGGGAAGGAAAGTGTGCCCAAACCCACACCGAAGAAATGCACGAAGAAGTTTTGGTAAATGTTTTGGTGAAAGGGAATCCGTGGATGTGGCAAGAGCTCGGGGCAGATGATAGGAGTCGTCGGGAGGACCGGCCTGAAGAACGTCCAGCATCAGGTCATCCATGAGCCCCGACCGGCACGTCTGACCGGACGTCCTCGACTTTATCTCTACACGAGTTTCACAGAACGACTGCCTCCCGGGGCTGTGACGTCAGGAAAGTGATGGCAGGGCTGACACTTCCAAATAGCCTGTCACTCCCCGCTCACACTCATCACCAAGTCCTGGCGTTTCTAGGTCCAAACTACATCTCAAATACGTGCAGCTTCCGTCTACTGCATTCTGTGTCCCCCGCTCAGAGCCACTCTCATCCCTTACCGAGCCCACCGTGACGGCTCCAAAATGGTGGCCTCTTCCCCGCCTTGTCCTCCTCAGCTCTCATCTCCCCCTACACCACAATCAAGGAAAACCTTATTCCCCCCCTTATTTTATTTTATTTTATTTTATTTTCATCATGATTAAGTGATCTATTGAATCCTCCTTCCCTACCTCTCACATTGACCCCCATCTACACCTCATAACCGAAAGTTTATTCTCTATAGTTAAGAGGGAAAACCTTCTTCTTTTTTTTTAAATAAAGACTTTATTTATTTATTTGAGAGAGAGCACCAGCGAGGGGTTGGGTAGAGGGAGAGGGAGAAACGGGACGCACCTTAATGGGGGACTTGAACCCAGGACCCTGAGATCATGACCTGAGCCCAAGGCGGGTGCTTAACCCACTGAGCCACCCAGGCAAAGAGAGAAAGGAAACCTTCTTGGAACACTCACATGTGCCATTCCTGTGATTAAAACCTTTGCATTTAAGATAAACTCCAAAACATGAACAAGATGCAAGGGCCCGTGTGGTCAGAGAGGGTCTCACTCGGCTGCCCCCTCCAGAGACGCTCTTCCTCTGCCACTACTGCTCAGTTTACTCCCCCTTCCAGGACCCTACCCCCTCCCATCCCCGGCCTTCACCCACACTGTCCCCTCAATACCTTGCGGGTCCCGGATACTTCCTTCGCAAGTCCTAGTCAACCTTCTCGATCACCGCCTCCTCCTGGGAGCAGCACCCTTCCTTCTCCCACTCGAGCCCGGGCTCCCTCTTCAGACCACTTATGGTTTGAACTTACGTGGTTCTTTGAGGAATTATTTGAGCTCCCTCCTCTAATGTAATTAGGAGAGAGACAGGTCTGATTTGGGTTGCCTCTGCGTCTTCAGTACCTCAAGGCCGCTTGGCATAACACCTGCTACTTGAATGCACATGATGGCTACATTTGGGTGTGTGTTTCATGGATGACATGGGAAAATGAACGGATAAGCAGACTGCAACACATAGAGAACCCTGATGCTGTCTTGCTCCTCCCTCCAAGACAGAAGGACAGCACTCCTAGTCTCCTGAAGTCGATTTGGCTTTGGAGAAAAAGGAGAGACTGTTGGGAAAGGCAGTTGCCCCAACCCCAGGAGACCACAGGGCTCTGCCAGCCGAGGTCCCCTGATCTCAGGGGGATTGAATGCATGCAGAAGAGGTGTGCTACCCCTCTCCTAGCGGCGAAGGCAAATCCTCCATCTGTAAGTGTGGCGATGGGACACATCTCATAGCATGAGACTCATGGTTTTCATCAGGAAGTTGCTGTTCACACAAACTGCAATCCTGTGTCTCTCGAACCCAGATTGTATCAACTGCTAGAGGGTGCCCTGCCCCCGTCTGCCCCCCGCACCCCCCCCCGCAATAAATGTTTGTTTATACAAAATGTCTAGAAGCCTGCAACTCATTATAAAGTGAAGAACGATAAAGACCAATTTGCAGCCGTTTCTGGGGCTGTCTGTGCGGGGACTTTCTCACGGGACACGAATCAGTCATTTCCCTACATGATATTCCCGATGTTTTTGCCATAGGCAGCTGTCGGGGCTGCCAACTGGCAGCTCACGGAAGCCTTGCTCTCACCCGGAGACAGAAGGGGGCCTGTCACCTGCGGCCGGGGATGGGCACACCAGCTCTGTCTGTTGCTTGATCACAGCAGCTGAAACAAAGCTTCCTCTGTCCAAAGGCACGTATGTAATAGAGAAAGATACTCCTTTCTTTGATTTTCTCTCTCTGCTCCAGAAAGGCCCCTCAAATTCCAAAAAGCAGAGCACCACAACCAAGGAGAAGCAGCACCTATTTTAGGATGGAAATAGCTCTGGGCTTCTGTTTTCATAATGGGAGGCCAGGAGGAAACCTCAAAGTATACTAGATCTGGTTTTAGGGGCCCTGGGTCCTCAAATAAGCTCAATGACCTATATTGTTTGGGCAAGCCTCTCGGCCTGAGTCTCCTCACAGCGAAAATTGGGGGTCAGAAGGATATGGCTACGATGCCTCTCATTTCCAGGATTCAACACCATCAGGAGGCTGATTGTCTAGTCATTTTGATTTTAAACTGTGCTCATGGAAATCACAGGTTGGATCATTTGTTCAAACACTTAATTTCCAAAACTAGGGAGTTGGTGTAGCAAAAAACAGAAGAGAAATAGAACAGGAAGCCACACAGAAAACACGGGAACAGATGGCAACCCATGTAGTCTGGCTTCTAGAAGGTTCCCCTCACAGCCCCATATGGATCCCATTCCTCACTGACTCCCCACTCTGTGTGCTCAGGGCCTGGCCAGTCCTTCCCCAGGGGACCTTGTGTTCTTTTATATAAGCCTCCTGCACTAGCCTTTGTGGTTTTGTTTCTTTGCTCATACTGCTGCTGCTGCTTCTCAGAATGTCCCTCCCCACACTCTGGCCACCATGTACCTCACACCTGGCCAAGCAGCTTCACTTCCGAAGCTCGCTTTCTTCCACTCTCACCTCACTCCCCTGCCCCGGGGAGTGTTGTCATCAGTTGGATCTCGGATCACTGCGTCCATGGCTCTGTGGAAGCACTGTGGTTCAGGGCACGGGGTCAGAAGAATTCCCCTCCAACCCAGCTCGCGTGGCTCTGACTCTGTGACTTTGGACAAGTTACTTTGCTGCTTTGAGTCTCATTTTCCTCTCTGTAAAGTGAGGATAACACTCTTAAATGTGGCTTAATGGATACTCTGACATTTAAATGGAACAACCTATCCCAAGTCCCTGATCTATAAAAGCTCTCCACATTTGACAGTTTCCTTTCCCTCCACCTTTCTTGGCATTTCCTTATTTTGTTGTACATCAGAATTCTTTGTGACTGTCCCCTTTTTCTCCACTTCTGGATCACAAGATCCTTGAGGACAGGAAAGGACCTCTCCTAACTTAGTACTTTGTAACGCCAAAGAGGTTAGAAACACGCGATGCGCTGAGTTGAACAAAGGTAACGCAGGTAGCCGTGGGCAGCTAGGGACACTGAGATGAAGGAGCATGAGAATCCGACTCAGGGGAACCATCCACCGCCTGGGGACCGTGGTGAAGTGGGGAGTTAAAGAAAAAGGCCCATGCTTCTCTCCCCCACATGAGACACGAACATTCCACCCATTTCAATCGGGGCCTTGGCTGACACATGATGCACATTTCTTTCATTCCCAGCCCCCTCCTGCAGCGCCCTATAAAGCAGCATTCACCGGTCCCACTCATGCCCTCCCCCACACTGGACAAACGCACGGAAGCCCAAATGCCCACCCCTGCAGGATTTCACAGTGTGACCTTTAGTCGTGGGTGGCAGGGTTTCTTCACACACTCTTCAAAGTCTTTGACCAAGTCTATGCCGAGTCCTCTGGCACGAGCTAGGGGACTCGTGAACACGTCCAGTGTCCTTCCTCTGAAACTCTCGTGCTGGGGAAGATTCGCCCATGTTGCCTTGACCGCAGGAAGATGAACATGGAACATAGCACCGCAAGAACCCTGCCGTCTTGTCTCGGGGACTTTACGCACTTGGCCTTGGGGTTGTGGTCAGGCCAGGGTGAAGAGGGCAGTCACGTGAATGGCAATCCCTGGGCTAATTTCCCTTCGTGTCTTTGAAACAGGTTTTTATCCCTCCTACCTCCCTCAGTGTTCCAGGATTCATTGTTTATGCACCACACCCAGCGCTCCACGCAACGCGTGTCCTCCTGAACACCCACCACCAGGCTCACTCAACCCCCCTCCTCCTCCCCTCCAAAACCCTCAGGTTGTTTCTCAGAGTCCCCGGTCTCTCACGGTTCATCTGCCCCTCCGATTTCCCCCAATTCACTTTTTCTTTCCTTCGAATGTCCTCCATGTAAAACAGGTTTTTTTTTAACACCAATCCCTGGCTGGGTGGGAGAAAAGAAATAGTGAGGTTAGGTCAATGTCGCCAGGGAAGGAGGAAGGGGAGGGGCAAATAATTCGACTCTGGATGCTCCTCTGGGGCCTCAATTTTGCTAGCGTTTGTTTAAACCTTTTAGCGTGAACTCCTCTTATGATGACATTAGGAACTAAAACCAACCAAACAAAAACAAAACCAAACACACACACACACACACACACACACACACACAAAACCTTCAATATTCAATTTCTGAGTAGGTAAAGCGACAGGAGTTATAAAAGCAGCACAGAACTGAGGGCAGATGAAACCGAGATCGACTCGTCTCCCACTTACGAGCTGTTTGACCTTGGAGAAGGCACTCGATGTCTCTGAGTCAGTTTCGTATATGTATCTCAATCTGCGTGGCTGGGTTGGTATACGACTTGAGATAATGAATACAAAATAGCTGGCAGACATTTGATACAGGCCCTTGGGTAGTGGTGGTGGCTCCAATCATTTAAATTGATTCCTTTTTTTTTTTTTTAAAGGTTTTAATTCTAATGCCAGTATGGTATTTTATGAGTTTGGGGTGTACCATACAGTGATTCAGCAATTCGAGACATCATTACTCTGTGTTCATTGTGAACCCCTCACCTCTGTCAACGACCCCTCCATCCTACCTCCCCCCTAGTATATTTTATTTTAAACTGGTAGGCCCAGTTAAAGTTGCTATTTTGCTTTCAAAAGAACATTTTTTACTTGAAGCTTACTTCAGAATCCATGGTTCTAAAAGATACATTTAAAACATTCCTCTAAGAAAAATAGAACACACGTCTTCAAGTATACACAGAATCCCCTGGATAAATCACATTAAAAATAAAAAGACATAACAAATATGACAAATTTGAGAAGACTGAAACCAGAGGAATTAAATTCTCCAGCCACACTGGTACAAAACTAAAGACCAACAATAAAACAAAGCTGAAAAGTATACAGTATAAATATTAAATAGTTACTATGTAAATATTAAATTGCACACGGCTGCACAAGCAATAGGCCAAATAAGAAATCAAATGGCAAATCAAAATATGTCTCAAAACAAAGGAAAAAAGAAAAGACAATATTCTTTTGATCGGACTCTGGAAGAGATAGGACTGGCAGATACACAAGGGGAGGCAATCTTTCCCTAAATTACCAGGCAACTACTTGCTCGTAGACTGTCCCTCTGGCTCACATGCTCTCCTCCGCCCTGCAGAGGACGGGAAATCTGCAAACTGCCATCACCAGGCCCCTATTCCAGTGGGCTCTCTGTAAGCTGTCATAGGTGGGGGATGCTGCTTGCACACAGAAGGCAGGGGGAAGGTAGCACTATTTTTAAATGTGTTTTTTCTGCTGCCAGCCTGACTTCATGCCCCCAGGTAGGGTCCCAAGAGCAGGAGGGGAGCCCCCAGCAGCCTGGGCAGCATGGTGCTGGTGGGGCTGGTGGTCTTGGCAGCTGTGGTGGTTACACGGGCTCCTGCAAAGTGTTTTGGCCGGGGTGCTTCCCACGGCCCCTCCAGCAGCAGTGTTTGGTGTTCTGGGTAACATTAGTTTACCCCATGCCTACCCCTCCCCCACAGACACACACACACACACACACACACACACACACACAGATACACACACACACACTTTTCCCCTACTACACCAGCAATGGTAGGCTCTTACTGGAGTTACTAATTTGGGGTAAACATCCCCCTTTATATTAAAAAGACTTTTTAGGAACATTTTCAGGTTCGGAGGGAGCGGAAAGTATGAAGATAATCCCATATGCTCCTTGAGCTCCCTCTGTCTCACACACACACACATCACACACGGGAAGTACATTTGTTAGAGTCTATGACCGACACTGACCCGTCAATATCACCTAAAGGCTGTCATTCCCATTAGCGTTCCCTCGTGGTGTGGTACATCCCGTGAGTTTCACGAATGTACGATGATGTGCATCCACTATTATGGATGGTATTGTTCAGAATAGCCCCCGGCCCTAAAACCTCTGTGGTCTGCATCTTCATCACCTGTCTCCCAATCCCTGGCAACCACAGATCTTTTAACTGCCTCCATGGGTTTTCTCTGTCCTCAGTGCCGTACCGTTAGAATCATACGGGGTGTAGACGTCTGATGTAGGCTTCTTTCACTTAGTAACATGCATTTAATTTTCCTCTGTGTCTTTGCATGGCTTGATGGCTCAGTCATCTTTACCATTGTCTGGATGGACCACGGTTTATTTATCCATTCACGTACCAAAGGACATCTTTGTTGTTTCTAAGTTTTGGCAATTGTAACTAAAGCTGCTAAAAGCATCCTTGTGAGGGTTTTGGTGCGGACACATGTTTTCCACTCCTTTCGGTAAATTCCAAGAGGTAGAACTGCTGGATGTTAAGATGAAAATATGTTTAGTTTTGTAAGAAACTGCCAGACTGTGCTCCACAGTGACTATGCCACCATTTTGTGTTCTTGGCAACAATGGGGGAGAGTCCCCGTTTCTTCAATTTCTTGAAACTTTTGGTGTAATTGGTGTTCCTGTGTTTGGCCATTTTCACAAGTGTGTACTAGTCTCTCCGGGTTGTTTTCAGTTGCGTTTTCCTGGTGACCTATCATCTTGAGCGTCTTTTCCTGGGTTTGTTCCCCACCGGCTTATCTTCCTTGGGGACCTATCTGTTCGTATCGTTCACCAATTTTTGTTTCGTCTTGCTCTTTTAAAAAATTTTTTCCAGATTTATTAAAATACAATTGAAATACAACGTTTTGCAAGTTGAAGATTTACAACATGCTGATTCGATACCCTTACATATTGCAAAATAATTACCACCAATGTGTTAGCTAATACCTCCTTTATGTCACGTAATCACCATTTATTTTTTGCGGTGAGAACATTTAAGACCTATTCTCCTAGCAGCTTTCAAATACATAATACAGTTTTATTAACTGCAATCACCATGCTGTGCATTAGAGCTTCAGAACTTATTTATCTTATAACTGGACATTTGTACCCTTTGACCAACATCTCTCCAGTTCCCCTGCTCCCCCAACTTCTCAAAACCACCATGCCACTCCTAGGACTTTTTTGGGGAATGCATGATATTCCTGAGTAATTAATTAATAAAGTAATGAAGTTTCAGTGATCATGAACACCTTGGAATTCAGTCATTTACTCATTCCCTCATATATTCATTTGAAGTGGGATTGAACGGGGGATGTTGGGTGGCTCAGGTCATGATCTTGGGGTCCTGGGATCACTAGTGTGTCAGGCTCCCTGCCCAGCGACGCGTTTGCTTCTCCCTCCCCCTTGGCGCCTCCCTTGGCTTTGGTGTCTCTCTCTCATTCTCTCAAATGAATAAATAAAATCTTAAAAAAGAAAAGAAAAGAAAAGAAAAGAAATGGGATTGAAGTTGTTTTCTTCGCTTCTTCCCAGGACGGAATGATAGCTTTATTGACAAACATTTTTTTTCCTTGTTTCGGAGATCTTTAGAGATTGAACTGGTGCGTTATGAAATGTGCCAGCCAAATAGAATCTTCTGAGTAAGTAGGCCACAGTTCTTGGGGCTGTGTCGTAGTCATGCGTACAGATCATTTGTTACTGAGCAGTAGAAACGCAGAGAGCCCGGAGCCCTATGCACCCTCGTGGCAGCCTGCAAAGTCACTTTCCCCCACAGAGGCCTGGCTCCTGCTGACCTACTCTGCCTTAACTTTCCCTGTTTTTAATCTGTTCTTTCATTGCTATCTTCAGAGGGCCCCTCTTCGTTCTCAGCTCGGCTGCAGAAAACGCCGTAAAGAGATCACGTTTGCACACACTGAGTTTCCATCCAAACTCACCCTCTCCCTGACCCTCAGAGCTGCTGACGTCGGCGTTCTTAGGTCATGTTCAGTCGCTGCTCCTTTTCTCTGGTCCCTGAGCGCTTGCCGCTCCCGCATTCGTTCCTCGGCACCGCGGAGCTCAGGTGCACAGCAGTGCCTTGCTTGTCTGTTTTTACAAAAGGGAGGCAGGACTCGCTTCTTTCAATCACGCAGCATTTTCAATTAAGCGGAGCTGAATTCAGCAAACACTGTTCCACCTGGCATCTTTATTTTGTGTCATCAAACAGCACGCTTAATTATGCTTTTCCGTTGAAAATGTAATAGTTTGCCGGTGCTTCTAAACTCTAGGGTCTCGATTGTGTCATTCAGCATCTCTTTCAAAGGCAACAACTTCTGCCTTTCAGCCGGCATTCTGCATTCCGCTTCTTCTCTTCCCTAGCCTGTGGTGGCAGCTGCCCGACGTCTCCCACACCCCCCTCTGGCTTCCCTTAACTCCTTCTGCATCGTCAGCCATTCTGGCCATCGGAATACTGCCCTGCGGATATGGCTCTGTCACTCCCATGCCCTTGTCCAGAGGACGGAGTCCCATGGCATCCAGGCCATTCATCATGCGCCGTTTTTCTGCTTCTCCAGCCCCTTCTGCCACTTCCCCTTGTCCACCCACGGTCCCTTTCTCTTTCCCGACTCTTCTTCCTCCTTTCAGATTATGCTTGAACTTTGTTTCTGCCACCAACCGAGAGAGGACAGATTCCCCTTTCCCCAAAATGCCCCCAGGTCTAAGGGCACTCGGGTGGTTCAGTCGGTTAAACGACCGACTCTTGATTTCAAGATTTCGCTCAGGTCCTGATCTCAGAGTTGTGAGATCAAGTCCTGTTTTGGGGTCTGTGGTGGGCATGAAGCCTGGCTAGGATTCTCTCCCTCTCCCTCTGCACCTACCCCTTTGGTGTACGCTCTCCCTCCAAAAAAAAAAAAGAAAAGCCCAGATCCTTCTCTTGGCCTTTCTAACACTCAACATATACATCAGGTGAATACTTGGCACACTGTGTCATAACTTGATCTGGGTGTCCATGCGCCACGTGACATGTGAGTACCCGAGAGCAGAAAACCTGCACCCGACTCACGAATTCCTCAATTCCTAAAGACGAGCGAAGGCTCAGCCGTATAGGAGAAGAACTGGATGGCTGAGCTTGCAAAGCCTCCCACTCTTTTATATAAATCATCTTGGATTTACTGAAAGATCAGTTTCCAGGCTCTTATAGGAAAGTAAGTACGGGGGAGATATACTTTCTTCTATGAGGCAACATAGGATGTAGGAGAAGGGCCATGCTGCATCACTACCACACAGACCCCTTCATTAGGACACGGCATGGGAGAAGGAGCCAGCGTGGAGGGCATCTGCTTGAAGGTGGACAGAGCTACTAGTCAATGAGGCCAAGAGCATCCCGCAATCCAGCAACGGAGAGTTGTTTTTCCAGAAAGACAACACGTCTTGGGTTCCTGGCATCCCGCCGCAGGTGAGGTAGTGCTGAACTTCTCATTGAAAAATGATGATATAGCCCTTGCATAATTGATTGTACGAGCTGCAGATCCCCGGACTGCAAATTGCTCTGAGCTGAAAGGTGCTAGGAAATGAAATTTCCTGGGAAATTCACTGGAGATTCTCCATGAAAATTAACATGTCCCATTCTCTTCAGGTAGCGAGCGGTAGGCATCTTATTATCCCCCCTCAGTAATTGCAGCCTTTGGGCTTTTTTGAGGTGAAATTACATACAGGTAAAATGGAATCTTAGAATTGTATTACTAGGAGGAAATTAGAAAAGACTCCGTGAACGTTTCATTGGCTGCTTTTACATGTAAAAAGGTTGTGGATATACGTATCTGCTACTCGACTCAAGTCTCAAACTGTATGCATTGGCTTTCTGTTGCTGCTGTAACAAATCGCTACACATTTAGTAGCTTGAAACAACCCATCTATGAACTCACAGTTCTGTGGGTTACAAGACTAGGATGGTTTTGCTGGTTCTCTGTTAAGAGTCTCAGGAGGCCAAAATCAATCTTAGGTGCTGCTAAGGTCGACCTCTTTTCCCAGGCTTCAGGAAAAAGCCTGCTTCTGGGACCATGCGGATCAGGAGCTGAAAGGAATTTGCAGGTAAGGCTGGGGTTCCTGTTCTCTTATTCCTGGAAGTCACTTGCTTTTCCTCCCATGCTCTCCAGGTGGTCCCCCTTCTACAGTGGGGGTTCACTGCCTTTTCACACTTGGAGGTTCCCCAGCTTCTGCCACATCTCTCTGAGCGTGACCTGAAAAATTCTCTTCTTAGAAGGTCTTGTGTGAATAAGTAAGTCCTCCTGGATAATCCAGGATCCTCTCCATCCTGAAGTCCGTAACCTTAATCACTCCTGGAAGAACCCAACATAGTTACAGATTCCAGCTGTTTGATTGAGGACATCTTGGGGAGGCCATTATTCTACCTGAGACACTATGTACATGTAGTTTGCCACAGTGTTAACGTGTGGAGTTTGGTCAGTCAGTTAACTTCTTAAATTTATGTCTGGAGGCCAATTAGATAGCTGTTAAAAATAAAAATAGAGTGAAGACCCCTTGAACATCCCTGAAACAGAGGAACACAGTGAAGCCATGTAAGAGAAGTGTACTTAACCTAGCTTATTTGGGGAACATAAGAAAAGTTGAACTTGGGTCCTGTCTTATACATGCTTCTGACAATTGGAAATAAAACTTAAGCTGTCTTCCTAAAATGGTATAACATAATCCCTTTTAGCCAATCCCTACCATTCGGAAACACCCATTGTAATCACTGGTCATGTGACCTGAAACCAACTTTCTCCTTCTCACTGTGTCCATCCTGTAAGGTGCCTCTCAGCCATGTGCCTGCCACCTTTGGGTTGAAGTCTCCGTGTTTGCAAATACTTTGTTTTCCACGTGATAAAATGTGCATAACAAATAAATGCCTGAATTGCCTTTTGACGCAGGTCTATGAATGAATGTAGTAGATTCAGGCACATAATACATGTTTGATAAATGTGATTCTTGAAGACTCTGATGTGTTTGTTCCCACCAGTCTGTCGCTGGCCAGCAAAGCTAGTTGAATTCATGTACAGACACCAAAACAGACATTATGATGACCTCTGTATGCACTACCCATGTTCACTCAATATCCGTGGGTGCTTTCCAAGGATTATTGCCGTAAGGACTCCAGGTCAAAGGATGAAAGGTCTATTTTCTCATGCTAAGACAGAAAGCAAAAGAAGGCACATAACAAAACAGGGATATTATTGTCTCTGAGTCCTAGATCCCCAACACTTCCTTCATCTCTGGATGACTCAGTCCACTTCCAATATCTATAAATACAGATCACGTGTGGGAACGCTGCAGCCCATTGATTTTCAGCTTGTCTTTCTGTGCTGGCCACAGACTGTCTCCAATGAACCTAAATACTTGAAGAGAAAAGACTGTAATTACAAAATCAGTTTAACGTGGTCAGTA
This sequence comes from Mustela putorius furo, assembly GCF_011764305.1. Lineage (NCBI taxonomy): Eukaryota > Metazoa > Chordata > Mammalia > Carnivora > Mustelidae > Mustela > Mustela putorius. The sequence goes on from NW_025421485.1 coordinate 3,204,541, forward strand.
AAGAGTACCTCATAGGATAATACCTGATACATAATAAAATAAAAGTTGAGTAAAAGAAGTTCAAGGAGAATGTATCCAACGCTGAAACGGGGTTAGATTTCTTCTTTTTCTCCTACTTACTCCTCAGGAAACTCTCTAATCTGAAGATGCTACCAGCAGTTTTGAAAAAAAAATATATAGTGTTTTTAAAGCATTTTGCAAATATTTATTATCAGGTGATTTTTCTTTCCCCTCAGTGATAGGTGTTTTGGTTTTTAAGCACTCAATGCCTAAATTCACTGCAGGGCTTCTTGTGAGCAAACACCCTCCAACAAGTCAGAAACAATATGATGAAACATTACCATTGACATCACTGGTGTTGACTGCTAGAAATTAAGCTTTACACACAATGTCTACGAAGTTTGCAACGGGTGACTTTACTGAGCCTAGCAGCATTTAACGATATCAAAGTGTGATGGACCTTTGTTATCTCTCAACAATAATTGACTTTGTTACATTTTCCCTGGATAATTACAAATGCAAGATTTCAAGTCCCACAACTTGCTAAAAAGCATCTCTATTTGCCTGAGCTTCTTTCTCTCCCTGAACCAAGAACAGAGTTGCCACCCACATGCATGGTAGTGACTCGCTCACGCTTATTTAGAGGCTGGGTAGGAGGAAGCATGGAAGCAAAGTGGGTCATCCCTTCTCTGCTGTAATGTACGAAACCAAAAACCAGTTGGGAAGCCACTATTTAAAATAAATGGGGGAAAAAATGGAAGGTTCCCCCCCATAGTTCAGAAATATAATAAAAAGTTATACATACACAAATTTGTCTGGTTTTACCCAAACAACACAAAGTAATCAACATGCGCTAGAGATCCCACATCTCTAGTCTCCCAGTTGGACTGGCTCAGGAATTTGGTGAATCATGCTGCATGTAGAGCAAACCCACTCCATTCATACAAACAAATTGTTTTTGTCTCTACTTCATCCCTTGTCTGAACAATAGAGTCAAATGAGCTGGTTGACTGTCCAACTTTGTTTAATGCATTCTGAAATTTTTTTTTAAGATTTTATTTATTTATCAGAGGGGGAGAGGGGGAGAGAGCAAGCACAGGCAGACAGAATGGCAGGCAGAGGCAGAGGGAGAAGCAGGCTCCCCGCTGAGTAAGGAGCCCGATGTGGGACTCGATCCCAGGACGCTGGGATCATGACCTGAGCCAAAAGCAGCTGCTTAACCAACTGAACCACCCAGGCGTCCCAACATTCTGAAAAATTTTAAACTGATTCCTTGATAGATGATTCTTGGTAGGATTTTGAAAGGTTGGGTTGGAAGAATGGATGAAAACCCTACCTTCAGCTATTTATTTAATTCTATGCTACGAGAGATACTGATTCCTTACAAGAGTTTACGGCTTAAGCAGGATCTCTATCCTGCATATCAGTATTGATTGACATATCCCTTCTGTAACATTTATAGGTGCCAGATCTTGCTGTAGTAGATGTATTGAGAACCATTTGTATGTAGCCCGTCATGATTCATAAAGCACTTCCGCATATGTGTATTACCACAAAACACCATGGGATGTAATTTTCATTACACCAGTTTTACAGTTGAGAAAACCAGGGCCCGGAAGCTTTAAATAACTTGGCTTTTGCCAGGCAAGAATCAAACCAAGCTTTCTTTGAGAACAAAGGTAGAATTCTCAATCACTGTGCTGTCCTACCTTGCAGAGGGCCTTTTCTCTTCTCCCCTCCCCCAACTTCTTTCTTACTCTCTTTCCTCCCACTTTCCCTGAGAGGAGGAAGCATCATTTTGATTGCAAAATAGCCAGTGACCTCCAACCTTCTCTATGTACCTGATCTGGTCCCTTTCTCAGTCTTTGCCTTAAATGACCAGTTTTCAAACCCAGTCCTTGACAAGGGCCTAACACTTGCCTGCCTCTGTGCGGAGGAATGAGGAAATGGAGAACATGTGCCCATGACCTGCTTGGGAGCTTTACAGACCCCCTTGGGAAAGTAGATGTACACATTCACTCTGCATGCACTTACTGAATGTCTGATGTGTACCAGGCACTGTCCCAGGCCCTGAACATTCCACGGGAAATACAATAGACACAGCCCTTGAACTCAGGGACCTGACAGCTATCAGTAAAACCAAACTGACAGCAAAGGGTTCATGAAGTTACCGTGGAGATTAAGTGAGACACCATATTCGCAGTGGTGCTCAATAACAGCCCAACCCATCCCCTGCGCCGTTATTGCTCATGGGCTGTGAACTTCAGAGCTGGCCAGGTGCAGCCCAACCAAAATATACCAAGTTCAGATCAGACAGCATATTTACGTATGTCCTTCTCAGAAGCAGAATTAAACCATAGAATACCTTACTAGTGTTGCTAATCTTGAAGTCCCAGTGATAGGGACTCCTGGATGGGGCATTCGGTTGAATGTCCAACTCTTGGTTTCAGCTCAGGTCATGATCTAAGGGTCCTGGGATCGAGCCCTGCATTGGGCGCCACACTCAGAAGGGAGTCTGCTTGAGCTTCTTTCTCCCTCTCGCTCGGCCTTTTCCATTTGTGCTGTCCATCTCTCTCTCTCTCTCTTAAATAAATAGATAAATCTTTAAAAAAATACAATGATTAGAAATTAAAATACGACTAGTTTTTGAGTATCTACTTTGGGTCTCTCTTACTCGATAATTTATCATGCATTTTCCCACAGAACAACCTTATGCGGGAAGCATGTTTATCTGTCCGCTACGCAAGGAGAGACAAGGGTCAGGAGATTAAGTAAATGGTTCAAGGACACACACGATTCCATCTGCCCCAGCTATGAAACACACACTCGCTCGCACTGATGCTCAGCGTGGCTTCATCCCAGGCGCACTCAGAGATGCCCTCAAATTCATAAAGCCTTAAAGTGGAATTTTAATGCACGGTAAGATAAAGTGGGTGGGAGAAAACCAACAGCAATCCCTCAGAAAGTTCAGGAACGAGTGAGACTGCAGATGAATCACTATTTGCATTTCCCCCTCTTTACAGGAAACTCAATTTGTCAGACAAGGAGAGGCAGAGAAGCATTTAGCTGTCTCCCTGCACCCCAACCAGGTCTGAGGAAATTGCTTCTAGAAGTGCAAATTTGGCTTAAAAGCCTGTGGGCTGACAAAAAAAAAAAAAAAAAAAAAAAAAAAAAAAAAGTGCTATTTAGACTCCACGAGAAAGCTCCAATGCCTATTGTATTGGTGTGAAGGTAAAATTAGAGGAGATACTTGGGATTTATATATATTGACTCTTTCACAGCCCTGAGCATGTACTATGCAGCTGAAAGACTCGAGAAAAGCTCTGGTTTGGTTCCCTGCTCCTGTGAGTTCAGGCTCCAGGGTCCACCAGGGGAGCCCCGGAAAAAGTCAGACAGCCCTTGCACCAAGAGCATTTTGTACAAATCCCCAGCAGGGCAGTGCTAGTTCATAGTAACCAGTCCTGAGTTCAACCTTCTTTCTACCAATTAACCCGTGGGATGATCTGGTGCAAAAATCACTTCTTGAAGCTTTGAGTTTCTTCTCCATTAAAGGAGCGCTGTATGGGCTGCCTGGTGTTACTGTTGTTAGAACAGAATCGTGGTATCTGTGGGCTCCTCACAGGAACACAGTACATGGTCATCAGTACTGTCATTATTACTATTACTACTATAATCATCATTGCCATCTTTTTTTTTTTTTTTTTTGTATTCTATTTGCCTGGAATGACTTGACCACTAAAGAACCTTTTAGAACGCTTTCCAAAATAGCATCTGTTAGGGACTGAATGCCTCCCTTCATTTATAGATTGAAGCCCGAACCCCAGGGTGACTCTGCATTTGGAAAGAGGGTCTTTGTGCAGGTAATTAAACTCACAAGTTATGTGAGGGGATACGGGTGGGGCCCTGATCCAATAGGATTACTATCCTTCTAAGAAGAGACCCAGAGAGCTGGCTTGCACTCTTTCTACCATCTGAAGACACAGCATGAAGGCAGATGTCTGCAAGCTAGAAAGAGGGTTCTCACCAGAAGCAAAATTGGTTGGCATCTGGATCTTGGACTTCCAGCTTCCAGAACAAGGAGAAATAAATTTCTGTTAAGTCCCCTGGCCTGTGGTGGTTTGTTGAGGGAGCCCTGGCTGACTGATATAGCATCTCCTACAGCCTCGGAAGCGATGTGTCTATGCCATGGTACTTCTCTGCTGAACTCCGTTGTGTGTTACGCTGTTCTTCTGTGACGGCAACAGTTTCTGACCTACATCACAGGCATTTGAAGGCGTGCCCTCTGTCCTCACAGGTGGCCAGTTTGCCACATAGAGATGGACATTCTCAGCAGATGCTTAGTGATTATGGAATACATAGTGGGTTCACTGAGATATGTTGCTCCCAATGATTAATATTTGCTTCCTTTGGGTAGATAACACTTTATTCGTGCTGTTCTCCATAGTTGTACTTAATGTAGCATGTCAGGTCCATATTATGTGTGCAAATGTCTGTCTCCATCCATAGGCATTAAGGGTAACAACCTATCTGTTGTACCCTGAGAAGCATCTGGAACTCAGTTCAGGTTAATATATGACTGTGGAAAGAAAATCATAATAAGTTAGTAGGCTTACCTGGAGGCTAGAGACCTTTTATTTGCTGGAATTTCAAGGTTGGTGGGAGAGGCACAAGGTCCCGGCAATGAAGCAGACACGTCCTGGGGAGCTAGGCAGAGCCAGAAGCTCAAATGCCAAAGACGCTGGTATTGGAAAGCTGTCTGGCAGGAGGCATGGGGCCTGTAAGGGGTGGTCCAAAGCCACCCAGGAGTGATGAGCCTCTTTGAATTTTCAGAAACATTTACTAGGCCCATAAGACTGGATCTTTAGCTCAAGTGATTTTTATATTTTTCATGAGAATGAGTTAGTAGAGTTGTAGATTCAGCATGAGGCACTCAGAACCAAGGGAGTAGGAACAAGAGCACAGGAGAGATGGAGGTCAACAGCAGGAAGAAAAGCCAGGGTTCTCAGAATTACCCGCAGGAGTCTGTACTCATCCCAGCTGTGAAACTGGGTGTTTGAGCCAAGCTTACCCGAACCCCCAGTGATCCCAGATGACATCTGGATGGTGCATTCATGGAGCTTCGTGAAGAATTCTGGGCGCCTGCTCTGCACAAGGCCCTTGGCTGAGTGCTGACAGTTCGGAGATGAGACACGGTCCCCTCCTGGACCGTGAAGACGCCGCACACACAGATCAGGCAGACGGTGTCATTGCTTGGAGATTCACATTCATCTGGAAACAAACAGCCATCTGCGTTTGGAAGCACAGCACGGGATGGAAATGGAGAAGGGTGCAGAGGAGGAGGTCGGCACTATCCCGACAGCCTTCCCAAAAACCTGACTGTGTGCTAAGATCAGTGTCCTGAGCTCTATTACAAAGATAAGCAAACAAAAACCCAGCACATGGAATTGACTTACCCAGGGTCACAGCCAGATAGTAACAATATAGGAACCACACCACATGTCCCACTGCCCGGCAGGACGGTCTGGGAAAAAGAACTCAGACACCAAGACGCCAGTCCAGGGTCACCATGAAGTCACTCCTTTGCAAATCCCAAGTTCATATGAAAACGAGGGGTGACAGAAGGGACTTTACAGAACCCTCTTAGAGGTCTGAGGGGGTCCATTCGTCATGCATATTTGGAATGACCCATGCACAACCACAGACCCGTTCGTCAGTATGTAAATGTGATCCTACTAGCACGCCATGGTCAATGCAACTTAGTTTTGCCTTTTTTTCTATAGCTCTCTCCCTTGTACCTTCCACCTTTCCTGAGCTCTTCCGTATTTTCCTCCATTTTCATGTGCTTTCATTCAACTGCTTCGTTCATTCATTCACTGACTCTACATATATTTATTTGGCAGCAATTATGTGCTAAATCCTACCAGTTGCCAAGGTCCCAGTGCCTGAACACGCAAACGCGAAGATTCCTCATCTCATGCAGCTTCGTGTTCTGATGGGAGGACCTCAACAGTGAGCACAGAAGGAGCACATGGCAAGTCAAAAGAGAAGTGTGGTGGGGAAAAGTAAAGCAGGAGATGGGGTGAAAAACTATTGGGGGGAGCTGGTGAGAGTGGAGGTGACCGGTGCACAGCAGATACGCACAAACATATACCAGACTTTCGGCATTGCTTTGCAAAAATGGGACAATTCCTTAAAGGAAACAAGATGGGATCGGGAGGGAGACAAACCATAAGAGACTCTTCATCTCACAAAACAAACGGAGGGTTGCCGGGGGGAAGAGGGTAGGGAGAGGGAATTGGGTTATGGACATGGGAGAAGATATGTGCCATGGTGAGCGCTGTGAAGTGTGTAAGTCTGACGGTTCACAGATCTGTACCCCTGGGGCTAATGATGCATTATGTGTTAATAAAAAGATCAAATGAATTTTAAAATGGGAAATTCTTGATGCACGTGTTCTAACTGCTTTCTTTTTCCAATCAATAATGCCTTGTGGAAACCTTGCCGGGTCAATCAGATTAGCTCTGATGCATGCCTTTGAGAGGCTGTATCGTATTCTAAAGTGTGAGTATACCAAACGTTATTTAGCTCTTCACTGCTGATGGGCATCCTTGAGTTATTTCATTTAATTCCTGTAACAGTCCAAGGTGATGGATGAGAAATCAGTGCGTCTTGGAACCGTTGCTCACATGTTCTGATAATACAAGCGAGCGCTATTCAACACAGACGTGCTCCAGACAAGGCTTGCAGGGGGTGGAGAAAGGGATTCTCTGCTTTTGTTTTCTCTCAGTGTGGTCTCACCTCTTCCTTGTTATGGCACAAACTTGAGGCTGGCTTTGACTTTGTTCTTGTGGGGAGCTCCTGGGGAAACTAGAAGCTGTAAAAATCTCACATCAGGTCGTAATATCAGAAGAAATCTTAGAAATCAGCTGGTCTGATTGCCTCAAGTTCTAACTGGAGATCTGCAAATAGGAAAGGACACCCCAGGGTGTCTGGGAGGCTCAGCTGGCTGAAGTTCTGACTCTTGATTTTGGCTCAGGTCATGGTCTCAGGTCATGGTCTCAGGGTCATGAGACCCAACATGGGGCTCCCTGCTCAGGGGCGAGTATGCTTGTTCCTGTCTCTCTGCTCCTCTCCGCTCTGCGCTCTCTCTCTGTCAACTAACTAAATAAATAACTAAGTAAACAAAATCTTAAAATAAAAAAGGAAGGACTCCCCAAGGTCACACAGGCAGCTTGTGACAAAACCTAAAGGCTACATTCACAACTTTTGAATTCCAATTTAGTATAATATCAGGTCTCTTTTACTCCAATATAGTGTGTGTGTGTGTGTGTGTGTGTGTGTGTGTGTGTGTGTACGCAGGTGCAGAGCACAGAAGGAGGAAATTCAATGTGGTCTCATCTGGGAAGACAGAGGGATACTGTAACAATAACTAACTTTGTCTCTTCTTCTTCCTTTCAGACAAAATTTCTAAATAACACTGAGAGGCATGAGCTTACAGATGAATCTCTGGAGTAACACTTCAGACATCGGCACAACACGTGGCACACTTGTGTGTGCTCTTAACCAAACCCCAGAGCCATCAATAAAAGAGAGAGGGAACAACTTCTATTTCTTGTCAATAAAACTACTTCATACATTTGCTCTTGGAAGGTTAGCATAGACAAGGAACTGTAAGGAAATGTAGAATGGAAGGCAACAGATCTATATTTCGGAGTAAACCTAGCACACTTCCTGAAGGAAATAAGTTCTTAGTTTTCCAAGATGGGAGACACCCATTGTTGGGAAGCAAAAGTGAATATTATTCTCCTCTTTCAAATGGGCTGTCACTTGTCATTCAACAGTAGACATTCCCAAGGAGAGGTTTCACCCCAGAGATAAAAATCTGCATTCTCTCCACATGAAAAACCTCACTTTTTTTTTTTTATGATCTGTGTCCCTTGCAAAATATTTACTGCTAATAAAGTCACCAGTAAGTCTTACCTTATGAGTTTTATATCACTGAAACTGTCCAGTCAAATTGAGTCCGGGTAAAGTTATTTTTAGCAAGCTTGTACTGAATTATGACTCTAATATTTTTGAAGCATTCCTTTTGGTCCCCATCTACACTGCGGGCTGGAAAACTATTAACAGGGGGAAAAAAATAGACAAAACAAAAACAAAAGCAGAAGACAAGCAATGACATTCACGATAGATATTTTACTTGCTTTTACTCATTAACCTACTATGTGCCAGCGAGGTTAGGTTTCATCCAAACAACGGTCTCTCGAAGAAGATCTTTTTCTGGTTTTGGACACAAAGCATGAGCACCAAAAGAATGAACTTATCACAATAGAATCATCTGGAACTGGGACAAAAACCTGTGTGTGCACAAGGCTCGGGACCTCCCCACCACACCAGCCCGCTGGTGGAAAGTACCGTGTGTTGGAAGCCATTCGCTTTCTGGCCGGGTCCTGGGCACCTGACTTAGAATAGTGACTATGGCAAACAATAAAGGGAATGAAATCCCCTTGAGGAGAAACAGCGGATAAAGCAAGGGAACATGGGCGTTTTCCTGGATGGGCCCCTTGGGCTTCTGGGAAACCATGACCACAAAGTAGAGGGCCTGCCCGGCATTGTGCAACCTCCTTCCAGAAAGGAGTTCCTCTCCCTCTCCTGGGCTCCAGCAGGCCTCGCATGACAGACCCTATCTCCAGACCTGGCTTCTTGAGCTCCAGTTGTACTGCAGAAATGAACTTGAAGATCCCGGATGGCTGGCTGGAGGGACAGGCCAGCAAGTTTTGAACAAAGCAATCCCACTTCCTCTCTTCTGCTTCAGTCTGATGAGACAAAACGGCTCACGTTGCCAGCGATGACTCTGTGGCCCAAGCTGGCTGTTCGGAAAAGCCCGCTCAGACAGCAGCTGTAAATCCGGAGCCGGCCTCTCTCTGTGAGTCCCACGGCAGCCAACGTGCAAAGAATGATTTATCAGACAGCTTCCAACATAGCTCAGTTTTTGGAGGCAGGGGAAAGATGCCAAAAGGCTTTCAAAGCTGAGCCACGATCCCCCGAAAGCGGAAAGTGGGAGAAACTTTATTGAGGAGGGGGCCCATGTGACAGCTGGAACATCTGGGGCTGCATGTGGGTCCTCCCAGGAGCGGGGGCCCCAGACAAGCTTCTCCCAACCCCCCCAACCGTCCTGTGCCTGCGTTCAGAAATGGGAGGCCAAATGTGGGGAGGTCCAATCAGGAGACAAGAAGGCTTCTTCCTCTCTCCTCCCTGAACACCCCTTTCCCCACATGCTTCCTTAGACAGGAAACTTTAAATTGCTGGGATGGGCCATCCTAATTGCTACTCTTTTAATAACTCAGTTCACTCCTTGAAGTCTCTGTAAACATCTTGGAAGCAGTGTACAGTATGGCAAGGGAAGGAAGCATATGTTCACCTCTCCTGCGGGGACTGGCTTCTGGGGAATGAGAAGGGAGTCAATCAATGCTCTCCCCGCCTCAGCCCTCCTCTCTACAGCCCCCGAATACTTGCGTACTTCTGTCCACAGGGGTCCACTTGGTTTCCCCACTCCCTGAACCTAGCAGAGGTCTGCCTTCCCTCCGTCTAACCGCCAGCGAGCATGCGAGCCGAGACCTGCAGGGCGGCCTGACCTGTGGATCTTTCCTTTACACCTTCATCCTGGAGAGGACTTAAAGAAGTCATTTCATTTTGTAAATAAGAATTCTGAGGGGGGGGGCGCCTGGGTGGCTCAGTGGATTGAGCCGCTGCCTTCGGCTCAGGTCATGATCTCAGTGTCCTGGGATCGAGTCCTGCATGGGGCTCTCTGCTCGGCGGGGAGCCTGCTTCCCCCTCTGTCTCTGCCTGCCTCTCTGCCTACTTGTGCTCTCTCTCTCTGTCAAATAAAATAAATAAAATCTTAAAAAAAAAAAAAAAGAATTCTGAGGGGGGTGCCTGGGGGGCTCAGTGGGTTAAACGTCTGCCTTTGGGTCAGATCATGGACTCTAGGTCCTGGGATTGAGCCCTGAGTCGGGCTCCCTGCTCGGGGCGGGGGGCGTGGTGATGTCTGCCACTCTCTCTCCCTCTGCCCCTTCCCCACCCCTGCTTGTGCTCTCTCTTTCTATCACTCTCTCTCAAAAAAAGAAAAACAAACAAACAAACAAAAAAAAAAAAAAACAAATACAATCTTAAAAAAAAAAAAGTGACGCCTGGGTAGCTCAATGGGTTAAACCTCTGCCTTCGGCTCAGGTCATAATCTCAGGATCCTGGGATCAAGTCCTGCATTGGGCTCTCTGCTTAGAAGGGAGCCTGCTTCCCCATGCCTCCCACCCCCGCCGCCTGCCTCTCTGCCTACTTGTGATCTCTGTCAGATAAATTAAAAAAAAAAAAAGACTTCTGCGAGAACTCAGAAAGGTAGAAAGATCTGCCCAGAACGACTCAGCAAGGCAGTGTCAGAGCAAAAAAACACAGCGTTAGGCTCGCTAGTGGGACCAGCCAGGGCTCCACTGCTGTCCGCGAGAGCCCCGGGCTATCCCAGAGCTGCCATCACGCCTGGGGTCTGGGACGCAGGGAGCCAGCCTTTCTCTGCAGCATCACATAAGGTTTTTATCCCTTTCCTAACATCTCCATTCAGAGTAAACAAATGGAAAGAATTATTTGAAAACCAATGAAATAAAATGGAATTGGGAAATACTCATAAGTTCCTCTAGACTCTCCTCTTTTTTTTTTTTTTTTAAACTTCTGTTCTTTTTGGATGATTTCTTTCTTTTCCACTGATTTGGGAAGTCAGACACCTATCATTTGTCAGAACCTCAGGTCTTTGATTCAGAAGTAGGAGACAGGGTTTGAGGGGGTATTTGCTGGTCAGTGGCAGACACAAGAAAATTTCTATCTTCTCTGTCATCCCACAACAAGCTGTCAGAATCCCCTTGTAGGGAGGGGATGGGGCTAGAGCAAGGCAGGCCATCTAGGCAGAAAACGATGGGTTTGAAGACTTTGAATTCCTCCAGCACATGATAGACCCAAAGCAAGTGGGAGAGAGACACCCCCGAGGCCAACAGCAGGCACAGGCACAGAGCTTAAAGGGATCCGTCACAGTTGCAGACCAGACCACAGGACTAGGTGGAATGGAGTTTGGAATTAAGTGTGCCAGGACTCAGAGAAGGGATTGTCTGTTTGTCCTGGGCTCTAGCAGATGTCTGCAGCTGCCTTCAAGGGCTCCTGGGTAAGTCAGTCTTCGGGGAGGGACTGAATGCCAGGGATGGGGGATTGACGGGAGAAAGCAACTTCTCAGTGAGAGAAGAGATATGTTAGGAGGCCAAAGATGACTTGTAAGTAAGGCACAACTAATCCTGTTTTCATGTAGGAAAGGTTTCCTGAGAATATCTGAACTCTGAGGTGTTTGGGTACAGGGCATTCTGGGATTTCAATTACAGCTGGTCTCTATGGAAAGAGAAGGAAGGATTAGAAAATCCTCATTGGGTAGGGTCGGCAGAGGAAGCGAAGGGAGTCTCCACGGTCAGTCCTAGTGGTGGGGGAGAGGGGAAAGGAAGTCTCCATGAGCTAAAGGGACGGTCTGGACATCAGTGCCAGGTGGGTGGTGAAAGCAGTGGTGAGGGGTGCCAGTCTGGAAGGTAGAACCAGGTGAGGAGCAGTTGGGGTCTGGAGGGTAAAACGACTCAGTGTCTATTACGCACTGGTTAGGACTTTCCACTTGCAGGCAGGCAGGCCCGGGGTGGATATCTGCCCATATCATTTGCTAGGCTGGTGACCTTGGGCAAGTGATCTGAACTTTGAGGTGCATTTTTCTCAGCTGGAAAATGATGAGCAGTATTTCTGTCCCCAGGACAGGTTTAAAGACGGGGCATGGCGACGTTGGGGATGAAGTGATTGGCGGAACAGAATGCAGGAAGGCCAGAGTTAGGAGGAGGAGAGGGAACCAGGGGGAGGCAGGAGGTAGAGGAGGTAGAGGAGGAAGAGGAGGAGGAGGAGGGCCACAGTGGAGGTAATGTGTGTCTTGGAAGCTGATGACACCAAGACTCATCCTGAATGGCCATAGGACAGTGAGAGTCAGCAGGTCTCATTCTGCGCCTTCACACCCCACTCTCAAGTTGAGACTTCTAGAATCTGCGAGAAATATTGTAGTTCAGAATTATTGGCTCAGGAACTCTGCTCCAGAAAGGAAGATTCCAGCTGGAAGAATCGGTGGCAAGGTAGGGGTTGACAGTGTTTTTACCGTGTGGAGATTTTACTGATAAAATCAAGCACAATGAGGCATGGCCATCATGTAATATCCAGGATCTCTGCACATTTAGGTAATATAATAAAAACACACTGACACAACATAAACCTCTCTGTAAGTCTTGAACCCTATGTGGGGGTGAGATTGACCCACTGGTCTAGGCATCTCATCCTTGAAAATGTTGTGTCTATCTTTTAAACATTTATTTGATAGCTGTCCCAGGGACAACTGTGATGGATGAATACATGCTATTTGGAAGGAAAATTGAAAGTGACCACAATACTTTCAATTCCTTACTAGGAAACCTGGCATCTGGGTTTAATGAGGTTGTGATGATGTAAAATTCATTCCATGTTTGTTGAATGCCCACACAGTTTTATAGAGGGCACAGGACGGAAAGAGTTACATCATCAAAATGAAATAAAACCTTGCTTTCATCTGTACCTAATGCACATAATGGAGAAAGCATATGGGGCAAAGGGGAGAAGTGGAGCATCAGGCAGCCCAGAGTTTCAGAGCCGGCTGGCCATCTTACCGACTTTGTTAGTTTGAGCCTATTGAGTAACCTCTCTGAACCTGATTTTTAAATTATAATAAGACAACAAAACTTCATTTTTAAAAAGTTTTTACTACATTATGTTCATCACCATAAAATACATAATTAGTTTTTTAATGCGGTGTTACATGATCCATTGTTTATGTACAATACCCAGTACTCCATGTAACGTGTACCCTCCTTCATACCCACCACCAGGTTCACCCATGTCCCCACCCCCATCCCCTCTAAAACCCTCAGTTTGTTTCTCAGACTCCACAGTCTCTGATGATTCAGCTCCCCCTCCAGTTTCCCCCAATTCACTGTTTGTCTCCATCTCCCAATGTCCTCCATATTATTCCTTATGTTCCACAAGTAGGAGAAACCATATGATAATTGATCTCTCTGCTTGACTTACTTCACTCAGCATAATCTCCTCCAGTCCCATCCATGTTGATGCAAAAGTTGGGTGTTCGTCCTTTCTGATGGAGGCATAAAATTCCATTGTATATATGGACCACATCTTCCTTATCCATTCGTCTATTGAAGGGCATCTTGGCTCTTCCCACAGTTTGGCTATTGTGGCCATAGCTGCTATGAGCACTGGAGTACATAAGGTCCTCCTTTTCACTACATCAATATCTTTGAGTTAAATACCCAATAGTTTAAAACTTCATTTTAAAAAGGTGTGAGTTGGGGCACTGGGTGGCTCAGATCGTTAAGCGACTGCCTTCGGCTTAGGTCATGCTTCCAGAGTCCTGGATCGGGCTCCCAACTCCATGGGGAGTCTGTTTCTCCTTCTGACCTTCTCTGCTCTCATGCTCTCTCTCACTCTCTCTCTCTCTCTAAAATAAATAAAATCTTAAAAAAAAAAAAAAGGTGTGCGTTAATTTCCTTCAAATGCCTACCATGGAGCCTGGGCGAATCATAAATATTCAGCAAGTGGTTAATCACTCAATATGAACTTGTTTGAGTGAACTAGGTGATGAATGGTGACCTCTGTCAGCTACCCAAAGACGGTTTTCATGAGGATTTTAATCTAATTTTCACCAGTCTTTAAGTGCTATCGCATAACTTTTTCTGCCCACTTAAATCATGTAACATTTTCTTCATGGTACAAGATCATCTTAGAAAATAATAAAAACTTCCTGGGGGTTTTCTATAAATATACATGTTCTCAGGTCTTGTGCTCTTCTGTTTTCTGACTCCATAATTTCTGAGCTGCCACATTACATTTTTGCATCCACACAAAATGTCTTATTTAAGAGGAAGAGAGGACGCACTATGTATTAGTGGGTGACTGGGCCCATAGTTCCAAAAGGAGACATGTCCCTGGAGACCTTGCCGCTCTGGAGCTCACTGTTGTCATCTGAAAACAAACAAACAGACACTAAGAAACACCTCCAAGAAGGCTTTCTGTTCTTCCTCTCTGGTTTTGTTTCAGTGAACTACTCTCTCAGAAAGCTCCTCCCTGGAACTCAGTCAGGACTGTAAGGAGACCAAATGAAAGCCATGTTTCTGTTTTTCTTGTTGGTTTTGTCTTCACTTTTGAGCAGTTGTAGCATGTGCAGTTGTGGGGATGAGATGTGGTCTTTGGGGCGAAAAAGGAAGTACAGGATCCTTGCTTGTTTGGTTGTCAGAGAGAGAGAGAGAGAGGACAGCGTGCTGCTTTTAACATGACCCTTCAACCCATGGGACCGCTCTGCATGAAACCAACACAGAGACTTTTTCTCAGCATCTTCTTGCATGGGAAAGGCATCGAGGCACTCTCCTCAGACACCACATCGGTTTTCCTGAAGATCTGAATGAAAAGCAGGGAGGCCTGTGAAAATAAAAGCCAAACAAGAGAAAGGACACAGAAATTCAGAGAGAAAGGTCAAATGACAGAAAGAGACAGAACGGAAGAAGAAAAAAAATGGGAAGAGATTCAGAGTACAAGCTGAAGGAGACCTCGACTATTTTCACATTAAGCATGTCTTTTTTTCCCATAATCACAGTTACTTCATATCCTCCCAAAGTTGGCATGTTTCTCTTGGGAAGATAAACGCTCTTTGGCAAGCTCCCCACATGCGAGCCGAAGCAGGAAGCCAGAGTCATCCCTGCATTATGCAATCCTGCGTCCGGCCAATAATTGCCTCTCTGACATGTTAGCCTCCCACATTCCTGAGATTCATGTAGAACAGCCAGAAGATTAGATTCGTGTGTATTTTCAGCTAGCCGCCATCACTCTTAGCTGGTGCGCCTCCTTCTGTCGGCTGAATCAGGGAGAGGGAGCCTCTGTCAGCTGAGGCACTCCTGTTTCTCACTGTCCTGTCAACGATGTCTGTCCTTCTGGCAACGAGTTCTTCCTCTGGAAGGAAGGGGGGATAGAACTTCAGAGAGGATCAGTTTTATCCTCAGCTGCTATTACCAAAAAAATTGGGCAGTTGGGACGCAATGACCACCCAGCCACCAAGAATAATTTTAAAAGTCCAGGTGAACAAATCATTATTCCAGCTTGAGACTCTGCAGACATGAGCGTGGAGTCCAGAGAACTCAAGTAAAGGTTTAGGAACATGGGGATGTGACCTGAGGTCTGCCACCTACCATAAGATTGGAGGTGTTCCCTTATTTTTGAGAACCTCGGTGTTTTCATCTGCAAATTTGACACAGTAATAATCACCTCATCAGGTTGCTGAGATGATTACATCAGATCATGTGTATAAAGATGCAACATGTGAACGCTACCTGATCTTCAGACTTGGGTGCTGGCACTGTCCTTGCCTCAGCTCAGGTCTGTACAGCACATCTCTGCCGTGTCCCTGTGTGAGTCTATGCCCAGGCTGCTCCTGTGACAACGTATGGCAGAGTACCATAAAACCATATACCTGTATTATCTTACAGTTCTGGTGGCCAGAAGTCTGAAATCGTGCTTTTGATGGCGTCATGCTCTCTCTGGAACCTGTAAGGAAATCTCCCTTGCCTTTCTGTAGATTCTCGCGCCTCTCCGGACATTGTTGGCATTCTTTGGCTAGTAGGCACTTCAGTCCAATCTCCGGTCTTTGTGAGGCTCGTCTCTGGGTGTCTTTGTCTTCACGTTAGCATTTTCTCAGAAGGACACTGGTCCTATTAGATAAGGGGTCCCTCCCCCAGGTTGGCTTCACGTTGACTCATTACATCTCCAACAACCCCACTTCCAAATAAGGTCACATTCTGAGGCACCAGGAGTTAGGACTCCAACATAGCTTCTTTAGGGAGACACAAGTCACCCCATAGCATGCTGCATTGTATAGCAGAAGGCCAGGAGATAGGGAGATAAATATCAGAGCAAGGAGAGAGCACTGGGGGGTGAGTGACATCACTGACACCAAGACTTCACTATGAATGGTTTTCAGGACTTGTTTTTATTGCCTTCCAACTGAGGGATGAGGCCTGACTCAAAGGCACAGAGGGAAGGTACATGTGAAGCATCTTATGACCAGCAAGTGCCAGCTGAGGACACTTTCTCAGTCACACCCTCCAACCATGGCAAGCTGGTAGTCCAAGGTGTGTATGACAGCACCTGCCAGCCCCCACTGGAGATGGCCGAGGACAGGAAGAGGAGAGCTGACAATGAACTCTCTTGAGCCCGGAGGGGAGGGAATTAAAAAGATTGTCTCATGTGTGTAATATATTTAGAAAATTGAATAGACCCAATGTCTCTTTAAAAAATAATTTATTAATTGCCCTGCCTGTAGAGTCTCACCTTACTGAGTCCTGCAATTTGCAAATTAACTATTGGCTCAACTCAGTCTATTGAAAGGATAATGAGTATGAAAGCGAACCTGGTCTCTGAAGTTGGCTTATGAATCACGATGATTATGAGTGACTCACACACACCCTTTGCATCTTCAAAGGGCTTTCCCCTGACTTGCCTGTGGAGAACTCAATCCTGAGCTTTCTCAAGTGGAGCGTGGCGGTGAAGGCTGCGGGATGATGCCCGGCCACCAGGAGAGAGGATCTCGAGGAACACAGGTGGAAAGGGCTGAAGTAGGCAAATTCAACTTGCTACATGTGAAGATTGTTCAGCACAACCTAATGGAAGTAAAGAGCGCTTGCCATGCTCCTTAGCACCAACAAGTGGCCCAGTCTGAGGCCTTTCAAGTGTGTGCCTTCAACCGCCTTGCCTGAGGCCAAGAGACTGTGCCAGGGTAGACCAGCACTTTGATCATACTTCTGTGTTCAGAACACTCGGGGACATCAGGTTTCTTGCAAAAGTGAGATATTCCACGGACTAACTAGGTCATCGACAATGCGCTATTGAGGGCCGTGAGAGCTGTGGTAAGCAGAGGAAAACATTAAACAGAATGCCTTTTTCCTTCCTCTAATAAAGACCACTGAGGTGGGGGTGGGGTGGGTAGAGGGAGGTGGAGCCCCAGAAGCAAAGAAGAGACTGTCCTCCAAAAAATTAATTAATTAATAAAATTAAATTAAATAAATAAAAACATGACTAGCCAATGTCAACTAAAATCCACATCAATGGGTATAAACACAAAAGTACTATTTTTCTAATATCATGGGAATACTTTGCTAACAAAATAATAAAAGTTACTATTTCCTGAGTACTCAAGATGTGTTGGCTTCTTACTAGACATTTTAGACACAACTGTGAGAGGCTGATATCCTTATCTTCAGTTTTTTCTTGCTTTACACATAAAGATCCTGAGATTTACATGGTGACACCGCCTTTCCAAAGTTCTACTCCGTAAAATGACCAGAGCTGAGATTTGAACCCAAAACTATATGACCCCCAGGCCCTGGGGTTCAAGGATCAGGGAGGACTTTGAATTCTACAACATATGGATCTGAAGTGGACTTCCCGTACAGCACACTTGCCAGTATATGGTCACTGAAAATTGAATGACCCAACTTCAGGCAGGAGGCCTGACTGGGCAGTGTCTAGCAGGAGGACTTCAGAAGGATGAGGCCTGCATGCTTCCTGGGGCACCCTTTTTGCCCCAGAACACCCAAGGCCAAGAGGCTCCTGACCCCTTTCACTATGGCTTTCTGGATCTCAGACCCTGCCCTGATGTGAATCAGCAACTTCTAGTTATGATGGCTGAATTTGGAGCTCAAATTTATATAATGATGATCATTAATGGGCTTTGCACTCCCACAGCGTTTTCCATCTTCAAAGTGCTCTGTGAACATTAACTAATTAATCTGGGCTACAAATTGTGCCAAGGCCCAGAGGGCTTACACTGCTCAGATCTGGGATGGTCTCCGTGGACGGCAGTGATTACAGAAAGCACTGAGCTCCCGTTGACCTGGTGCCCAGCGGTGGAGCGCATCACCAACGGGCCACCAGGTCTGCCGCAGACACTGTCTAGTCCTGCTCCTCTGGGCTGGGCCTGCACTTGGGGCTACAAAGAAAAGGAAGCCAGAGGCCTTACAGCAGCAGGTAGCTTGCTGGTAATCAGCAGAGACAATGCTTACCATAAAAACTATAGCTTCGTGTGAATTTATTTGTTCAAATTTATTTGTTCAACCATCCCTCTCACCAATGAAGAAACAGGCTCGTAGGGGTCAGGTGACCAAGTCAAGTGTGGTCATGATTTGGGGCAGAGACTGAGTTCCTACATCTCCAGAAATACATTTTGCCAAGTAAAATAACAGATTATGTATGTGACCCACAGCTTGACAACAAGAGGAGTGAGAAGGAGAAATTCAGAGGCAAGAGATAAAATTTGTTTTCTGTAAGTGAGGAAGACTCGCTTGGAGGCTGAATTTACATAGGGCCTTATTCACTTATTTATTCTGACAAATTTATTAGGTTTTTCTCAGGAACAGATGTTGGGTTTTGTCAAAAGCTTCTTCTGCATCTATTGACATATGACTTTTTTTAGTCCATTAATAAGTGAATGCCCCAAAGTCCATATGTTGAAATTTTCATGCCCAATGTGATGCTGTTGGGTGGATACTTTGGAAGTGATTAGGGTATGAAGTCAACCCCACATGGATTAACACCCTTCTAGAAGAAACCTCAGAGAGCTTGCTTCCTCTCAGTGCATTCCAGCATGTGAGGATACAACCAGGAAAGGTGAGGCCATGAGGCTGAGGATCCAGGCACTGAGGATACAAGATCTGGAAACTAGGAAGAGGTTTCTCACCAGACACTGGAACTGGTGACCATAGACATCCCAGACTCTGGACTGTGTGAAATAAATTTTTGTTGCTTAAGTCCCCAGTCAGTGGTGTTTTCGTTATTGTCGCCAAAACTGACTAAGACAGTGAGTTCCATGGATTTTCAAATGTGAAACTCACCTGGAATTTGTGGTATATGCCAAATGTGCTATTTTGCATTAGATAAGATTTTGTTAAGAATTTTGCCCCAAAAGTAGGGCACCTGGGTGCCTCAGTTGGTTAAGCGTCTGACTTCAGCTCAGGTCATGACCTCAGGGTCCTGGGATGGAGCCCCACATCAGGCTTTGTCCTCAGCGGGGAGTCTGTTTCTCCCTCACCTTCTCCCTCTGCCCCTCCCCCTGCTCATGCTCTTTCTCTCTCTCTCTCAAATAAATAAATAAAATCTTAAAAAAAAAAAAGAATTTTGCACCAATATTTATAAGAGGTACTTCTCTTAGTCTTCCTTTGCAAGTCTTTGCCTGGTTTTGATATTCAGATTAATGTCAGCCTCTTAGAATGAGTTGGAAATTACTCTCTTTTCTTCAACTTTCTGGAATGTTTTTTGTAGAATTGTTATTAATTTTTCCTTAAAAGTCTACCACTCAGTCTTTCACTCAGGAAAAGTGAAAGACTACCAAAAGTCTTTCACTCAGGAAATTATATAGAGTTGGAGAGAATTTTGTAGGACTGTTTTTCATGATAAATTAATTTCTCTAAAAAAAGAGCTATTCAAGTTATCCGATTCTTCTTAAGCACTTTTGGTAATTTGTAGGTTTTTTTTTGTTCTTTTTAGGAAATTGTTCATTTTATCCAATTGGTTAAATTTATTTCAATAAGGGTGTTCATAATATTCTCTTTATCTTTTAAACATATATGGCATGGTTATATTTTTTAAGGAAAAAACAAAATAGGAACTTCTTGGTTTGGACAAATACACTGAACAACATATTGGAGGTTGGTGTGTTTTTTTAAGTATCTGTCTCCGTCAATAACCTCATCACTCCCCTAGGAAGGGGGGCTTTTTATTTTTTTTGAAAGTTTTTGTTTTGTTCTTTAAATATTTTATTTATTTATTTATTTGACATAGAGAGAGAGAGAATTCAAGCTGGGAGTGGGGAGAAGGGCAGAGGGAGAGGGCGAAGCAGGCTTACTGCTGAGAACGGAACCTGATGCGGGGCTCAATCCTAGGACCCTGAGATCATGACCTGAACCAAAGCCAGATGCTTAATCAACAGAGCTACCTAGATGCCCTGACTAGGTAGAGGTTTTTAAAAATGAGTCAAATCTGTAAGGTCCATGCTGAATTAAATTCAATGAAATCTCTACTACTTCTCATCTGCTTTTTAAATTTTAGTGTTTCCTTTGTTCATTTGTTCCATTATGAAGTCAGAATCTCCATGGGATTTAAAAACCAAATACTTGTAGTAAAATATATTCCTCATTTCTTTAGGTAAAAATGTAAAACATGTATCTTTAGAGACACTTTTAAAATGTACCGATGGAAGGGTTGCCTAGGTGGCTCAGGCGGTTGAGCATTTGGGCTCAGCTCGTGATCTCATGGGTCCTGAGATCCAGCCCCAAGTCAGGCTCCAGACTCAACAGGGGGTCTGCTTAAAGATTCTCTCCCTGTCCCCCTCCCCGGTTCTCTCTGTCTCTGGCACACACACGTGCATGCACACACACGTGCATGCACACACACGTGCATGCACACACACGCTTTCACTTCCCCTCTCTCTCTCTCAAATAAATAAAGAAATAAATAAATGAAAGAAAATGGCCCAACAGGGAAAATTAAAAACGAAGAAAAGAACCCAACCTTTTCATACCCTCAACTCATTGATCGAAATGGAGTTTCTTCCCCAAATCAATTTCGCTTACGCCCTTTGATGCAGTAGTTTGGAAATTGAGTAAGGAATGTGTGTATCGAGTACATGAACTGTTCAATATGCAGATTTGTTACTCTGATCACGTCTGCAAAACCTTGAGTTCTGTGTTTGCATTGTATCTGCATTTGCACACATGCCAATTTGAAGTAACCCACTGTTCCCAGCAAGCAGGCTGAGGAACAGAGCACTCTTGGTCTCTGCGAGAGAACGCTGGGTTAGAACGAAACAAAAACGAGTTAGAAAAGAGGGTCAAGTTTGAAGTCAGTGCTCTGAAGTGCACTCAGGGTCATCCGCACTAACCTCCAACCTCAAATTCAGTGATGCCCTACAGCTGGCTTGTATCATTTGGAAAGCCAATTGTTAAATGTTTGGGAAGCTTGCGAGTTGACTGTTAAACAGTAATTTTTAAATGTTAAATTGTATGAATTTACCATCAAGTTCTATTAAAAACGAGGGTAATAAATACTCAGAACTCATTACTTCCTACTTGGCGACACTTTCTCCATGCTTTGAGGTTGTTTATGTCTGTTGTAACTCTACGTTGGAGATATGTGTAACGATCTTCTACTGAGAATCTCTTCACAGCTCAGCCTTCAGGGATGTGACCTTGGTTGACAGAAATCAGCCCTGCAGTGCCAACTCATGCCATGGAATTTGGCAAATACTGTAATACAAGTTTTCATGTATTGTTTTGTTGATTATCTAGACTGAAGACAATTATGGAGAAAATGTTAACTGAGTGTGATGTCTGTAGCTGAAACACAGCAAATAAACATGGTGCACATTATTGAGCAAATATCCGTCCCGCATTTGAAAATGATTATCCAATTCGGCAAAAAGGTCGCTGACATCGTTGACAAATGAGTGAAGTTCAGACATACTTCTTTGTTGTTTCGCTTTGATTTACTTGTTAGGATAAAGTGTAAACCCACATTCGTGTTGGAACTGTACTTGTCTCTGAGTTGAAACCATATTGTATCTATGGATACAGGACTTGGGCAGAAAGCAACAAAAGTGTTCTGTGAGAAGCAATCACATGCATGGAGTTTATATATTTTACATTCATTTCTGTATTTTATTATTATTTATAAATGATATACTCTCTACCCTTCACATCAACAAAATTAGACATATTTTTTTCAGAGAACCAGGTCTTAAATATTTACCAGCTTGCCTGTTCCAAATTTCCAATTTTTATAGGCCAATCTCTGTGCACAGATCTTGCCTTTTACATATTTCTGGTGACTTGGAGTTCTGGTGATCTTTCAGAGAAGGGAAGGTTGCAGGCAAGATAAAATGATCTGGTGTTTTCCTGGCAAATATTTTCTGAACTAACACAGTTACACTGAACTACTGTCTGACAAGAACTAGGGAGACTGACCAGACCAGGTGATTCCACATGGGAGACAAGGAACCTGCACTGTGGGGTTCATTCATGCACAAATTATTGCCCATCTAATTATTGCCATGGCCTGAGCACGTCTAGAAGAAGCTACTGGATTTTGACATTCTGCTTTCAACCAGAGATTAGCTGTTGCTTCAGAAACAGTGACCAGCATGCATAAAACAGTTGAACCTTGGCAAGTTTTGTAATTAAAGGATCACAGTGATTCTTGATTTATACTCATTTCATAACATTTTGTTTGCTGCTGAGACAACATTCATTAAAAAAAAAAAATTCACATGTGAGAAGATGTGTATTCCTATGGATTTCAGCTGTCATTTAAAAATGCAAACCTTGTGCCCCTACATGCAGAGTGAAGGGGGACTTCAGCAAGGAGCAAGCAGGTGATGCCCCTCCTGGAGGCCTAGAATTCTTAAGATGTCAAAAGAATTGGCGAGGGGGGAGGGGTGGCTAGAACCTTGGGCGATTGTCTAAAATCAGAGCCTTACTTGGGAAAGTACCTTTGCTAATCACTCTTACTTGGTCTTAAAACCAATTCTGGAAGTCACCTTTAATATCATCCCTTATATTATTTAATGGAAGCTTTTCCTGGGGTTGAAATCTGTGTGCTGAAATGGGAATAGGCTTAGCAATCCAGCAATTTGGTTTGGTTGATGACTGTTTTTTTATATAGTTTTCTCCTATACTTTTTTGGAAGTTTGAGATCTAGTTTAACAAATTCCAACAGTTAATCTACCTCTTACTACATATAGGATTCGGGGATAATTTATCCAGAGTCCTCGTCTTCTCAATATTAAAACAGAAATGAAAAAAATAACCCCTGGGATTCTGTAGAAGTGTCTGGCCAAGGGTTCATTACAAAGCAGATTCTTAGAAGAATTTCCTGCCTTACTTTTTCCTCCTCTTTGCCTCCTGGGCTTCTTATTCAGACTCCTTCCTTGATTTCTTTCTTCCTTCCTCCCCAAGTTCTTTGGAATATAAATTATTAGGTCTGTAGTAATCACCACAAGCTTTTTCAGGTCAAGTTTCATTGTGTTCCCATTAGCAATACGTGCCTGAACTGTTAAACTGACCTCTGGGAAGAAAGTCTCCTTGCTTATCAGGAAGCCAGGGGCGGAGAGGAAGGGCCATCTCCTGGAGCGCTGCCCTCCTCTGGGATGAGGTACAGGGAGCCGCGGAGCCCTGGAGCCGGTGGTGGTGGCCAGCATAAACACATGTCCTGAAGAATTCAGCAAACAGAACAGAACAGAGAACACCTCCCATGCCACCTGTGCAAGGCCCGAGGAACAAGACATGACTCAGATCTGCTCCCTGTCCTCAAGGAGCTCACCGGCTGCAGAAGACGGACCCACCAATAATTCTAACACACAGGGCTCTGGGCTGGGCCCTGAGCAAGGCACTTTCTGGTGAGCAGGGAAAACGAAACTCTAAGCAATCACACTAGCTCAGGCATGGAGACTCTGAGTTTAGGAACCAGTAGAATTCAAAAATCCAGAGGGCAGGTCAAGCTACAGATCATGGCGTGACCCCAGATTCGGCACATTTAATCAAGTGTACCAAACCAAGTAAGTGATCAGAGTAGCGCGGTCAGTAATAATAGTCACGGAGCCTCAAATAGGACAGATACGGTGGCACAGGCTGTTCTAGGTGTTTTCGGTGACCCGTCTCCAAACCTCACAGCAAAACGTCCGTGCTCTCCTCTTGCTGCTTTGTATCTATAGGGAAAGGATGGGGAGAGGGAAAGGGAACTGCGGCCTTTGCTTGTTTGTCCAGGTTAAATGTAGAAATCCAGTGTTTAGAACCGGAGCCCAAGCTTAGAGAATATTCCCCAGCCAGGTTGCCTCTGGGTTCCGAGTCCCTCAAAGCTGGATTCGTTCAGCATCCCCACTGTTCCCTCCCTACCCCCAAGAGATTAGTCTTGTCCAAACAGTCGCTGCCTTGTTGGGAAAGAGATGTGGGGGGGGGGTGCAGGGCCTTCCAGAAATGCTCCCGTTATTCCCCTGGCACGTCATAAACGGCTGCTAGGTCTGCAAGTCAGTTGTCACCATCCAAAGCCTTCTCCAAGACAGGCCCGCTTGGCTGGAGGAGCCGAGGGCTTATTCTCAGCCCTCCGTGTTTTCAGATGAGCCCGGCTCAGAAATAGAAAGGCTGACCCATTTTAGTGACATTTGCTCAAGGATATCACGACATTGTGTTTGCCCTTCCTTCAGCCCAGATGGAGTCTGGGTGTTCCTGAATTAAAGGGAACTCAGCTTTCCGGGAGCCCCAGGGAGAGGCAGTCAGGGCTCCGGTTGGGACTACGATGACCCACAGGGCCACAAGGTCCACTTGTTGAGCCTTATTCATCTTCAAAGTATCAACATTCACCTCGGGTTGATTGTTTCTGCCCTTGGACTCTCCAAGGGCACACATTCAGCCCTGGAGAGAAGAGCGTGCAGGGCGGTAGAGGAAACCACAGAGGAACCTGCAAGAAGCTAAGAGAATTTCTCACGTGTCATTTGTATCTTGTTTCTAACAGACAAGGGCGAGGATTTAGGGCTGCCATTTCCCCAAGCCCACCAGGTGGGTGAGTTGAGGAATGGACAGAGGTTTGGGAACATCCAAATGTCCAGACGTTCTTAATATATGAACTGCACGGTTTGATTTTACTCTTCTTCTGGTTTTTTTTTTTTTCTTTTTTTCTTTCCTGCAATGGAAAAATGGGCGGCCAATACATGAGTATTCCCCCAAACAAAAACCATAGCGAGAAAACAGACAAAAACAAAAAACAAATACCCCAAACACAAGTCTTGTTTATTTAGGTTCTACCTCGATTCGAGGCTCTGAGCTTTTGCTCACCGGTGGGTGCCAGGCCCGTGACAGCCAGCCCGCAGGGTAAATGGGTCGATTCCTCTTCTCTGTCATTTAGTTCCTGGACAAGGGAAATTTCCCGAGCTTCCTTGTCTACTCAGGTCACCATGAGGAGGCTTCATCTTTCCTGCCCTGATGTCCTCACTGAGAGATCTCTGTCCACTGCTGCTCTGAGACACCCCCGCCCCGCCACACACACAGGTTCTGCCTGGATTCTCCAGTCCCTCAGTGGGATTAACTGCTTGATGGTTAGCTCTTGGTAAGGAGGCAGAAGCAACGTTCATTTCCTCAGGTTTCCAGCGACTCTGTCCCATTTTCCATGCACTCCCTTATTCTCAGCTGTTCCTGGAGCCCACGAGGCTCAAAAGGCACAATCACTGTCCCCCCTTGCCCTGCCTCTACCTGAAAGTGTATTTGCTCATACAGGAATACTCTGGACCAGAGTAAGAAATTCCCCACTGTCACTTATTCTTTGGGGGTCCCTCCTCTCGGTATCTTTGCCATGTTTTCAAACTCACCAGAAAATTGCTGAATGCCAAATTGGTGTGGAAAACACTCCAGAGTGTTCTGCGGTATTCTGACCGGTGTGGGTTAGCAAGTTCTGTTTGAGCTATTGAGCTGGTGACACAGGGTTTCTTGTCCCCGTGACAATCCTGAGTATTCATAGTCCCCTTTTATTTTTTTAAAGATTTTTTTTTTAAGATTTTATTTATTTATCTGACAGACAGAGATCACAAGTAGGCAGAGAGGCAGGCAGAGAGAGAGGAGGAAGCAGGCTCCCTGCTGAGCAGAGAGCCCGATGCGGGGGCTCCATCCCAGGACCCTGGGATCATGACCTGAGCCGAAGGCAGAGGCTTTACCCCACTGAGGCACCCAGGGGCCCCTCATATTCCCATTTTATAGGCAAAGATGCATCTCAGGAAGGTTAGGTTGCTTTCCCAAGGGGATAGCACTAAGGAGGGGAGGAGCTGGGATCGTGAAGTAGATTTTCCCTTTACTTTCTAGGGTTCATCCAGACAGTGTTGGAGCGGGAGAAGGGGAGCCGTCCCTCCCGAGGACTGACATCACTTCCAGGCCTCGACGGAAGGGGATGGAAGGGAGCCACACTAGCCTCTTGGCAGCAATCAGCCAGAGGAAGGGGGCTGATTTTCTCTTTAAAACAACGACCCGCGGCGGACAACAGCTGGAGATGTGGGAAACGTATGCAGGGAATCATTTTCTGACCCAAAAAACAACATGAAATGAAATGGAGCTGTTACAAAGCATGATGCCGGGCTTAACTGTTGCTCACGGAACATGTCTGTGCTCGCTCTGTTTCCCACAACCCACTGCACTCCCGTCACAGCGCTACGGGAGACCCTGGATGCCCCCAGGTCACAGGGCTGGCCAGCGTAGGAACCAGAGGGCATTTGCGAATATTCAAGTTGCTCTACTTGACTTAGAAATAGACAAGACCCCGCAACAAGGCAGAGGATGCCAACCACAAGGGATTTACTGATCTGACAGCCTAGTGACCTGGGGGCACTTCAGCCTCTCCCCACCTCTTGAGAAAGCTCACGATGGTATATTTGCTGTAAAAGTCTCTAAAAGCATCTCTAAAAGATGATGCGTGGGTCCAGGTCCTTAGGCTTTGCTCCTGGCTCCATGTGCTTGGGCCAGGTGGTAGACCCCTCTGTGCCTCCGCTGCCTGGATTAAAGCCTTTAGCAACTAGAAGCGGCTTTTTGAATGATTGGATCCATGTTCCTTCCTTTGGAAGAAAGGCAGCCAGGCTCAGGGTGCCGAGAGCTTGCCGAAGCCCGCACAGCTGCCTGGCCGGCATAAGCGCTGGGCCAGAGGTCGGTTTCCGCCACACATGCCGGTGCCTTTGCTATGACATGAGGCTGCCTCTCACACACAGAGTGATGCCTCCGATCATTTTTCTGGGTGAGAAGAACATTCATCCACCCCTTTATCATGGCAACCTGAGCTCTGCTGATTTGAAATCTTATTTGGGCAACAGAAGGTCTAGAAATGCCCCACATGTTCTTTTTTCTATACAAAGTTAAACCATCACACAACTGAAGGTGCTCTGGGTCATAAGCCCCAGAAAAGGACTCTAGGGATACCGAAAAATAAAGGAACTTATGGGACAATTATGGAAGTGAACAGAGATTAGAAGAAAGAGGTGTGAACCAGTTTGGCTGCAGGGAACTCAGAGAGAGTACACAGTGAATCTCATCCTCCCATGACGGTCCCCAGGAGAAAGAATAAGGTCTTCACCGGGTCAGTATACCCCACATCCGTGGGCACAGGCACAGCCATGAGAATAAGGCTGCACCTCAGACCAGGCTCCGGGACGCTCTGAGCCAAGCAGCACACCGCTCCAGTCCACCCCAATCCATACGCTATCGATACTGGTGCTGCCCTGGGGCTGGGGAAGCCCTTCGTGGGTCATGCCCTCTCCCCACATCCATCATATGTAAGCATCAGTGAGATGCTCGAAGGCTTGGATTTCAGAAGGTGAGGGCAGCTGAAAAGCAAGGAATTCCCTTCTGTGCAAAGTCATGATCCAACAAGAAGCCAGGATGACCAGGAACGTGAATTTGTCTGCTACCCTGGAGAGTAGCGCAGAAACTTAGGAAGGGAAGGAGCTCGGGCAGGGAGACCCCGAATCATGACTTCAGACAGCTTCTGAAGGAATCTGAAGAGCCATGCTCATTAGTAACGCCTTCAAGGTTTGAGTCCTCTTTATTTAGACACGGCACTGCGAAGAGTTGCTAAGCTTCCTCTTGCACACCTCCAGCAGTGGTAGGATCACTACCTTAAAAATATCTCCTGGTATTGCTGCTCAGATGTGAACGGTGGCAAGCGGACCTTTTCAATCTAGCCTGAACTTGTCTTCCCTTCACAGTCATTTATCCTCATCCTTTCTAGGATCGCATGGATTGAATCCTTCTTCCAGAAAACTCTCTTCCCCTTTAACTACTTAAAAAGAGAAAGATGTTTATGGCTAAGGTTCTCACTGTGTAGTCCCACTGGGTGCCCTCAGCTCTCATTTCCACCCCCCCAACACTTAAAAGAGTAAATATTCTTAGATAAAATAACTCTAGATCATTCAACGATTCACATCTCTTTCCTTCTATCGTATCTCCTTCCTTCTGTCAACTTTGACGTTACCAAAATATCGTAAACAATTCCAAGGAAAGTTGCAAAATGATATGTAAGACAGAAGAAAATGGGGATTGGAGCTCTACTGAGGTGTACTCAGCAAGTCGAGCCACACACCCCTTTACTCCACAGTACTATTGGAAAGGAAGTTCTTGCTTTCACCAGCCTAGTAAAAATACTTGGCAAGGAGCATCACCATGACCTTCTCAACTTTGCCTATTCAGTAGAGACTCACCAATGATCAGGCATTTCCCTTTATGTGTAACTTAACGAAGACATGACAGCAATTTCTTCCTGAGCAACAGTGAGATCTACTGGCTCACGATTCTAATGTCTCCTACCACCCCTCGCCCCAAAAAGATATTTTTAAACCTGGAAAAACTACTAAAGATAAAGGAGCAGATTTTTTGTTTGATTTTGATCTAAAAAAATTTGATCTAAAAAAAAATTCTGTTTTGCCCAAACTATGATTATTCCCCAATTTAAATGAATATAACAGTGTTTGCTACACTATAAATCATTCTCTTTGGTGCTAATAACAGTCTTCATAATACAAAATATATCTGAATAAAATTATCTTAAAATTGAAAGGTGCTAACTTATTAAAGAAAAACAATCTTTCATTTGATTGTTTATTTTATTTTTTTGTTTTATATCTAGCCTATACCATTTATTTTTCTTGCCTTCATTTCAGCAAAAGCAATTTTTTTGTTATACTTGAGTTTTTCACATAATTTATGTTTTATTCTATTTTTATGCACTTCAACCTCCACTGAGTAATACTGAATAAACTAACTGTTCAGAAATAATTTTCCTGGAACACTGACAACTGTATTCTTTTTACATTTAACCCCAAACCCACATTTCCAGTTTTGTGCTCTGGTATGTGCTTGATCTGATTTCTGCTTCTTTCTCAATTTTGTAAGGGTTTTGGGCTGCCCTCTGCCCATCCCTAATCTGCCCATTTCAGGAGAGCATTCTGACCTGAAAGTGTCTCAAAAGCACAGGCTGAAATCTCAGATATTTTTCATGGTTAATAACTTCCCTCTGCACATTTTTTAGTACCTGGAGGTCCTGAGGAGTAAGCATAAAAATAACATCTTTTAAGACTTTTCATAGTGCCAATAACATAATACATTATTTAATGTATGTTCATTTAAAAAGGACCATGCAACAGAGAGAGGAAGCCCTATGACGTCATCCCAAAGAACCCAGCATCCATGAGGTGGTACCTCTGCTCTTTTCTGAAGTGTCTTATACCCATCGTTAGTGTTTCTTGAGAACCCATGTAAGGAATAAAACCAAGCCTATTTTGATATCTTGTTGAAGAACAGTCTTGTGTAGACCAACAAAAGCTCTGGTGAAACATTAGCTAGGATATCAGTAATGGAAGTTCCAAGAATCACAACACAAAATAATTTATTGCTAGATTAATTTTTTGAAAAGTTGTTTTTTTTTTTTTAAATTTGAGGATGAGGGGCTAGTGTGAGCCTTGCAGAGGGGTAGAGGGTGAGAGAGAGGAATAGAATCCCAAACCGACTCCCTGTAGAACATGGAGGCCCGTGCAGGCTCCATCTCAGGATCTGGAGACTATGACCTGAGTGGAAATCAAGAGGCAGACACTCAACTGACTGAGCCAGCCAGGTACACATATTGCTAGATTAATTTTGATGTTTTTACGTACCATGTGAATTTCAAAGTGGATTTGATTTGGGACTGTTTTATCAATTTTTTTTTCCAAAAATTGAATATATCTTGGCATTTCTTGATTTTAAAAAAACCCTTTTAAGAAAGCAAAGAAGATTGCATTGCTCTCTGCTGATAAGCTCTTTGATGTGATGTTTTATAGTTCAAGCTAATGACCCTTCCTGTATTTCTGCAGTAAAACAGTCACTGATTAAAAAAGGTAAAAGTGATTTCTTTGATTTGTAAATTAGTAACTGTCACTCCAGGGAGGCAGGGACTGATAGATTTACACATATGGAGAGTGTTCATTATTCCAAGGATGACAGGACAAGAGATCTTCTGGTGATCTGTGGGTAATAGATTTCTAAAATAATACCACAAAGAATACATCATGATGAAATAATGCACTATACCCATGAATGAAAACAGATGTTAAATATAACATTTTTTCAAATGCACATGCAAAAAATTTTACCCTGGTTTTGTAGACATTCCACAGCTCTTACTAAAGGGTTAATATAAATAGCAAAAGATTGTCTTATTTGGTGGAATAAATACAAGTAAAATAAACTACATGACTTTCTTGTGTTGAAAGTCTCATTACTCAGATAGAGCATTGTCTATCTTTAGGTTATTATTCGTGTTGTGACTATTTCAAATTATGATGTGAGCATGTTAAGGGGAAGAGGGAACAACAACATAAAGTCAACAACACTAAATAAAAGTCCTTGGTTTATGTGGTAAGAAATATACATATATATGTCTGTGTGTTTCTCATGTATGTGAGAAGCCCATCTTCAACATCTGCTTAGCATTTAATGTCAGTTATAGTTCGTAAAGTGTGAGATATTCTGTAGCTTTCAAACCCCTGATCTCCAAATTCCATATTCCTGGGACAGAAATGTCAGTTTGTAATTATCTGTCTTCTATGCCTCTTATGGAAAGAAGATACAAAAACCATAAGGGGGGAAGTAGTTGAGCTTCTCATGGTGGTCTAGCAGGAAGACTATCAGAGAGAACATGGCATGGGCTCACAGGCAATCTCTTAGAGGAGAAGCATTATTGGACCTCAAAGTCAAGGTGCCACCTTGAAAATGAGGGCATTCCAAAGGGATCTTCATGCTTTCTTAGGAGAGCTCATGTTTTCCAACAATCTTTCCTCTGCCTACTTCTTAGTGTCATCTCCCTACCTCCTCCCCATCCCATAATCTGCACTCTAGCAACACTGGGTTGCTTGCAGATCCCACATTTTCTCATGCATTTGCAATTTTGTTAGCTCAGAATGCTCCTTCCACTTCCTTGAACTAATACCTACTTATTTTTCAGAGTTTAGTATAGGTATCACATCTTGTAGAAGGCTCTTCCTGGTTCTGAAATGGAGTTCCATGGCCCTCTTCTTTGCTTCCCTGGCAAGAATTACAATAAACAAGAGTGGAAAAACTCGAAAAGAGTTCCCAAGACCCAATTTTCATTGATTGTCAACCTACTAGCTTGGTGTAAGGATTTATCTGTTTGGTTTAAATGTGCAGGGCAGGACTGGAATATATTCCTCCCATACTACCAGAAAGTTCTTATTCTGAAAGACCTGAGTTTTCTGCCTTCTTCCTCAGTAATGCAAATGGATGATAAAAACCAACCCATAGGAATGTAAGAACTGGTAACAAGTCTACCTAGTGGCTCATGGAGTCCCTGAAAATGCAGGTATGATCTGAAAACTTCCTTTCAGCCAGAGCTAGACAATATTTGTTGGTCTTGGTTGTCCTTATGGAACTGCTGATTGTGCATGATTTATCTGTCCAGTCTGCCCCCAATCTCTTCTCCATGCTATAGCTACATGCCTGAGGTGACAGAGCATCAAGAACAAAGGTTGTTGCCCCATTACAATTCAGTTAAGCTAAACAAACATTGACTTAGTGCAGTCAACACAGGTGAGCAAGGCTCTGCCATGTTGGGGTGACCTATTGCTTTTCAAAGTGTGGTCCCTGGACCAGCACAATGGACAGCCACCTGTTAGAAATACAGATTCTTGGACCTCATCCCAGAACTACTGGATCAGAATCTGCATCCTAACAGGATCTTCAGATGATTCTTATGCACACTGAAGAGAAGGGCACATGGGGAGTGATCAAGTACATGAAACAGCTCAGGGCCAGAGCAATCTGTGGTGGGCCAGGACAGTTCTTTTTGAACCTGTGCCTTGTTTAATCAATACTGGTTTTGTCCTGCTTTCTCCATACTTACCTCATAGTTTATTCTGACTATTGGTACTAAATGTCTTTACCACAACCTTCACTGACACCTGCCTGACCCATCTGTAATAGGGTATCTATTACAAATTACCCATCTGTAATAGATATCTGTAATATCTCACACTTTACAAACTGTAACTGACATTAAATGCTACCTTTCTCCACCAGTTGATGTCTAGAAAATCTATAAGATGAGCAAAATGATGGCAGCCAAATCTTCAAGAGTGCTGGTATTATCAGTTTGTTGGATGGATAAATAGGTATTTTTATAACATAGGTTGGTTGGCAGATAACATTCTGGTGAACATTAAAAAATACATGTTAGGCATCCTCCTTTTCTAACCACTCAGGAAACTGAGTTCCTCTGGGATCGTTCCTCTCTCTCTCTCCCTCTCCTTCTCTCACCCACTCCCTCCTTCCCTCCCTCTTCTTGCCTCCCCCATCAACTATGACCTGACCATTACCCTAAAATATACAACACATTGGTCCACCTCACTTTGGGACTTTTGCTTCATGAAATGGTCCCATTTCCCTTGCTGGATGTCTTGGCCAAGTCTGCCATTTTGCAAGCAAAACTTCTTTCCTCCATTTTATGATCTCACTTTCAGTTTCTTCAACTTGAAATGTTTTCCAAGTAAATAGGCATCTGTTTTCTTCAAAGCTCTTTCCAGTTTGGTGAGAAACCCTCACAGTCCTCAGTATGACTCTTTCACTTAGGAAGGGTGGCGAGCACCATAGATTTTGGTTTATTGAATGTTTGCTGTTGGAATGAAGTACAGTGGGATTAAGTAACTTGTTTCCTGTGGTCAGCACCAGGGATTTTTGGAGGTATAATGGATCAAATAGGAGAATGGAAATGATGCAAGCCGGGACACACTCATAAGGCAGTGACAGGTCCTCAAGATAGCTGCGGCAGACACACAAAGAAGGTCCAGATGGCACCCGGGACAGCATCATTCCTGTGGGCTGGTGGTTAGAGAAGACGTCCCGCAGGAAGGGATTGGAAATAATAACACTTTAATGACTTATTATGAGTTTATTTATAAACCTGGCTGTGCTGTGGCAAAAATAGTGGTCAGATAAATCAATTTTTTTTATGGAAAATGGAACTAAAACAGATCATTCCTTTCCTGGAGATTGAATTTCTTCCAAAAAAACATGGTGATTTTCATGTTGGAGCATGGGGAGTCTTTCTAGATTAATGAGTAAAATGTTAAGAGCAGGAAAGAATGTACTCCTTGCAAAATAGTTGGATGTAAACATAGTTCATGTACCCTAAAAGTTATATCCAGAGTTTTCTTCTATAAAACACAGGATCTTTTGCACTTAACTTGCCCACCCCTGCAGGTCATGATCATCCTCTGTGCTTTCCAAGAGTGGAACTTTGCCTTTTCCCCCTCCTCTGTTCTCTTGCATGAATAATTTCCTCCTTGCAAGAAAACCATGCCAAAAAGCCTTCATTATTTCCATGACACTGCTTCTTCATGTTCTATTGTAGTTTTCATTTTACTCTGGGGACTGCAACACCCAATTCCTGAACTGCTTTGTGTTTTTCAGTGTGAGTTAACACATGCTCTTTTAGAAGAAGGCAAAGCTTGCTTCCAAATCAACAAACTAACATCAGCTGGCTCAGAGAACCTCACAGACTCCAGACGGATTTTTACCTGGAGTCTGATTATGCTGTGAGATACTGGGCTTTACCTGTCGGTAAAAGACAAATCACATTTAGGTAGAAATACGGGGATTTTGATGGAATCAATGGTTCAAGACTGGGACTCTGTCCTCAGACAGATCCTGGTTCAAATTCTGGATTCATCGATTTCTAACTATAGGAATTTGGTAAATTACTCAATATCCTTAAAACATAGGACCATCACCTGAATGTGCAAACAAGAATAAAACCTACTTACAGTGTTGTTGGGGAGATTAAATGAGATAATTTTCCTACAAAATGGTTCGCATCAATTGAGATTTAGAAAACGTGCAACAAATGTGTGATATCAGAGGAAGGTTGCCGATGACTGGTGATCTTGTACACCAGTTTTGACATCAAGCAGATTTGATTTTCAGCTTTGTGGTCTTTAGTATGTAGCTCTGAATCTAGGCTTTTAAAATCACAGGAAAAAATATAATAAAAACTCTGTCACTTTTTATGCTTGAGAGAAACACCTATAGATTTTACTACATAGGCTTTAAATCATGATCTCATTTTGTTTTCTGATATGAGACATCTAGGAGAAGATATGAGATGATCTCAAAAATATATCCAAAATAAGATGAAATTAATAATTGTGGATCATGGGCTGGATTAAAGTTTGGAGGAGAAAACAGCTAAAAGGTATAGAATTACTCCACACAGAAATGCATGGCATCATCTCTTGTCCTGTGATTAGATGCAGACCAAAATTTGAAATTAGACTTCCTAATGGCCAAAGACAAGAGAGGATGACCATCTCGAGAATCTAAAGTATCTCTAAGGTGAAAATACAGCAAATTTACAGAAGAAATTACAATTATTTGTTAGTTTGTTTTTTTCTAAACTCAAGGGTAACTGCTTCCCCCCTTTGTTTTATTTTGCTTTCCTTTGAGTCCCATTGCTGTGTCAGCACGATGTTACATGATACTGTTGGAATTTTGTTGGTCCCTTAAGGTGAAGGGTATCATAGAGTCTCCCCAGCAGAAGTAAATTATCCTCAGAACGGAGAGGAGCTTCACTTTCCAGCTGGAGGGCAGCTGGTGTGCATGCTCGACTTTTTGATGAATGGAGTCATTACATTATCTGTCTCCTGTATTCTAGACCACCCAGCACCTTCTTGGCGTTGTCTGTGGATGAGAATAATGGCCCCTTTGTTAGACTCGCCAAAGCAGTGCTTCTGCAATGTGACCCACTGAAGAACTGTTTCTGGGCTGAGCAATTTCCTCTCTGAGAGTGTGGCCTTTTTTGAGCATGGGAGTGCTGTCTGGAGAAGGGAAATGTATTCTACTCTCCAAAGGCACTGTGAAAGTTTAGATCTGTACACCGCCTTTACCACCACCTTACCACAACCACTACCTCCTCCACCACCGTACCCTCAACCCACGCATCATCATCATCATCACCATCATTGTCACTTATTGAAAACCTTCTGTAGACCAGGTAAATTATGTATTATTTCAGTTATTTTGACCAACAAATCTAAAAGGTCTAATACTGATTTTACATAAGAACCGTAGGTAAAATAATCTAACTCACGCAGCAAGAAAGTTGTGGAATAGGAACTATATTCCAATTCCAAAGTCTATGGTCATCCCAGTATGCAATAATAATTGCGTAGAATAATATTGCTGGAAGGGCCTTAGAAATAAGGAGTCTCAATCTTTTTACTCATTGGTTCAATAATTATTTACCGTGTACCTACAATAGACCAAATACCAATCTGAGCAACGGAGTGAAAAAGACCTAGAAAGTCCTGCCTTTTGGAACTTCTAATCTACAGGCAGACACAGATTATAAATAACTCATTCATTTGGTTTGAGGTCAGTCAAAAAAATTGTTTTTTATTTGTTTCATAGCTCAGGATTTTCTGCAACAGAGTCAGTCTCAGACCACAGATGATTATTATAAGTAATAGATGTCCTGAGAAACTTATTCCCTACTATTGCTACATTATAAAGAACATCAACAGAGCTTGCTAACCTTAAATGATTCTTTAAAAAATATATTTATGTCTCCTAATTTTTTTTTTTTTCAAAACTTCACTAAAATCTTTTATTAGTAGCATTTCAATCTAGGACTACAGAGACCGACCTTTACCTGTTCCCTTTTTAGTTCGCAGTTGAGATAGGAAGTTATTCAAGTAAGTTTATTGTATAAATCCGTGAGGCAAAATTAAAAGCTTCCTTGGAGTAATTCAGAATCCCACCTTGTTGATTTTTGTGAATAGCAGTAAACCAAGCAATGATAAATGGTTGTTTTTAAAAGTGGCAGGATTCTTTCATTTGCTACAAATGAGAAATGGCAATTGGTGAATTCCAGACGAATTTTTGCAGGGAATGTGTTATTTTTCTTTGGAATTTTGGTTTCTTGGTATTTCCTGTTCTACTTAACATGTCATTATTTGGGTAGTGATAATTTGTAACTTAGACCTATTTCATCTAATTGTCGTTTTTGGTTTTGTTTTTTCTCCAACCAAGATTTTTCTACTAAAAAAATGACTCTTAACTCTTTCTAAATGATTGAATAGGTTA
Source organism: Mustela putorius furo (assembly GCF_011764305.1). Taxonomy (NCBI): domain Eukaryota; kingdom Metazoa; phylum Chordata; class Mammalia; order Carnivora; family Mustelidae; genus Mustela; species Mustela putorius. Next base: position 3,240,891 of record NW_025421485.1, read on the forward strand.
ATTTGATCAAAATATTATTCCTAGCATGAAATGTAAATATACCAAAAAGCTTTCTCCAACAGTTGAGTCTTCATATACTTGCTGTTAAATTTGCAGTGGACAATTCTTTGGATATAGCTCATGGACTTAAAAAAAATTTTTTTTTCTCCCCATTGTTAGTTGACAATCGCTATTTTCCCTTTGGCCTAAAAGATAATTGTGATTCTTCCTCTACCATTTTCAAGTTCAATTTCTTGCAGAGTACAGGAACTTGAAAGCACTTGTGAAGCAATCTTTGTGCAGAGTCCTCAAGAGTTTCTGTTTCCTTTTATCTGGTGTAAACTTCCAGAGTTGTCTTTCTCGTGTCTAATTCAATGTTGTTGTTGTTGTTGTTGTTTTAATTCATTCACACTTTCAGAGACTCTCCAAAACATTTAAACTCAAGGCAACAAGCTCTCTATTTTGCATTCACTTGTTTAAAAAGGACTTAATCAAACTAAATAATTGACATGGCAAGTAAGCTGGCATAAACAAGTCTGGGAACAAACATAGCTAAATGGTAGGCATGAGTCTGACTGGTGAAGAGAGAAACATCCCGGTAGAGTATGCCAAGAGCAATAGCTAATCTGGCAAGTCAGTTAAGGAAAACCTAAGAGAGTTTCTATTGTATGATCAAGATGGAAGTATTGGTAAGGGATACAGGATTTTTAAAAGCAGTAACTTTTAATTGAGTTTTTGAAATGTTAACGACCTTGGATGTCATCAGTGTGTTTAGTGGCCATTGATTTTTTCTTCTTTTGTGAATTTTCTATTGAAATCCTCCATCCATGTTAACTGCAGTGTTAATTTCCCTTTTTCTTATCACTCTATAACAGATATGCTCATGATGTTTTCATTTGTTCCAACTGTATTTAATTTTTTTTTTTTACTTAAACCTCAATTATAGTGGTTTTTTTTTTGTTATTGTTGTTGTTGTTATTCAGAGGTCTGAAATTTTAATATACTCAAAATTACCAAACTTGTTTTTATACTTTCTGAGTTTGAGGTAGAATTTAGAAATGTCTTCCAAACGCTATTATAAAAATATTAATCAAAAAATATTTATGAATGTTTTATTCTAGTGAGTTTCTGATTTTTTAAATGAACTTAATTGAATTTTGAATATATTACAGATATTAAAATGAGTTGAAAGCAAACATCTGTTCATCTGTTCCTCCTCCAATCCCTCCTCAAGGCCTGTTAGCTGTCCTGTAGGCATTTGCTGATTATTGACATGTATACCACCTGGATGACCCACTCAGCCCCATCACAGGTTTAGATTTCAGGATTCCTTACTCTGTTTCATTGAGTTGTTGATGAACTCCCCAGTCAACAACCAGAATCTGTTCATTACAATGGTGTTCTATTAGGTTTAAATATTTGGTGGGGTCTCTTCTCTCATTATTCTAACTTTTCCAAAAATGTGATAAGTGTTCTGTTTGTTTGAATTTTATGTATTTATTTGACACAGAGAGAGAGTGAGAACAAGCAGGAGAAGCAGCCGCAGAGGGAGAGGGAGAAACAGGCTCCCCACTGAGCAAGGAGCCTGTTGTGGGGCTGGAACCCAGGACCTTGGGATCATGACCTGAGCCAAAGGCAGTTGCTTAACCAACAGAACCACCCAGGTACCCCAGTGTGTTACATGTTTTAATCAGTGGATTCTTCTAGGGAAATTGAAAATTTATATTTCATTAAAATTCTTATTTCCATTAGGTTGAAGATGAAGATTAGGTTAGAGAGAAAGAGGAACTTTACCAATTTGAGATTTCAAGTATAATGTATTCATATTTTCTGTACATCTGTCTGAGGAGGTTTACTTTTTTGTTCATATAGGCTGAAAGTATTTTAATTTGAGCTAATACCTAGTTGTGTCATGTTCCAATGTTACTGTGACTGTGGTCATTTTCCCCATCATATTTACTACATAATTATTATTGCTATATATTAAACTTATTAATTTGTAAGAATTCAGTAACAACAAACTTAAACAACTACCGAAGCTTTGTAAAACACTTTCAGTTGCTCTCCTTGGATTTTTAAGTTGAATATTTTTAATCTTCCACTGGAAAACAGTGACAAATTTGCCTGCTACTTGGTGATATTTATAACTCTTAAATTTGTCTATTCAATCATTTATTTTGTACTTGCTTCAGTCTTGAAAATGGTAGAGAAAGGAAAGGAAAAAGAAATAAACTCAAAACAATTGAACATAAAAGGCAGACCTGAAGAACAGCCACTGGAGATCCAATATCTTGTTAACCAAGATCTAAAAGAGATCAAAGATGAAATCAGAAACAGGAAAAAAATATATATATATAAATTTATAAATAGAAATATTTATATATATATATACATAAATTTATAAATATATAAATATATATAAATATATATATATATATATAACTTGAAATAAAAGAAGACCCAAATCCTCCCCACCCACTCCTGTGTCTGTACTCTGAGCATACTTCTCCATCTCATTTCCTTTCAGGTTGCTTATAGGACTTTCTCTGACCCATGGAATATGGGTGCTTTTCTAAACCAAGGTCTGAAGAGGCATCACATGGCAGTCATGACTCTGTACTTCTGACCTCCTTCCTAAGAAAGATATGCTCCAGGTATCAAGGTTCCTATAGCCAGGGCTCTGCCACATGTCCTGTTCAGGGGTGGGAGGTGAGCCTAAGCCAGCAGCGTTCAGCTGACCCACAGTTGAAAAGCCACAAACCAATGGGCTGATCAGAGAGTGAGAAATAAGTGTTTCTATTTTTGTAAGACATTGTTGATTTTACTATACCATCTGTAGTATACTAATATCCATGGTATTACAGGGAAAAAATAGTTCAATCATATTTTGATCGAGTCAGTAAACTTCAAGGATAAAGAAGCATACCACGAGTCACTTTCTAGACTGAGATTACTAAAAAAGGAAATTAAATTCTTCCAATTCAGATATTGCTTCAGCAATATTAGAAACCAGCATACATTAAAAAAAATTCTGCAGAGATTTGAAAGGAAATCTGTATGACCCAATTTTTTTTTCTATTGCCAGCAAAGTCACTGTACTAAAGACAACAATGAAATGATCCTCACGATAAAAGATCTCAAAAACCAGAACATCTGTGATCTTGAAAAATGTGCTGGAAATAAGAATCAAAATAAAGATGTCATAAGTGAGGAATTTATGGTTTATGAAGAAAGGTAGGGAATATGGAATCAATTTAAACATGGTATCACGTCAGAATGGATAATTTCAAATGAAAAACTACTTAATATAAAATAATAGTTTGCAAACTCTTATTGTTGAGGTTCACATTCATCCCTAGTTCCAGTTTATTATAAAGTTTTAATCCTTATTCTTTCTTTCTGTCTTTCCTTCTGTTGATTTTTGGTCTACTTATTTCTTTCATTTTATGATTTCCAAAGAAAATGGTTAGTAAACATTTACTTACTTCCTCAAATCAACTGAATAATTGTAGTAATACTGTCCTAGATCATGTGTGGGTATGTATGCTTCTCTGTTGCCCTTCACATATAAAATTTTTTTTTATTTTCAAAGTGGCTAATTGCTCTTTAATTTTATAACTGGAAGCCATTATCTAATCTCTGAGTTCCATGTTTGGCATCTAAATATGTGGATAGACATTATAGTATGCTGTATTTCAGTGAACAGCGAAAGGTAAAATAAATGTGGAAGTACCTACAAAGGTGAAGAAACTCAACAAACTCGTTAGGTATCTGAACACAAAATTGAGTATGTCCAGTACCCTCCCAGATGTAAAAAAACACCACTAATATTTGCATGACTCACCAGACCATAATTTCTTTTTTTTTTTTTTTAGATTTTATTTATTTATCTGACAGAGGGAGAAAGAGCACAAGCAGGGGGAACAGCAGGCAGAGGGAAAAGAAGAAGCAGACTCCCCACAGAGCAAGGAGCCCAATGCGGGACTTGATCCCTGGACCCTGAAAAATCATGACCTGAGCCGAAGGCAGACTGAGCCTCCCAGGTGCTCCCCAGACCATAATTTCTTTGAGAACTGGGGCTCATCTTTTTCAACTTTCCATATTTGACTCTAGTAAAGTCCTCATCCCATCACCAGCCCTGTGGAGACCTGGTTGGATGTGAGTGGAAAAGGATTTAAAAGACTAAAAGGAAAATCCCTCCCCCACTACCTTAAGAAGAGAGAGAGCTTAAGAAAATATATTTCTTTTCTACATTTGTTTCATATTATTCTTTTGCCAAGGTGATTCAACTTTTGATCACTGGGGACACAGAAGGTCCAATCTTTCTTGTCATTCACCAGCCTGCCACACGGTTCCCAGCATGATAGTCTTTTCTGGAAAATATTTAGGGAGAGCAGGGCTTTTCTTGGTCATCTATGTAAACACATTCAGAACTTTTAGTATGTGGCTAACACAATGCTATACGTGTTCCCAGTGATTTATTTCATTTAATTTTCATTGCAGTTTTTAAGATGGATCTCATCAACCACATTTTGCAGATGGGAAATGAAGTTTTAGACATTTTGAGTGGGTTACCCACAGCTAAGAAATGTCAGAGCACAGATTTTGAACCCATCTCTCTGACTCCACATCTAGTTCTCATTCCTGATATTCCATTGTCTAACAAAGAACATCTAGGCGAACACAGCTTTCTGTTTCCCTTTCTTCCTTCTGTCCTTTCTCCAAATATTGCTCATATAGTGGAATGGAATTCTAAGGAGATAGAAATAAATTCATTTCTTTTGAAATTCCTTTTCTCTGGAGTCATTCCCAGTTCTTATGTGAACCATGGTTCAACTTCTACATCCTCTCTTTGACCTCCCCCCCTCAGATCCCTTTTCCAAAATCCTCTCCCATCTCATCTGATGGATCACCTGGTTTGCCTCAAGACAGAAAACAACAGACACTAACACCCCATCATTGTGAATTCACACATGAATAAGTTAAATTCTCAGTGCATAAAGACACCAAAATCCTGGAAGGAAAACAAATAAGTAAACATTACAAAATAATATGGTAAATGATCTAAGAGGTATGTGGTGTGTAGCAGCGTAAGGATCAGAGACTTTGAGGTAAGTTAGCTGCAATAGAAACCTGGTTTTCACATTTACTTGGGTGGGTGTTCTCACATAGGACTCTCAGTCTTGAGGTCTATTTTTCCTACCTGCAAAAGTGAGATAATATCTATCCATATTGTCTTTAAGAAGATTAAATTAAAGCACAGAGCACATCGCCTGAAAAAAAGAACCTAATGTATGCCATATTCTATGCCATGGGAGAAAAGCAGCAATGATTGTATTTTTTTCTCAAAATTAAGTTCAGGTTAAGAAACTAAAATAGAGAAAAGTTTCACATTCCTTTTGGGATCTAATTACACAGAATTTGAACTAACGTTGCTTACACTTTGTGTTTGAGCCAGTATGACCTAAAGAAACTAAAATATTAGTAATTAAGGAAATGGAGGGGGAGGACAGGAAGAGAGGAGAGCTATAAGACTTTACTTCATCGCTCAACTAGTTGTTTTAATAATCCAAATGTGTTCTTCCAACACTGTTAAAATTATTTTAGAGTATTTAAAATTATTTTTTCATCGCAGTGCTAGAGTGGAAGCTCCATGAGAGAAATAAGAATTCACATGGAGGGTGGGGCATGGTAATGATAGTCTAGCATATATTGGGCCACCTTTAGAAAAAACAATTTTTATGACACATAAAGAATTCAAATAAATGTAGTCCCATCCCTTTTCAAAAGGCACATCATGGAAAGAAATGTCTAGTAACGTTTGAGAGAGACCTTGAGGCTTTATTAATCATCCCTATCTCTTGGAATGTACACACTTTAGTCTGAGTGCCCCAGCTCCCTGGAGAAGCTGGATCCTGGGAAGTCCATTCTATTCTGCTTTGCTTGGCAGGAAGGCTGGTGGGATCTGGGGTCCATTCTCACCGCCAGTTCACATTCTTTTGAATTTCAAAGAGAAAACAGAAGAGAGGAGTTGAGTGCTGAATTTCAACTCTGTGCTTCAGTCTTAAGGTTATTTTGTTGTTGCTGAGGTCTTACTTGTTTTGTTTTTAAAAAGCGGGTACAAAGGGATCATCCGTTGTACATAGAACCTCCTCCCTCATCTTGCCTCCCAACAAAGTTAATGGAGACTTCTTGTGGTCAATGCTAATAAGAACTCTCTAGATTTGCATAGGACATCCCAAGAGTTCCTGATAGTGACTCAGGGAAGCACCCAATGAAATGGAGAAGGTGGTTCTGCTAAGGAAACACTCAAATGCACCGAGTGTCCCTTCAGCCCAGAGACCCCATGGGTGCTGCCAGTTTCCACCAATGGGATTGTGCTTGCCACTGGGAATCCTTTGTTGGGCTATAACCTCTCTCCCTTTATAAAGGATGAATCTGGACATAGTTTCTGCATGTGGAGATGGGACGTGATGCTGGAGCCTCACTGCCGTAAGAAATGAACCCTGAACTCCAGCCTTTTGGGAATGACTGTTTTGCTTATATGAAAGATGCCTACTTTGTGCTATGTTAATAAGCTCCAGTGAATGTATCTGGAACCTCTGGGTTTAAACCCTAGCTTTCTACTTGCCTGACTGTGGGCAAGTTAACTAACCTCTCTGCGCTTCAGGGCTTGTCAGAGTTAAATGAGTTTACTCATGTAAAATTCTTAAACTTAGCACCTGACATTTACTCAGTTAAGTTGGCCTCAATATTGTAATTAGTACTGTAACAAATATAATGAAGGTTTTTCAGCTTTTTAGTCTAACTCATGGGTCCCGTCCAAGCACTAATCTGAATCATTGACCCCATGTATCTCTCTCTTTCCATCTTTTCTCGGTTCCAATGTCTAGCTTTTGCTACTATGATTGCCCTCCCCACCTCATGTTTGCCCACCTCCTGATACCCACTGCCCAACACCACTCTTCCGACCTCAGAGTTTGAGCACAGGTCTGACTTCCGGTTCAGCTAGTCCCTGATCATGTTGCGTAAGATCTCTCCTTTGTCCCACCCATGTTGTTTTAACTATTTCCATGCCATGAACTTCCTTTAGTATTGTGATGGAGTCTATGAACCCATTCTAAGAATATGTTTTTTTTAAAAGATTTTATTTATTAGAGAGAGAGATCACAAGTAGACAAAGAGAGAAACAGAGAGAGAGGGGGAAACAGGCTCCCTGCTGAGCAGAAAGCCCGATGTGGGGCTCTATCCCAGGACCCTGAGATCATGACCTGAGTCGAAGGCCAAGGCTTTAATTCACTGAGCCACCCAGGTGCCCCTCTAAGAATATTTTAAAGGGGGGGGGGGGATAACCCAAACGAGGATTTTAAAGGAAGTCGGTTATGTTGGAATACATTTATTCATATTAAAATAAGTGTATGATATGGTTAATATTTGTGTTTCTTTAACATGCTACATTTTAAAAATCTAACAGCGACCATACCAGAATTCTGAAGTAACAATGACTATAAATTCCCAGATATCTACAACAACTGTAATGGGTTATAAAATATGTATGGTCACCAATGATTTTACAGGGACTGCAAATGTGACTGTGATTTCTCTCCTACATTCATAAAGGACATGACAAATTTTAGCTGGAAATTAGTGAAATAATGATGTAATTTTTCCCATCTATACTTACAAACTCCCTAACTCTATCCCCAGACCTCTTGGAGCGTTCATGGACCAGAAATAAAGAACCCTTGGTCTAATTCAACATCTTCCAGATGGTCCTGCAGCCAAATCTCTGGTAAACTCATTCTAGACATCTGTGTGAGTACCAGACTGTCTCAGGTGCCTGAGAACCTTTCTCTGGAGATCATTGTACCATCTCTTTACAGTGGAAAAAGTCTCCAAGTTTCAAGGCACAGGTCAACCCAGACTTCCTTGAGAAGCCTTCCCTGACAGTGGATTCCATGGCATTCTCTCATTCCATGACCTCCACACCTCTGCACAGCATTTGTTATTATTCCAGATGACTGAAGTCACTTGACTTTGAGGTTTATTATCATTGTAGGCATTGTTTGAAAGTGTTTGCTCTGCCTTGCTACTACATTTTATAAACCTGAACAGAAGATGTTAATTGTCATCATCATCTCAACAAAATAACTTCACATTTACAAAGCTTATGAAACGATCTCCTTTCATTCTGGTACCAAGTCTCTGTGTTTAGGTAGATCACTACCATAATCTTTATCTGACATATGAGAAAAAGCCAGGTGGCTTTCTAAGGACCTAGGAAGCAACTACATAGAAATGGAATCCCCTTTCCTGCCTCTCTGTGTCTACATTCCTCCAACAGCAGAGTTCCTCAATAACAGCGAGCTAATGAATATCGGTGGCTGATTCTTTTAAGACCTCTCTCCATCAAACCCCTCAAGAACTACAGTTGAAGTGGCCACTGTCTTCAGCAGGGTTGTTCAAGAACTCACTGATGGGAAATAAAGAGTCTTCAAGGGAAATTTCATTTCAGACTTCTTCTCTCATTGTCCATGCTACTCTATTTCTAAAACCGTTGCAAGGCTGAGTCTGGCTGTCCATTTAAAGATTGCCAAAAATAAAAAGGCAAAGCATGTAATAACGCATAAAGAATCTGGAGCTGTTTCATGCAACACCCTCATGTTAAAGAGGAAGAAACCAAAGCCAAGAAAAGGAAATGAGCATCCCCAAGGAACAGGAGAGGACCTACATCTCCAGGGTCCCACTGAGATTTTAGGTTTATTTGTTCCAGTAATTGTCATTAACTTCACAAAGGCAGTTCTTTTGAAAGCTATAATCAACAGGGATATTCATGAATGCCTACTCTATGCAAAGTACTTCCCCAGACACTCTTGGAAATAAAAAAAATTATTAAACAGAGTCTTGAATTTCCTCCATAATACATTTTTTGTGCAAAAATATCTATGTTACATATTTTAAATCTAGGACTTGATAAAGCTACATGCAAGTGTATCTTTATATTGGCATATGTAGAAAAATGTGTATGCCTTCTTACTCATGTGGATAATCAGAGATAGCTACATCACACAAAAATATACACACAAATAAGTACATATATGAGGTATCACCCATTTATGCATACAGAATTATTTATATGCAGTGTGAATGAACAAGGCTTGCTGTAACTCTATGTAGAAAGCTGGTCGGAATAAGGCATACTTAGTGCATGCTATATATAACAGGTACGTTAAATATCGATGTAAGTATACATTCATGCACATGTTCAGATGCATGTGCATATAGAGATGTACATAGATACATGCGTATACATATACAAAGCAGAGAGCTATATACATATTTTAAAATACATTTATATGTTAAATGCATAAAATATGTACACACATACATACATACTATACTTAGACAAAAATGTGTATGCATAAATCTTCATATAAATGTACATGAATTACTTTAAAATTCAGTACTTGTTCACTTGGTTTCCCTTCCTTGTATCCTTGACACCGTTCACTCCACCCTGTTTCATCAGTAAGCCCTCTGAGATGGGACTACTTATTGAATGCTTCACACACCCTCATTCTTCAAGCCACACACCCGGTTTGGGTGCTGGCCATGTTCCAGAGCGGAAAGCCAATAACCCAAATGTTCAGGAGATGGGACAAACAGAAGGAAGCTGGAGCTGGAAGGAATTCTGGAAATAGCTCATAACGATGTTCTGTTGAGCTCTGACAGAGCTTGTGGACCTGGAGCCACATTAGAGGGCTTGTGGCTTTGTTTCCTCAAATGAGGTGTATCTCTTCAGCCTGCATGGCTTTCCAGCCAACCCAACCTGTGTGACTGCTAAGAAAGTCCCCTTGAGTCCATCATGTGAAGGAACTACAATGGAAAGTGTAATTTTAATTGCAAAAATTGCATGAGGAGTTATAAATTTAAAAACTATTCATAAAAGTCATTTTCTCAAATAACAAATACCACTGAAGCAGGTGGTTGGTTTATTTACATGGCCATCGGTGTGAGAAGTAACTGCTCTCCACCCACTGGGACTGTACTGGCCACTGGCATTAGAGAGATGGAAGCTGGGGCGCCTGGGTGGCTCAGTGGGTTAAAGCCTCTGCCTTTGGCTCAGGTCATGACCTCAGGGGTCTCGGATCAAGCCCTGCATCTGGCTCTCTGCTCAGCAGGGAGCCTGCTTCCCTTCCTCTCTCTCTGCTTGCCCCTCTGCCTACTTGTGATCTCTGTCAAATGAATAAATTAAAAAAAAAAAGAGAGAGAGAGAGAGAGAGAGATGGGAGCTGTCTGTCCTACATGGAGCTCATGGTGTAAAGAAGTGCTTGAGTCCAGAAAATGCAGCACGGTGTTCACAGCTGACTGAGGTGTGTGTGTGCACAGAAACGTGTCCCCTTGAGATCTGGTGGGTGAAAAGGAGGTGGTTAAGAAAGAAGACAGGAAGAAACCTCAACGAAAAGAACTGCACATGCAGAAACATGGAGGTGATCACAATCAGGCAGTACTGGGGAGGAAAAAAAATCACTTGTGATTGGAGGAAGGAAGGCGGGGAGGGGTGGGGATGGGGGTGGGGCGGTGCACAGGGGAGATTTGGCCGTCAGGAGATGGGACTTGAGGGAAGACAGGGCCAGATGGGTAACATTCCATAGTACCAAACAGGAGTTCACATTTATGTTAAAAATCAGCTAGAGGCCATTGCAGTGTATCTGTGATCTGAAAAGTCCCAGTCTGCAAACCTAAACACAAGTAACAGTAAAGAATTGTATGCCTCAATTTCTTCCATTCCTCATTAGGTTTCAATTGTAGTAAGAATATATTTAATGAGAATTTTATTATCCATCTTTCAACGTAAGTATGTGTATTACTTAAACCAAGAAAAAGGCAATGTTGAAGTTCCTACTCCTCTACTAAAAACAGAAGAAATGTAGAAAACTCAGCATTCTGCATGAGTGGTACATGGGTATAAAGGAAAGATTATAGCTTTGGGGTAAAGTACATGAAGGGCCAAATATTAATGGCCAAATGCCTCTTTACAAGTGAGACTTTAGAGCTCCCCCCACCTACAGATGAAATCTATTTTTCTACACTTAAATATTCTACCAAAGAGATTAATTACAGTATTCAAAACAAACAACAACACGATACTCTACCTTGGGTTGGCCAAGCTCTCAAGCACTCAAGCTCTTGACCATGGACTCCTGCCATCCTCGGGGAACAAGGCTGGATTGACATGCTGGAGGCCTTGAGGCCATGTGGGACATATAACACCCTCCCAAATAAGTCTGGACCAGCCAACCCAGCAGCCAACTAAAGACCCAGGAATGACTGTGTCCTCCATCAGTGGATCCTTGTCCAAATGAGCAGAACTTTCCATGTTGTCTACAGACCGGTAAGCAAAAATAAATGGCAGTGGTAGTTCGCTGAGGGTCTGTGTTTGTTCATCACACCTTGTTCCTGTGGTACTAGTTAATGAATTCAGGTTTGAAATCCAAATGCTTGATCTAAGCCCTTGCCCCTCCAACCCTGAGCGACATGTCCTTGTGAAAGGCATTTCGTCTTTCTGCATACCAATGTTCTTCTCTATAAAATGGGAATAACCCATATCTACCAGCAGCATTTTGTGAGGATCTGAGTAACAGGTGGAATGTTGGTATTTGCTAAACACTCAGTAACCAGAATCTTAATTATTGATTCCTCTGTATCATTGTAGGAACCCTGAGCCAATGCCTGTAATAATACAGATATTTAACAGTCATGACCTCTGTTGAGGCCAGGAAACTAGTGCTGTGAGGTCAAAGTGGTTTGGGGGTTCTGAGCACCTCTTCTTTAAGCTTGATTTGTAAAACCATCAGCTAATTTAAAACAGCCTTCTAAGGACAACAGAAGTCTCCACCACTGTAATGACCACCAGGCTGGGAGCCGACAGCTCTGTCTGAATGGTAGGATCTTTGTTTCCCTGTCTGGGTCCCACCGCCATTCTGCATGCTTAGAAACCTCCCATCAGAGTTCAGCAATGGTTAGCAACTGGAGAGTCCCACTCAGACCACCCAGAAGCCTTAGCTGATACACTTGGCTGCCTAATTAGAACATGAACTAATGGGAGCTCAGTGTTCCAGCAGCCTGGGCTTGCCGGCTGCCCTGACTTTGGCTCTCGGGGTCACTCTGTGGGGGGAGGCAACGCCTTTGATCTACAAAGCCCACATCCACTTTGATCCTGGTCACCTTTGGGGTCAATCTTTCAACAGCTGGCCCTTCCCACCATGTCAGTCACCTGCACCCTGAGACAGACATTTAATATTTCCAGATGGAGAGAAACCAGGAGAGATGCTGACTGCTTCTGTGGTGAAGCCATAAAAAACAATCCCAAAGAGATCTGAGGTGCTGCACACATTACATTTTATCTTTTAGAATTCTGTTCACAATAGGAAGGGAAGAACATAAATTCACTGATATCCCACCAGACAGCAGGCTCTGTTACACCCATCAGCACAACAACTTGGGATCAATTGCTATCCACAGAACGGAGGGAAATCCCCACACTCTTCCAGTCTCACTTTTCCCATCAGGGAAGAGCAACCATTTCTTTAGTAATAATATATATATATAAAGTGCCTGGCATTTAAGTCTGACCGGATGCAGTTCTAATACCAACTGCACAACTGAGACATCTCCTCCCACTTCAGAGACAAAGAAACAGATACTCAAGGACCCAGAAGGAGTAGGAGCCCAGATTTGAGATGAGAGCTCAGGCCTTCCAGACTCCAAACACCCTTCCATTGAGTAGCGCTGTCACCTGTGAACTGAACACACTTATCCGTGGGTTCTCTCCTCTGTGGGTTCTCTCCTTCTCCTGGACTCTTCCTCTGTTGGGAGCAACTGGTGAGGCCAGCTGGTGGGGGAACTCTGTCTTCGTATCTGATCTTAGCTCTTCCCTGGGAAGTTCACCCACAAACTTTTTGTTTCTAAATAAATAATCCATATATTTATTCTTCAGTTTTAGGAAGTTTAACCTTTCCACTGTAGGTAAAAACATTCCTAAAATGATTGCTACACTACTATTCCTTCTTGGGAAAGATTGCTGACTATAGGTTCAAACTTCTCTTGAAGTCAGCATCTGGGTGGTTCAGTTGGTTGAGGGCTAGACTCTTGGTTTGGGCTTAGATCATGATCTCGGGGTTGTGGGATCAAGCCTGGTGTCAGGCTCTGCGTTCAGTGGGGCGTCTGGTTGGGATTCTCTCCCTCTGCCCCTCCCTCTGCCCCATACCGTTACTCCTTCTCTTTCTCTCCAAAATAAGTAAATCTTTTTCTTTTTTTAAAGATTTTATTTGTTTATTTGACTACAGAAATCACAAGTAGACAGAGAGGCAGGCAGGCAGAGAGAGAGAGAGAGGAAAGCAAGCACCCTGCTGAGCAGAGAGCCCAATGTGGGGCTCGATCCCAGGACCCTGGGAGCATGACCTGAGCTGAAGGCAGAGGCTTTAACCCACTGAATCACCAGAGTGCCCCCCAAATAAGTAAATCTTAAAACAAACAAGCAAACAAAAATGTACCTTGAGGACCCAGTGTCATCACTATAACTATTAGACTCTCACAATGCTCCACGAGACAGCTCTGTCACACTGGGGTTCTGACAGTCCATTCTCCTCCCAGTCATCCATCAGGCCCTCCATTCTGGTCATTGTTTGTTCTGGTAGCTTCTATCTGCTGTAGCAGGTGGTTCTTACATCAACATGACTATAATTACCTGGGAAGCTTGCTAACCATGCAGATACCAGGGCCCTAACCAAGAGATGCTGTAGGTCTAGGGTGAGGTTCAGAACCTCCCAGTTTTAACAGGATCCCCAAGGACACACTGATGCTGGTGGTCTGAGAATCACACCATGAGAAATATTATGCTATGGGCTGAAAACCAAGTTATTCAATCATTTATCTATTCAACAAATATTTTCCAGGCCAGGTACTAGTATGGGACATGCTGAGATGAAATATCCCGACCTCTGTACCTTGGAAGATTCACAGTCTCATGAGCTTAAAACAGTCCTCAGTTCTGGGAATTGAAGGAAGTAAGAAATTTGCACTCACACTCTCTCAACCAATCAAGGTAGGTTCTGTTGTGGCATGAACCATAGAGGCCAGTTTTAAAAGGTGAATTCCTGTTCCTGGAGCAGGAGGTTCATTCTGGGCCAAGGGAACAGCATGTGCAGATTCAGGGTGCAAAGAGCCCCTGGAGATTGTAGGAAATGCTAGTATGGGGCGTGGAGGGCATGTGGAATGAGACTAAGCTAGAGCTGAACAAGACTTGTCCTGTGGCTGTGGTCCCTGAGAGGAGCGAAGGTGGATTTTCTTCTGAAGGTGATCAGAAGCAGATGAAAGGTTTTCATCAGGGCAGTGGCATGATTAAAGCTCCATTTTAGAAAAAGGAAGTGTCCTAGGCTCCCTTACCTGGCTCTGTGGTCTTGAATTCTGAGGTTTTTTTACTAGTACAGAACTTCTTACGTAGGACATTTTTGACCCAAGCAGAAATACAGTCAGGTCCATGAGCCTGTGGAGATTTTATAGATTTCTCTATACAGATTTCCTAATTGCATGGTAATAAGTGGTAGAGGGGCATGTGGGTGACTCAGTCTGCTGGACATCTGCCTTTTGCTGGGGTTGTTGTCTTCGGGTCCTGGGATCGATCCCCGAGTTAGGCACCCTGCTCAGCAGGGTGTCTGTTCTCTCTCTCTCTTTCTCAAATGAATGAATAAAATCTTATAAAAAAAAAAAGAAGAAGAAGAAGAAGAAGAATTAGTGGTGGAGACAGAATTCAGCCCCACACTGTCTGGTTCTGGAGCCCCTTCTTTGCCACTTAGCTTCCCAGCACCATATCACTCATGACTATTGAGCAATGGGCAGATATGGGCATTCCTGAGAAATGGTGTCCTGCAGATGAATGCAGGACATTTCCTTCGTTTTCCCCACATGGAGGTGACGACCCTTTTCATATGGACACCCTAATGTACATCCAGAGACAGGAGTGTCTCCCAAGTTTCTCCCTTGCTCTCTTTTTCTCCAGAAAAGGTAAGACATGAACCCCACAAGACTTCTTGCAATGTCTTCCCAGGCCCTACTTCCCACTGGCACATGGAGTCAAAGCCATCTCTGACCCAGGCTTCTATATGGGTGAAATGATTCCCAAAGTAATTCCTGAGAGAGAGTCTGGCACCAAACACCAACAGGCAGCAGACACAGTCAGTGTGTCCAGCTTTGCCTGGTGTGTAATGGAAGGTCCTTATCCATGATTTAGTTACGCTGTAGCCTTTGAACGGGCCTGCTGCTTCCAGACAGGGGCTCTCCAAGGGCCTGCTTCCCCACCATGTTTTCACTGCTGGTTTCTTCTGCCACTGCATCCCCTGAGCTTGAATTTGCTGACAGTAAGTTCTAGCCTTCCAGGGAAACTTTGAGACTGCTTACTTTCCTGGTTGCCAACAACCGGTATGCCGCAAATACTGTCATTCATTGGCCCTTTCCCCCCTCCAAGTGCTTGCTCCTCCTGTTACCTTTCTTTCTCTTCGTATAACCATGAACACCAGTATTAAAATTATTTATGGAGCAATGTTTATGTGACGTAAAAGGAGAAGCACGGCATATGTTCCTCTTTAACTCATACACACAACTGCAGACACCAGATGTGTGGGTTTTTTCCCCACACCAAGAGACTCTCTGAGATGCCAGCTGGGTGTCCTATAATTCAATTCAATTCTGACTCTAATGGAAGTTAGTGTAAGGACTCAATCCCACAAGACCACCCGCTACTTCAGATCCCATTTACCAGTAGGTCCCAAGGTTCCTCACAACCTCGGTCCAACAAGACCATGAATTAGAGGGTCTCACAACAACTCACTGGATTCGATCATTTGTTAGAACAACCCAAAGAACTCAGAGAAACATTGACTTACATTTACCAGTTGTTATAAAACAAAGGATATGATAAAGAGTATGCGTTATTGGCCAGATGAAGAGGTACACAGGACAGGATTTGGAAGAATCTTGAGCACAGGAGCCCCTGTTCCCATGGATTTGGGGTACACCACCCTCCCTGCTCACAGGTGTGTTCACCAACCTTGAAGTTCTCTAGAGCCCAAACTACTGGGATTGTCTTAGAAGATTTATCCTGTAGGTATGATCAATTATTAAATCCATTTCCAGCCCCTCTCCTGTCTCCTTCCCACCTGGGAGGTGGGGCTAAAAGCTCCAAGCTTCTCGTCTACATTGGTCTTTCTGGTGACCACCCCCATCAAGGAGCCCAGCAAAAGACACGCCTATCACCCAAGAAAACGTAAGGATTTTAGGAGCTCTGGGCCATACACTCTTATCATTTTGGAAATGACAAAGGACTTAGAACTCTGTGTCAGGAACTGGGGTCAAAGACTAAATGGTGGAACAAAAGATTCTCCTCACACCTCTATTTGTAAGGATTTTAGGAAATTTGTGTCACAAACCAGGAATAGAGAGCTGTGCGTATGTTATTATTTCCCTATGTACAAGACATTTAAATACATGGTCATTTAGGGGTGGGTGGCTCAGTCAGTTGAGCATCCTACTCTGGGTTTCAGCTCAGGTTGTGATCTCAGGGTTGTGGGATCGAGACCTGTGTCAGGCTCCATGCTCATTGTGGAATGTGCTCAAGTTTCTCTCTCCCTCTCCCTTTGCCCATCCCCTCCAAGCTTGCTCTTTCTCTCTCTCTTTGTCTCACACCAATAAATAAATCTTTTAAGAATATAAAGACATGATCATTTAATTTAAATCTCAGGCACCATTATCCTCATTTTACAGAAGCAAAAACTGAGGGACAATAATTAAATGACTTGCTCAAAATCACTCAGGTAGAATGTATATCCAGGGTTCAAATGAAAGGTTGTAAGTTAGGACCCATTATTCCACTGTCCCATCTTGTTTGGTCTTTTTGCCAAAAGAATACTTTCATTTTTACCTCCTGTACCCCCATGTACTCATGTTGGGGTTCTCAATCTTTGGACTCGTCCCCTGGGTGCCTCGCTTTAGAATAACAGTGACTGCCCCAATACTTTTCAGGCATCTATAGAAACTTCAAATACACATCTCTGAACCCAGAGACATGTGAACCCATTTTTGTTCCAAATGTACCATAAGAAGTCATTTGTGTAATGACAAAGACAAAAACATAGCCACAATGGAAAGGATGTAGAAATGTCAAGTTAAGTTTTTGAAGTTTAAATGTTTATTAATACCATTTGGGAACTGGCTGTTAAATATGGCCATGAAGGAAGGAAAAAAAAAAATCCCTCTTGTCTTGCCGCCCTTCAGAGTCCCTCTGTATCACAGCTGTGAGGTTTCAAGGGGGCTGGGGGGAGTTCTGTATAGAAGACATTTCAAAGATGGAATCTCGTGCAGGAATGAGGCAGTGTGGTCCCAGGGGGTGACGCTGAGGCTTTCTTCCTAATTAAATCCTCCTGTTTTTCATGTTCAGCCTCCCAGCATTGCTTTTGGATCCTCTACCACCCCCAAAGAATGCAAAAAAAAATCATCTAGAGCACTTGATAAAATACATATTGAGTAGTGCTCTTCCCAGTCTAAAGATACTCACATTTTATAATTAAGGACTCTAAAGAAACAGGTTTGAAATGAATGGCCCAGGCTCAGAAACGGTTGAACCAAGTGGATGTCCCTGGGGGTGATTTTAAGCGAGGTATCTACATGTCCTCAAGTCATAAATCCCTCGAAACCAGCCCACCACTCCCAGATTTTTCCATAGCCCTTTTCACATTGTCTGAAGAATCCAGAACTTACCAGAATGTCGGTTAGATTTACTTGTGCTCCTTTTCAAAATACAAATTCCCTAAGAAATGTGAGGAGGCTTTCATTCATCAACACTTGAGTGCAAATTTATTTCATCAGTGTACTTCCTTTCTAACACCTGGCTCTAAGCCATCAGTTCAAACAATGCAGTTTGATGAAGAAACGGGGTGGAGGCGGGAGGGGGGAAGGGAGGGAAAAAAGCAAAGAGCTCAGAACGAGAACAAAAGTTGCCTGAGATGAAAAGGTTCAAAACAGCCTCAGAAGGTCAGAATTTCGGTGTTGACAGAAGGTCACCCTCCCAATGTGTGGAAGGTGAGCTGAATTCCTAGGAATGGGGGCCACGAATGGAAGAGATACACCAGCCTCCTCTCTCCTGGGGGTAAGGTGCAGGCCAAGAGGAGCAGGCAGTGTGGCCCAAAGGAGTCAAACCAGTGCAGGCATGGAGTTCAAGACACGGGTGCATGAACACCCTCCCTGCAGATCGAAACTCAGCTCTTGGTTTGGGGACTAAGACGGCTGGCTAGATTCGAACACTTGCTGCTCTACATAGCAGAAGTGCACTGTTGAGCAAAAAGTCACACTTTACCTGAGTATCTCTTCTATTAAATTGAAATAAAATAATCTGGGGGCACCTGGATGGCTCAGTCAGTTAAACATCTGCCTTGGGTTCAGGTCACGATCGGGATCCTGGGATGGATCCCTGGGACAGGCTCCTACTCCCTCTGTCCCTCCGCCCTGCTAGCATTCTCTCTCTCTCTTTCTCTCTCAAATAAATAAATAAATAAATAAATGAAAAATCCTTTTTTAAAAATCCTGAAATAATATGATCTACTTTGTAGGATGATGTGATTATTCAAAGGTCACTCTGCAAGATGGCTGCAGAGGTAACATGAGAATTCTGCTCTCCTCATCCCTGGTCTGTTGTGTAGTGTGTGTGTTTGTGTGTGTGTGTGTGTGTGCACGTGCACATCAGTGTGTGTCGTATGACATCACCTTCAAAAGATTCCCCTGTACTGAACAAGAGTGTCCCACAATAGCATCAAACTTGAGGCATGTGTCCTCTCAATCTTGATTCCTGCCCGCATACCTGAAGCAAGTCAAGATGAAATTTCTTATCACTAAGAACTCTTCTAATTCTCAAGACTATGACCAGATGGTACGAACAGCTGAATCTCCTTAGAAAAATCGGTAAGAAAAGGCAGGAAATAGACGAATACAAAAATAATTTTCAAACTTTCAGAAGAGGAAAAAAAAAAAAACTGCACAGAAGAGAGTAAAAGCTATGCCTTAAGAAAACAAGTTATCGGAGCCAAGTTGATAGGGAAGAGCGCTCCGAGGGGGCTGTGAGGACAATGCCCGCGGTGCCCCAGTGAGGGACGAGCAGAACCTCCGGAGATGGGAAGGCAGGAGCTGGCAGGACAGCTCAGGTCACCAGAGAGTCATAGAACATGCGTGCTATCCGGTTACCTTCAGCCTCTCCGCAAAGGAATGAACATCAGCCCATCCCTGCGGTTACTAACTATTGCTCCTTCCTCTCGGATATATTTGCCACATAACATCTTTTCCTTTGGAAGGAAATGATTGCTTTCTAGCGGTGCAGATGCTTTGGTGCCCCTAATTGAATGGAAATAGGAAGAAAGAAATGGAATGCAACAGAAATGGGAGCAGGTGCTTAAAGGGCTTGAGAAGAGACCTTGGCCGAGCACCTGCCGAATGCTGGGAAATGCTCAGATGTGGTAGAGGACAGCGGAAAGGCGAGGGAGAGGCACCTCAGTAGAGCACCCTGGCTCACCCTGGAGGAGCGGAGACTCCACGGAAAGCAGCCAGCTCCAAGGGGGCACCCTTTGTTGAAAATTATTGAGTCCTTAGAGAAATCTGAGAGATACAGGGGAGCACAGGAAGAAGCCACCCGTGCTCCCCCAGCACCCTAGTGGTCCCATGTCCTTCAAGAGTCACCCCCATTGTGCAGGGGGGAAGACCCAGGCTCTAAAAGGAGAAGGGCCTCACTCAGGATGGAGGCACGAGGTAGGACCTAGGACGCCAAGGCTCTGAATCCATTTCCTTCAGAAGAGGCTGATTACATGCTTTTCTCAATATGGATAAAGATGATTCTGAGGGCACTCTGTGCAGGCACGGGGATAACTCTCTCCGAATTGCTTGGCTTCGTCTCTGGCTTCTGACAGCCATGGGAAGTCTGGGCCTCGACGGCCTGCTTCCTAGCACCTTCCTGCCCCCCTGTCTCCCCCTTGGCCTACAAGTTCCAAGGCACACCCCAGCCCTCTCTGGGCGGGGTCTGCGAGGTCAGCGCGCCACCAGCCAAGCCCTGTTCTCCAGCAGCCGATTCCTCCGGGCGCGGCACTGGCGAGGGAACAAGTGCTAATTATTCCACTTCCAGCCTCCTTCAGCAACAGCAGCGACTGTGTGCTGAACACCAGCCAGGGCAGCCGGCTCCGCTCCTCGGGTACACAAGTTCTTGCTCAGAGGAAGTCGTGGCGGGGCAGATGCCCCTGCGTGGGGGGCGCGGGACTGCAGCCTCGTCTCCGCGTCGCCTGCTCTCTCTCCTCTTCTGCCTCCTCTTCCCCTCTCTCCTCTTCCCATCGAGGAGGCCAGCCTCCCCCTGTCTCTCTAACAAGCCATTGGTCTTCCCACTGCCTTTCATTCCTTTCCTTTCCTGCTCCTTCTCTCCCACCCCCGGCCCTTCCATTTTCCCTTCTTTTCACCTTTTCTTCCTGCTTGCTTTCTTGCTTTCTGAGGGCCCACCCCTAGGGTGTTCAGCATAACCCATGACCTAATTTTACCAAAAAAAAAAAAAAAAAAAAAATTAAAAGAAAAGAGGTCTGACCGTGTATATATGTTTAATATCGTGGAGATCTTGGTTTCCTAGGAGCCAAGTGCTGCTCTCTCTTCCGATGGTGGAGAAGCCTTAGGCCTCTGGGTCTCCAACCTTGGGGGTATCTCAGAGAACACCTCGTTCGTTCCCCAGTGGAGGCTGGAATCGCCTCGGCAACACACCCCGCAGGTATTCCCCAGGGAGCTGTGGAGAGGGCCCAGATGTGGTAGAGGAGAGCGGCAGAAAGGTGAGGGAGAGGCACCTCAGTGGAACACCCGGCGCCCCCCGGAGGAGCCGAGACTCCACGGAAAGCAGCCAGCTCCAAGGGGGCGCCCTTTGTTGAAAACCATGGAGTCCTTGGAGGAATCTGAGAGATAAGACATGCATCATGGCAAAGTGAGCTGAGCACACGAAGTGGACCTGGCTGTTCTGCGGGGTTCCATGGTAATGGAGCAAGACATTACGGTGGAAGACTCTCATGGAAAAGGCCCTTGCCCATCCCCGATGTTACAGAGGAAGAGAAGAAGGGAAAGGTGCATGTCAGTTACTCGCAGAGCGGGCACTAGAGCACGAGTCCCGTGCTGGTAATTACTATGACAGCCCACTGCACACAGTCATCTCCCTCAATAGAGCGGCCGGCGTTGCTGAAAGACTTGGCTTCCGAAGATCTACCGTTCAGGCGCACGTGCCAACTACCCTCCTCCACCGAACCCTCCTGCACATCCTGGCTCCTGCTGCCTCCTCCCCTCGCCTTCTGCCTGACCTCCCCTTCGTTCCTTTTACCCTTGTTGCTCAGGTCTACTCATGACATGTGGTGGCCTTCCCAGACGAGGGCCAGACTTCTGTCCTGAACAAGGAAGAATGCCATGGTAACATGAAAAGGCAGGAGGCTTTCCCCGGTCACCACCTGCACGGAGTTCCAGAGCAAGCCTGCATTCCGGGGCTCCAGCTGCCCCTGCCTATGAAACAGTGAGGTGCCAGATTCTGCTTTGGTTCACTCACTGTGGTCGCAGTGGCAAACGCTGGTCTCTAAGACCCTACGTGTCTAGATGCATTGGCCTGGAAGACCCTTAAGAGATCATCTTCGCCCACCTGGAAAGACAAAGACCCAGGAGGGAAATGACTTGCCCAAAGTCACACATCGCTGAATGAGGAATCTGTGCTAAAAGCAGTCGGTCTCGCTCCCCGGTCGGAGCACCCACCACTGCGCAAGACACAGCAGGAGGCAGCAAATGCTGGTTTTATTTGTTTACTCCTTCAGCCCGCCCTCCTCCCCTTCCTTCTCATTAAATTAAAGTAATTTATAAGGACTTTGTGCTTTGTTTTCCTGTTTTTTTTTTTCCAAATTTGGTTAGATTTATAGATCTATAATTGTGTCTTTTCATTCATGTCTGTCAATGCTCTCAAAGGCGTTCTGAGATCCTTCTGGTCCTTCCCATTCTAGACAGATTGGGGGACGCACCTGAATGAATGACTTCCACCTTCTTCTTCAGACTCTGACTGGGCTCACACAGGACTCCCTGCAGGATGAAAGGAGCCTCAGGCAGCCAGATGCCCTCCCCGTCAGGCTGCAGACCCGCAAGCTGTGGGCGTGGCCCAGGTCCCTGCTCTTGAGGACCCGCAGGGCAGGCGGGGAATGAGCCGAGGACGTTGGAGGTGGCGGATTAGGAGTTTCCCATTCTCTTTCGGGCTGTGTCAGTATGAAATGTGCAGTTGGGTTGGCCAAAGACAAAAGTGGAATATTTGCCTACAAATTCCAGAAGATTGAAGCCATAAAAAAAATAAATTAATTAAAAAAAAATCTCAGTGCTGGGCCAATGACAACAACAATCTTCTTGTCACCCTCCCCGAGGTGACTATCAGGGTTCCTTTCCCTCTGGGGGCCGTGGGGACAGGAAGGCGTAGGGTGTGAAACGTAGAGTGGCCGGGCTTTAAGGTCACATAGACCCTGATTCCAACCCACTCTGTCACCCACAGGCTGAGGGACCCCAGCACAGGCAGTCAGGGGACAAGAGTGCCCCAGGTCCACCACTCACAATTATGTGACCTTGGGGAGGTGATTTAACCTTGGCAAATCTCCATTTCCTCACATACATAATGAGGATGATGACACCTACTTAGCAGAATTGTTATAAAAATTAGAAGTGGTTAACAGAGTACAGAATAATTGTCGCGGTCCTGATTATTATGATGATCATTATAGAGGAGAGAGGGAGGGGCCCTTTGAAATCATCCTCCATTGAAGTGGGATTGTTCTGGACAGGACCCTGGCAGGCAGTTCAGCTGTGGCAGAGCGAGCCTTGGGCTTCAGCAGAAGAACTTGCTGTATTGGAGCTGTGTGTCTGGAGGGAAGCACCCAGAATGCTCACCAGATGGGTGTTGTATAAATAGCATCTTTGCCACGCTGTGGTCGCCGCCCAAATTTCCTTACCAAGAAGTAGGTTGTGTCTGCCCTTCTCACTGCCTCAGGCTCTCCCCCTTGGCTGCATGGCCCCCGGCTCGCCCTCGGACTTGTCCCCACTCCAGGGACTCTCCGAGCCGCGCGTAGCTCCCCGCGGCTGCCTCCTCCGCCACCTCTTCCATCAAGAGAGCAGCACCCGGGATCCGGCATCAACCACAGCCCCATCCAAGTTAACAGGCGCGTCTCCATCTGGCCCCGAGTCTTCTGTCTGGGACGCGGCCACCCACACCATTCTCCTCCGATCCGCCAGCCGGGCGTGTGATGAGTCAGCTCAGCCGGCGCTGCAGGACCCGTTCTCCTCTCCTCCAAGGCCGGCAGGCCTGTCTGATGAGTGAGCAGGAAGCGTGGGCTGCTCGGCGCGCCCGTCTCTGAATCTCGGAGAGCCCACTCACATCCCCGGGTTGGGGAAACGTCTCTCCTGTCATCATTTGTAGCCTTGTTAGCTTCACGTTATCTTCGCGAGATGAAGCCCAGGGAGGCCGAGAGAGGGACCCAGGCCGTGTGGCTTCTGTTTCTGGTTTTGTGGCTACTAACTGCATGACCTTGAATGTTCATTTATACCCCTCTGAGACTCAGTTTCCTCATCTGTGCAATGGCAATCGCACTATCTGCCTCTCTTTGGGAGGGCGTTGTTGCAGACTCCGAAGACATGACCGTGCGAAAGACCAATGTCGACTGCAAAACGCCATTGTTTAGTTGTCATAAATTCACTACCCCTCAGTGAAAAGATGGTGTTTTTTTTTTTTTTTAATCCCCAAACTGTCCCTGCAGGTGGCTGTCAGCTAGAGGCAGGGCTTGTGACCCCGGCTTGGGAGGTTGGAAGGAGAGAGAGGCTGAAGGTCTTTGAGCAAGCGGGGAACACATTCCAGATTTCTGCAGTTCCCTATAAAGAACCTTCCTTTCCTGCTTTTTCCGCTCCCCACTCTCCTAGCATCCCTCTTGGAGGAGACCCCGAGAGTCCGCTGCGCACGCTGCCTGACGGTGATGTGAGATCTCCCAGGAGCCGAGCAAGGAAAAGGGGACAGGGCCACAAAGCGACACTGAAATATGGTGGGTGTGGCATGACAGAGTGTCAGAGAAGTGAAGGGGCCAGCCTCGTGGGGGCAGTTTCTGGAAGCTTTGTGAGAGAGATCACATCACCTCTGTGTTACAGAGGAGGAGAAACACAGACGCAGGAAGTTGGAGGACTTGCTTCAGGTCGTAAATCAGTACGTGGCGAAGCCTGGAGTCAGCCCAGTTGGGTCTGGTTGCAAAGATGGTTCTCTTTCCAGTACCATCGTTTTGAACAACTTTGGGAGCAAAGGGAAGAAGTATGATGCTATTAAAAAAGAAAAAAAAAATAAGCTTTTTCCTGTATCAAGATTCTTGGATTAAGGAAGTAAAACCCTCTTCATGCCTTCTTATTCACTAGCAAAGGCCTTTTATTCTGGGACATCCGTCCTGGTGTAACATTTACTGTGTTCCACTGAGATCCAGGGGTTACGGAGATGGCTCTCCTGAAACTCACCTCTCCTCCTCCCTGCCTTTCCCATTCACGGAGGTGCTGTAGGCTCTGAAGGACAGTACCTACGGGTCACCGGGCGGACTCTTGAGTCCCACGGAAGCTCTGTTACCTGCATCCCCCCTAACTTAACCCTCCACAACTTTCTCCCAAGTTCACCCAACCAAACTTGATCTGTTTTTATTTCCTGAGGTGCCAGTAGCAGGTTCAAGGAGTTAAAAGAAAGTAGCCCTTGGAGTCACAAGATCTGGCCTCAGCTCCCAACTCTGCATGAATACCCGTCTGTCAACTTGAGAAAAATTCCTGGGGTCTCTGAGCCTGTGTCTCTTTGTTTATAAAATAAGAACATAAACATTGACCCATAGGCTTGATGGGAAGCTTAAGTGATGTTCTTTATTACCGAGAGCCTGGGAAAGTGTAACATCTCCGATGGTAATCAACATAGAGGGAAATCCATGGAGAGGCTTCTGATCTGGAATCAGTTCTTTTTCTTTCTCTCTTCCTTTCCACTCCTCCAGGTTTACTGAGATACAATTCACATATAACATTATGCGAGTTAAAGATGTATACCTAATGATTTGTGCATATATATTGCAAAATGGTCCACAATAAGGTTAACACCTCCATTGCTCATGTAGTTACCATTTTTGTGTGTGATGAGTACTTTAAAGCTCTACTCTCCTAGCAAATTTCAAGTATATGATACAGTTTTGTTAACTATAGTCACGATGCTGTAGTTAGATACGTACAACCTTCCAGTTATAAGCTCTTTTTCTTTAAAGATAGGACCGTGCTGAATGCCTTCAATTCTATCTCTTTTGAAATGATCATCTTTCCGGGAGATGCCTCTTGCCCCTTAAGCTCTGAACACATAAATCCATCCAATCTCCAACAACTTGCCTGCTTCCAATCAATGCATAACTTTCTCTTCCTCCTCCGTCTCCTCTCCGCCTCCTTCTCCAACTTTCCCTCCACCTCTTTCGCTTCCTCCTCCTTTTTCTTGCAAAATGCATCTCTCTTTTCTAACGAAGAGTCCCTCCCGATATTAGCTGGTTGGAGCCCAAGAACACAGCATTTGGAATGAGGTTCCGTGACTACATGCTAGGGCATTTGGGCCCAGGATCAAGAGTGATCGTCTCCAGCACAGTCCAGACTGTTGACTGGAGTTCCAAGGGGAAGTCGTGGTAGCAGCGCTGTCTGAGTCATTGAACCTTTGGGCCAGGACCTGAGCAAGCAGCCTGCATCTTTCTTCTCAGGAATGCTCTCTGGCTGGCGGTGCCAGGCACGGGA
The DNA here is from genome assembly GCF_011764305.1 of Mustela putorius furo. Taxonomy (NCBI): domain Eukaryota; kingdom Metazoa; phylum Chordata; class Mammalia; order Carnivora; family Mustelidae; genus Mustela; species Mustela putorius. The sequence goes on from NW_025421485.1 coordinate 3,266,775, forward strand.
TGACTTTAGGGAGGGAGGCTTTGTCTCTCACTTCTCCGAATCTTCCTTGCATCTGTATGACCTAGCAGCTAGCTGTAGGTTTTTCTGTGTCGTTCCCCTGGAAGGTTTAGCCAAAAGGGATAAGTCACCCCTTGTAGATTCTTCAGTCTTTAAGTGCTAAGCTTACCTCGAAACTGAGGCAAGGGGGAGCACACATCTCTACCCTCCTTCGAGGAGCCTGATAACTGGCATAGTTCACCGAGCCCTTCTTAGCTCCATTGTGTGTCTGTGGGAGAAAGCCTGTAAGATTCCCTTTCAACACAGTAGCAGGAGGTCAGGAAGACAAGTTTAATTGCAGTGTCTGCCACCTTAGGCTAGAGACCAGACTTCCCTGAGCCTATTTTCTCAGCTGTAGAAAATACATAATAATGTTGCATTTCATTGAATCCAAGCTGCCATTATTTTATGCACTTCTAAGAAAGAGGAAAAAAAAAAAAACTGCTGCCAATTATACCGATACATATTGACAATGAAATACATCCTGAAATCAGAGATGTTGGAGTGTTAAAAAGGGGGGGTGGGGGGGAAAGCGTGCTAGAACAAATTAAATGTGGCACCTATCTCAGAGGGGGTCCTATGAAGATTAATTAAGATCATGCATCTGAAAGTGTTTTGAAAACTGTCAAGTATGGTAGATAAGCCACTATCTGTAATAGAGATACCACATTGCCGTAGAAAAGCGTGGGTTTTGAGATCGGCCAGCCTGGGTTCACACTCCAGCTGTGTGATCTTGGACAGTGTCTCTCCCCCGGTGGGTCTCAGTGTTCTGCTCTGTAGAGGAGTTGTGATTCCTGCTCTGCTCCTGTCACATGTGTGTGATCACAAGGATAGGCAGGACACACATTTCCTAAAAATTTATTATCTGAAATTCATATTTAACTGAGGATCCCATGTTTGTATTTCTAAATCTGATAGCCCTGTGTTAACCACAGGGATTAAAAAAATGTAAGGTATCTGGCCACTCTGGGTCAAAGGATTGACACTTGAGTTCAAAGGGCAGAATTAAAGGTGAATTGATGATAATCTGAGTCTAAGAATTCTTTTTTTTTTTTTTTTAAAGAATATTTATTTATTTATTCATGAGAGAGAGAGGGGGGTGGGGAGGAGCCTGATGCAGGGTTTGATGCCAGGACCCTGGAATCATGACCTGAGAAGAAGGCAACCACTTAACTGACTGAGCCACCTGGGTGCCTCCTAGCCTAATAATTCTTATAAGATCCCTGGGCAGGGCCAGAGAAGGGGTGAGGGGGCTATTCTGACAGTGTGAAGGGGGGGGATCCTGCGAGACAAGGAGGTGGGTAGACACCATCTCTGAAGCCTGAATGCTTGGGTGGCAGAATTTAGGCAGTGCTCTGCTGGTGTCTTAGGAAAAGCCAGGAGCAACAGACTCCAAACAAATGTCTTTAAAAAAAAAAAGAGGAGGAAGACGATGACTAAGTGAGTACTAGCTTCAGAAGGAGAACTCAAGAATTGCATTAAGAACATGTTCCAATGTTTTTCAATAAATGAAGGAAAAGCTGTAAATTATTCATTTGTTATTTTTGTAAGATTTTCAAATCTCTGATTTTTTTTTTTTCTTATTTCATCTCCAGTTTTTGTATCCGCCAAAATGTTTCTCCTCCTCCCTGGTAAGTAACTTCTTTTTTGCAGACGAGGTCTCAAACCACACCAAAACTGCAGATGTAAAGCTCATTTCTCCCTTTTGGGTCCCACTGGACAGAATCCAAGGTTGGCTGTGGGCTTAATACTACTACCTTGTTCTGAGGAGAAGACAGAGTGTGTGTGGCGCTGGGTTTGTTTTGACTCTAGGAGTTGCTAAATTCGGGTCTTTGATATTTGACCATGTTGCCGAGTTATTGAAATAGACTTGGATTTCAGTCAATAAGAAATGAATGGCATTTGTATTTTCTCAGAACACACCCATACCTGTGAATTAGGTAACCTGGGGTCACAGTTCCTGGCTTACCAGTGGGGAGACTAAGTCCCAGGGCCATAAAGTGCTAGCCCACGCTCCCGCAGTGAATTGGCAAGAGCTGGATGCCAGCCCTGGGTCTCCTCCTTCCCCACTAGCTGTCTTGGCACTTCGGTTAAAACCATCTGGGTCTCATTGCCTCATCGAGGAAACAGGATGAGTACTGCTGATGTGCAGGGTTATTTGTGCAGATCCTGTGAGATAGTAGGTATGGGAGGGTACAATAAACTGTAAAATGGCATATTAATATCAGCAATTCTTCCATACATAGTTTATGGGCAGAACTGGGAGAAGAATCTCAATATTTTTAGATGAAGCCTTTATTCCTTATTTTCAACATATACACACCCTCGTGTAGGTAGAAGAACTATCTTTCCAAGATTATGACTTGTTCCTGCGTTGAGATGTCTATCCCTTTCTTTGGAGTCAGGGAAAGCTAACCATAACATTCAGATGCCCACATGCAAGGTAGGGGTGGGAGGAGACAAACCCTTTGAATGACTGACAGATTCAAGTGCATAACACAAGGAGAAGCTCCAGAGAAAAAAAGGTCTTTCGGGGCACTTTGAATCTTAAATTCTATTTGCATATTGAGGGGGAAGACTGTTCATAAAGAGTAAACTATTAAGAGCAATGGACATTCAACGTCTTTTTCAGCACAATGTAAGTTTTGTTAAGAAATCAGAAAAAAAAAACAATAATATGTTGGAAATATGAAAGCTGACTGCCAATGAGCAAGACCAACTTCCAAAAACTACATGTGGAAAGCAATATTTTCACTTAACCAAACAGGCATCATTTTTCTAGAATTCATATTATTAAAAATATGATCTAGATATGGACATTTAAAGCCAGAAGAAATCTATTAATTATATAAACCAAGACTTGCATTTTCCAGATTTTGAAAACAAAGTCTAAATAGAAAGAGATTTCGACAGTCCCTCATAGCAAATGAGAAGAGTCAGAAAGAGTCTACGTTGCTTGGCTCTCAGGAGCATTATTTTTTAAGTGCACCAAGCCCTTTTTCCCTCTAAGTGGAATTCATGTGCATTCTCCTACCTGGAAAATAGAAACGTTGCTTCTTCTTTGTAGTCCTTGTCCAAGGAATGACAATGCAGCAGTAATGCACCAGCATTATACTGTGGGTATCAAAATTATCTGAAGGTGACTCCTGTGTAGTGACTTTCTCAATGTCAACTCGTTTACAATGAGTTCTCATGGTCCCCGTATTCTTACTGAGACAGAAGGAAAACAGTTCTGTCTGAGGAGAGCATGGTTGGGGCTGGGACTTCCTGTGGCTCAGAAACTTCTAGAGTGATCAGCTGACCCTCAGCATTGTTACCTTCTTCAACACTGTCCAGCTCTCAGTAGCATGGTGTTCTCATTTGAATCATGTTTTTATTTTTTTAAAGATTTATTTATTTATTTTAGAGAGAGTGTGCCCATGTGAATGGGGAGAGGGGAGGAAGGAAAGAGGGAGAATCTCCGTGGGGCTCGATCCCATGATCCATGAGATCATGACCTGAGCCAAAACCAAGAGTCAGAGGCTTAACTGACTGAGCCACCCAGCACCACCAAAGCACATCTTTAAAAGATTCTGGCTCTGTTTCCTTTTTGCAAAGGTTGGATAAAGAACCTTCCAGAACCTTGTAGAGATTGGCTAGAAAGATTATCTGCCGGTAAAACAAACACACATACACAAATTACACAAATTCCTCATAGACAAAAGTGTCTGGAACAAACTAAAGTCAGATCTCAGGGGGAGAAAAAAAGTTTGTTATACCTTGGCAGCTAGATTCTGACATCAGTAAATGAAAAGCACGCACCCTATCTTTTCCTTCTACTTTTTTATCTCCTTCTTCTTTTTCTTTTTCTCCTCTTCCTTCTCCTCCTTTTTCTTCTCCTTTTTCTCTTCCTCCTTTTTCTTCTCCACTCCTTCCCTCCCCCTTCTCCTTTTCCTTCCTTGTTCTCTTCCCCTCCTCCCCGCTCCTACCATCTCCTCTGCCTACCTCCTCCTCCTCCCCCACCTTCTCCTCCTCCTATGTCCTCCTCCCAATAATTCCTCTTCCTCCTACCTCCTCCTTCTTCTTTCCTTCTTCTTCTCCTCCTCCTCCTCCTCCTTCTTCTTCATCCCCCTGGAATTCTAGAAACTTACAGAAGAGATTGTATTCTCAGTTTTTATGTCTTCTTCCAGCTACATCATCTAGGAAGAGTGCAATGTTCAGTCCGTTTTTGCCTTTTACCTTGAAATCAAGGATTTGTGTTCTAGCTTTGCTATGCTTTAGTTTGAGCTGCATGGAAGCATCTTTGAAGTGAGTCAATATTAGTAAAAATGGGTGATAGGTTACAAAGAATACTATATCAATTAGAAAGAATTAAGTAATATAATAGACTGTGATACCTTAGCTTTGGTCTTCCTACCTTCTTTTTTTTTTTTTTTTTAATAAAACTATTCTCCCATTTTTGTTGAATGCTGGTGAGACTGTCCATAATGGTGCCTCGTCCCCTCCACTGGGGTTGGCACCTGAACAATTGTTGGCTTCTAAGAGTGTCCCTCTGCCCTTGGCTTCACTGATTCATTCAGAGATAATCAAGTAGAACAAATAATACTCTTCCCTAGGATGACTAAATGCATATAGGGAGAGAAGATATGTCTTTCTTCTGGAAAGTATAAATCTAGGGCTGTCAATAGTCATATCATCACTATTGGAGGCCAGTTAGGACTAATGAAGCTGATAGGAGATAAGCAGAGTGGAGAAACGAAGAGGGAAAAGAAGAGAGAGCAAATCTGGATGTTCTTGTTTATGTTCTCAGACCTAGACTTATTTGAGGCCAAACTGAAGGGAAAAGTCCTATCAGTTTGAGCTCATTGACCTGCCTAAACTTAAAGCTTGATGCATCCAAAGATTTTCAATAAAGTTTACTGTTTCTGTTATCAAAATAATTTGAGTAGGTTTTTTGCACTTATGGATGAAAATGTTCTGAATAATAGAGGCAGTCTGGATTGACTTAGTAGATTAATCAAAGGAATCTTGTCTTCAAGTGAAATTTTACATGAAGTCCCAGTATCAAAAGACACAAAATGGCACTTCTAAAGGTGACATGGTGATGAGTGGAGGGAGCGATGCGGAGCCCAGCTTGATTTCCTCTGCATCCTCATAGTAGACCTTGAAACATTTTTGTGGGACCCAATTGCTTCAAGCAACCAGGTTTAAAACCATGTATGTGGTGTCAACTCTAGAGCTCACTAGATTATAAACTTAGAGAGGACAGTGACCATATCTGTCTTATTCTCTCCCATACCCCAGTGTCTAGCTCTGTGGCTGGGGAGTAAATGCACAAGTAAACTGATGTAGAATGAATGATAGAGTTACATCCTGTTTTTGTCTCCTTCACTAAGTATCATATTTCCCTTCTTATCTTCCATCACTGCTGAGAGGTCTAGCAGGAACATGATGTGTATAGTATCTAGCATGATTCCTTTCCACCTAGACTCTCCTAGGAACTCTGTAGATGTCTGTTGCATTTAGTAGATTACACATGAGTTGGTGTGATCTAATGCAACTTCCTCTCTTCTTTGGGCCTCCATTTCCCCATCAGTAAAATGAGGGAGCTGGGTTAGATGAGCCCTGAGATTCCTTCCAAATCTACCACTCCATGGCTTAGTATAGAGCAGGATATTGATGACTCACTTAGCAGGATAAACAAGTTCTCCTAATGTGCAGTCTGCTAAAGTAATGAGCAATGAGTGGAACTCTTTCTAAACAGAAAAAATTTTCACACCAGACAGAGTCCAAAACCTCTGAGGGTTAAATGAGGGGAACTATAATACTAAGCAGATGAATTCTCTAAAATAACATTGCAACACCTCCTGGCATTCCTATCCTTGTTTCCATAGGATCTCTCCTGAGTGACTGAACTACTATGCATGGGGACACCTGAGGTCACCTCCAGCCCTGGCCCTGGTCCTGGCCCCACTCAGCCCAGACCACTTTGCATATTGGGCACACGGAACATCCAGAGACTTCCTAGGGAAACCATGGATTCATCTACTGCCAACTGGTAGTCATGCTTCCTTTTTCTTTCCTCTTAGCGTGTGTTTGGTTCCAAAGATTGCGAGGGTTCATAAGAAGCAAATTAAGATAGAAAGACTGAAATTGGATACCTAAAAACCACAGGATACCATTTTCGAATCTCTTGCATGAGTTATCCCAATATCACAATAGACAAATGAGGTAAGTAATATCATCCCCAAATTACAGAGGAAGGAACTGAAAAACAGAGAAGTAACTTAGACAATATTCTGCTTCAAAGAGATAGAGCCAAAATTCAGACCAATTGTACCTTACTCCCCTCTTTTGCTTTCAACTCCATTATGTCTATAGGCCTGGGAAGCTCTGTTTTCTTTTAATAAATGCGAGAAAGTAAGTTCTTTGAAAAACAGGAAGAATCTATTTCTTCCAACTGCTACGATACAGGCAATATAACCTGAGTCTTGGTGAAAGAAGATCAGGTGTTGAACTTGGGACCCAGAAGATAAAACGGCCCAAGAGGATGAGATTCTCATTGAGCAATGCTACCTGAGTTGACGGTGTAGGACGGAATTCGTTCTAAATGTTCCTGCTTGATTTTGCCCAATCTGGGCTATCCTCCACAACGTTCTACAACAAGAGTATCCCGAAACTAGAGGGTGAGGTCCAGCTCTCAGCAAACCCAGTATCAAGAGTTACATAATCCCTTCTGGCAGAAATTTTAATCCTAGGAAATCAATAAAGGCTCAAATTTAAAGGCATCTTTCCAGAATGTCTTTCCAGATGACCTCAGTCCCATGGAACTGCCTCTCTTCATTAAGGTTTTACATTCTCTGGCAGGTTGTGCCACCTGTGTCAGTGTCGAGCACACATTTGTTGGAACTTTTAAGGGACTGTGAAATCTGATCAGAAAAAATTTGTGTCTATGCCTGGGACAAAACTGATCCTGAAAACATTGCTTATCGTATTACTATATGCTCTTTCTAACACCTGAGGGGGAAAAATTGTCAGGAAAAGTGTGTTTTCATGATTAATTCTTGAATTTTATTTACTCGGACACAGCAGATTTCAAACTAATTGTTTCAGCTTTGGGCAGTCATAGTCACCTAAGGAGGGGCTTTCTGATAGTTCTGCCTAAAAATACTTATCTACCTTCTTGGTTCACATATTGTTACTTATCCTTCAGGACTTGGTCTGGCCATATTTTTTTCAGTGAGTCTTGCTTTACCTCCCCTTAGGCTATATCAAGAGGCCCTTTAATGCCTCCAGCTTACCCGTATTCTAGTAATTCTCAAGGAACATTGTGATTGTTTCTTGTCAGCTGCCCCATCATACTCTGAGTTCCTTCTATGCAGGAATGATGTAGCCTTCATGTCTACATATCCTGAACAATGTATGATGCAGAAGAAGTCACTGGGGATATTTGCAGATTTAATGTCTGACTCAATAAATACACAAAGGAAGGAAGGGAGGGAGGAATGAAGGAAATGAAGAGAGTGGGAGGTCAGAATTAAATTTATGTTCAATCCTAAAAATGATTACCCTAGAGCTTTCAGCTACTTACTTTTTCTTCCTCTATCCTTTTTTTTTTTTTTTTTAGCCATGATGGCCATGTTTTATTTCTGAGGTTGAATAAGTACCCAGATCCCCATTATAAAAATTCTGCACATTCTTCAAAATCTGAAAGATTTCATAACATGTTTTTAAGACCTCTCCCCCAACATGTACACACTCTCCAAAAACAGATACAGCAGTAACTCTAGTATCTTCCTCTATCCTTTTATTCTATGGTTTCTATTCTTAAAGTTGTATAAAAATACTTTATTAAGAAAGAGTAGAGGGGCACCTGAGTGGCTCAGTCAGCGGAGGATCCGACTCTTGATTTTGACTCAGGTCGTGATCTCAGGGTCCTCAGATCAAACTCCGCGATGGGCTCTGAACCTAGTGCAGAGCCTGCTTGAGATTCTTTCTCTCTCCCTCTTCCTCTTTTCCTGCATGCTCTATCTTAAAAAAAAAAAAAAAAAAAAAAAAAAGAGTAGAGTGATACAAGTAAATTTATAAATATGCATAAAATCTCTGTGGAGTCACTTAGCTATAATAATACCAATACAATTGACAATTCTGCTAACCCCAGGACTCACCATAGCCCAGAATCACAGAGATGTGAACTGTCGGGACATTGGTGTCCTGATAGGTAAATGGACGATAGGAAAACTGAATCAATAAACTTTATGGATCAAAACTACAAAACTGTAGCTTGCATCAAAGAGGCAACTGCAGTTTTTAAGCCCTTCTCCCTGCTTCCAACCTGGTGGGGTGCGGGAGACGGGGAATTAATGCCTTGAGATAGTCTACAACTAAGCAGTTCAAACTAAGAAGGGAGGCAAGTGCACTTAGCAGTCGGGCCTTCCTCTTGGCCTTGGGGTTTGCAGTCCGCACCCCTACCCCATCCTTTCCAGGCTAACTCCATTCACAGAGTGTTTTAGAAATCAGCAAAATAGTTGTCAATACTCCAGTTTTATAAATCACACTTGGGCCTGGGGAGTCTAAGTGATTCAGCCAAATTCACACATTAAAAGAGTCTCGGCACTGGAATTTGAGCCATGACTTTCTCATCACTCATTCATTATACTGCCTCTCAACTGCCAAGGGCCCCTGAAATTTCTGTGGGACTCCATGATACGGGTTATTGAGTCCAGGGTTCTGCTCTTGTGATTGGATGGTTTAAGACTTACAGAGACATTTCCCACAGGGGAAGGTCAAAATGCCATTTGAGGAGGATGATACATGTGTGGCTTAAAAAAAGCTTGTTTAATAACATAGCAAACTTATATTTAGAGAGATATGCATTCTAGAAATATATTAGTCTCATGAAGTTGAACAAAAGTGTCCTTGTTAAAATATAGTTAACAAAAATCTCATCATGAAAATAGCTGAAAATAAACTCGTAGGGAAAATACCAGAAAATCCAGCTTGATGGATGGGGAGCAAAGATTGCCAATATTTAACCGAACGAATACTGTCCTTCAAGAAGTCTGTCTAGCAGGAATGGCCTTCTATTTATACCACACTGAGCATCCCCAGGCCACTACCCTAAGTATCTATCTCAATAGATTTCGAACTGGCACTGAGGAACATTGTAAAAATAATTTAAAAGAGTCTTAGTCACGTTGAGATTACTTCAAAATTACTCTCCAGAATAACATCCCTGGCACAAAGGTCTCCAGCTGCTTCGGCTTTGTGAAGATCCAAGTCTGTTAAACCCCGTATTTGTTCTCTCCATGAATATTGGTTGATGGCCACTTACCAGATCCTGTGAAAGTTCAAGGATATAACGTGATGCCTGCTTAAGATGCCCATAATGTCTAGATGTCAGTCCCTTAAATGGTATGAAGAATTCAAACGTTCAATGAGATCGTGGCTGCACTGCAGTATTTTCAACTGTGTACAGCATCCCAGCTGCCAGCTGGACTCAACGTGGTAAAAACTACAAACTTCCTATGTCATAAAGAGAATTGTTAGTCATCTTTAGAAAAGATACTTTCTTCTACCCACCAGTTGTTCCTTGGTATCCTCCCTCTAACTGCCCTCCCCACAACTGCCTTTCCTCCCTACCTGGGCATTATCATCTCAGCTGTGAGATTCCTATCAGGTTCCTGTGCTCTGAATAACTGTGTTCAATGTATTTCTCTGCCTTGACCCTGAGAATTTCTCTGATCTATCTTCAATCATCCAACACTCATTGGATGGGTATTGACCGTGCTAAGACCTCTATGGACCACTGGAGGTAGAGAGAGTTCAGCCAAATCCTGCCCTCCAGGAGACCACAGTCCAGAGGTAGAACAGAGCTCTTAGGCAGGTGACAGCTCAAGAGCAGTTTCCTGGAAAAGGTGACTGCAGATCCCTGTCTTGAAGGTTGATGTGAGAACAGCTTTCCTTCACTGAATGAAGTACCCTCAACCAATCAAGGAGGGGGCCAAACTAGATGATTCTTAGGTTTCTTTGCCATCCAAGTAGGAAGTATTTAAGGATAATTATTGTACAGGATAAGACATATGGAAGATTTCATATACACGTTCATTTTTATCACAAATAAAACCTTATATTTTAAAATTCCTTTTCATGCCCTAAGTGTGGTTCGGTTAGATGCTCATTCTACTAGAAGTCAAAATACCTGGCCACCAACCCTGGTATGGTGTCTTCCTGGGAAAGGAAGCTGTTAATCAGTGTCGGGAGCTGGTTTCACAGGACAAATCCCTTCGTTTCCTACTCCAGTTTCCAGGGCCTTGTGGGAATAGCAGTGTTGGCAGCAGAAAGTGTTGATGAGCAGTACTCACTTGGGGGAGGGGGGGTGTCTTCCTCTGAAACCTCCTCCAAGGCTCCTCACCAAGAAGTCCACTCAGACCCCCTTTCAAGATTCCTCTGGGCCCCAAGCCTCCACCACCACAGCCAGGGGGAGGAGGGAGGATCTGGAGCTTCAACTTCCTGCCAGGCCCTGGAGATGTCACTTCCTTCCCAGAAGAAGAAAAGCTGACCCAAGGATGTGACCCATTGTTTCTCCTTGCTATGGGCTGGGTGGCTCCAGGGAGGATGTGTACTTCCCTTTGAAGTTGGAATTTATTACTTTTTAATGAGGAACAATCAGAGGACTGGGAATCCATAGGATTTTAAACCTGGGTCTCTCCAACAAGCTCATAAGCTCCTTGCAGTAAAAGCCATGCCCCATGCCAATCTCCCAGAAGGGGCATATTTAATTGAGAAGCCAAATCTTCAGAGTGGAATTTATATTTTCCTAAGAGCTATCCACTTGATCTACCCCACAAATGGTGTGAAAAGAGGTGGGGGAACCCAGGAAGGCTCGCACTCAGATCCCCCTTCAGGGAAGGATTCCTTGGGTGAGACTGGTGGGCAGCCTGCAGCTTTTAACAATCCCAGGTCCTTCTCAGGGTGGCCCAACGGAGGACTAAGCAAGATGGCGGTATAACAGTAATGATCACTGTGGGTGGGCTGTCCAAACCTGAATTTCCCAGATTCCTTCCACAGGAATTTCACCTTGGAGATGTCCTACATGTGTGATTCTGACTTAGCTTTTTCTTCGAGCAGCCCCAAATGGCATGGTGGTACCAGAATTAGCAGGACCCAGAAAGCATGTGTTAGGATGGGATTTGAAGACTGGCTCACTCAACACCCAGCGGCATGAGGGACTCCATACCAGTGGTGCGTGGGACGCAGATGGGTTCTACTACAAAGTGGTGCTCAACTACTAAAACTTTCATGAGTGGTAACTCTCAAAGAATGTGTGGTGAAGAAGCATGCCCTGGCCAGAGAGCTGATTCGGGCATTTAGAGAATGGGGGTGAACAGTGCACAGGGGAGTGAGATTGCACAACAGTGGGGAGGATAGTGACAAATCCTGGGCAGTTAACAACTGGAAACAGTGTGAAAACCAGAGAAGCCTTTCAGAAGTTTGTATCTGGGTTAGTGAGAGCACACGAAATACTGAAATTTAGACTCAGGATTTAATACTTAGTAGAGACCTTCGAGACAATTTAATGTGTACCTAAGGAGGTCCATTGTATCAAAGTCAAAGCCCTGGCTGGGAAAATCTGGGTCACTGAACATCTTAGTGGGTTTAGTGGGTTCCTCCAATGATTTTGGCTCCTCAGAATCCTGATGTCTCACAGTGGCCCTGTGAAGAAGTGGCCTTCTTTTTCCATTAGGAAGTAGCCCTCCTCCTGTGTGGGGAGAGACATCAAGGCTACAAGGCATCCTTCAAACTCTCTTCTTTTGGAATTACCAAGCCAATAAATTATGTGTAGCAACTGCTTCAACCGGCTAAAAATATGTACCATCATTATCTTCTAGACATTTCAAGGACCTTTGGTCATATAGTAAGATTGACAAAGATAGCCAGAACTCAAAGTGTCATCATGGCTCCGGATGGTACCTAATAAGGGAAGACCGGGACTATACTCCAAATGTATTATGGAGCTGGTGGGTATTTATGGTCCCAGAGTTTAATGATTCTTGATCAAGGGGACTAGAACATAAAACTAGATAAAGGAGAGTCTATTAACTTCGGGATATGCTTCTTGGGTATAAGGTTTACTACCTCCAAGAGGCAGAATAGTGACCCACCCCTGACAATGTCCCAGTCCTAATCTCTGAAACCTCTCAATATGTCAGTTTACTTGCATTTGGGTTGCAGAAGGAATTAATGCTTAAGTAGGGAGGTCCTTAAAAGAAAAAAGGGTCAGAGGAGGAGACATGATCATGAAAGCAGAGTCAGAGAAATAGTGTGTTGCTGGAGGAGGACAGGAGCTCCAAGCTGAGAAAGGTGGGTGGCCTCTGAAAACTGAAAAATGCAAGAATGGATTCTCCCCCCAGAGCCTACAAAAAGAAGGCAGCCTTGCTGATGCCTTAATTTTGAGTGTTTACAAGGAGTGAGTCCTATTTGTTTAATGAACCTATAGAACTCTATAACGTAAAGGGGCACGGGTTTGCTTTCTTGGAAGAGCACTTGACTCTTGATCTTGGGATCACATGTCCGAGCTCCATGTTGGGTGCAGAGATTACTAAAATAATAAATGAACCTTAAAAAAATAGCATAATAGATTTGTATTATTTTAGGCCACTGAGTTCATGACACATCCCAGCAAGGGTCGTGCAGATGATACCAACATGCTATTAGGGTGAGTGTTCCTAGAACCCTGGAAAAAGCAAAAGCCAACATCAAGTCGAGCTAAGATGCCCAAATTACTAAGGCAAACAGTACAGAAAGGGATTGAAGCAGCAGGGAGGAGAACATGCTGGAACAGGTGTTATGCGAGGCCAGGAGATCCACCAGAAGACTTTGTTTCATGGTAGTTATAAATTAAAAAAAAAAAAAACAGTTTGTGCTGGCATGGAAGGGACAATAATATATATTCACCAGTTTGCCCAGAGCTATGTTAATGCTACTGCTTTGTTTCACAGCATTGTCTGAGTGCTGGGCCATCGGGAAACCTGTAGAGCATCACCTTCAGCCCTCCCATGGATAAGATTCTGCAGTCAGGAAGGAAGAGCAAGGGCTGGCTAGCCTTCATAAGATGCCTGTAATTAAAGGATGGGAGATGAACCTTCTGAAGATTCAAGAGCCTGCCCCTTCATCAGTTTTTAAAAATCTGATGGTCCAGGACACCTTCTTCAAAGTGAACTATATATGGCTCGTTCTTTCATTGGCTACTTAGAAGAAAGTACAATGTCTCCTAGGCCTCCAGGTAGAGGTAAGGTGTTGAGAACTCACCATGGTTAATGGAAGAAGGGTTGGAAGATTCTTGCAAGTATGTTCTGGGCTCAGGATTTGTGAGGTTAAGGTCAGAAACAATAGAGCTGGGGAGGCTCAGCCTGGTGGTCCAAGCTCCTTTCTTTGGGGGGTCCTCCCTGAATCACTACCTATTCCACAGCCTCTGCGGTAGTCTCAGAGCCTGGGCTCATAGACCAGGAGCTCAGAGGGTGTTGGAGGAGTAGTCTCACTGGTGTAGGAGCTGCACCATGGGAAGGGGAGCCTGGGGCCGTGCCCCACGGATACTTCTTCACTTCATGGAGTCCTGTTGGCCCCCACCTTGCATCTGATTTAGAGTTTTAATTTTAGTACCTTAACGAGGTAACATGTTTCAAGGCTATCTGTCCTTGTAAAAGCACGTGTGGACCACTTTACAGTTTACATAGCATGCACACTAACAAAAAACCAGTTACCCTCACAATAACACTTCTTCCCATTTCACACACGAAGCCGCTGGGACTCCGCCATGGAAGCGACATGCCAAACACTGTGCAGGAAACAGGCATGCGGACTGAGACCATCTCTCCAAACCACGCTGTCTTTTCATTAAACCTACATGTCCCTGCTTTAAAAGCTTCAACAGTCTGGATGAAGAGAAGTTTCACTTCAGGGAAGGAAGGAAACTCAGGTGTGCAAAAGCTGCTGTCCAAATCCCGCTGAATTGTGAATCAGTTCAGGGAAATGCAAAACCTTCATTTAGTCTCACTATGATACCCTCAGCTTGTCTCCAGTCCCACGCCTCTGGGAGTTGCAGGAAACATTCTCCGCAGGATCTGGGAATGGGGGAGGGCCAGTCTCAACTTTCCCAGTTTTAGAATTTAGGTATCTGTGCTGAGATGCATCAGCATTTCCTTCTGGCAGCGTGGAATGGCTTTACAGACTGTAAAACCAGGGTTCAAACACAGGATTCAGCATTAAGTACCTGGATAGCATCCTTCAATTACTTTACTCTCCTGGAGGCTCACTACTCACTTATAAAACTTGCCTCCTACATTGAAAGGCTTATGCATGGATTAAATAGGAAATGCTGATTCCTATTTCCTTCTTCCCTTCATTTTTTTCTGGCCAGGTCTTTGTTCCAAAGTTTGGTTTCCTGCAGTGCCAACATATAGAGAGAGACTCAGTAAGCAGAGAAATTACACAGACGTGGTGGGGGTCACCTTTGGGCTCAGCAAGGAACTCCATCTCCAAAACTGAGCTGCCTGACTCTTGTATGTACTTGTGACACTGGGCACTTCTCTGACTTGTATAAATGGGGACACCTAAAAGGCAGAGATGACGAGTGAGAACACTTTGGGTTTAGACAATTGATATAGTGGTGTATAATAATAGTTATGGGAGATTGTCATCTGATACCCATTAAAGACCTAAAGATGGGTCACTGAGCTAGTCACTGAAGAGAACCGACAGAGTTAAGGACAAGGGCCACTGTGGAAAGGACCTAAGGTCACAGTGAGAGAAGCCAGGTGAATAACAAACCCACTGACGCTCATTTAAGGCCACCCACCTATAAAGTCCTTGCACACCTTGGTCCTCCAGTTTGAAGTCCATTACCTACTTTCTGAATGATTCTAGCGATGCCTTTGATTTCTCTGGATGTTGGATGCTTTATCAAGTTCGTTTGTTATCCCTTCAACGATAGTGGGACTGCTTCAGTAGTTTTCAAACCTATCTTGCAGCAGAAACTTTAACATCTTGCCTGAAAGTGTACATCAGAACTACACTCGGAAGTGCAACTGCTTTCACTGTAGCATGGGGAGAGTCTCAGTGGGTCTCTGTCACCTCTTCTTGAAGGCCTTGATAAAGGCTGATAACTCTCAATTCCAGTAGCACTCCCCAGTCAAAAGAACAGCACACCATCATGCCCTTGGCTGATCAGAGTAACAGTCTCTATTCCGGCCAATCACAAGACACTCTCTTGTCATACCCTAAGTTGGTTTCATCTTCACAATACCCTGGGTTCTTACAAAAGTGAAGTGATTTTCCCAATCACAGCTAATAAGAGGGTAAAGCTTCAGAGCCCTGGCCTACGACTTCTCCAATTCCTGCCCTCACTACCGGTGGTCCAGGCCCCTTGCCCTGCCCCAGATCCAGATTATGTAGCAAGGGGGTGAAGTACCAATGCCCAAACGAATTAAAGAAATAAAAGATTTCTGTTGGCAAAGCCTTGAGACATGAAGGGGGAGGGAGCGTCCTGATTCTGGGTTCCCACCAAGGTGGAACCTCAGTACAGAAAGGCCAGAAGTGTGTGTGCCAATGCCCCCCGCCTCCAGTCCCCACACATGCAAAGGGTTGACAGAATGCAATTCAACCAGGCGTCCATTGGGCAACAGGCCCATTTCTGCTTAATCACAGGCAGTGAAAGAGCAAAGAAATTGGATCAGACTATCTGTGCCCTAGCAAAAGCCACCAGTGGGCTTCAATACTCACAAAGGCTGTTTTCTAATGATGTGCTGCTTAGAAACCTGGGGTTGGGAGGAAATTTAGCAGCATAGTGTCCCCACACAAATTATACCCCAATTCACAGTTGTTTACTGAACACCTCCCATGGGCCAGGCACTGGGTCAGGTGTGGGCTGAGGACAGACAAGGAAGTGACACGGCAGGGTAACAAACATTTTGTGAGTTTAGAAGATAGAGCCAACTGCCTGGGAAGCCTCTGCGTTAGCCATGTCCTTTCAGATTCCACAAACCCCAGTCTTTGCAAGGACTTCGATGAGATCTATCCACAGCTTGGCACCAGTGATGCTCACTTGGGCGTGTCTCCAGAAAGTTCTCAAGGCATAGCTCCCCCTGCGTTTGCTACTGTTGTTTGTCATCCATCATTACCCAAAGCCACCACTTCCTGGACTCTTGATTCCACGGTCACCCCTTGCAGGACACCTGCCGGCACACGTACACTTAGGGGCTTCCGTGGATGTGTTGACCCACCACTCCATTCTGGCCACCGTCTTTGTCTGCTTTCTTGTCTGTTCCCCATCCTGCACTGAAGGGACGGGGGAGGCACATGTTAGACGTTCCAGGATGGAACTGACCCTCTGGAGTGTAGTTATTTCTAATAAATGAGGTGCAAGAGAGAGATGGGATTGCCCATGGAGCCCACGTGTCTGACAATCTGTGCATCTGACCAGGGGAAGGGCTGTTCAGTAGGGATTAGTTTCTGGGAGTTCAGTGGTCTCCTCCTTGGAGGTTTCCAATGGGGTCTGCAGCAGATGCTGCTTTTCCTAAGGAATCGTGTAGAAGCCTGGGTGGTGATTTGAGTCCAGGAGAGCCTGACTACTCCAGCACTCCTAGCATACTTGCCCTGGAAGCCTCTGGGCTCTAACATCATAGAAAACATAACGAGCTTCAGGATCGATCGCACCGTGGCCCATGCCTACCCGATCGCTTACAGGTGGTTTAACCTGTAAAGGTGCAAGTGATGCACCTTTCTGGGCTTGCTTCCTTATCTGTGATAAGAACATAATTCACATCTCCCCAGGCAGTAGTGACGGTTAATTCAGTGAGAGATTACCTCTAAATTGGCCAGCATATGTCCGCACATGACGGAAATTGGCTTTGGCTTTGTATTAACAGTCACTGATAACACGTCACTGGTATTACGCTGAACCAGTGGGCCGCCGGGAGGACAGAGGTGTTCCTGGCTGGTGTGCGGTGGCCACAACAAATCCCACATGGCAGAGACTCAGCATTTGCAGGACCTCAGCATTTTAGTTAAATACGCACAATTTTATTGATTGAAGAGATTAGGACAAAAACATTAAACCAAATACAGGACAATGCACCAGAGGCCATAGATTCCCACCATGCACGTCACCAACCTTTCCTCCTACGGGGTACTGAAAAAAATAGGGGGCGGGGAAGAAAAACGGGTCCTTCTTGACACAGCACCATCTTTAGAATGTAAAAAAACAAAACAAAACAAAACAAAAAACAAACAAGAAAACCCCCAAACCAAAAAAAACCCTCTCCTTTCTATCTCCCATTATCAAAACAGAATCAAGGGCAAATCCATGGCCGCCTTGTCTCCTGACTATGAACGGTGAAGCCACCCTCCTGGGAACACGAAGGCCGGGCTCCTGTTGAACAGGCATAAAGCATCCAAGGTTTGCACACACATGCCACGTACTATAATGAAGCACAGATTCAAGTAACATTTACACACTAGAGTCCACGTGTTACCTACCCAAAAACAGGACCATTTCACAAAACGTATACAGGCAGTAAAATCCAAACAAGTGAGGTACTGGAAACACAAATATTTATGCCAAAAGAGTTCTGTATCATACAGCAAATAGAAAAGCCGTAATAAAAAAACGTTTGCCACTCGAAATCAAATAAAGCTATCTAGAAAAGCCAAACAAAAGGTTACTTCAGGGACAGAAATACTCAAACAAGAAAAAATATATAGATGTTACTCACTACAGCATGTAACATGTCATCCCAAGTCAACCCGTAATTGAAAAACTGGCTTAATACATCACAATGTGACATTTTCCTTAATAAATAGAAGGATTCTTGAAAATACAAAGGTGCGTATTGGGATAGAGAGCTGTTTTTATTTATATCATCCTAGCTTCCAGCTGATTTTTCTCCCCGCTTGTCTCTACCGAGGGTTTCTGTCCAAACCAGAGGGCCTGCCAAGCGAAAAGGATCATTCTTCCTAAAGAAAAGGAAATAGCTGCCCTGTATTTCATACATGTGGGACAACCTGCTTGGTTTCACTCGTTTCCAATAAAACAAAGAGACAAAAGGTGTAGCTGAGACCAGAGTGGCCTATAAGCTTCAGACTCCAAGCATCTCCCGTGATCGCGCCCCGTTTGTCCCCATCCCGGCAGAGAGGACCCCCTATGAGGCAGCCTTCATCGTTCAAAGGAAAAAAAAAAAAAAGAAAAAAAAAAAAAACTCAGGAGTTTATTTCTCCTTTCCTTTCCCTTCCTTTTCTTTCTTTAGACTATGAAAGCAGTTAATGCATCTAGAAGTTTGACTTCTAACAGCTTCCTGCCACGAACCCATGGACACAGAACAGAAGAGCTTGTTAAAGAACAGACTTTTTTTTTTTTTCCCCCTTCAGGGAGCAAAGCATCAACATGTCATTTCCTGACCAGGATATTAAATAGTTTATTTAGAAGAAATGAGTTAAAAGAGCAATTAAGAGATTAAGAGACACAAACTGGATTTCTATTTTCTTTTAGGTTAGCACCCAGGTTTCTGGTCAGTCTGTGTGCACCGAATTTTGTTGTTGTTGCTGTTTAATGAACCGCATTGATTATCAGATAGGTGGTTGTCTTGTTTAAAAAAAAAAAAAAGAAAAGAAAAGAAAACGAAAAAGAAAAGAAAAGAAAAGAAATCCTTGGCCCATTGTACCTTCCCTGAATCGTGACAGGAAGTTAAAAGCTAACAGTGCGATGCCAAGATGTGTGTTTGAGGCAGAGAGTTTTGATTCTGTTGGGATCTGCAACTATTTTGGAACAAATGAAAAGTGGGGTAGGCAGAAGCAGCCCAACGGACCGGGGGTTCTCCAGGGGGGCTACATCAGGGAAGAGAAGCTCCGGGGCACCCGCCCCGCGGACCCGACCCCAGACCCCCACCCC
Source organism: Mustela putorius furo (assembly GCF_011764305.1). NCBI lineage: Eukaryota > Metazoa > Chordata > Mammalia > Carnivora > Mustelidae > Mustela > Mustela putorius. The sequence continues at coordinate 3,285,733 of NW_025421485.1, forward strand.
GCGTCTCTCGCGCCCATGCTCCATGTTCAGTCAGCTCCTTGAAGGTTCTCCTTCTGTGAATCAAGAAACTTGAGTGTCAGTGTCTTTCTTGCCACCAAGCCAGGCGATCCGTGTCCCCTGGAAGGACTCTCCGCGGCCCTCTCTCGTTCCTGGTACCTGCTAAGTCTCTGTGGGGCACGAGCTCAGTTAAAGAAAGGGTCCAAGTTCTCTTCCATGTTGACATCCGGCACCAGCTGATCTGACCCTTCCTTAGCACCATATCCTGAATTTGAGACGCTAAAATCTGTAGAAAACCAAGGATGGTCCAGAATTTCCTGCGAGGTCAGCCGCTCTGAGGGCTCCCGCCGCAGGATGCTTCGTATGAGGCACTTGGCCTTGGGCGACAGAGTCTCTGGAATGTTGAACTGGCCACGTCGGATCTTGCTGAAGAGGGAACTGGGCTCAATGTCATGGAAAGGGTACCGCCCTACCAACATGGTGTAGAGCATCACGCCCAGGCTCCACACGTCGGCTGCTTTGCCCGAGTAGCTGCCACTGGTGTTCAAGATCTCTGGGCTCACGTAAGCCGGGCAGCCGTGCTTGTCGGAGAGGGAGTCGTCATCTCCCCGCAGAATGTAGGCATCTTCCAGGCTTTCCAGCTTGACCCGAGTCCTGCAAGAGAGAGAGAAAGGGTGAGCTCCCATGGGCACACCGAGGCACGTGAATCCCATCACCGTATCTTAGCTCCCGCTTTAATATCTCCAAGACCATGCATTCATTCATTCAACCAGTCAAACATGACTTAGTGAGCGTCAGACTGTGTCAGACACAGTTCCGGGATGGGGGGATCCAGGAGCGAATAGGACTGACAGGGAATTGGCATGAAGCTTAAGGTCTACTGTGTGAACCCACACTTCTAGCGAGTACACAGACCATAAAAGACATGATTGTCTCCCCATCTCAGTGATGAGGGAACGGGAGATTTATACTATTCTCAGACACATCTAGGTCGTTGGGGATCCCCAGGATTTTACTCAGATCCAACCAACTAGGAAGCTCCCAGGAGCTCTATCGACAACTTCTGGATGATATGATGTAACAGTCTGAAAGGACCTTTGATCCAATGGCGTCTTGGCTTTATAACAGTCCTTTTGTGAGACGCGGAAGATTTGATGATTCCATTTTACAGATAGGAACATTAAGGTTCATGGAGTTTGAGTAACTTGTCCAAAAGCCTTTTAGCTGAGAGAAGACTTGGTCCCGCACCTTCCTTAGTCAACCTTGCCCACTACCAAGCCGCCTTACTTTAGGACACAGACCGAGCTGGGCAATGTTTGAGCAGGCAGGCATTACCATGAGCCCTGCCAAGGCTGACATCTTCATAGCAAGCCCAACTTCTTTCCAAGATTTGCTGTTGAACTTGCCTCCCGTCTGGCCTACCACACTCCCAGGGGCTGGTCCTTGACCTGATGCTTACCTGAGTGAGTTACCTGTATCCTCTACCTGTGCCAACATGTACATCTATGTGCGTGGGTCCATCTTCCCCTTGCCATTTAAGCACGGCTGAGCTGGCTGACAGGTTCTAGGACTCTCCCGGCTGCACTCATGAACAGAGGTGGAGAAACTCCACATTGAACTCTGAGTCCCTGGGGCCCAGTACTACTTTTTTATACAGCAGAGCCTTATATGACCACTGGGCATAAAATAAGTGCTCGGTAAATATTTTCACAAGTAAGTTAAATTTTTAAAATTAACTATAACAACATGCAGTGAACAAAGCTGAAGACCAAGACATGAAGCGACTCTCTCAAGACTGGCAGCTGTCCCCTACCTAGCAACAGAAGCTCCTAGACCAGCATCCCTCCTTGGTTCAGGGCTTCTGAAGAATCCTATTCCCCCATTCTGCCATTCCTTGAGGGGAAACCTAGGTATTGTGACTTTCCAGGGCTTAAAATGGAAATCCTCTTCCATTCTCCTGCCAGAACCCTCCACAACAGAGCTCTTGTGTTCAACCCCGCAGAGTCAGCCCCATTCCTTCCCATGACGAAGACTTGCCACGAAGGTGACACGGGCCAGGGAGGAGGGGCTGGGGTGAGGGTTCAGGGCCTACAAGGTCACAATCATCCACACCGGTGGGTTCCTTCATCTCAAAAGTGCACATCACGGTTTCTACCCTGTTGTCCTGAGGGGTGACGAGGCTCAAATGAGCAGAGAACAGGAAAATGCTTAGAGAAAAGACATCGGGGCTTTTGCCTAAATCAGAGCTTGTGACTCAAGTCGGTAAGCTGCTTCCCTCCTCCTCCCTGGGTCTACGGGTCTTAGCCTTTCAGAGCGATCCCCTACTCAGGGAGCCATAGAAGGAAGGTGAGGTTCAAGTTAATCAGTTAGCTCTCTTATAGCAAAGAAGCGGACGAAATCCCGAGATTCTGAGATCTCCTTTTTGAACTGCAGAAGTTTCAAAGGCCAAGGCGTGACTGCTTCCCTATACTCATTTCTTCAGTGAGCAATAACATGGTGGTGTCCTCTGGAAACGGTGTTGGGCTGGGAGCTCGGAGAGCGGACTCCAGGCCAGACGACATCTCTCATCTGCCGTGTGGCTGTGGGGAGGTCACTCAACCTCTGTGTTTCTCCAACTTAAAGAGGAGCATTGGACAAGGCAGTCTTCTTTGTAATCATTATTATTATGGTTCAATGTACATGAAATTTATCATTTTAACCATTTTGAACTGTACGGTTCAGTAGCAGTAAGTACACTCCCACTGGCGGGCATGAATCTGGACAAGCCGGTGTGAAAGTCTCTGCCAGTTTTACCATTCTGGGTGTCTGTAATACAGAGCGACACGTCTTCTTTACTTGCTCTCCCCATACCCTGCTGTAACCTGTAGCACACACGTTCTTCTCCTCCCCCTTCGGCTAACGATCTACAGACGCGGGAAGGGTCTAGAAGAGCTCATCTGGAACTGGGCTGATGGAAGGCAAAGCCCATTCTTCCTGTTGCTCTTTCTAATCGAAGGAGGCAGGTGAGGTGGACCCACACCAGCTTCCCTAGATGTTCCAAGATCGGAGGTGAGTCAGGGAAACCCAAGGGGGCAGAGGAGAGGGGGCGCACACCACGGGGCCAAGCAGGTTCCTTCAACAGCTTCCTTCATCAGACCCTCCCCGGCAGCAGCCCCCAACCCAGAGCTCAGGAGCTGGCCAGACTCCTGGCCTCCAAGGTCACTGTCGTGGCAGCAGGATAGCTACGGGAATCACGATAGCTGTGGCAACGGTCATCAGCTGTGGGACAAGGGGCAGTCGGGTGGAAGGAGCACTAGACGTGGAATCAGGTTTGGGGCGGGGTTCCTCTGCGGCAGCCCTCCGGTTTGCACGTGGGGCTGACGTCTTCTCCAAGGCTGCGCGGAGAGCCTCGGGCCCCCTGACTGCGCCTGCCACCCCGCCTGCTCCAGCTCCAGCCCCGCCCCTGCTCCTCCAACACACCGAGCACCCACCACCCTGCCCGGGGCCGCTGTGCACATTCTCTCCCAGCCTCTGCCTGCAATGTTCTTCCCTCGGATACTTGGCCGGCTCATCCCGCTCACTTCTTTCCGGTCTCTGCTCAAAGGAGCTTGTCTAGAGAGCCCTTGCCTGACCATCCTCTAGAGAGAAGCACCCCGCCCCCGGCCTCTCCTGCCCCTCACGGCCACCCGGAGTACTGTGCATTCCTATTTGTACGGTCACGCATTTATACTCTGTGTTACTCCCGTGGGCACTGCAGGGTCCTCGCCTCAGTCCCACATCCAGGAGCTCAGGGGCAGGTGGCTGAGGTCACTCTGTATGCAAAGAACGTCACCGGTGTTGACGGCTGTTTCTCCTGCACCGAGACGAGTAGGGGCCACCAAGCCGACACTCAGGGACTGAAGGGGCATCCACACCACCAAGCCCTGGGAGCTCCAGTGTGCCCATCTTTGAGGGAACGACAACCCTGCTCTGCGCCCCTAGCCAGGATTAAGTGGATGTCAGGGGAAGTATCCACGGGGAACAGGCTTTGTAAATTCTAGTACCTCAGTCCCTGGCGGGGGTGAGGGCAGGCGCGGATGTGCCTCCGGAGACCTGAGCGGCTACTAGCTTAGCCCTTGCCGGGGACAGACGTCAGCCCTCAAGCTCTTTATGCTGCACCACATCTGAAGCCCTTTTCCATTCTTACCTCCTTCCAGGCCACAACCCGAGACGCTCAGTCTCACCTTCCCTCTCTAACCCAACCAACCTCCCTTCGCCCGGGGGCACAGACCCTAACTCCAGCCTGACCCCCTTCTGGAATCCTTCTCCAGTTCAGAGAAAAGGGCCTTCAGAAATGGCCAAAGGTTTGATCTTGTCCATTAATGCCCTGCCCAGCATTCACCTCTCTCCTCCCCACTATCAAGGACTCAGGGGCTGTGCAAATGCCCAGTGGACCCAACAGGCCAGGGGAAAGCGCCGCGCACATGCTGTGGACATTCGGCTGCCCCAGAGCCGCCCCACCTGCCACATCAGGCTCCTCCCTCCCGAAGCCAGGGTCTAGATGGCCCGAGTCTGGATCTGCTCGTTATGTTCAGCTCCGTGAGAGCGGTGCCCGAGCGGTCCCATATACACTAGGGCAGCTCGGTCTTCAAGTCAGAGACCCGAGTTCCAATACCGGCTCTGAAAACTACTAAGTACCAAATAGCAAACACCATCTATGTACCTAGATAGGTGCTACGTATCTTCAGATATTTCCTCTTTAAAGATGATAAATCAATGTTCAAGGCAGGAATTATTATCCCTTTATGTGGACATGGAGCTTGATGCTGGGAGAGGGTGCGTAAGCCCGTATGAATAGCGAGGCCCCTCAGGGGCTGAGGGCTCACCCCTCCCTGGGGCTCCGAGCAGCCCGCCCGCAGGCCTGGCCCTTCCACTGCAGCAGCGAGTGCAGGAAACCACAGCCGGGATGTCCCCGTCGGTGAGGCCGCCTCAGAGTGGGGAGCACATGTGCGCCCGGGGTCAGGGAGAGCCAGTGCGCGGGGCAGGAGCCTGCTCCTCCCAGGGAGAAGCCCAGACATCCCAGGCAGGCGCGGTGAAAAGAAAAAGAGAAGCCTCAAGAAAGACGGGGAGGAAGTGCATACTTCTGCCCCTGCCTCCTCCGCAGAACTCCCGGAACTTGTTTACATCACTCCTAGCCAAGGGTCAAGGCAAGTGGTCTGGATTGCGTCTTTAGACAAGGACCTTCCGGGGCGCACGCATGTCAGGAACCTGAGGCCGTGCTCCAGTCCCCGCGCCAGTCCCCACGGACTTGCTGGACCATGGCAGGGACTCTCAGAAGGCCTCTGGGGTTTGGTTGCCCCCTTTCGGGAGCAGGTTGCCTCTGTCTGTGCTGGGGCGGGGGGCATGTCTAGCAGAGCACCTGCTCCTGTCAGCATGGGACAGACAATATGAATGAACAGTCTTTCAGCTTCCGCTGTCCCCTGAACAGCCTGAGGATTATGCATTCCCAGGCAAAGGAACTGATTTTCCTAACAATCCATAAGAGCTGGGTGGTCCTATAATCATAGGCACCGGGGATAAGGACATGACAAGTAACACCGAGCTTCTTGGGTTTTCGCGAGGACTGAAACAACGGAACAAGGAAAGCCTGATCTCTACCAGGCTGCCGAGCGTAGGAAATCTGCAAAAATCTGGTGGCAAGTCTAACGGATCTTATTAGTAAGATAACCCCCGTCAAGCCTAGAGCCTAGAGAAGACAGAGGAACAAGACTCAGGCAGATCCAAGTGGACATGAATTCTGTGCCTGTGGTTTCTTCTTGGGCTCTGTGCACTTGCTTCCCACCCCGTCCCCCAGAATGTTCTTCCCACTCTCCCCCAAGGTGCTCAGCTCATTCTGCTCACTTTATTCACGACGAAAGCCATCACAATGGGCCTCGTGAAGGTCATGGGAGTAAAGATGGTACATGAACAGCAGAAATTTCTGAAAAGGACAAGGGAAGGTTGGCAGAGAATTTTTGCGACCAAAACGCTATGAATGGTCGTGGAGATCTCCTGTGACTTCTTGGAGGAAAGAGCCATTAGCCCGGGGCAGGACTGACTTGGCCAAGAAGCTGTACCCTGCGTGCAACTTGCAATGTATCCCTGGCAAAGGCAGGAACAGCCTGCTTTGCATTAACTTCTGAATGAAAAAGGCTTACACAGGGGCAGCCTGTGGACTTGGCACCAGGCCTGGTGTCTTCGGATCCCCAGCCAGGTGAGGCAGCCAGGACCAGCAGGATGTGCTTCTAGTCCCTGCCTCGATAGAGCAGCACGCAGCACAGGCCTTCAGGGTCCCAATGCCCCACCCCTTCCCAGCAGAGGCCAGTGAGCCTCCCTCGGGGCCCTTCTATCCAAGAGCAGTGGGACCATGGGCCCGTCTGGCCTCAGTTTCCCTTCTGTAAAATGAGAACACGGCTGCGTGGCCTGAAAAGGGCTCTCCTAGCTTCCAAACTCCTGAGTTTAAGTTTCCTTTCTTCTGAAACTAGGAACCGCAAGACTTCCTCTTGGACACGGTGGTCCTAACAATAATGATCACAGTAGCAACACCAGCGGCCGTGAACTCAACACCTAATGCCACTGCGACTGGCTCAGTGGACAGGGCTACTTCTCAGTACGGAACAGAACGGCAGGTGTTACGGTACGGGAAAACTTCTTACACGATAAGGAAACTGAGGCACAGAGAACTGAAGGTCTCAGGCCACATACGGTTACCTGAAAAAACCCGGGATTGTCCTCCTGGGTCTCTCTCCGTCATACCTCCTGACACCAGCACCACAGACTTGCTTAGTGTCAAAGACACAATCTCTGGAAGGAAGATTCTGTGTTTGTGCAACCAACATGGCCCCGGGTTTATTCTACAAAGACAAAGCCTTCGCATCCGTGACCCCTCTGCTGGAACTCATGAACTGGAGAGGTGGCCGGACCTGCTCATTGAGGAGAAGAAGAAACGGAGGTACAGAAAGCAGAGGGGACTTGCCCGAGGCCACCCTGCAAATGAGTGACAGAGCTGGGATTCAAAAGCAGGTGTTCAATGTGCAGAGTCGTGCCCCATCCAAAACGTCAAAAACGGCCCTCCCCCAGCAAATCACGCTCTGTTTTGAAATCTTTAAACGCTGTCCTGGGCTCTCGCAGCAGGAAGGGATAGGGACAGGGTGGGCCAGGGTGGGGCAGGGCTGGGAGTTCAGCCAGACCCAGTGGGCCTGGCCTGGCCGGGAAGTCCAGTGGCCTGAGGTCAGTGGAATTCGAAAAGTCGCTGAAGGCCATTCCGCAGGGTGGATCCAAGCAGGCGAAGGGTCAGCGGAGAGAGGTCGGCCTCCACCAGGTCTGGCCTCACTCTGCCCCTGACTGCAAAGCTACCCTCCGCTGTCAGTTCGGTTATACGAGCAAGGGTGCCCCAGGGGGCTGCCATGGGGGGAACAGGACTGTCCCAGCCCCCCAGGCCACGTTCAGCTGATCCGACAGCCACCACTGGGACTTGACAAATAAGCGAAGCTAAATCCTGCCAAATAAACTGTCACCATAATTCTGTTTCCTGTGTGCGTAGGTTTTTTTCCAGCAGTTGCCTCTGAGAACCCCTGATGGGCCAGGTCCCGCAGACGCCGTGAACAGACCCGACGCCCAGGTCAAGCTGCTTCTGCAGCAGCAGGAAAGCAGCAGGTGACCCACAAGGAAACCCTTCACCTCAGGGTGAAGGAAATCTCCAGAGAGGGGTCTGGCTGGTGGTCCTAGGGATTGTGTCCCCCTTACTACTGGGAGCTACTGTAGTCAGGGAGGGGGTGGGAGGTGGGGGTCCTGCGCTAGTTTGATCTACCGGAAAATCGCAGTTATTAGCAAGATGAAGCGACTAGTTCGGGGACAGCGCTGTGGGGACAAGAAGCCCGATCCAACTCAAGCACCCAGGTGTTTCCACAGCACCAGGGTCCTGTTGTCTGTGCCCTGACTTATCATGGCCCTGGGGCGGGGAAGGGGCAGTGGGGGGAGCCACCCCACCTCCCAACTCCAAGGCCTTCCCACCGCAAGGAGGCAGCTCTGGAGCGCAGCCGGGATCTCCACAGGAACAGACAGGGAAGGAAGGCAGTGCAGCTTCACACCCCTCATTGGGACTCTGTTTGCCTCTTGCCCTCTGCATGAAGATCCTAGTCTCAGAGGATCCCCTGACCTCGAGTCAGTCGATTGAGCTTCTCAGAGAAGCTTTTGCAGGCACCCCAGCGCTCGGTGCAGGCCGGGGCTGCGCCAAGGGCCCCACGCAGCCTGGATTGTTCCAGGAAGCCAGAGCCAGGCACACCTCGAGGTGCTGCTCTGCCCTTGCTGCTTAGGCTGATTCAGAGTCCGGAACATTCCTATCATGCACCATTGGCAGGGCGGGAGCGGGCTCAGGCCAGTCCTTCTGACCCTACCAACCCAGGAACACTCTGGGCAGCCCAGCCCTGGGCCAGACAGGGATTTCCACTTGGCAGAGTCCTGAACTGGGGCTCACCCAGATGGCCCAGGCACATACTACACACGTTCCGGGAGCCAGAAAATCTGGGCTGCGCTCTGGGTCACGCCACTAACATGTTCTAGAACTTTGGAGAAAGACGTTTCCTCCCCATTTCTTCATTTGTCAAGATCAAAGCATGGGTTTAACCCGGCCTCTTACCCACCCCTCCTTGGTACCACCTCTTGGGTCCTGGTTCAGCCTCAGCATCTGGAAGTACCTACCCACCCCCAGGCCACCCTGCGTGGACACTTCCAGAATCACAACTAGACCCCAACCCATCCTGTCTAGGAAAAACAACAACAACAACAACAACAACAAACACAAAAAACAAAACAAAACAAAAACAACCCTTCAATGTCTCCTCCTGGATTTCAAGTCAAGGTCAAGGTCATGGGCAAGCCTCCAGGTCCTAAATCTTGGCTTCCCTCTTCAGTCTCATCTCTGACCCCCCACAGTGTTCTCCACCAGCATGCCCCTCCCTGCCCAGGGTTCCTTCGTGTCTCTTGGCCTTTATTCATACTTTCTGGACACCGTTCTTCTTCACTCAGAACAACCCGAGAAGGAGCCCGTCTCCCCCGGACCCCCTGACACGCCCATTATCTACACTCCATTCTGCCATTAGGACATTTTCTTCTTGCCCCCAGCGAGCTAACACACACCCATCCTCTGTAACACGGTATGAAGAATAACTTGTTACATGATGGCTTCTGTTAGACAAGGATTCTCCAGAGGTGATTTTCATACCCTTAAACCCTTGTGCCAAAAGTACACATAATAGATGCTTACTTAACATTTGCAACAGGTGTGGCTCCCATATCGAAGACGCCCTGGCTGCAACGTGCTGCCTAGAGTCCAGCGTATCTGGTTGTGATTCTGCTTAAGAATTGCCCACTCTCTTAAGTCCAGAGAAATTTCAAACAGGCTTGACTCTATTTCATGCTTTAGAGAAACTCCCAAGAATCCTGGATGACGAGCATCTAAAATGGGTTTCCATCCACTGCCTCCTGCCATCAGTATATCCAGGGGATTTTTCTCATAATATTTATGCCTCCAGGGCCTAAGGGGCAATTCACACACCCATGTAGTCAATGGCCAGACATTCGCAAAGTGTTTACAAGGCTGGTCCTGTGCTAGGAAGGGGAGACAGAAAGATCATTGGACGCTACTTCACAGTTCCATGGAGAAAGCAAAACCCACTCCATAAACTGGAAACGCATAAATAGGACTGCCTGTGGGCTTGGTGAACCGGTGGCCTCTCGACCCCTCAGAGAAAGGTAAAGTACTGAGTGTTAGTACTCAGTGCTGGTCAGGTCCTTCTGGTGTTCACTTCTTACCCAACCGCATGAGAAAGTCCCTCCTCTAGTGGCACACAAAGGGTGGTATTCTACCTGGTGTCTCTTTCCTAGAGTCAGGGTGGTATTTGAGGGCCTGCACATGGGACTCTGGCGTCCTGGGTGCACAGCCTGAGGTCTGCCTCTGATTAGCTGTGGGACCCTGAGCTTCAATTTCGTCATCCATAACACGGTGATAACAGCACTAGTTTACTCGCTGGTTTTAAACTGGTTCATGTAAATTAATTACAATAAAATACAGAATTGAATCAGTTCTTTTAAGTGTTGTAGTTAGAACAGGGCCTGGAGGCCAGATAATGTTTCCTTGAAATGCAAGTCCCACAAGGGAAGGGTTCCGGCTCATGGGGCACTGAGTATCTGTGGCACCTAGAATAGTGCCTGGCTCATGACAGATGCTCAGTGCTGTCTGTTGAATAAGTAAATCTCCAGGTTGTTGGGTGGCAAGGCCCAAAGCCATTGGCTGGTGACCAGGAGCAGTCAGGACAGGTGCCTTTTGAAGGCTCTGCAGTCTGCTAGGCACCATGCTGGATACTCCAAGTTCATGATCTCCGACCCACGCCAGAGAAGGTAGGCCAAGGTGTAATGGCTCAGTGAAAGAGTAAGAAATCCGACAGCTGTGCCCTTGGCTCTGGTTGGTCAGTGTAGCCACTCACCTGATTTACTAAGCACAAGCAGTGAACTGCTCAGCCAGAAGCTCCCAGGCCACCAGATGAGGCATAAGGACAGTGGAGGGATGCACACGGGCAATTCGAGTAGAGGGAGAACTATGAGGGCGCTGTGGGAGGGGGATCACTTACCCACTCAGGGAGAAGTGGAGGAGTGAGCCTCCCCCAAGGGCTGGCAGCGCCTGAAGCACACAGAAGTGGTCAGCGTGAAGAAGGGACTTCCAGGAGCTCTGTCTCCCTCATGGCAAAAGGTCAGGTCTTTTGCTAAAATACAATGAGCCTACGAACTACGTGTAACTGGCTACTGATGAGAGAAGGCAGGGTCGGGTCTCCAGTCTGGTCTCCCTGTTTTGTTAGATATGAAAGCCTCAATGGAGGCTGAAGATCCACAAGAAAACCAGTACAGAAAGTACTGAGCGGGGGGGGGGGGGGTGCACACAGACCTCAGCTGGTGGGGGTGGCATAAGGCCTCCCTCACCCCGGAGACACAGGTCCTTTGCCTGGGCCGATGGCGGCAGGGGACACTGAGAGCCCCAGGGCTGCTGGGTTCCTACAGAGGGTCCAGCCTCCCTCCTGCAGAAGCAGGTGCTGACCAGCTTCCAGAAAGCAGAGGAAATGCAACCCGTGACGTCAAGAGATAACAATCTTCTCCCCAAAGAAGAACACGGACAGAGGCATGTTTCTCTATTCACAGGGGTGATTTCTGTGCAGGGAAATGTCAACACTGAATGGAGATGGGGGGGGGCAGGGAGCGTGGGGTGGAGAGTGACAAGGAGCCTGGTCCTAAGGGAGAAGAGAAAGCCAGCGGGCAGAACAGGGGCTGCTGCAGGAACACTGGCTCGCTCCCGGGGCAGCTCGAGTTTGCATCGACATCCTCGGCTCTTCTCGTCCTGACTCAGCAAGCCGCCCTTCGTCACTGGTCGGGAGGCAGGGGGGTGCGGGGTGGGGGGGCGCGGCAGCAGGCTCTACACGCAAGGGAGGTGGAGACGGTGGGCGCTACGGCTTGTCCGTGGCCAGGCGTTTTTGATATGTTCATGCGCCAAGCCCTGGGCTCACCTGCATTCATTCATGGTTATTTCCACGCTGCGGATGAGGCGATCTGGACAAAAGAGGTTATGTAACTTGTCAAGATTGAGTCTGCTGATAAGCGCAGGAGCAGGGACTAGAATCCAGTGACTCGTCCTCCACACAGGAATAACCCGGTCTTCTCCTGAAGCTCAGGCCTTCCCTTGGAGGCTCTAAGTGAAACTGGGGGCCTCCTGGAAGAGGCCACCCAGGCAGATCAGCCTATTACCAGGACAGGGAGGGGGAGAAGCTGGGGAAGCTGGGCACTGCCCTCCAGCAGATCCAGGGTCCCCTCCCACACACGCCCCTCCCACTCTACAGGGCATGTCTGATCTGACCACGGAAACCATGGATGCAAAGGGTGTGTCCACACTGAGTACAATCTGGGGAGGGGTTTAACTTCCTCAAAAAGAAAACAAAACAACCTTAGTTTGGCCCTGCAGAAACATCCCAGGGATGGAGGAGAAGCAGCAGCACAAGCCTGGGAACGCTGTGGCCAGTCCAGGCCTGGGGAGTGGGGTCTTTCACTCTCTGCACGCACCTGGTATCCGCCTTCCCCTGTGTGCATCTGGTCGACCTTCTGGCCTTTCTGAGACGCAGGTTCCCCCATTCCTTGCCCGGTCTATCACCCTCCCCAGCACCGATCTACTATTGCAATTAAACCAGAAAGGAGGAACCCTCACATCACAAGAGGTCCACTCCTCGTGAATGGCTGCCTGGGAGGCGGAGCTCATTCTCCATGAGCCTCAAGCGCCCTGCGAAGGGCTTGCCCACAATGGCACCGCTTTATGAATGACTTTAGGACCGGCTGGCTACCGCGAGCGCCTCCCCCGACCCCGTACACGTCTGGATCATTTCACAGCCGCCTGCAGAGAGGCAGTCTTCATTTCTGCTGGAGGAATGTGCAGCTCAGAGGCATGAAAGGACTCATCCAAGACCAGGTAGCTAATGAGGGGTAGAGAAAGAATCCGAATCTAGAACCCAGGTCGAAATAAAATGGAAGCAAAGGAATCGGCGGTGCTGCTAATTCAACAAAAGTTAGCAACAGAAGGCACGTTGACAGCAGGCCCTCAGGTAACATGGGTGTCATGTGTGTATCATGTCTTCACAGGTGCTTGGGGGGAACTGGACTGATGGCCCTGACCGTTCTACCGAGAACATGTTCATGGGTGGTCATGGGTTCAGTTACACATGGTCATTGGAAATCCACACGTAAGGAGTCAGCACACAGGCCGGCCTCGTTCTGAACCCAGTGGGGCTTAGCCAACTTCACTCTGTAAAGCTTTCCGCTTTAGTCTCTTGCAAGAGCATCGGACAGTAAGAGGCACATCCTTGAGAGAGAGAAGACCATGCGCAAAAGAGGGGGTCTGCTGATTTGAAGCTTAATAAAGTGGTACTTCCAAAAGCCTCATCTGTCTTTTTCCCCCCAAAGGACCAATGCATAAAGGACCAGAAAACAGGCAGTCTCCATCCTTCAATGTTTCAAAAGCCTTTCAATTTAATCCCTTTGTTTTGTTGTCAGGAGAGGCAGAGACTCTAGTCCTATGGAAACACCTACTGCTGAGGTCGTGTTGCTTAGGATGGATAGTGAGGGCTGCCAGCAGCACTGGCCCTGTGAGGTCCCAGGCTGCTGTCCCCTCTCAAAACACAGGCAGCATGCTTCACACAGGCCACTGTGCAGACCGAGAAAGAGAAACTGTGCCACAAAACTCTACAGCTGCAGGGACACACGGAGGGAGAAATTCGCTGAGTGACAAAATCAGTCTCCTACTCTGAAATTGAGACATTCGAAAGCAAAACAATGAGGAAGGCTACAAGGCATTATTCCTCTTCCACAAAAAGTTGACAGCTGGCTGGAGAAAAAGTTCTTATCAGCTACTGATGAGAACATTTGGAATGTCCTTGAACATGAGAGTGACCTTCTCAGAGCTGCCCAGACAGAGACACTTGTCATGCCAGGAACGGCCAGGTCCTCCAGGACTTCAGCGCAGTGGGGGCAGGGAAAGGGCTCTGGAGTGAAATGAAAGGATTTCCAGGCCTGCTCCAGCAGCATGCTGGCTGTATGACCTTGAGCAAGGTCACTTAACTCCTGTGCATCCCAGTCACCTTGCCCAGCTACCATAGCCTGGTCTTTGATAGTGCATGGTTTGCATCCTTACTAATAAAAGGAGAAGAGGGAGCTATTCTAAGATCTCAAGTGTGGGGTGACACCTTTTCTCTTCTTTGGCCCAGAAGGAGAATGGTAGCTCCCTGCTGCAGGGCTGCATGGGCTCAGATCCTGTCAGACAGGTTGGGGACAGGTGATGAGCAGTTTCCTCCCTGTCACTACTGCTTCCCTTTTCCGAAGATAATGCTCTCTCGAGTTAAAAAGGATTCGCTTTGACATGCTTACTCCAGTGAGGTGTTCTGGTTTCACATCCACATGGGGTACTTCTTTCTAGAAAGGATCATGCTCTTTTACAAAAGTCAAACTCAGCTCCAAACTCAATGTCCTTGTATTGGAAGCTTCCAACGTCTTGGGATTTCTTCCTTAGGCCCTGGGACATCAAGGATTTCAGCTTTGTCACCACACACTCCTGGGCACTCTTCACTTCCCCTGAAAGACAAGCCAGGCCTGAAGGAAAAGGCCTTCAACAGCAAATGTGAGGTATGTCTCAGTTCCACTTGCTTCCAGCCAGCTGTGGTCACTGAGGCCAGCATTCTCACCTTGGGGCTCTGATTCCAGGCAGCAACAGGAGAGGACTAAAACACGGCCCCTCGGGAGACCCTCGAGTCCACATGTGCTCCCATGTCCTGTGACTTAGAGATGTCTACCCTTCTATGACTCACTTCATAAACACATAGTGACCATGCGCGTGCGCTCACTGGACACGCCCCCCTGTATCTGTGTTGGTGCCTGAAATTCCTCTCGAAAGAGCACAATCAAAGGGGACATTTAAAAACTTGGATCCCTGCCAGAGAGGACATTCATTGCCCTTACTCCCTGTGGCAGGCAAATGAATTTCTTGAGAGCAGATTTAATAGAGAATATGTCCTCACTTCTGCTCTTTCTAGTCTATAACTTTGAGACTTCACACAAGGTTTTGAAGTTCTCCTCCATCAAATGAAATGATGGTACCCACCGTACCCCCATTCACAGAGAGAATTATAAGTTAGGTCAACAATAACCTCATACTAGGTCTCTAAAGTGGTTCCAAATAACCACCTCATATTTTTGTAGTTACAGTGATTACATTTCCAAGAAAGGTGGAATGCAGGACAAAGAAACCATCTTTGGCAGTATTCCGCTGGGGGTCAAGGAGCTATTTAACTTCCAATGAGAATTTTCAAAGAAGCAGACACCTGATGTTATAACTGAGAAGACCCCAGAACCAATAAAACAAAGCCAGGACAATACAGGGATAAGAAACTTGAGGCCAGGAGGAAGGAATCAAACTAAAAGTTCGTAGAAAAGGGTGCCTGGGTGGCTCAGTGGGTTAAAGCCTCTGCTTTCGGCTCGGGTCATGATCCCAGGCTCCTGGGATGGAGCCCCACATCGGGCTCTCTGCTCAGCAGGGAGCCTGCTTCCCCCTCTCCCTCTGCCTGCCTCTCTGCCTACTTGTAATCTCTCTCTGTCAAATAAATAAATAAAATCTTTAAAATAAAATAAAATAAAAGGTCATAGAAAGCATTAAAGGTGAAACCAGAATAATAACCAGAGTCTGCAGGCTCCAAGGGCAGGTCCTTCTGGGCCAAAGAAGAGAAAAGGTGTCACCCCACACTCGAGATCTTAGAATAGCTCCCTCTTCTCCATTTATTAGTAAGGATGCAAACCATGCACTATCAAAGACCAGGCTATTAGCTGTCACAATGCCGAAGATACTTGTTTGAGAAAAAATATGGAACATAACCAGTCTCCGCAGCCAGCAGCTCTCTGCACTTTCTATACTCAGTTGCATTATAAACCGTCATCAAATTATTTCATTTGGGTTAAGTAACCACAGATCCTTTACCTTTGCTAATCCCCAAATGCTTCCCAGATATTTGCTTCCCAATTAGCTCTAACCATAAAATGAAAAAAACAAAAACAAAAACAAAAAACAAACAAACAAACAAAAAGCAAAAAACAAAGCAGACACCACGAGATGTCATTATATGTCTATTCTATAGGATATCATTCTACAGGACAATAATCGATAGCCTAAAATATCCCAGGCCATTGGGATACATGGCACAGTAACTGGCAGGCAGAAAGGGCTAATAGATCTGCACCAAACACATAAAAGAAACTCCAGGTTTAAAAAAAAAAAAAAAGTACTCCAGATATATTTGTTGAGTGAATGAATGAATGACGTGCATGGCTTTGTACTCAGATGGTCCTTAATAGCTTCGTGACCACGGATCTCCACTTCATGAACCACTTTCCCAGGAGGAGCCGAGGATACCCAAGGTCATCATGGTAATTCCACGACCCACGTGGGTAGAAACTCTAGAACAATTTCTGGAACAGTCAGCAGTGAATGTAAATCACTTGCCTCCACGCCTCTAAAAAAGCAGATGCTTCAGAAGAAAAGGAGGGGCTCGGCAGAGTTTTACAATCAAAGTCAGCTGGAAGAGAAAGCAGGCCCCGTGGGTTTGCTCAACAGAATGTCGTGAGTGAGTGGAAGAACCAGAATGGAACCCAGATGCCCAGCGTCCTGCCCCGCTGTCTCCCGCAGTAACACAGACCCTCACATCATGAGTACGCGCCTTGGCAGCTCCCTTACCTGCAACACCGGTCCTTCCTACATCGTCAGTAACAAACTCACCTTTCTAGGGAAGCCCAAAACACCTCTTCTATAAATACTTTCTTGACTTCCAAGTCCTACTTAGAGTGGACATCCCAGCCCCCAGGTCCCATCTGACCCCCTACATAATCTCCATTCAGGGCGTGGAACGTTCCTTTGTAGGTGAGTTGACTTGCTAATGCACCCTGATATTCACAGGACTGAGAATTGTGAGGAAAACACGCGCAGTTCATCCGTGCATACACACGCGCTTGGGGAACATCCACTGAGTGAAGGAATGCACGAATGAATTAGAAAGGACTGATGCCAGGCACGGAGCGTTCTGAAGGTAGGATTATTTCCAAAGCAAAATTGGTGCCTTTACTCATATTAAAAATGTCACACCGGCTTGCAGCCACCTTTAGAATTCACGACACCAAAAAAAAAAAAAAAAAAAAAGCAAACGAACAAACAAACAAAACCCAGAAAGAAACAAAACAAAACCTTAATCAGGCTACCCTGGCACCGGAGCTCTGACATTCACTAACACCCTGGAGGAGCCGCAACGTGGTTTCCCGGGGCACTTAAAACATCACAATAACCCATTCACCTCCCTCTGTCCTCCCCGCCTCCCTTGGAGGGCAGGCAGCAAAAAAAAAAAAAAATGTCCATTCGAACCTCTCAAGCAAGCCGCTCCTGAGCAGCCCGTCAGAGCACCAGCTCTGGACGAGTGACACTCACCTTTCTTCGTCCTTAAAGATGAATTTCCGCAGCTTCAGATCCCGCAGCACCAGCCCCCCATCGTGGCAGTGGGCCACGGCCGAGGCGATCTGGTAGAACAGTCTGGCCGCCTCCTCTTCCCTCAGTTTCTTGCAGGTGCGGACAAACGAATGCATGTCCCCATAGCTTCGCTCAAAGAACACATAGGCTTTGGTCTCTCCCAGGATGATTTCGGTGATTTGGTTGATGTTGCTGTGGGCAGACAGGCAAAAGCACGGGGCCAGGGATTCCTGGTAGCAGCTTATATCGAACACCTAGGACAGGATTCACAACAAGACCAAGAGTCAGGGGCGCCTCGTAAACCACCGAATCACAGAATGGCACGGGCTTTTGAGGAGACAGAAGGCAGAGGGAACTTGGGACACAGACCACACTGGCCCTGCCTGTTCCCAGCTGTGTAATGTTGGATAAGCTGCTTGACCTCTCTGAGCTTCCAAGTCTTCATGTGTAAAATGGGCAAATGACACTTGACTTACACCGTTGGGAGGATTATAGGACAACATGGGGGCAAAAGCACTTTGCAAGATGTAACACGGGACACAAATGGTTAAGTCTTATTACTTTTTTTCTCTCTATCCCCATCCCCTGTTTATAAAAAACACTAAGGAAAAATCTAAGTGACCTACCCCAAGCTACACAGACAAAGCCTTGTTTTCCTTCCAAAAACCAAAACAGAACAGAGACGGACATCACTATACAACTGTAGCAATTGTGTACAACCTATTCTATGGTATGCAAGTGTGTCGTATAGCACTCCACAACATATTAGCAATTCACAGAGTAAATACGTAGGCTTTGCCTTAAGGTCCTCTAATTCAATACCCTCATTTCACAGATGTGGATATCGAAGCTCAGAGAACAAGTCGAATCGAGCCCCAGCGGCAGAGCTAGGAATAGGGCACACGGTCCGTAATAGGGAAGCAGACACGTTTCTCGATTCCCTCCACAGCTATCTAGCTCAATGAATCAGTTATGCAATGATTTTCTATGAATCAAAATTAGCCTGTGAAATGCCACCTCATTGTGGGGTTATTTAAAGAGAAAATCCATCCTCAATACCTTTTTGAAACCAACCTAAGAGGAATTAACACTGCAGAGAATCTTTGAGGTTATAAGAAAAAAGGCTTTCATTCATTTCAAGACCTCCACTAAATCGGAAATACAAATCCCTGGGTTTGGAATGTGGTTTCACTCTCTGCCTGGGAATGGAGGCACATGACTCTCTTCTGTGCCTGCGTGAGTGAGGGGCAGGCACGAGGTGCTTTGCTGGAAAGCCCTGCAGGCCAAGAAGGCTCCAGCAACGAACACTTAAAACGGTCCCCGTGCACCATCATTCAGCTTCTTAAATCTTCGTCATTAGTTGGAACATCCTCTCCCTCATCCTTAGTTTGCAGCCTGGCCTAGAAATCGCCCAACAGAGACTCTAATCCTGGTGTGGCCACCAATAATCTGGATAAGATGGATAAAGCACTCAGGGACCCCGGGCCTCCCTCCTCTTCCTAATTGGAGATGTGATTTAGAACCCGGTTGACCTTTTTGGGTCCGGATCCCACGTGGGAACCTGAGAAAAGCTCTGTCCCCTCTCCCAGGACAATGCCCGTTCTCTAAGGAATGCACAATACTGGATTCATTTTCGAGGGATTCACAGGCCTTCGGAAACCCGTCCAGGGACGCAGGCTGCCATCTGAGAGCCAGGATTGAAGAGAAGTCGCCCTCAGGTTCAAAAGCCTGAAGATATCTGTGAGTCAAAGGAGGACAGTAAGAGCCTCAGGAGGGCTGGTGCTAACCCAGGGCGAGGAAGCAAAGTAACGTTGTGAATGAACCATAATGAGGCATCTCAGGAAGGCGGCACAGCTGCTGCCACTATAACCTAGAATTTAAGAATGAATACTTCAACGTCTCCGGAGACCACAAATCACACCGTGATACTGTCAAATGATGACCTACGAGCCGTGACCTCAGAGGTCCGTTCAATTAGGAATCTGAAATGCCTGAGTCAACTCTAACACCCAGACTGCGGGCAGCAGAAATCTAGGAAAGCCTCAAAAATTTCACAGAGAGTAATAAACGTTTTGCAGTGGCTAATGTCAACACGCTGTGTTATATAACAGGGGAGGAGGGTGATGTGTTCTGAAGCACCAGGCTGCAGACTCTCTCTCCAGTGCTCCTGGAGTTACCATGCCTTATCATATACTTCCTCCTTCAAGTTGCGTTTAAAAAAAAAAAAAAGGTGGTTTTTACTCAGCACCTTCAGTCTGCTATTCTGTCCCACTGATGAAAAACTGAATGGACATAAAAATTAAAAAAAAAAAAAAATGCACGGCAGCTTCAAGAAATAGCCAGCACCCTCTGTAGGAGATCAAATTCCAAGATGGTGGACAGAGTATGAAAAATAAAACAAATACTTCTGTTCTCCCTAATGGGTAGGTACCAAACTTTCAGTAGCAGCTGTAACAGGCATTTATGGGGTTGGACTGATATTTAAACCATCATCTTCAAATGCAAAATCAAGCCATAAGCCTGGTTGCCAGCTTCTTTTAAATGTTTAATTTGGAGCCTTAGTAATATAATCTGGCAGTTGAGATAAGGCAGTAAGATTAGGCCATGATTAGTAGCATTTGCAAAAACAAAAAAATAAACAAAAAAACAAAAAGCAAAACCATGTGCCCATTATGCCAAGATAGTAATTATGTCCATGGGCACAGTAGCTCCCAGCATTTCATGATAAGTATAAGGTAAAGACCCCCTAAAGCTGCCTTCCTTCATTTGCCTAGCTTACAGTGGGCTCGGGGAGACAATGAACAGGCTTGATTGTCTTGGTTAAATGACCCCAAATAGTGTCCTGTAGAATTCCCTTCTATAGTCCTCTACAGGAATGGCATCTTTTCATTTGGTCTGTTTTTGCAAAGACTTTTTCCTTGGGTCAACACAGAGCTAGGAGACAGGAGCTCTGTATTCTGAGACAGCAAAAGGAACTTGATTCAACGTGTAGATTTCACAGTGCCTTGCAGTAAGCGGAGTTCACGCTGTGTATCTGAGGGAAGCTGCTGGAAGCAGCCTTATAAAAACCCCTTGGAGCTTCCTAGGATATACACAGCTATGCCTGCATACAAAGTCACCCACCCACATCACCCCTGGTAAAAAGGCAGGAAAACAGGCCGCCGTGTCTTAAAGGGATGACCTCTGCCAAGCAGAACAATGATACTGCACTTAAACCCACTGGCAGCCCCACAGTAATTGGTGAGGGGCTGATTCAATCTTTGCAAGAACTAAACCGGCAGATTAAGTACAGTTTCAGGCCAAAGAGCACGTCTACAAATGACACGGTGAGGTCAGCCCCAAGTGAAATATGTCTTGAAGAATCTGGAGGGAGAAAGAAAGAGCCAGGGCAGGTCGCCCTGCCTTTAAACAACAACAACAAAAAATACCAGTAAGATGCTCCTGCAGAATGTGAAGGCAGAGTCCCTCTACTTAAAAGCGTCTCCAGCTCTGGAGAAATACTAAAATGCTATACCCAAGTTAAGCAAAAGGAGGGAACACACTCACTGCTGGGGGACTGTGTGTATATCATAGGAGAGTAGCAGCTCTGTGGAATTCATTCATTTCAAAGGATGACTCCCCTATTGTGCAACCTTCTAGGTCTTCGGAGAATTCAATCCAGCTCGGAATAGCCTGCTGAATTTTGGTTAACAGGGCACAGTCACTTGCTCAGGATCTCAGTAACTTAGGAGAAGATGCAAAATACCAAATCCTCCGGAGAAGTGGAGGGCTGTATTTAAAGAGCCTCTGATTTCCCCCTGAGATCTGAACTGAGGAATTGCGAAACTGACTGAAGACCTCCACAAAACGCATTATTTACAATGCAAGACTCCAGCCCCCTACAAAATAAAGCAATCTGTGGTTAATGGTAAAAGTGCAATGTATTATCTGTAGCATAGCTGTGCAGGGCTCCTCACTCCTCACTACCCCCTGAAACCCCCCTCCCCCAAGAAAAACCAAGAGTGACCAAATGTAAAATTAAGTGATAATGAATTCTTGATCTGTGCCCAATGTCTGGGGAGCTGTATGCCTTACTCTATCCTTTTTTTTTTTCCCCCACTGTTCCCCTTCTCATTCCCTCATCTGGAGTGCGCACACAAAGACACACAGACACACCAGTCCCTGTTGGGGGTCAAAGACAAAAAGGAAACTGAAGTGCCCATCTCTGTATTAGCACTGCTAATCCCTGCAGCTCCAAACGCTGGCCTATAAACCATCCTGGCAAAGGTGTGTGCTGGGGGTGGGGGGCGCGAGGGGGGTGTTCAGGCACGGAAGTCTGGAGATGAGAAGAAACGAGACAGGAGAGGAAGACCCAGAGGACTCACTCTTTCCTACACCCAAAGGTGCGCCTGTGGCTTTGCTTTCCACCCCCCAAACCTCCTTCCAAGGCTGCAGGCAGCAGAGAGCTCTTTGTAAACTCCTTCCCCGCGCTGGGCCCCTGGCTCAGCCAGAGGGGACACCTTTGTGTGTCTCTTTTAAAGGGCACCTTCCGAACAAAGGTTTAACACCTGCACGCTTCTAAGAACAATGGCTGCGAAAGGAACCCAGTCATCAGTGCCTTCAAATTAGCGGGGGATTCCCTACTCCACGGTGGAAGGGGAGGGGGCTGGCTAGACCCAGGGAGAACCCCCTCGGGCAGCGGCACCCGGCCCTGCGCCGAGGCGCTCCACGAGCCTTCGGGAGAACGCGTGTGCGTGGCCCCCGCGCAGTCCCGCCGCCCTTCCGAGCCCCGGGCTCTCCCCGAAACGCCCCCGCCGCAGCCCGCCCCATTGTCTGCAACGCACTAAAAACTTCGCAACTAGTCGAACGTGAACAAATAAATAAACCCATTTAACGAGGCCACAGATCATTATCCCGCGAGCCTCCCTCCTCCGGGCTCCGGAGCTTGGCGACCTCCCGCCCCCTCCAAACGGCCGGCCGGGGAACCTTTTTAAAAGACAAAAAGCGAAAACAAGCCCCGGGCTTTTTACCTTGCACACCAGCTCCTCCCCACTGTGCAGATGCACGGCACGAAAAACGTGGTCTCCCTCCAGAGGTTCCAACAATAAGTATTTCCCGATGCAAGAAACGCAATGCGACAAGTTCGGAGTCTCGGGCGGGCTCGGGGAGCCGAGGTTCGGGCTGAAACTCTGGCTGGGTTCGGCGGACCTTATAGACGACAACTCTTCGAAATCCTGGGTTTTGTTCCGCGATCTCCCATATCTTGCTATTGTGATGGGGGTAGACCTGTGTATGTTCATGAGTGTGGGGATCGCACTCGGCAAACAAAAAACCCGCTGGAGAGATGAGTCGCCGGCGAGCGCGGCTGCAGGCGCCTCCGTGCCACGGATTTTAAAACGGAACGAGAGGGGAGGGGACGGGAAGGGGGCTACGTGGAGAAGAGAGTTGGAAGCCCCCAGATGGGCGCCGCCAGGCACCTTGTCGGCTCCGAGCCCGGCTCCCGGGGGTGCTCAGTCGGCAGGAATTCGGGTCCTTTTGTTACCCCAAAGCAGCCGGCGATTTGCAGAATCTCCGCACTTTTAGTTTCTCTCTCTTTCTTTCTCTCTTTCCAGCGCGGATCTAGACGAGCGACCAGATTGCTAAGGTGGGGAGCTGCAGCGCCAGGTCTCCCGAAGCGATCCCCACGCAGGCTTCCGAATCCCAGACGGGGCGGGGGAGCCCTGCTGTAGTTTACGCGACCCTCGCGCGGCGCGCGGCCGCAGCTCGGTCCCCACGCGTTAGAAACCAAACAAAAAGAAAAAGGAAATAAGCACGGGGCTACCGGCTCGCGCCGCACGGCACACAGAATCCGCGCTGCACCCCCTTTTTTGGTGGAAAGGGTGGGGGGCGTGGAAGGGGGGGGACGCCGGAGAGGGTAGTTACCTACGTTTTAACTGTAGATGGCGTCTGAGACTTTTCCAAGGATCGCAAGAGCTCTCCAAAATTTAAACAAACAGACAAAAAAAAAAAAAAAAAAAGGAAAAAAAAGAAAAAAGAATAGCAAGGGAGCATTTAACTTAGAGCGGTCAGCGCTGCCAACAAAAGATTGCAAAAGCTGGGCACAGAGTTGCGGCGCGGGCCGGGCGCAGGTACCGCGACAAAGCCCAGGTTGGCCCGCCGGGCGGAGGTCAGCACAGGCTCATGCTGCCGCTGCTCGCTCGTGCTCCAGATCGTCCTCCGAATAAAGCGAGAACTGCGGCCAGGGACGAGGGTAGATCCGTGGTCTCCGATGCCCCCGGCACGAGCTTCCGGGGGGGGTGGGGGTTCCTCCGGGCGCTGGAAGGGGATGAGCCCCCAGCCAACCTGCGGCGTTCCTTTCCCGCTCGATAACTGGATCTTGCCTTGGAATAATTTACAACCACTCCGTCTCCCCCGACCCTAAACCTAAATTGCCCGGTGGGGTTTGTTTTGGAGAAAATTGATGGCTTTTCTTCTTCGTCTTTTTTTTTTTTTCCTTTCTTCCCCAGAGGTAAGAAGAATGTGTATTTAAAATTGAAGGGGATGGCCGACGGTGCCCGAGGCCAATCCCCGAGCTCAGCACGCCCGCAACTCCCGGCGAGGCGGTATTAATAGTTACTTACGTGGCCGGGGATCTCGGAGCGAGCGGGGCCCTGTGTGCGCGTGTGTGCGCGCGCGCGCCTCGCTCGCGCTCCGTCTCCCCATTCAATGTCACCGACACATTTCCACGGAGCCTCCGCCCCCCCCCCCACCCGCAGCACCCGCGACTGGCTCAGCCCAGGGCCGGCCCCGCCCCACCCCCGCGCGGGCCCCCCTCATTGAGCCGGGCGCCCATCAATCAGCCCCGCCGCTGCCAGTCCTCGGGCGGCTCCCCCGCGCCCGCCGGCCGCTGCCACTGCCTTTGCAGCTCCCGGCCCCGGCGCGGGCGCGGGCGCGGGCGCCGGCCTCACGGCTCCCTGGCTCGGCAGCCGCGCAATATCCTTCCGCGGCCCGGGGCTGGGAGAGAGCGCACCCGCGACCGGGAGCGAGGGTCGCGGCACCTCCGCCAGCCTCGGACTGCGCGCCCGGCCGCAGCGGCTGAGCGGGAGTGGCGGGGCCGCAGCTGCCCGCGCGTCTCCCCGGAGCGGCTCCATCGGCGCTCGGGGTGCTTCTGGGTACCTAGTTCCTCTTCCTGGCGCGCTTCCCCGGAAAGCCGGGCATCCTGAGAGCACCGGGCCGCTGCGCTTCTGATGCTGCTCAGAGCCAGGAGCCCTTCCCTGCTGGTGATCCCTTGCATCAGCGGTGCTGCCTGTAGTTTCACAAAGTAGTTTCATTATCTCTCCCCAACACTCAAGTCCCCATTTAAAAAGAAAACAGTGGCTTGCTTTGGGTTGATACCGCCCTCCTGTTACCACCTCCCTAGCCCTCACTCTCCACCATCGGGGGCTTTGAGTGTTTTCAGCATGAAGACACCTTTTTAACTCAGACCGAATTTAATCACTAATTCTCCTGTCAGGGCAGTGCCCAGAGGACCTTGGTATCCATTGAAACAGACCCCCTCATGCACGCTTTCACGTGCGCTTGGCTCCCACCAAGCGCGGGCGGGGCTGTGCAAGATCTCGTCCGTTATCCACCCCCGTGCCGTTCCCCCACCCCGGTGCACACAGTACAACAAATGCTTTCAACGTGGAGAATCAGGTGCAGTTTCACAGGTCGCCCCTCCTGGTCAGTTACTCTCAACTTTCTGGGGAGGCTCCAGTCCTCTGGTTTGGACAGAAGCACCCCAGGCCAAGATCTTGAACTCCTCCAGAGGCTTGGGTCTCAAGGCCTGAAACTGGTATATCTTGGGAAACCAAAAGCAATATGGTTGTGGATGAACATCTTACAAAAAAAAGAAAAAAAAAAAGAGGAAAGAAAGAAAAAAGCAAGGGACTGGGAAAAGTGATTTAAAAGATTCTTGGAGTCCTCTGAGCTTCTATATGGACGTATGCATATTTTCTAACACAGGAGGGACAGGGGACCATACAATTTATTGTCCACAGTAGGACTGTTTTGAGTAGAAAGGGGACCTATTTATAATTATGTGCAGCTGAGTTACTCTAGAGATAAGAAGTTCCTGGAAGCTGGCCAGAGAGGCCATGGAGGAGTAGACAGAAGGCCACCACAGGGCCAGAGTTTGAAAAGAAGGTCAGGAAATGGCTTTGTGGGTCCTGGCACTTCTCACCATCGTAGTGCTCTCGCAAACCTACCTAGGACTCTGTCCCTGGCCCCATGGGAGTTCATGAGTTCTCGCAGACTATCACCATGACTGCCAAGCAAAGTCCTTTAATCCAGTTCTGTCGCCTGAAGACACTGGAGTGTTTGTGTCCGTCTCAGGAGCAGACCTGAAGCAGCCTCTGCAGATGGGTCAGAAAGGCACTGGCCTCCTCCGTTACAGTGGCCACCAAGACTGCTTTATTATAACGAGGGGCTGGAAGCATTGTCCCAGTCCCATCTGGGCCTCTGATTTCAAATGAAAATTGAGTCAAGACTTTTTTCCTCCCTGGGTCCCTGTTTCTTCAACTGTAAAATGAGAAGCGTAACACCCGCCCTGCTCAGCTCACGTGATTGCTTTAGAATTATATTTTCAATTCCAGGAAATCTATGCAGGCTTCCTATAAGCCAGGCCCTGTGCTGGTTGTTAAGGACCCACATATGAGTAAGATTTGGTCTCTGCCACCCAGGAGCTCAGAGTCTAGCCCCAGAGAAGGCATGGAAATACATCATTTCATTGCATAACAATGTGGCAATTAGAATATCAAGGGAGCATACAGGAAGAAACAACTTTTCCTGGACTTCAGGGAGTTTTCCCAGAAAATGTAATTCCTTTTTTTTTTTTTTTACCTTGAACTAATCCAGAGCAAATGTTTACTGAAGCCTACTATGTGCCAGACACTGGCTATGAAGATACAATGATATAGAAATATATATGTGCTGTCTTGGTGGGCCTTGGAAAAATTCTATGAGCCATAAGATAATATGAATAAGAGATCCTCGTGGACATTTCAGGCAGAAAGAAAAATGTTCAGAAGCAAAGGAGTGGGGGAGTGGGATCCTCTGAAATCTCTAGTTGACTCACCACGCTTCAGTATTGGCAGTTTGGGAGCAGGGGCCAGGCCTGCAGCTGGCCAGATGGGTTGAAATTAGAATGCCAAGGGACCGGAAGGCCATCTAGAGACAATGCTCTTCTTGGTAGCGGGGATATACAGCGTCAAATCTGGCGATAAACTGAGAAGTGGCAGGGTCTGATTGGGGTTTTAGAAAAATCAGGCTGCAGATCATGTGCATGCTTTCCAGAACATTCCAGCGAGCTTCCCAGGAAAGAGAGAGCTCTGTAGCTAGAGAGATCAAGAAAATTATATACTGATAGTGGTGTGGAACTGATGCTTACATGACTGATAGTGTATTTATTACTTCTGATATGAAGTATGCAGTGACTACTTCCTCCTCATTTTCCAAGGCCAGGTTCATGTCCTTTGGAAGTTACTGCCATACACGGTAAATTAGATAATTATACCAAGTGTTTTCAACATTCTTATGCTTATTAACAGTCCTCCTGGTCAGATGGGGGCGGGGGGGAAGCAAGTAGTGAGAAGATCTAGGTGGGACTTCTCATTCACGCACTATTTAGCCAGATGGCCTTGGATGAATTTAGAATATCTTAACTATACAGTAAAATTATTATCTAACACATGAAAATTCTGGAAGATGTGTATAAGGCAACAAGTATAATGTCTTGCAGGTAGTGGAGTTATTATTATTATTTCTATTCCTACTTTTATTATGATTAGAATATACATCTGCAGAGCAATCCAGCATGCAATGATTAATAATAGTAATAATAGATACGGGCGCCTGCATGGCTCCATCAGTTAAACATCTGCCGTCAGCTCAGGTCGTGATCTCAGAGTCCTGGGATCCAACCCCTGATTGGGCTCCCTGCTCAGGGAGGGTCTGCTTCTCCCTCTCCCTGGGCCCCTGCCAGCTGCTCATGCTCTCTCTCTCAAATAAATAAATAAAATTGTCTTAAAAATGGGAATAATTGATAAAATAGATAAAATGCCTAGAGTATCAGAAAGATGTGTGGGAGCTGTTAAACATACAGTGGTAGGAATGGCTACATACCATATGTAGCTATGATTAAAAAAAAAAAAACCGGTAATTTAGAGAAGGGAGGCCCTTGTTAACCCATCTACTTTAATCCAGACTGGATCAAATCCAGTCGTCTTAGTTTATTAGCCTGCTGTGCATGCTTTCCAGAATATTCTCCATTTTGCAATGAATTTAACTGCCCACTCCTTTATGTCAAGGCTCATTAGTTCATCCATTTAGTAAGCATGTAGTAGTAAATACCTGAGAGGTGTGAATTCTTAAGCTAAGGGCTGTGTTTATTAACTCGATCAATGGTTTTTGAAAACAATTCCTAAGATGACTGTATCACTTCAAGTCTACCAAAGGTGATGACCTTCAGCTTTCTTAAGCAGCTCATACAGCAAAACCTAGCTAGGCTCAAAAATTTGTGACCAACTTCCAGGACAAATTGTAGAGAATGCACCTTATGCCGATGTTCAGACTGTGGACCCCATGACTTCAGAACAGTCTGTTTCCATTGAGGTCTCTGTGAATGACAGCCCTGGAGGCGTTCAGAGCAGTTTTCCCAGCTGGATGTGGACTGTGGAGTGTGGAGTTTAGACTCATGGGGCTGGAATTCAAGAAGTAGACCACTCGAACTCCTACTCTCATCTGTTCTTTGTGTAAGGAGGAAGGGGAATATCCAGGGAAGAAGGTGCACTTGTCCACTGCTGTACCCACTGGAGAAGCATTTCGCCAGGTTTCCAGTGACCCTAGGGTTTAAGTGCAGTCGGGGCTGGGAGATACATTTTCAGTGGCAATGCGGCCTGTGGTTTGCTTCTAGGTTCTATGCCATAAATTGCCCCATTACTTTGGAATCTTCTCAATTACTAACTTTAATGTTAGTTATATTTAATTATGCCTTTTGAGTATGACTTTCTTTCTCTCTGGTTCTTACACAATGCTTCAAAATGAGTATCATTATCCTCGCTTTACAGATGAAGGAACCAGGACCCAGATAGATCAATTAATTTTTTTCCATGGTGACCGTGCAGGGGTGTGTGTGTGTGTGTGTGTGTGTGTGCATGTGTGTGTGTTGGGGAGGAAGAGGAGCAGGGCGATGAGTTCCTTCTGAAACTCTGATGTTTTACTACATCATGTTGCCTGTCATCAGGCATTCTAGAGAGTTCTAAACCTTTGGGTTGAATGGCCAACTCAAAACCTTCCCATAATGTGACTTCTTTTCTCAATTTTTTTTAAGCCACTCATGCCCAGAAAGCGGTTGTTTATTTACAAGATGATTCCTAGGAGTGCCTGTTAAAAGGTGACTTCTTGGGGCACCCAGGCAACTCAGTGATTTAAGTGTCCATCTCAATCTCAGCTCAGGTCTTGATCTCAGGGTCATGAGTTTTTTTAAAAAAATACATACAAATAAATTAATAAAAAGTGACTTCTTGTTCATTTTATCACGGCAAGGTAAGGGATGTGTTTTTCTTTTTGGATAAATGGTCCAATGTATAAACACTAAAGAAATTGCCATGTAGGAAACATTTTCCTCCCAAGCCGTGGTTTTGTAAGCTCTTCTTCTCACACAGGAAAATAGCTCTGAGTCCTCAACAGTGAAATGAGCAGAAGAGAAGTGTTACTGATATTCACATTAAGAGGAGGGTAGGAACTCCAGCTTCTGTGAATTTTCTGGGTCTTGCCGATGGTCTACGATCCTATTACCCATTGTTGAGCAGCAAACAGAAAAGTGAAAGCAGGTAAAATAAACCGACCCCTCCAGGAGGTGGTCTCCATTTACAAGTCATTAGAGTGCTAGGTTTCTGTCCAGAGGAACTCAGCCTGAAGCTGTTACGGTAAATCCTGGGTGTGTTTCCATACAGGATAGGAGGAGGCCCCACAGGCTGGAGGGCTCTGAAGGGAACTTAACTTTCCTTCCCTTCTCGGCGTAAAGGTAATAATACTTTGCTGAGAGAGGGAAGAGGAGAAATAAGATGATTGCCTCAGTCCCCCTCCAGCTTTTAAGATCCAAATTTCAGTGGCGGGGGCGGGGGGGGGGAGGCGGGGCGGGGAGGGGGACACAGGCTGGTCACCAGGAGACCAATGTCCGAACAATGGTGCATTGAGTTTTCTTCCCATTTGGGCTCCAATTCAGCCAATTAACAACATGGCCTTGGATGGCCCTGATTGCTCAGATTCAGGTTCCTAAGAATTAACATGTGCAACAGGCTTGCCCACTTAGAGACCAGCTTACAGATTTGTCCCCTTCAATCCTCACAGCGCCTCCATAAGGAGATTTTATTATCAGCTCTGGAAGAAGAAAGTAAGTCTCAAGGAACAGAAATTGCCGGGGACTAAGCCCCAAACCAGTCCTTCTGATGGCACAGCCTGCGTGTGCTCTGTGATGCAGCTCTGCTTCCCACCGCGGCTCCTTCCTTTTGTCCCTTTTCCTCCTCTGTGCGCCTCCTCTCTCTTCTTCCGACTTTGTGCACGTATTATCTTAAATTTAAAGCCCTTTTTGGATCCTATGGTGTGGGTCCTTGCATGGGATTTCATGTGATGAAAACCAGAAAGTTGCAGCCGAGGAAAGTATGTCTGAACAGAATAGCGATAGAAGAGCAGTTTGCACCTTGCGAGCCCTGGATTGTTGCCAGGTGAGTTTGGAGCAGAGCACGCCGGGCGCTGGGGACTGAGCCCCACGTGGGGAAGTCCACTCAGCAGACTCCGGGGTGCGGGGTGGGAACATGATATATCTCATGCTTGTCCATGGGTTTCGCTTTCAAATATGCATGAATGCTTTGGTGGTTAATAAAATATAAAATGTAAACAAATCACCGACTTCATAATACATTTTTTCTAGGTAGGCAATTAAAAATTATCTCAGCGTCCTTGCTATCTCTGGAGAAAACATGAAATTTTATCTCCTTCGCCGTGGGTCCCGGAACTTGAAGGCTGAGGCTTGCTCGACCCTGGATGGTTGGTTCCTGACAATTCACCCGACATTGAGAAAATGATGGCGCAGGGTCCTGAGCCTGTACATTGGAGGAAAGGTTGCTGAAATAAAGTCCCTTATAAATGTGAGTGGTGCCCCAGGACCTAGGGGTCATTCTGTTCATTTGCATGATAAAAGATCCTGCTAATAAATATGACTTTTAGGGGGTTTTGCCACAGGGAAGTAAGCCACTTTCTCTGTGGGCCCCAGGGTTGCTCAATGACCACAAGGCTTGATCCCTGACAGACTTGAGGAAACAGCCTCTGGGAAAGAGCTCAGTGCAAAAGTCAAACGACTGTCCCTCAGCAGGCAGGTCCAGAAGACATTGAGTGAGCCCTTATTTAGAGCTTCAGGAGCTCTGTGGCCTTCGGTCAGTTCCAGGACATCCCTAACCCTTAGTTTTTTGCTTCTTTAAAATGGCCGCCATCATGAGGGTTCAGTGATGTGGATGACGTGCTCAGGTTGGCCCTTACTTACCACAAAGCTACCACCACCGTCACTACTCAGTCCTGCCAGGCCCCCTTCCCCTCCCCCTTCACTTGCTCCCCTGCTTCTCTCCTGCCTCCTCCGCTTGCTTGCCCTTACTGACCCTGCCCTGGGCAATACCCTTGAAGGTAAACTAAGGCCCCCCGCCTCCCCTTGAGCTGCTGTCAGCCTGGTGAGGAGAGACAGCACATCAGGGACTGGTGTAAAGACCAAAGGCACCGCTGGGAATCCCAGTCCAAAGTTCAATTTGGTTTCCATTGGCTGGGCCCATTCCTTTTCTTAACGTTCACTAAAATTCCTCAGGTAAAAGTGACAAAGGATCACATTTTGAAAATCCTTTACGTAGCTCATCATCTTCTGTCCTTGCAGGGCCCCTTCCTCTGTCCTCTCAGAGGAAAAAAAAAAAAAAAAAGGCCCTGACATATGTCAGGAGGCCTTATCTCCAGATGACAAGAAAGAGTCAGACCCTGGTGTCATTCATGCAGCCTGCTGGACTCAGGAATGGGGCTATTTCAAAGGTAGGGACAATCCCAGAAGGATGTGAATCAACTTTCAGGCTAGAGGAGGCTTCCTTTGTGATTTATGTAACCAGGGTCCCAACTAAGAAAGAAGGGTAAAGATCTTGTCTCAGGTACAAAACGGAAAGGAACACCAAAAACCTCAGTAATCAAGAGAAATAGTACTTTAAAGCAATATTTAAAAAAAAAATAAATAAAAATCAAGGGAAAAAAATCCACAATGAAAAATACGTCCAGATTTTAAAGAAAGAATAAATCAGAGTCTGTGATGTTTCCTTTTGCCTCAGGCTCCAAAAAGGCTTCTCTGGCCCTCTTACTGATCTGGGCTTTCCCGAGGGGAGGGAAGAAAAGGTAGAAGGAAATGAGTAGCTTTTTCTGTGTTTAGTTTATAACCAGCTCTTTGCAAACACTATCTCCTATTTTCCTCAAGAGCCCAGTGTAAAATAGGCATGATTAATCACATTTCAAAGAAAGGAAAGGGAAGAGGTGTTCTTGTTGGCTAGTACAGGGTAGAGAGAGAATTCAAATTCAGACGAGGCCGAGCCCACGGCTTCTGACTTTTCCACACCACTGTGGACCCACTCAGCCTGCTGAAGCCCTTGATTGTGCTCTTGTCAAAAGACAGTGTATTCGTCTGCTCCGGCAACCATAACCAAATTGCACTGACTAGGTGGCTTCGGCGACAGAATTTCGTTTTCTCGCAGTTGTAGAGACTGGAAGTCTAAGATCAAGGTGTTGGCTAAGTTGGTTTCTCCTGAGACCTCCTCCTGACAGGGTCACTTTCCCCCTATGTCTCCTTGTGGCCTTTTTCTCAGTGTATGTGCGTTCCTGGTGCCTCTCTCTCTTTTTCTCCTCCTCCCCCTGCTCCCCCTCCTCCCCCTCCTCTTCCTCCCCCTCCCCCTCCCCCTTCTTCTTCTTCTTCTTCTTCTTCTTTTCTTTTTATTATGTTAGTCACCACACAGTACACTATTAGTTTTTGATGTAGCATTTCATGATTCATTGTTTGTGTATAACACCCGTGCTCCATGCAATACGTGCCCTCCTTAATACCCACCACCATACTCACCCTGCCCCTTCCCCCACCCCTCTGAAACCCTTAGTCTGTTTCCCAGAGTCCACAGTCTCTCATGGTACGTCTCCCCTTCTGACTCCCCGCCCTTCATTTTCCCCTTCCTTCTCCTAATGTCCGCCATGCTACTCCTTATGACCCAATTTTGCATCCACATGGACAGAATTGGAGGAGTTTATGCTGAGTGAAATAAGTTAAGCCAAGAAAGTGAATTTTCTTCTTCTTCTTTTATACATTTGTATTATCTATCCCTGCATTACAACAGCTCCTCAAAGCTTCTGTTTCCAAGGTCACTATGGTGTTACTGGCAGGATTCAGGCCCTTATATGTTGGCCTGAAGGTCTTATTTCTTCAGTTGATGTTGACTGGAAACCATTCTCAGTTCTTGGCCACTGGCCTCTCCGTAGAGTAGTTCATAGTATGGCAGCTTGCTTCATTAGAGCAAGTATTTGAGAAGGGCTAGACAGAGGAGACAAGCCTGACGGAAGCTACAACCTTTTTTAGTCTAATCTTGGAAGTGGCATCCCATATCACTTGGCCATATTCTACTCATTAGAAGCAAACTGCCAGGGCCACCCCAAAAAGATAGAAGAGGGTTACACAAGAATGTGAATACCAGGGGGCAGGGATGATTGGGAGCCATTTTATTTATTTTATTTATTTTTTAAAAGATTTTATTTATTCACTTGAGATAGAGAAAGAGAAAGAGAGAGAAGAGAGAGAATGCACAAACGGGGTAAGAGGCAGAGGGAGAAGCAGGCTCCCTGCTGAGCAATGAGCCTGACAAGGGGCTTCATCCCGGGAACCTGAGATCATGACCTGAGCTGAAGCAGATGCTTAACCAACTGAGCCACCCAGGCACCCCATGGAAGTGGTCTGCCTTGGTGTTCTCTGGGGTGATATATCAGAATCTTGGGATAGAGATTATTATGTTTAACTGGAAGGGGTAAAAGCTAAAAGGTGTTGACCCACACTGGTAGAACGGATATCCTTCTAATATCCAAGGATTTCTCCCTCTGACACGATGACTCCGTGGCTAGGTAATGAGACATCTCAGCTTCTCCGTCCCCTACTAACTTGATCTACCTGGAGACACATGAACATTTCTCTGGATTCTAAGAATGGGCAGACAATGCCCCAATCTGGAGACATGGAGGTCCTTGAGACTTAGGGGCATATTTTATATCCCTCTATACTCATAGTGCTAGAACAGCGATGGACACATGTTGGCTATTATCATTGTGTTCTGGGTAAGTCAATCTACGAGTGATGTTCTCTTAGAAATCTAGTGTTATGAAAAGAGCCTGGGCCTCGAAGTGGGGCAGAGGGACCTGGGATTGACCCAAATCAGTCTGTGCCTCTATACATCTGTCCCCATCCAGGACGTGCTGTTTGTGCTTGAGCGAAAGGGGCTGCACGGTGTCACCCAGTCTTCAACTACTTTATGGATGTTTCTAAATGATTGCTTTTTAAGTCCACATTTCACAACTAAAATGATTCCATTGTGTTCTGAAAATCTCCTTAATTGAATGTTCTCTTTGTCAACCCAATAAACTGCCAGTTTTGCAATAAGATTCCCCTGGCACCTTTCCTGGGAGGTTTAGTGTGAGAAATTCACTCACATAACAAGAAATATAGTAACAAATGTCTGTCCATTAGCTCAGTTCTGTTGATGGATAACTTTCTATGTGTCAAGCATCGTGCTAGCTGCTGGGTTGAGCACAGTGGATCATATAGGAACTCTCAGTTTAATGGCAGAAGCTTCTCATACACTGTCCTGTTTTCCCATCTGAGATTTTTCATTTTTTTCTATCACACTTTTACTTGGTCCATAAATCACCAAGATTTTCTTGCACACATGAAGTAACACAGTAGGAAGATAAATGTGCCAGCTAAAGATGGCCACACATTTTTGACACTCCCCTTGCTGAGAGGCAAAGTTCATTCCCCTCCCCTTGAATGTGGACTGGTCAGACTCCATAGATCAATACAGAATGGTGGATATTATGTGTGACCTGACCCAGGGCTTACCTTTGAAAAGACTGGAGGCTTCCTCCTTGGGCTCTTGGAGCCCTGAGCTACCATGCATTAAGTCCCATTGACTATTCTGCTGAAGAAACCACACAGAAAGGCCCTACAGACTACTTGTAGAGGAAAGGACCCCAGTGGAACCAAGCCTTCCAACAAACCTTGAAGAATCTCCAGACACAAGAATGAAACTGACTTGACTCTTCCACACCAGAGCAGTACCCAAGAGAGTACCACAGAGATGCCCCAGTTACGCCATCTTTCCAAATCCCTGACCCACAAAAACGTGGTCTAATAAAATTGTGGTGGTTTTATAGCGTTAAGTATCAGTTTAGTTTTTTTACTCAGTAATAGAAAACCAGAACAATGTAGTATAGTCATCTTATGCAGCCGGCTAAAGCAATTTCCCGGACGACTTATCCATAGGAGTAAAAAAAACAGAAAACAAACAAACAAACCAAAACCAAAAACAAACAAACAAACAAAAAATTCCCACAAAACAAAATTAAAAAATGATAATGAGAGAATATTTGCTAAATAGGCTGAATGAATCTTAGGCTCCCCTTCTGACAGATCTGCTAAGGAAATATCTTCTTTCCTGATGTGCACAACATCAATTAACAATGATTTTATAATGAATTCTGATTAATCTGTCATGTTTGTAGGAAGTGAACATGACTTTCTCAGGGGATCAGGAACTCTCTGAGGGCAAGGACCAGTCTTCCTCTCTTTCTTCCTCCTTGTCGCAGTGTTGGGTACATCTGCAAGTCAAGAGAGTGAAACTCCATCAAGACAACCATGATTGCTTTGGTCTAGAGGCTTTAGAATTCATCCAGCCCTTAGAAGAGCCTTGACACCATTCAGGGAACCTCGCATCTGCTCTTGCTCTGCCCCTAATTTATCAGGGGTCTGTGATCCAGACGGTTTTTCTCCCTAAAGCTTTGTTGCCTCATCTGTAACATAGGACATGAAATTAAATGATACTCAAGTCCCTTCTTTGTCTAACAGTCTGTATTCCAACCAGGAGTTTTTAATCATTCATTTTTCAAACCTTGGTAACCTAGCTGCCACAGAAAACGTCCCTAGGTCATGGAAAGCAGCACATGTTTCTTGGAGAATGAAGAGAACCTGTTCCTTTCTTTAGGGATTTGCATACTCAGGAGAATATAGATAAAGTAGGATGATTCCTTTCTCCTAATTCGAGTAAGTTCAGCATTTTACAGCAAAAGTTTCGCATGGAGATGGGCACAGTAGTTGCCATGGGGGTCGGGGCAGAGAAGCCGCAACTGCCGTAGCATGAAGACTCTCCCCGAAATCCCCTTCTCGATGTTCAGAAATTACCAATATTTGTAGTACTAACTAATATTTTCTAATAGTGATAAATACGACTTATTTTTAAGTCATTCTGTGCAATGCAATAATTTTCCAGTAAACCGATGCTCCTAGTCTTGACTTTGTGGAATGCCCTCTCATCTTCGTAAATCTTGCTAGGATGCATCTTGAGTGCCATATCTTTCAGGAGTTCTCAGGTAGAATTAAGAGTCTCTACACTGTGCACAGCTCTATCTTAGCCAAGCCGTATTTCATCGAGATGACCTCTGCATCTATTCCTATTTTTGACTCGTCAGTTCCTTGAAAGCATGGATTACATCTTACTCATGGTTGCGTCTATAAGGTTTACTCAGTGCCTGCGCGTTATAACTGATGGACCCAGCGCTTGCCCACTGTCACAGTTTATAAAGGGTGTTCTTTATGCTCCCCATTAAACAACTGAAAGTGACTTTCTTAAGATCACCTAGCCACACACAGAGGGGGCCCCACACAGAGGCTTGCTAATATTCTTCCCCACATCCTGAGAATTTGGGACTTCTCCCTGGTGGAAGGGAGACAGCTCGAGCCCTGTCCTCCCCATGGATACGTAGCCTTTGTTTTCAGTGTCTGGGAAATGCCCCAGGATTCCCTGCTGCGTTACCCCGGGAGACTGTTGCTCAATCCCAGCAGCTGTTCTGGAGGAAAAGAAAAAGCAGACATTCTGAATGTATCATACATACAATGCAATATTGAATTGAAGATCGCTAATGAGCGAGAACTCTTTTATTGTGCAGTCTACTTCCAGTGAGGTCTAGCTCTTAATTTTCAGTGGGCGTAGCAGGAAGTGCTAGTATGTAAAAAAAATAAATAAATAAAATATATATATTACTAATACTGTTGCCATATAAAACAATATTTGGCCAAGATGGTTAAGATATGATTCAGTCCTTGTTCATCAAGTTGCTAAATATTATCCAGTGAGTGGAGTCAACCATATGGCATAACTGAGTTTCCTCGGGAGGCTGGGTAAAATATTGTGTTGGATATAGAATTTGGACTTGGGCAGGTCTCCGGTGGATCGAGCCTGGATCAAGCTGCAGACTGCTAATTCCATGAAGATGAGAGACTAAAGACATGCAGAGACTAAAATGCACATGCAAATGGAAAAAGCACAGCCCGGCATGGATCGCTCTATGAGGCCGTTGCTCTCAGACGCTGATGAGGAGTGGGCAGAGCCACACATCTAGACACAGATGCAATCTTGAAAGAAAAATGTGTGTGGGCAAGCACAGTACCAGCTGGGAAAGTCTAAATGACTGAAACCTATGACTCAGAAATCTTAAATTGCCTTAAAATTAATGAAGCTCTGCGGGGAGGACTCAGTTCATTCATGCCCTTAGCTTGCAAGCTTAAAAGCTTGCAGAAGGGGCCATTGTCCGAAGTCTGGAAGGTCAGACCCCAAGGAGAAAACCAGCCTTCCACGGAGAGGTGGTCTGGGATCCAGGTCCGGAAACGCTGGCTGCAGGGGCAGCTGAGCTGGGGCTCATTCTTCCCACAGGCTGAGGGACCTTGGGCAAGTGATACTCTCTCAGGGGACCTGAGAGATTTTTGCACCTGTAAAATGAAAAGGAGAGATCAGAAGATTTCTAAATGTTCATCAGCTTTGATACTCTGATTAGCCAGGGTCCCAGTAAGGAATAGAATTTGATCCAGATGGTTCACAGGAAGGGAATTTTTAGGACAGGGACCCCTTATAGATGTGTGTGCCAGGCGAACAAAGAAGGCAGAGTGAGTTAGGTGCCCCGAGACTAGGGAAGGACCACTAGAGAGTAAGCAGGAGGCAGTCCCTCCCACGGCCAAAGGACGAAAGGAAAACAGGGTTCCTGGAGCCAGATGAAACTGGAACTCTGGAGGACACCCACCAGGAACTTGGGAGGGGGTGACCAGGTGGGAGCTCCAGTCCAGAGGGTCACACAGCCCCTCCCAGACACACAATACTGACTCCAGGAGGGAGCAGAGAAGAAATTACCAGAATTGTGTCTTATCCTCTTCCTGGTCCAGTTTGCCACCAGTGCCTCTCGTGTCTCAGACCCGATGATACCAGGCAACGGAGCTCATGTTAAACAGGCCACAGGATCTGGCCTCCTGTGGCACAGAGAACTGAAAAGAAGGGTGGAGAATACATCCGGACAGGGTGAAAACAAAAATACCAGCACCTATTTTCTGACTTTACGCGTGTCATTCTGCTTCTACCGGAGGCAAAAAAGGCAGAACACATTTCTTCTTCCTGGAGCTACTGAAGGACAATTCTCAAGTGACAGAGTTCTGGAGGGCGGGGACCAGGTTTGGCTTCCTTTCTTCACCCAAGGGGAATCTATCACATTGTTTGGCACATGGCGGACAATCAGGAAATATGTGTTGAATCAAAGGCAGATCAGCAGTTCGCATTTATCAACAGCTACGAGTGCACAGAGCACGATGCCGGTGGGTGCTCTGTTAATATCTGTTGAATGAATAATGAATGTGTAGGTTCAAAACAAATTACGTAATCTTTCGGATGAAAGGTTCTGCAAACCTCAGGCAAACCCCTGGTATTTTTGTTCTCAGAGTTGTTTCGACAATGATTTATGGTTGTCATTGCACAATCCGTGTAAATTTCCTGGACTGTGAAAATGGGCGCCACAGCGTGAGGCTCAGTGATGTCATCAATTAATAAGCAAGAGTGGGCTTAAAGGAGAC
Organism: Mustela putorius furo; assembly: GCF_011764305.1. Classification (NCBI taxonomy): domain Eukaryota; kingdom Metazoa; phylum Chordata; class Mammalia; order Carnivora; family Mustelidae; genus Mustela; species Mustela putorius. The sequence continues at coordinate 3,324,024 of NW_025421485.1, forward strand.
ATGTCCTGCCTACTGTCAGGGCTGAGCTTTTTGAGCAGGAGTGCTTATAAGAGAGGGATGCCCGGTGCATTCAAACCCATATGACATCCCCTCCAGATATGTAGATGTTCTAACGGAGGGATGGTCTTCAGAGTCGGACAAGCCGAAGACGGACACCGGGCTATGCCATCTCTCGGCTTTCTGACTTGAGACGAGTAGTTGACCCAGTGAGCCACAGTGTACATCAAATTTCTGTCGAATGAGGTGCGTTTACCCACGCAGGGACATGATGTGTGACAGGCACCTAGGAAGGAACCCGCAGAAAATAGATGTTCACCCTCTCTCAGTTCCAGTTTTCTAGCATCAGCAATTTCCTTGGAGTCGATGTGAGGTACCGACCAAGAAAGAGAAAATGTGTTTTCTGCATCGCTATGAATAAGATCTTTATTTATTTTTCTTTTAAAGATTTTATTTATTTATTTGACACAGAGAGAGATCACGAGTAGGCAGAGAGGCAGGTAGAGAGAGAGAGAAAGGGGAAAGCAGGCTCCCCGCTGAGCAGAGAGCCCGATGCGGGGCTCCATCCCAGGACCCTGCGATCATGACCTGAGCTGAAGGCAGAGGCTTAACCCTCTGAGCCACCCAGGTGCCTCCTGAATATGATATTTAAAAGAGAAAGGAAGAAGCATGAAGAGATAGTAAAAGTTACAGACTTATTATTACTTCTTCGTGTTTAGGGACTGATGTTCACATGCATCCCTTAGCATATAGAACATCAACAGAGCTATGGGCAATTCTCGTTAGTGTTTGTTTAACTCATGCGCAGACACAATTGTCTGCAGAGCCCACAACCTTTCCCGGACCCGTCCTCTATCGTTCTCCCGCTGGTGGTTGACACTCCAGATGCCTTTTCCCCCAGCCTTCCTTGCGACGGAGCCAGGCCATACGGTATATTCTTGACCAGTGGAACTGAGGAAAGCATTCTTGAGAAAACTTCCCGAAAGATTTTCCTCCCACTCTGGTAAAAAGAGTGCTTCACTTGTGAAGTGCTTCACAAGCCCTTCTCTTGTCTTGAAATTAATGTGTAAGGATGTGATGCTTGAGGCTTTACCAGCATCTCCTGACCACAAAAAGAAAGCCAAGACCGGACCGTGGGGCTTAGAATAAAAAATGGACTTTGGGTCTTCCTCCGCAGTTCCTGGCACACAGCTCCTAAAACCCTTGTAACTTCCTATACAAGAGCCAAAGGGGCACCTCTGTTAGAATATTTTGTTTTGTCATCCCGTTCCTGAAATAGCTACCACAGCAATAAAGGTGAAATGGGTGACTTTGGTTGTTTGTAACAAGCCCCTTTCAATTACAGCTGAGTTTATGTTGATGAGGTGATTTTTGGAAACTCCCCAGGATATGTGGGGAGGGAGGCAGTTGCCAGGGAAACCGGCCAGGATTAGAGGGTTTCAGCTCCACCCCCAACCTCCGGGGAGGGGAGAGGGGCTGGAGACTGAGTTCACCTCTAATAGCCATGTTTTAATCACTTATACCTATGTGATCATAAAGACCCAGGTGGATGCAGAGAATTCCAGGTTGGGGAACCATCTGTGGACTGGAGCAGGGTGTACCCCAGACTCCATCAGGACAGAAACTCCTGTGCTCAGGACCCTTGTAGACCTTACCCTATGTTTCTTTTCATCTGGCTAGTCAGTGATATCCTTTAATACACTTTGTAATAAATGGGTAATCTAGTTACTAAACTGGTTTCCTGAGTTCTGTGAGTCACTCCAGCAAATTAAATTGAACCCTGGGAGGGGGTTGTAAGAACCTCTGATTTATAGCCTAATCTGTCAGAAGCACAGGTGACTACCAGCTTTGGGGTTGGGGTGTGTGTGTTGGGCAATCTTGGGGGACAGAGCCTTGAACCCGTGGAATCCAACGACACCATCTCCGGGTCAGAATTGAGTTCAGTGGTAGGGACATTCAGTTAGCGTCACAGTATTGCCTGATGCATGGAAAATCTACATTTCTAGTGTCACAATGGAGTTGGGCTGGGGTAGAGTCCTGGGAGCAAAGGAAACATACCCCAGGGGTGTTGTTTTTTCCTCTGCAGAAGAACCAGAGAGAAGCTGGTCTACGCCTTGCTTCATTCCTGCGTTCTGTTCCGAGCTGCCTAAAGCACTCTGACAGAGAAGTTCTCTTTTCAGATCTGTTTTGGAGGAATAATTGAGTTCCTGTGCTTCTGCTTCCCTTCTCCAGTGGCGAATTAAAAGCCTAAAGGTTAGACATCACACGTTAGGTGTTTTTGATCCTTCTATCCACTTACTACTGATCCATTCAAAGAACCAATCATTGTTTGTTCAACCAACTCGGTATGTATTCAAGACATACCGACTTCAATCTGGGGGTTGACTTCTGCGGGTCTTCTCTCTGCTCTAGCGTTACCACTCAGAGGAAGTCTTCCTGAGATGCCCATACCCCCCAAAGGCCCTTCCTTGGTGCATCGTTAGCAGTCAGCCATGACACCCTTTTTGGCATTTGTCGTATTATAGTGACATGATTTGTTTGTACATCTTTCAGACTGGAATATACTTCTCCTAAATGTAGCAACAACCCTGGCCCACTCCCTCCCTTTCTTCTTTCCTTCCTTCTTGGTTCCTTTCCTTTTCTCCTCCTCCTCTGTTTCTTCTACTCTGTGCTCAGAGTATTGCAAAGTTCTTGGCCATCAATGAGTATTTTGTTCAAAACTCTTTGTAGACCAGAATTGAACTGGATACCATGAGAAACACAGAAGAATAACACAGTTGGTAATTAAGGGCAGAGACGGTGCTTTTTAACTTTGTAATCCTATCGCATGACCCAGAAAAAGTGCTTAGCACATGTTTGCTGAATAAAAAAATTGGACTCAAGGAGAACTGACGTGACAAAACTGATATAAGAACTATTTTGGATATGAGTTAATGTTACCTCATGTAGCATTAGGTAATAGTGATGTTTCATAAATATGCATTAAATAGATAATGTATGCCTTTAATGCATCCAGAATTTAAAATTAAAAATTTCATGTGTTGTGAATTATCACTCTAACCTGATAGGTCATATTTTTGCCTCATTTTGTGCACAGTTTATTCTTTCTCTGATGATTTAAATTATTGGCTTCATTCATATGTTAAGTACACATAGGTAAAATGGATCAGTTTCTGGAATCCTTATTTTTTTAGCTTGCACCTTACAACAATGCCACACTGTTTCCATCTGGATGCATCTGTGAATGCGTGTATCGCACATTTGTCTTCCTTTAATTTCCAGAATTTTTCAGTAATTCCTAGAAACTTCAGGATCCAGATAAACTTTGGGCTTTGATTAAGCTCCGTTAACATCTCAGAATGACTTCCTAAAGTTGAGATAGTACTAAATTTAGAGATTATGAAGTGAAATATAGCACAGTGAATAAAAGCACAGCTTTAGATTTAAATGCCCAGAATGAGAAAACTGGCTCTACAACTTTCTAACCTGTAGTATTGGACAAGTCAGTGAATCTGTTTCTTCATCTGTGAAATAAAAGTAATACTACTACCTACACATACAGTGGTTAACCAGATAGAATAAGAAAATGCATATAAAATATTTACCCCAGGGTCTAGCATATAGAGAGTATTAACAGATACTAATTAGATACTTAATTTTCCAGCATTTTCCAGAAAATTCCCACACCCCCACGCATGGCTGATTTGGTGAGGGTGACACTCAAACCCAAGGGAGCCAGGTCACAGGAGGGGCTGAGTCATTCAGATTTTCTATGTTTTGAGGAGACTCAAACACTTCCAAAATCTAATTAAAGAAAGGGAGCAAACACCATGGACATATATAAACTGATTTTTTAAAAAAATATTCAACATTAGCTCTGTACATACCATGTGTATGCATTTATTTTTACATTTTGACAATACAGCTTTTATTTTGATTGGTAGATCCCTACAGTTTATCTGAAAGGCTTTTTTTTTTTTTTCCTGAGGCACAATTGACATAAAACATCGTATTAGTTTCCAATGTCTATGAATAGTATTGTTAATTCTGTTTGCCTTACAGCCAACTCCAAGCCAGGTTCTGTCATGCAAATTTCTTAATCTTATATTTACATTACCTTGTAAAGACAAATAATCTGATCTTTAATGATGAACATTTAAACTGAATTTGCAGTAACATTTAAGTAGCTTTACCTTGATTTTATGAATTTTAAAAAGATTAATTATTGAAATAATATAACTTTCCATTTGAAGTATTTTTTTTAATATAATAAAACTAGAATCATTGAACACTCTGCGAACTTCTGCTCATAGAGACAACACATGAACCATCATAGTTTCACATTCGGTATGTGCACAGAGAAACGCAGAACAAAACAAGAGCCGGTTTAATTTGAATGGTGACTTGATCTAAATTCAAAGTCATGCTTCATACAGTGATCACAAACACACCTTCTGCCGCTTTGTGTGTTAAATCATGGTGGTCGGGCACTGCCTCCTTAATTAGTGTTGAAATGGATACTGATGTTTTTTCAGTGCAGTTGGTCTTTTCGTTTCCCTGCGGTCAGTGATACCACAGCAGCTCTCCAGGGTGGAAAGTCAATGTTTGCAAGCATTATGTGACATAGCATAACTAACTTTCTTGAAAACAGAAATTTATATGGTATATTGCATTAATTATGCAATTTGGGGGTTCTTTGTGCCAACATAATTAATAGTGAAAGAAAAAAAAACCATGTCACATAAAACCATTAGAAATAGTTAACATTCTTCTTCTCCTTAAACATTCTAAAGCAGGCTTCTCAAACTATTTCCTGCACATTCCTCATCTCTATCTAGCCTGTATTTTGCCAGTTTTTACACTCCCCTCCAACTGGTGACTTAGGAGCTCTGGGAAGCCTGCCAGCTTCCTTGAGGTCCTGCCACAACTGGATGGTATACCAGCTGACCGGTAACAGCAGCACCAGCTTCTCTCCCAGGGACACTCAGAGATGGAAAGAGTTAGCTATCCTTAGCTGCTAGGAACCAAGCACATTTTGCTTTATTTGCAAGTCACTTGCACGTTGTCAAGTGTTAGTTACATTCTGCCTGGGAAGGTCGGTAAAAGAAAGATGTGTTGTTTTGGCCACCTCTCAGATTTAATCATATGTTAACATGGGTCTCTGTTGAGTGCCCTCATTTCAACTCCAGGAGATCGATCATGCAGAAGTAGATAGAGCATGCAGAAGTTCTAAGTCAAGGTCTACCAAACCCATCTGAGCTTAGTTCAGTGCAACAAATAGCAATGATTTGTTTAAAAGAAGGAAGAAAAGAAAAAAGACTAGGAAAATGTAAACTAGGTGAGACATGAAGACAGACATAAACCAAGGCTGTTCTGTATAAATGGAGATACATGGTCATCCTATGTAGAGAGGGGGAAAGTTAGCTACTGCCACAAAATTACTGCAAACAAACCACTTTCGAACTCAGTGGCCTCAAATAACAATCACTTATTCTCATGGCTCTGTGGGTCAGCTGAGGGTCTTACTTCTAATGAGCTTGCACATGCTTCTACAGTCAACGGAGATCCACTCACTGTGACTGGGCTCTGATTCATGCTTCTTTCCCCCACCCTCCCTGCCAGGCAGCTCCGCCTGCACAGAGTTTTGCTCAGGGCAATAACAGAGCCAGAGGAAGACAAGAACAACCCCGCAGCTCTTCTTCAAGCTTAAGTCACACCAGTTAACATCTCATAACCCAAAGCAAGTCGCGTGGCCAATTCCAGAGTCAAGGACTGAAGAGGAAGTTTGCTCTTGGAACTAAAGAGAAAATCTTAATATTTGTGGATAGTAACCCAGTCTCCCACCCACGGAATCCCAGGGAGCCCCAGTTAAGAGTTTTCATCTTTCATTTTGTGACTTTTCTCCTAAGCCATCTTCCCTGATATAATTTGCAATATATGTAACAATGCATCCCTCGTTTAATCATCACAATTACATATGCTAGTGTAGCATTATTTCTAATTTGCAAAGAAAAGAACTAAGGCTTCAGAGACCTAAGTCTGGCCTGTTGGATGACAGAGGCACAATTCCTCCAGTCTGAGTGAGCTCACACACAGCCTTTCCTCTTAATTTTTTTGCTAAAATGCTCTACTTAATTATTTGGCACAAAGAAATTGCTTTCCTGATGGTTGCTAGAGGTCCTGCTAGCAGTTTGGAACACACTTATTCTCATCTGAGCAGAATATAATTATTGATATAATTCTGAGCTGCTGTAATTTCATTCCACTAAAAAATCACAGCGTGAATCTGAAATATCAGGAAGACTTTGGGGCTAAAGGAAACAAAGTGCCTGGAAAAAGGCTGCCATATGTACAGGATTCAAGCGGCATCTGTGTGTGTTCATTAGAGCCCACCACTCTGTATCTGTTCAATTTGTTCACCAGGTAACTCCAACAACTCATGGGGTTGATGGTAGGATGTGCCCAAGGCCCTCTGCCTCTGGCTAATGCCTAATAAGGCGGTTTGTTATTTTATTTTGTATCCTACAAAGGAGACAGTATTTCTTCTCTCAAACCTATGGGTAAATACCTTCCCAGTATTTTTCTTCCTATTGAGAGCGGCATGTTTATTATAATACATGTCATGTCTTTCCACTCCAGGGCTCTGCCATCAATGGTGTTCACTTAGAAGTGGGCTTCAGGAGTGAGTGGGCTCGAGGACGGAAATTCGGGCAGGACTGATAACGACACAGACTGGGGATGGCCAGAGGGGTTTCTGAAGGAAAAGCAGTAAATGAGGAGTCTCCCGAATCTACAGCCTCTTACTGGGTTACAGCACGGGAAGCCAGGAGCAGAGACTGGCAGGTCTGCCCTTGCGTGTGCTGGAGGCACAGGTGGGAGGTGGGGGCAGTGGGGTCGGGGAGAGTGGGGCAGGGCGGTGGTCGCTGAAGTTGGGACTGCCGGCTGGAAATCAAGTGGTGATCTGTGGAGATTGACTCAGAATTGGAGCCAAAAGGAGATGAAGCTGAGAGGGGATGTGAATCCTGGAAGGAAAGCAGACGGGGACAGAGAGGAGGGATCTTGGCACAATCCCTAAGGCAGAATGTGGGTGACAGAAGTGACTTCTCAGGCTGGCACTGCATGGTCTTGGGGGCCCACAGGTCCCTAAAGGACCTGGAGCAGTTGGACAGTAGACAGGCCTGGGATTATGCCCATTGTCTATCAGTCCATTAGCTTCTCTGGGGCCCCCAGCAGAGAGGTCCTCCTCAGGAGCTGCTTCAAAGCCAGTCCTCTTCCTGCGTGACCCTAATCCCCTATCCCTCACTACTTCCCAATAGCTTCACCAGAAGGCTTGGCGATGGGCTTAGTGCTCAAAATGGATAAGGAAGGACTCCCTAGGAGCTCCAGGCTTGAATGAACCACAAGGAAAAAGGCTTTTGTTTTCAAGACGTGGCCTCTGTGGACAGATGGACGCACTGCTACCTGTCCCTTTGCATGGCTATTGGCAACATCTGTAAGTTTTGCTGACCTGTCCTTGTAGATGGCAGCATTCAGGGCTCTTATTTGGAATATGGAGAGACCAGGGGTGATGGTGTCAAATTTCGGGACGGGGTAGGGGGGTGTGGCTTGTGAAGCAAATTCCATTCTGCACCAGGACATATGAACTCAGCCTTCTTTGTCCAAGTCCAAAAACCAACACATTCGCCTAATGGCTGTATCACCCCTGCAGGACCTTGGAGAACAGTAACTCATTGAAAAATTGAGTCAGAGCTGGCAGGAGACTCGGTGAAATGACCACTAGACCCACATGATCTTTCTTTCCCTTTTACCCATATTGTTTCGCATCTGAAACACTTTGTAAACTGTAGAGCACTCATAAATATCAACTAATAAGATTTACTCATTCATTCTGCAAATATTTGCGGGGCATCCAATCTGTACCAGTTGCTGGATTAAGTGATGGCCACACAGACATGAATAGGACCGTCAGTGGTCCTAGGACTGCAGAGGGTTGGGGGACAGATCCTATAAATGCATAATCACAGTCACCAGACCAAGACGGCAAAGGGGAACTCCAAGGTCTCACCCTGCCTGGGAGGCCCATGGGGGTAGAGTGTTTGTGAGAGGGCAGGTTCAGGGAAGGAGGTTCCCGAACTAAGCATTGAGAAGTAGTCATGTTTGGCTTGTGAGGCAGAAGGAAGAGCAGGCGCGAAGTCCTGAGGCAGGAGAAAGCCTGCTGTGGACAGGGACCAGGGGAGCGGAGCAGTGAGTGGGAGAAAGGCAAGAAAACCAACAGGTGTGATGGCTCACGACAGTGATGGCTCACGACAGGAGTTGGAACGTCTTGAAATATGTGATGGAGGGACACTCTTTTTTTTTTTTTTAAGATTAATTTATTTTAGAGAGAAAGAGCTCCTGAGTGGGGGGAGGAGCCCAGGGAACGGGAGAGAGGATTTTAAGTAAGCTCCCCACTGACTGTGGAGCCCAGCTCTGGGCCCAATTTCCGGACCCTGAGATCATGACCTGAGCTGAAACCGAAAGTCTGATGCTTAACCAGGGGAGACACCCAGGTGCCCCCCTGAGACACTCAACTGTTTTTACTAGGGAGAGCATTTTTTTTTTTTTTGGACTCTTGATTGTTTTATTATCACTGTTGTTGTTACTTCAGAAAGAACTCTCTGGCCACACTAAAGGACTTGCACTCACTTCTGATAGGTATATGAATGAACTGTGGAAATTATTATTATTTTTTAATTAAAAAAAAATGGAGGTGTGGTAATCAGAGCCCTGTGGTGGAGAGCGAAGTGAGATCTGATACGAAGAGGAGGGCAGCTCTGAAAGGCACAGAGCCTGGGAGAGAGGGGGGAGAGAGTGTTGAGGAGTTAGGCAACTTTCATGGTCAAGTTTACACAACAGTTGGGTCCAGTATGGTCTGGAGCATTGTAGTTCCATATTGACCTGTTACCTGGGTTGCAACTCACTATCCTCCAGCCACTATGGCATCCATTGAACCAAATGTGGTGGACGCTGGGTAAGGGAGCCGTGGCCTCCCCCAAAGGGGCATGTACAGAGGTGGCACCTTCACGCCACTGCTCATGAGAAGCACCTGGAGAGCTTTTTAACAACGTAAGGCCTGGGTCTTACCCCAGACCAGACTAATTAAAACAAAATCTCTCATAGGAAGGATACAAGTCCTAATTGAAGTGTAAGGTGGGAGATGGGAAGGTGCCCAGCGTCTTTGGCGAAGATGGGAGGACGCGCTGTGAGCGTGTAGCGGAAGCGGAAGCGGAAGCGGAAGCGGAAGCGGCCTTGGGAGACGGGATGCAAGCTGGAGGAGGCAGCGGGTGGGGGGTGTGTCTGCAGAGGGCGTCAGCCAGGGCGCTCCCCGGAGACGCGGGCTCTGGCTCTGCCTCTCCTTGCTGCTCTGTCACCTCAGGCATTTGTCTGAAGTCTGTCCTTTCAGTGTTGTCAAAGGTAAACTACCACAGACTGGGGCTTCAACAGCAGAGGTTTCTTCGCTCACAGGTCTGGTGAAGCTGTTGGTGGTATTGGTGCCTTCAGAGGCTGCGAGGCCGTGTCTGGTCCCAGCCCCTTCCCCCGCTGCGGGTGGTCTGCTGGCCATCCGTGGTGGTCCTTGGCTTGTGGAAGCATCACGCGGACATCTGTCTTCATCTTCACAGAGCGCTCTCCCCGTGTCTGTGTCTGTCTCCAAATCTCCCCGTTTTATAAGGACACAGTCATACTGGATTAGGGCCCATCGTAATGACTTCATTTTAATTTGATTACCTCTGAAAAGACCTTCTTTCCAAATAAGGTCACATGTTGAAGTTCTGGGGTTAAGACTTCAACCTCTGTATTTGGGGAGGATAAAATTTAACCCGTAACCACGGGGAATAAACATGTTACTATCACCATCCTCGTTATGATCATTTCTACCCATTTTGGAACATGCGGAGCCCGACTCGGCAGAACATGATCTTACGAACCCTCCCCCGAACACCGTGCAGCGGACGGTATTGACCTTATTTTAGCGCAAAGAGCCAAAGGAGCGGGACTGGGCTCGTGAAGAGAACCAAATGGTGGAGGCTCACCTAACGTGTGTCTGACTGTGTTATCCCACACGCTCCCATGAAGGATGGGCTGAGTCTGAGCTCGGAAAGCACTTTCGGGCCTCGGAGATCTGTATTTTTCTGTAAGGCTAGAGTGAAAGGCTTTTTTGGCATTGCCATTCTCAAGAAAATGGAGCTCTGCAGGACTCACAGGAAAGGTATGCACGTATTGAATTAGTAACAGGATCCTGAAGTACCAGCTGTCTTTCTTTATTCATAGCTTTTCAGAGCCGGAGGTACAGTGCAGTGCAGGAGGAGGAGGAGGTAAGAGGAGGACAGGAGGTTGTGTAATTCTTATAGGAAGAAAGCCAAAAAGAAAAGGAAAAATGCAAGCAGCAAACCCACACAGGCGACTTTACGGAAAAGAGATGAATGTTCCACTGTGTCCCGAAATGGTCATGGAGCACAGGGCTAGAGGAGCTGTTGCCTTTTGCAGTTTTGCTGGAGGCGAGATCTCGACTTCATAAATTATCAGCAACTCTGCTCAGCTCAGCTCAGCTGTGTTCAAGAAACATGTACCGAGAAGCTGTTTAGGCTGCTCGCTCCCGTAGACAGTCCCTGCTCTGCAGTCGCTGGGAGTGTGTGGGCGCCCCAGACCCACAAAGCCATCACCTTGGAACCAAGTGCAAAAGAAAGCAGAGGAGCAGAAAGAAAGCCGAGGGCAGGCTCTGGAGCAAGGTTGAGGATGGGGTGGAGTCAAGGAAGGCTTCTTGGAGGTGGCAACCGCTGGATCTTCAGAGTTAAGTATGGAGTTGCTAGGTAAAGTAAGAAGGCAGGAGCATGAGCAAAGGCACACACGTGTAGAAACACACACATGTTGACCAGCATGCACGGTGACCGGTATGCATGAATATTCTAATTTGGGCTAAATGTGCCCCTTCTGGTGAGGTGAATAATGCCAAGCTTCTTTTCAAGGGTTAGGAGAGCACACCTTTCCAGCTTCTTCCACTAGAATCTCCCAGGGACAGAAATATAACACAATCATGTTTTGGCTCAGTTGGCTTAGAGTTGCCAAATATATACTCAGCTTGATATGAATCAGAAAAATCAAAGCACTTTAAGGAAAGGATTAATTATTAAGAGCATATCTACTAAAGCTTAGCACTTAGGAACTAGCTACAGATTGGATCTGAATAGAGCAGGGAAAAGATCCTGGACATCTTCATTGGGTTCTTGCTTCCTAACATCTCACAAAGCATTGGCTGACCCAGGTAACAGAAAGAGAAGTTCACATAACCCCTGCTAACTATTAAAATTTTTCCATTACCTCCCCTTGAGATCACCCAAAGATTAGCCAAACATTAGGGAACGCATCCTGCTGTTGCAAGTTTTATGTGCTGTGTCTTCCTGCTGGTAAAATGATGCTTAGTTTGTAAAAGTAACAAGGGGCAGAAATTCAGAAAACGAATCTGTTGTTATTATAAATATACTCCCCTCCACCATATTATGCTAACAGAGATATCAGATAAAACAGCCACATCACAGAGATACATTTTTTTTTTCTTGGAACAAAAGCCTGTTTTCTTTGTAATGTTAATCCTAATGTGGCTTTTAGAAGAAAATTAAATATTGATGAACCTTTTAGAAAATCTGTGGAATATAATGTGTCTTACTTCATTATAAAAACTTTTAAAGAAACTGATGATTATTCTTTCAAAATTGCCTTTCTGACCATAAACACTTCAATGTCTACTGAAATGAATTTTTTTATTATAAAATTATAGATCCGTAAGGGAACTCGTCTTTAAGGTGGGGGCTTCAAAATTTAAATCTTGTATATTTTTTTTCATTAAAAAAAAATACGGAATGCCTCATAAATTTACGTGTCGTCCTTGTATGGGGGTCTGTGCTCATCTTCCCTGAGAAGATTCCCTGAATCGTTCCAACTTCAGTGTATGTGCCTCTGCACCAAGGATTTGTCTTTTATTGTTTTTAAGGCAGCACATTTTTGAGGACATGGCTTTCCATCCGTTGCAAGTATGCTTGTGTGTCATTCAAGAAAAGCAGAAGCCACTTCAAGCCTTCAAAGCAGGAGGGATTTAATCCAGGGAATTAAGCACACTGGTGAGGAAAGATAGGCAAAGCCAACTAGAATAAATTACAAGTACAACAAAGCAACCCAGAGATTAACAAAAGGAGGAAAGCCATCCCAGATTGGACAGCAGAGGAATGGAGGTGTGCTCCCCAAGGTCAGGGGCTGGTTACCAGCTAGGCTGGTAAGTCGTTGCTCTGAGCCTGGAGAGAAGAGGAAGAGGGAAATCCACTTATTTTTCCTTCCTCTAGCATTGCCATCTCTCATTCAAGATCTTCTTTGGTCAGCTGGAGCCCAAAGTGGTGGAGATAGGAGCTTGGAACAGCTGGGGCAGCCTATTATCATGCAGGTGGTGGCAGAGGAAAGGCCAGGTAGAGATAGATGGGCAGACAGTCCTGGGGGCTACACAGCTTGTCAGCCTTCCATTGGCATTATTATTTATTTTTTAAATATTTATTTATTTATTTATTTAATAGAGAGTGAAGGCGCATGAGTGGGGTTGGGGGATGAGCAGAGAGAAAGGGAGAAGCAGGCTTCCCACTGAGCAAGGAGCCTGATGTAGGACTCGATCCCAGGACCCCAGACTATGACCTGATCCAAAGGCAGATACTCAACCGATTGAACCACCGAGGTGTCCCTCCATTGGCATTATTTGTCTGGCCAGGGAGAAGGGGCAAGACTGTATAAGACCCTTTTGGATAAAGTCTGGAGAAAAATGAAAGAGGAGGAGAAAGAATGTTCTAGCAACTAAATAGAGAAAAGAGCCTGAGTTGGAGGACCGATCTCTTTCAGATCTCTTCCTTGACACTCTGGAGTTTGCAGATGTATTTTCCAATTTTTATTTTTATTTATTGTTTAGTTTCTTTTGAGTCCCTATGTTTTCCTCCATGTTTTTTTTTAAAGTATGCCCAGGAATTGCAAAGATCAACAAGACAGGAAACAGCAAATGTTGTGGAGAAAGGGGAACCCTCTTATGTGCTCTTGGTTGGTGAGAATGCAAGTTGGTACAGCTACTTTGGAAAACAGAGTGGAGGTTCCTCAAAAAATTAAAAATAGAGCTACCCTATGACCCGGAAATTGCCCTACTGGGTATTTATCCCAACGAAACAGATGTAGTGAAAAGAAGGACCATAAGTACCCTAATGTTCATAGCAGCAGTGTCCACAATAGCCAAACAGTGGAAAGAGCCCAGAAGCCCTTCAACAGACGAATGGATAAAGACAATGTGGTCCATATGTGGAATGGAACGGTACTCAGCCATTAGAAAGGATGAATACACAACTTTTGCATCAACATGGATGGGACTGAAGGAGATTATGCTGAGTGAAATAAGTCAAGCAGAGAAAGTGCAATGCTCTAGAGTCAGGATTTGAAATCTGGCTCTGCCATTGTTTAAATATGGGTCACTGAGGAAGACCTTTACTTTTCTGAATTTAATTCTCATCTAAAAAATAGAATGGGAGTTCTTTATATTGACTCCGCATGGTTTCTGTATGAATGACTGATGGCATCTCTCAAGCATTTGCCTGGAAATTATGTTTTGATTATCCATCACGCCTAATGCATCATTCTTGCTTGGACCACTGCCATAGCCTTCCCATGGCCTCCCCACAAGCTCTCCTACCACACACTGTCTACATCCCACTTGATAGCCAAAGTGATCTTTGCAAAATAGATGTTGGATCTCCATCTCGTTCCTGGCTATAGTCCCATAGTGGCACCGATTGCAGGCAGGGTGAAAACCAGTGTCTTTCCAGGGGCCTACAGAACCATGTGTCACCTGGTCCTCATCAGGGCTCATTCGCTGTCTCCTGTCCCTCTGCTCTACCTCCCCAGCACCTCACACTCCAGCCACTCTGGTCTCCTTGCTCTTCCCTGGACAGGCGGGCTCCTGCTTTAGAGCCTTCTTGTTGGCTGTTCCAGTAGCCTCTTCCCTTGATGCCCATACAATGAACTTCTCAGCTCCCCTAAGCTTTTGTTCAAATGTCACCTTGTCACTGAGGCCCCCTCTGATTCTTCTATTTTAAAATCACACCTCATTCCCTACACCTTACCCAACATCCTGGCATATCTCCTTTATCTATTAAATTTCTCTTTTCCCCATAGCACCTGGCATCTTTCCTCATACTTGGTGATACTCTTGTGTGGATGCAGTTGGAGAGAGACACTGGGTTTCTGGTGCTGCTCTTGCTCCACAGGTGGCTTTTGTGCCCTCATCACTACCATGGAAAGTTGGTCAAGATGAGCCCTTCCATGCCTTTATGATTTGCATTCAACTGTGTTAGTCCATGCACACTTTTGGAGAAGCCATACACCTGCAAGGGGAACATACCTGTATTTCCCCTTATGTATCTGTCCCCATTGACAGGATGGAGGCAATAGATTAATAACAGAGGGACTAAACTTCCAAATGAAGGAGAGCAGGGAGATAAGCTTTTCAAAGAACCTCTCTACAGGAACAGAGCTCTCAGCAGAGCTATCTGGCCCCTTGCCCCTTCACTCAGGGTGCCCACCTTTCTGCAGCACCTAACGTGCTCACTTCATTGACAAAGTGGAGGAGAACAGGTTGCTGCAAGGACTAGAGTCCAAGCTCCACTTGCATCTCTCTGTAGATACAGAATACAGTCTGAGCTCCTGGGCTGTAGGTGCCAATCCATTCATCCTTGTGGCTGGCCATTCATCATCTTGCTCCTTCCTCTCTCAAGCCTACTCTCTTTGAGCCACCAGATACCTTTAAAAGGTATCTCTGGGTTGACTGCCCTTCCTCCCAAATCATTAGACTTTTAAAATATTATTTTTATCCTTTTCCCTTTTTGAGCTCTTGCTCATGTTGTTGGCTTAGTCCTCCATGTCTGTGCCTATCAAAATCCTCATCACTCATGGATGCTTGTTCCTGAGACTGGCAGGGTTCATTGAGAACAGTGGATGTCTCCCACCCATCTTTCCTCTTGGTTAGGGACACTGGAGTCTCTGACAGACGGGCAGCAGGGGAGGGGGTTCTGTAGATGCAGGGAATTTAGCTTACAGAAGGGATTATTAATTTGCTAAATGAATGACCAAATGAATAAACCATTCAATTAAGTGATAGTAGGAAAAGACCAAGGGAATAAAAGGAAGAAAAAGAATAAGAATTTGGAGATGAAGGATAACTTCTCAGCAAAGAAAAGTACCTAAATCTATATTAAAAAAAAAAAAAAAAGGTATATGGTATGTTTCTCTACGTAGAATCTCCCTCAACCCCAAACCTGTTGTAATTAGTGAGAGGGATATGAAAGCCTTTCTCAAATCTGTCTTTCATAACATGGAGCTTTCTAAAGGGCTTATTTTGTATTCAACCCCCATTAAGATTTTTCTGGAGCCTAACTCTCCATAGGCCCTGGGAAGCTGTACGGGGGTTCATCAGAGGAGAGGAGAGTCTGCCTTTCACATATTCAACAGAATTGGAAAGGAATTGATTGGTGGATCTTTATGGCAAATCTGGACGCAGTTTTTGGGATAAGATGCACACAATGATTTCTAGCCTCCTACACTGCCACAATCAAGGGAGCCTTTTTATGCTATTCGGTGGTTGATAAATGGGTAATTTATATTTTATAATGTAAATTGTCAGACTTTCCTTTATGTAATGACAATAGACTCTACCCAGCTACTTTTGTGGAACCTAAAAACAGCGTTGCTTGGGGCCCGATGTAATGTGCAATCAATAATTTAGCAGCAGAGCTCTTCCCATTCTATTTACAGTAAGTTAGAATTCATCTCCGCAGCCAACGTGAAACATCACTTAGTGAATGGCGAAATTCAAATATGTCTCCAGTGTAACCGGATGCTCACTGAAAAGGCTCTCAGAGTTCCAGAGCTACTCTGGAGTTTGGATTTCTTCCGCCAGCACATCTCAGTATGTGTCCTCTTTTTCCTCCTGGCTGCTTTTACTCCAAATTAACTCAATGCCTGGTATGTACATTAATTTGTTTGTATCTTCAAGGGCAGTTTTCACTTCCTAAAATGCATTGCATAGAAACTGTAGCACCTCAGTCCCACCCAGTATGTTAATGCTTTATGTCTAAAGAGCTTTCCCATTCCACAGTCCTCACTATTATAATGCAATCCGCCAGGGAGATTTTTCCATATACATGGAAAAGCAAGGCTCAGAGAGCTTAGGTCTTCTCCAAGGTGACTTAATTGGTGCTGGCATTCATTGAAAATATTTTAACAAGCGCCATCTACAAGCAAGGTGTTGTCCTCACAATGGATCCTGGCTCTGATGTTGAAAAAGAGGAGGTTGAGGCTGACCTCATCAAACTGAACCCTAAAGGAGAAGACAGACATTTACTATTTACGCAAATGATGATTTCATCACATTTGTGTGGTGCCAGTGGAAATTCGTAGGGTGACATCTGAGCCCAAAGCAGGAGACCCCATGCAGTCCTGGAGGCCAGGGAAAGTAGCACGTGCACTTAGAATTAACTGGTTCAAAGCGGGAAGGGGAGAGCATGTCAAGGAGACAGACTAGCAAGCACAAAGAACCCAAGGCAGGACTTGTTTGAGCATGGAAAGAAGACCTTTATCAAGGGGCAGAGGTCTCCTTCAGATCCATGCCTTTTGACGCCAACTGCCAGGCTTTTCCACTGTTGTACCAGAGAGTTTCTGTTGTTGCATCTGGCCTGGACGTAGTCTGAGAAGACCACCTCTACTGCCCAGAGAAAGACTCTAACGTCAGCATTAGTGTGCAGGCTGCTCTGTCACAATCAGTGACAGCTTAGGGCAAATGCACCCAGGCTCCATGAATGAACGGCAAATGGTAACAGTGTTTCTTTCCTGGAATGGGAAGGAAGCAATCATGTGACGACTGTAATACTGTCATCACATGGAATGGGATGGAAGCCTTGATGTGGTGACCTTGCCCGGCGAGTAACGTTAGCTCACCTTTTGACAGCACTTTCACATGTGAACGCCTCGCAGCCTCTCAACATAGGAATGGATACAATCATCCCCATTTTACGGTTGAGGTTACTGATGTTCAGAAGGTTGCGTTTCTTGCTCCCCAAAGGCTCTTCTGTTGAGACGCAGAACTTTGTATCCACTCCCTTTTCTTCAACTATTTTATTTCCTGTAATCCAGCATGAATCCTGGGCTTCCCACCTCGCGGCTCTGTGACATTGGGTGGGGGGTACTTCATCTCTAAGCACATCATTGTTTTGCTTTATAGAAGGGGACAACAATAATATTGACTCACAGGGCTAGTGTGAAGATGAAAGTTCACATGTGGCAGTGGGCTTAGGACCAGGCTGGGCCCATGGTAGAAGCCAAGCAAGTGTTAGTCATACCATGGGTAATTCATTGCTACTATTCCTGTTTCCAGAAGAACTTAGTTTAATATTTTAATTTTATATTGATAGAATCTGACCCTTCTATCAGCTCACTCTGAAACTAAAAATGAGTTAAGATGACTGGGGCAGGGGCAGGGAAGAAAGGTATTCTTTCTTCTTTTTTGATAAATGGGATCTATTAAGATTGGATTAATGGGCCTTGAACTTCAAAGGACACTTGAGCCTTTAGGCTAAAGCGATCATTCCCTTTTCTCATAAAACTGCCAGCCACAACACGGGTAGTTTATGCCTCTCATTCATTCACTCATTCATTCATTCTCTTCTTCCTTCTTCTGCAATATACCACGCGTGGAACAGCTCCGGTTAGGAAGATGTTGTTTTCGATACAGCAATGAGCAAAGCAGGCAAAATCCCTGCCTTCATAAAGCTTCCATTTTAGTCAGGGGGAGGAAGGAGGGAAGGAAAGAAAGAAAGAAGGCGGGACGGAGGAATAAAGTGTGAGGGAGGAGAGAAGTAGAAGGAGCGTGAGGGGGAGCGAAAGGAAAAGAAAAGAGCCATGTTCCCTGGGACCGTAGCATCACAGAGACGTGAAGCAGGAAGAGACCGTGGAGTGCAGGGTGGGGGTGCTTGGAATGCAGGGACCAGTGTCACCTCCCACGAAGGTGGCATTTGGGCCAGGGGTCAGGAAGCGGCCCACACAGCTCCCCGGGTTAATAACACCCTGGGCAGAATAGTCCTTGTGTGTCCGCTAATGGCTTTATATTGATTTCTCTGAGGAAAGAACCCTACCTTTATACTTAATTAATTAAGTAACGATTTTCATTCATGTATTAAGTCTTTGATGATTACCTGCTTTGTTCTCAGTCTGACCCTGGGCGCTGTGGCCTCAAATGAACAGTGCACCATCCTGGCAGTTACTGTGTGACACACAGTGTAGCCTCCTCAGTGACAATGCTGGGTGATGGAGACGATAGCTCAGAGGACAGTGGGAAGGAAGGGAGATAGTCCTAGATACCCAAGGGGAGGCTGAGAGACCCAGGGCCTTGGCCCTGGTGAAGTCACAAAGGAAGTGACAGTCAAATGAGCCTTACTAATTGAAGAGGACGTTATCAGGGGGACCAAAGGAGAAAGGGTGTTCCAAGCAGAGGTCCACGCACCCTCAGCGACACGGTGGTGTCCTTTGGTGGCAGGAGCAAAGAATGGGAGGAGGGGTGTGTAAGGAAAGAGGCCGAAGACGTCAGAGGTCAGAGCACATGGGGACGTGCAAGTCATGATGGAGGGAGTGACCTCCCTCCTGGAGCAGGCCAGGGTCGTGGACGACTTTGGAGCAAGAGCAGGGTGTGGTTACATTTCTTTGTTAGGATGCCCACTTCCTGGCTGTGAGGTGGGAAGGAATGGTTTTTCTACCAGTGCCAGGTTGCAGGACTGGAGACCACGTCTGCTGACAATGGGAGGGTTATAAAGCCTGACTGAGAGAGGGATGAAAGGGTCAGTGTTGGCTTCTAGATGTCACAAGGAGGTCAGTTCAGCAGGACCTAATGAAACCTGGCTCAGAGCATGAGGACGGAGACCAGGAAGCATCTTGGGCTTCTGAGGTGGGTGGCCAGATGTCGGTGTATGAAAATGTCACAGACCAAGATGGGGAGTCTGAATGATTATGGACTCAAGTTTGGGCAAGCTGACTTTGAAGTTCTCCAGGGACATCTCCAGGCAGTTGAAGACAATTGTGGATTAGGGTCTGGAGCTCATTTCAACAAGCAGCACTGCATGTGAGTCCCGAACCCCATAGGACCAGATCGCCCTGCACTGAGTCCTGTTTCAGGGTTCTATGGCTTATGAAACCCTGTAGCATGATTCTTCCCCATAGCACGGAGGTGGAGGTAGCTTGTCTTCAATGTTCAGGCATCATGTTCACAAGGAAACATTTGTAGAGGATCAGGCATATCCCAGACAGTGTTTCGAGACTTGACATTAACTTTCATATTTTGAACTTCAAGTGCTCTCCAGAGGGTAGCTACTCACATTGTTTCTATTTTATAGATAAGGAGGCCAAGGCTCAGGGAGGGAAGTTAACTTGCCCAAGGTCACTGAGGATTTAAACCCAGATCAAGTCATAAGGACTGTGCTTGCAGTTATATTTTTACCACTTAAGGTTTTGTTGTTATTATTTTGTGTGTGTGTTTTTGTTTGTTTGTTTTGTTTGTTTGCTTGTTTTGAGAGTTTCACTTAAAAGAATGGGGCAGGGTAGAAATTTCCATTATGTGAAAATAAAGTGTTGTTGACATATTCACTATAGAGAGAGTGCTTAAAGGAATACTGGACTCACTTAACTTGGATTTGATAATAGGTTCATGGAAATAAGACATAAGGCTTAGAATTTCCTTGAGGGTCTCCCTTAGTGCATTTACTGAGTATCAGCAGGCCCAAGGGGCTGCTGGGAACAGAGCAATAGACAACATAGATAATACTCATGCCCTAGGAGAGCTTACCAGAATAAGAAACCAAAAGTGGTTTACCGTTTTGTCCCCTAGGTGAGGTCCTTCCTACCACATTTAGAAACTGAAACCTCTCGAGCAATGTGCCTGCATTGGTCTTGGTAATCCAAGACCCCACACCATTCTCTGACAGGTCTGGTGACAAGGATCACTGTCAAAATCCAAGAGACCTCTGGCAGGAGGGTGGAGTAGGCAGAGAAAAAAATCTGGAATGGAAAGGGTGGTATTCAAACTGATGGCTGTTGTTTCATTATTATTAATAATGATAACTTTTTTTTTTTTAAAGATCCCATTTATTTATTTGACAGACAGAGATCACAAGTAGGCAGAGAGGTAGGCGGTGGAGGAGGGGGAAGCAGGCTCCCCACTGAGCAGAGAGCCCGATGCAGGGCTCGATCTCAGGACCCTAGGATCATGACCCAAGCCAAAGGCAGAGGCTCCAACCCACTGAGCCACCCAGGCGCCCCAGTAACTAGTGCTTTTATTACACTTTAGAGGTCACAAAAAAAAGTCCCTCAGCCCTTGCCCTGGCAGAATCCCTGACTATCTTTCTATTCCAAAGGTCTTACTGCGATTGCCTTCCTATGCAATGTTTTCAAGGCCGTGCTGTGTAGGAAGATGTGTGAGAGATTTTTGAAAAGTTTGCTGGGGAAGATTACCAATACTTTTCAGCTTCTGTGGCCCCAGCTCCAGTAGCCTACACAGAAAGTAAGGGCTATTGGGGGTGAGTTCTTGTCTCCACTGTTTCAGAGGGAGAGGACAGAGGGGCTTTACAGTTTTTGCTTTTTCCTTCCTGGAGAAGACATGTTGCCTTGCTTTGGGCAGATACTCTCTTGATGAGGCATATCCCACCCCAGGAAGCTTGTGGCTTAATTCAGAAGCAAGAAGTCCATGTAAAACGAGGTGCAGGATAATCTCCCCCAGATTGTCACAGCAGGAGCTTGGCTTCCCATAAAGATGCCACCTCCAAGACTATGAAACTGGCTGGGGTCCCTCCAAACAAGATCTGTCCCATCATGTGCCTCCTGTGACCTGACCCAGGGAGCCCCTCTGGAGCTAGCCTATGTAACCTCTGCAACCAGAGGTATTGAGAGGACAGCTTTTCTGCTGTGTTACATGGCACAGGCCTTCCCCCTCTCCTTAGGCACATCAGACAATGCACAAGACATCAATTTTCCTGCTTCCAGAGCAATAGGAAACTCACTTCATCCCAGAACCATATTCTTGATGGCAAAGGGAAGTAAGAGCTCTCATTTTTCCTTTAAAGAGTGGTTCCTTTTTTTGTCTTTTTTTTTTGCTAGTGTTCATGAATACGTATGTATGCTTGCTGAGATGGAAAAGCTGGAAAATCTTCAAAATTATATTACGGTCCAACACAGATGCCAGAAAAATCCGTAGGGAACAGAGAGGGTGCTGTTACTTCATTCAGCGAGTTTGGGTACAGCACATGAAATTTATCATTCCATTCTTGTGCTAAATATTTCGTACCCAAATATAGACCAAGAAAAGTCCTCTTGGTGGTTATGTTCCAGATAACAGGGTGATTCCTGGGTGGCTGCTGATTCAACCCAGTAGCAGAACGGTGCTCTTGATTGGCAAGAATTATCTGCACACCCTCTGTGTCCTGGCAAAATGAGAATTGCTGTGAGCTAGTTAAGAAATGTAGCCTACAGTTGCTACAAACAGGATTACATTTGGTTAGAATTGTGCAACCCGCTCTTAGAAAGTCATTACACCAGCTCTAAGTCCCTATAGGTGAGGACGCACATTGTATTTGCATTTATATTCTCCACAGCTAAGGAGGAAACTGGATCCTAATTCACACCTAGTGACCATCCCTTGCATAAATAGTGAACAAGAACTTAGCATGTTAATGTTATATTCAACACTGCTTTCTGCTTGTACGCTATGTTTAATACTAAAACATTGAAAGATATAGCCCAATCAGAGTATAGACACATTAGAGTTTAACGCAAGACGAATTATAGTCCTCTGATAAGGATCTTTATAGAAATGTTCTCAGGGAATGGGGTTTTGGGATTGACTTCTGAAGGGCTTTGAGAAAGTTTTGGTACACTGTCTCAACCTGGGATGGATTTATATGTGTTTGCCTGTGCCACTAGACTGTCATTTCCTGGGTGGTGAGGAATCAAATGTGATGTAACATTTTTTGTTTCCAAAGCGCCTCCCAAAAGCAGCCCTGTGAGTCAGTGTGTTACACTAGAAAGAGCTGTCATTTGAATCACATTTCTACCACCTAGAAAGCAGTATTGAATATAACATAACTAGCCACCATCAAAATGGGTTCTGAATGCAAATACAGAGATGATATCCAGTGCTGTCTTCTACATTTCGGCTAATTTCTCCTGGATTTCTGTCTTAGGTGCTGTCACCTTCCCAGGGTGAAGGACATCAATGATCATTTGTTCCCACTGAAGTAGCTGATTGGTTATGAAGTCCCTGGTCTGGATAGTTACTGTGTCATTCACAGGGAAGGAAAGAGCTACATGGCATTTACTTTGTGATCTATTTTTCCCATTGCCTGGGAGCTCCTCAAAGATGGCAGTGACCAGTTCTGATGAAACTCAGAAACACCCTCACCACTTGCTTAGGAAGGGCCAGCCATCGGGCACATATGCTAATGGATTAAATTTATGATTTACATTCCAATTGACCTATCGAAAATGATGATAGGGTATCCACATCTTCCAATTTTTTTCGCCTCCTAGAAATCTAATTGTAAGGCTTTTTGTGTGTGTCAGGAGGAGAAGGGAGTTGGAAGGACAATAGCGTCTTTGCTAGATCTGGAAATAAATTCACAGACATGCTGTAGATGAATGATTTTTGTTTTAAATAATGGAAGTTCTCCACTTTTAAATTGAATAATATATAGTTACTGACAAAGAACGGTTAGAAATGTTAATTAAATCCAAATCTAGATATTCAATCAGATACCTATTATGTAAGCTTAATTATTTAACTTTTTTTAGTTATCTCATGCTGACTCATGTTCTCCATTAGCTGTCTTTCAAGTCACAAGCTCTTCTGCTTGTCAAACTTTTCAATGCCTGGAGACTTTTCTATTTCATCTGCCTTCTCTTGTCAGATTCTTTGCGGTTTTCTCTGTCTCCCAATTAAGCAGTAACACTGATTCTAAGATAATTCATTCAAATGCATGGGAACTCAGCAGTCTAGGAAGGAATTTTAATGACAAGGAGACACAACCCTCATTTTCTTCCTCTCATCTCTGAACATTTGGATTCATCAGGCTTGCTGTGAAACCCTGTGTGCCTTGACTTAATGACTGGAGATTTGGTGCTTGACCTCATGAGCTAGAAGGGAAGAGAGAAATGAAGACGTCACAGTAGTTAAAAGTTCAGAAAAATGCAGATCTTGAAGGGATTTCAGAGATTCAGTTGTGCAGTTTCATCTTTTATAAATAGGGGGCTGAGACCTTTAGATGGGGAGATGGCCAGGCTCACACAGGAGTTCTAATTCTGCCTGGGGACCTTTCTTCAACCATCTGTTGCTTTGGGGGCTGTGCATTGGGATAAGGTCACCATTCAATGCAAAAAGACGGATTCAGGTGCAGGGGGGCTGTAATCTTGGACCTCTTTCTCTGAGATCTTTTCTGAATGTCCCCTCCATCTTTCGTCGTGTCTAGGATCCCTCTCTGGAGTAGTGTTCTGTGGTCTAGACAGGGCACAGATTTGAAATCCAAACTCAGAAGAAAATCATTCAGTTTAAACCAAAATAGATAGCAACCATGTTGAGAGATTGCTTTCTCTCCAGCCCTCCTGAAATGGACTCTTAAAACTTTTCATAAAGATATTGTACTCTTAAGCAGCCAACTGGCAAGACTTGCTTTTAAAAGAAGACGTTTTCAATTAAATAGTTCGAAACAGAGTTGGCCTTAAAGAGCAAATAATGAATGCCACTCATCCAGTTGTTACTGGCTATTGACTGAGGTTCCATGAGTGCAAATTATTTAGAGAAATCCAAATGGTCATGGATATGACTTTTGCTGTGAATTGGGAGCTCTACCCAGGGCATTTTTAAGACCAGACAAAGCTGCTTAAATAAAACCAAACAGGGACGCCTGGGTGGCTCAGTTGGTTAAGCAGCTGCCTTCGGCTCAGGTCATGATCCCAGCGTCCTGGGATCGAGTCCCACATCTGGCTCCTTGCTCAGCAGGGAGCCAGCTTCTCCCTCTGCCTCTGCCTGCCATTCTGTCTGCCTGTGCTCGCTCTCTCCCCCCCCTCTCTGATAAATAAATAAAATCTTAAAAAAAAAATAAAACCAAACAAAAAACTTCTTAAACTTACTACTAAATTTTCCAGTATGTCACACTGTTTTATGAAGACAGATCCTGGTTTAACACTTTTTAAGACTATTACATGAAAAAGACCTACTACCTTTTATTGAGCATCGATTACATGCTGAGCCCTCTGAGAGTGTTTCATACTTGCAAAATCTTCAGGTAAATATGTTCTTTCCCACTGTATAGATAAAGAATGTCAGGTGCAGTGAAATTCAGTGTTTCAGAGTAAAGAGTTACGTGCCTTGCCGAGCTGGGGCTCAACCTCAGAGCCCATCTTTCTCCAGAGTTGTCTGTTAGTGCTCTTTTCATTGATCAGACTTAGAGTCTCCTGCAAGAAAAATCCTGTGCAGCTCTGAAATTTTAGCTTAGAAGCTTCTTTCTCAAGAGAGCCTCAAAGGCATTTTGGGGCCACTTACTCATTCACGTATCATTCACTTGTTTGCTAACCGCAGAGCGTGTGCATGTTTCCACCACTGTTTTAGGTTCCAGAGATGGATCAGAAATGATTTCTGTCCTCAAGGAGCTTAATGCCCTAAGCTAGATTAGATCAAGTTTCATTCATATTTTAAAATTTGTTCATTTGTTTTTTAGTCCGTTTATTCACTTGTTGCCTCTGAGTATCCAGTTGTTCTGGAATAATTATTGAGAAGTCCCTCTCTCCTTTATTGATGTGCTTTTGCATCCATGTAAAAAATCACTGGAGTTTCTTTGTGTGGATCTGTTACCTGGTCCTCTGTCCCATTCCAATAATCTGTGCCTCTATTCCCTCACCAGAACTGCACGGCTTTGATCACTATAGCTGCTTGGTAACCCCAATAATAGGGAAGAGGGATTCTTCCTACTTTTTTTGTCTCGTTCAACGTTGCTTTACCCATTCTAGGGCTTATGTCTTTCCATGTAAAAATTTTTGAAGACTTTATTTATTTATTTGTTACAGAGAGAGAGAGATCACAAGTAGGCAGAGAGGCAGGCAGACGGGCAGAGGGAAGCAGGCTTCCTGCTGAGCAGAGAGCCCCATGCAGGGCTTGATCCCAGGACCCTGAGATCATGATCTGAGCCAAAGGCAGAGACTTAACCCACTAAGCCACCCAGGAACACCATTTCCATGTAAATTTTAGAGTAATTTTGTCTAAGTCCAAAAATCTTGCTGGAATTTTGATAAAGAGTGTGTTAAATTTATAGAAGAACTTTTGAAAAATTGACATTTTTACAGAGACCTCTAACCCATTAACATTGAGTCTTCCAATCCATTTACTTAGGTCTTTGTTTTCTTTTGCCAGCAAATTATAATTTCCAGCATACAAATTCTTTACTAATTTTAAGTGCATATTTAAATATTTTATTTCCTTTGGACATATTGTAAATAATATTATGTTTGTAATTTGGTTCACACATTTTCATTGTTAGTATATATAAATATGACTTTCTTTCTCCTGATTTTGTATCTTGTGACGTTGCTGGAATCACTTACTAATTCTATTTTTTTTTTCTTACTGATTCCTTGGGATTTTCTATGGTAAGTCATGTCATCTGCAAATATAGGGAGTTCCCTTTTCTTCTTTTCCAACTTGTGTGCGTTGTACTTCTTTTTCTTGCTTTATTATAGAGACTGAACTTTCCATTACCCTCTTAAGGTGGACGTGCCCTTAAGCACCTAACACCAAATGTTGGTGAGGATGTGGAGAAACTGGATTGGCACACATTGTTAGTGGGAATGCAAAATGGTATAGCTGCTCTGAAAAACAGTTGGACAGTTCCTTAAAAAACTAACCACGCAACAATCATAGGACCCAGCCACTGTTCAGTAGGCATTTCTTTCAGGAAATGAAAATTTATGTTTCTGTAAAATCAGTATATTAACATTCACTGTAGCCTTATTTATAATAGGTAAAAACTGAAAATAACTGAGATGTCCTGCCATACGTAGATGATTACACTAACTGCTGTACATGTGCCATCATAACCACCATGATGCTATGCATCAGCAATAAAAAGAACTCTTGACACATGTCAGGTCACAACTTGGATGAATCTATGGGAAATTGTGTGAAATTTTTAAAAAAAAGCCATTTCCAAAAGGTAGTTTACTGTATATTTCCATTTCTGAAGTAATATTTAGAATAGATCAGTGGGCAAAGGGTTAAAAGGAGGGTGGGTGGGATGTGGGTGTGGCTGTAAAGGGGCATCATGAAGGATCTTTGTGGTGATGGAGATGTTTTGTATCTTGACTGTATCAATGTCAATATCCTGGTTGTGATATTGTATCATTGTTTTGCAATGTCACTGCAAAATTGTAAACCACTGGGGGATAGTAGTAGGTAAAGGTACGTGATATCTCTGAATCATTTCTTGTAACTGCATGTGAATCAAAATTATCTCAAATTTGGGGGACCTGGATGGCTCTGTTGGTGAAGAGTCCTACTTGATTTCAACTCATATTATGATCTTGGGGTTGTGGGATCACAACCCCTAGCTCTGCATTCAGCAGGAAGGAGTCATGTTTCTTATAGGTGTTTGAAAATAGGAAAAGGAGAGAGTGGGTCTATTGCATGTTGAGTAGATTGTCTGGGGTTTCTTTCAATGTTAGGGGCAGGGAATTCAAGAGGAATCAATTAAGAGGCAGATATTGGGAGAACTAAAAAGAGAGGTGGGTAGTTAATAGTTCGGTGGGATCCAGAGTTAAGAAGTCAGGTTAATCTCAGACAGAAAAAATACTGTTTCTTCCTTGAGAGATGGAGGATGCATGAACAATGAAAGATAACCCAGGGAAAGGCTAAAGTTGCATGAAGTAGGCACTAGATGAGATGGGAACGGTAGAATAATGTTTGACTCCACTTGCTCTTTTAATGGCAGAATCTAGCTTTCTTAACAGTTACGCTGAATAATCCAGTCTGAGATGTCCCATTCAGAGGAAGGGTAAAAGTCATAAGAGAAGTGGCTCCCAATGGACTAGGACCATTCATTTTTCCTTCTTCTTTTTGTTTTTTTAAATAAAATACTTTACAGTTTGTGACTCTAAGAAAATCAACATCATTTCTCACGTTTGCATACCATTTGCTTAGCTAAATAATTCTCCAGGGGGTGAATTTCTTCATAATGAGTTTAATGAGAGACATCATTAATTCAGAAAAGCTTCTCTCCTTACCTGTCTGATCTCCCCCACTTCATAAACTCCTTCAACACAGAAGCCAGAACTCAAGTTTTATTGGTTCTTTTAAGAGTTGAAGACAACATAGACCAAAAAAGAAGAAGGGTTACAAAATAAACCACTGAAATTACAACCTGGGTTTTCCTGGCTACTACTGGAATTCTCTTTTATGATTCCTTGAATCAGTAAAATGGTTTGGAAATGATTCTAATTTAATGCAGTCATGCCAAGATCCCGGTTGTTGACTCCCCTCAATGAGTAAATCCAGGGACATCTGGGGTCTGGACAGTAAAGAAAGAAGATTTAAATAAAATACTTTACAGTTTGTGACTGGATTTGGTAAAGGTTTCAAGGTCCAAGTAAGAGACATGGGGCTGCACTGTGAAACTGGAAAAGCCAGTTGAGGAATGGATTTTAGGAAAATGAGTGCAGGAGTGAGGAGGTAGAGGCTGGGAGGGAAAAGAGCAAGAGAAGAGTTTGGAGACTTGGAGAGGCTCATGTGTATTGAGATCCTCATTTTGATTTTTTTTTTTTTTTTAATTCACATGGTAGACCATACAGATAGAAGTCTACATATTATGTGCCTGCAATTTACCAAATTTGTTAATGGTGGCAGGGAATAAAGGCCATAATTCTAGAGAGCATTAATACTTGATTCTCTGGTTCTGACATCCTGTTATTTGGTACAGTTGGGCAGATTTGAATCAGTCTTGGACACTCCTGGTAAATGGGACTGGATTGACCTCTGCCACAGATTCACTGGGTGACCTTTGGTATTTCCTTTCTTCTCTCTTGGCAAAGGAAATGAAGGTATTAAACTAGTCCTTTGGGACCTATTAATTTTTGGAATGCTCTCATTGTTTCTGGACCGGAGAGTCAGGCTAAGCGTAGCCAGTGAATTCCATGAACCTCATTTCCTCTTTCTCTAACTCCCAAATATTTCAGCCCCCTTCATGATGATCTGAAGCCCTAACAAAAGGGACTTCGCTCCTCTCCCACTTTGATATTCCCCCGGAAGATGTAGACAGCCAGCAGCATTTATGTCCTCACTGCTACAAGGATATATTTTGTTTTCCGCAAGTGCTTAAAATCCTCAATGCCAGCCTCCTGAGCTAGGATGGCCTCTTACAACTGGGAGGCAGTTGGGGTGGTTTGTGCCTGCTTTTACTTCTGCCTCATTTGCCAAGGATGCCCTTGTCTTGACATCATGCTATATAGAGAATGACCTCTAAGGTCTCCTGGTGAAGGGAACAATTACGTAACCAGACAAGTTCTACTAAAGGGAATGGACGCATAAGGACACGGACCAAGAACCTAAGATGGAAAGGAAGCCGTGAACACAACAGAGAGATAACACACATCACATTGTGGACCCAGCATCCCTGACATAAATATATTTAAGGAAAATTTCCAGCTTATCCAAACATGTTCTTCTGTGGTACTCCAACACCTTACTCCAAGAATACAAATGCAGTGATTTTGAATTTATGCCACGTATCTTTAATTTATATTGTAAGTTTTTTACAACTTTAAAGTGTCCTTTGGGGAAGATAAAATTCTCATCACTTAACATAACCAAAGACAACCTTTAATAAAGAGATTCAGATGTACATATCTCTCACAATTGGCCTCTCCAGGGATCTAGAAATAAATTCTGTCCTGGTACTATTGACAGGGTGATTCTGGCCAAGATATCATCTCTCTCTCTGGACTTCAACTTCCAAATTAATGAATTAATTTAATCTCTCATTTGTCCATTTATTCATTAAGTGTTTATGGTGTGTCACCCATGTTCTAGGTGCTAGGGAAAATAAAATAAAACTATTGCCTTCAAAGTCAAATAGTGATCTTCAATTGGGAGTTGAGAGGCATTGACTTGCAAACTTGAGAGCCACTTCTCCAAGTGAAATCAAAAAGTGGCTGACATTGTAATGGCGTTTTAGGTCCACAGGTCATCAGTAGGCACTGAGTACTGTGGGAAAAAAAAGACAGGCTTTGTCTCCAGGAGGGTCTGGATTCAGTCCTGGCTCTGACCTCTATTAGCAGTGTGACCTTGGACAAGGCTCATGGGCTCTGACCTGTTTCCCTTCTGTCAATTGTCAGTGATGCCTGCCTACCTCACAGGGTGGACATCAATGATTATGAGTATGAAAGCTCCTCATAAACTTCAAAGCGATGTCAAATATCAGGGGTTGTACGTGAAGGAAGAACGTGCTTATCACAGAGGGCAAATTGATATCTAGGAAATGAATCTCCCCAGTTGTTAAGGTTCAGTGTGGGCTTAGATTTTCTACCTAGTTCAATGTTTTGTTGAATGCTATTTTTAAAATTTTGATTGGATTTTGTATTAGTTAATGACTTTTGGCAAGGTAGCCATAGAAATAAACTACAACTTGGTACAAATTTTATTTCTATGAATTTTATTTTATGTTTATTTCTATGAATTTCTAGATATATTTTGGAAATGTCCCTACAGGTATACTTAGAAGTCTTGTTGGAAGAAACTCTAGAAGTAATGTATTCCAGCCCCAGCTTCTTCTGGTGAAGATAATATAGTACAAAGGAAGTTATGGTTCTCTCTAAATCATATACAAATTTGACCCATATCTGTTATGTACAGCTGGTAATTCTCAGGTCTTTTGATTGTTTAATTACTCTACTTTTCCTTATTGCAAAACTTTTAATTTTATTTGTTACCCTGAAGAGATGGGTTATCTAAATGCTTTGCTCTTCCAAATAGCCATTTAACTATGTTTATAATCAATTCATTCTAATAATATGGAACGCCAAGTTAGGATTCCATCTGTTGATAAGGGATTTATTGGAGCTATTGGCTTATGTTGGATGGGAGTTGGTAAGATATTCATTATGACCCTTCTAACATTTCAAAGTAATAAGAATTCATTCTAAACTCAACAGACTTTATGAGCAACTTAAGGATGACCATTTAATAGGAAAAATAAACAAATAAGAATTTGTGTGTCTTCATCTGAAGAGGGTCTACGTTTTCATGTTGGCTTCACTATTTATACTCGTCTGAACTTGGGGGAGTTACTTAACTTTTTGAGGTTTCTTTCTCAAAAATATCCATAGAACAAAGGTGGTGTATTATTTTTTTAGAAGATTTTTGAGAGAGAGAGAGAGAGCAGAGTAAGAACATGAGTGTGGGGTAGGAGAGGCAAAAAGAGAGAGAAAAGCAGAAAAGCACTGAGCAGGGAGCCCAATGTTCAGCTTAATCCCAGGATCCAAGGATCATGACCTGAGTGAAAGTCAGACACTTAACCAACGGAGCCACCCAGGTGTCCCAAGGAGAGTGTACTAATTTCCTTATTCTGCTGTAATGAATCATCACCAATATGGTGACCAAAACCAGGAAATACTTACTCTGTCAAAGTTTGGGAAGGTAGAAGCCTGAAATTCAGTGAGGAATGTTTTCTACCTAGATAACTTGGCTGATGTTGACCCTGAAA
The DNA here is from genome assembly GCF_011764305.1 of Mustela putorius furo. Lineage (NCBI taxonomy): Eukaryota > Metazoa > Chordata > Mammalia > Carnivora > Mustelidae > Mustela > Mustela putorius. The sequence continues at coordinate 3,354,902 of NW_025421485.1, forward strand.
GCAGCTTCCACTTATTAAGCAACTGCTGTGAAGATAGAATTTTGCACTCATTGCCTGATTTAAACTTCACAACTGTAAAACTAGATGCAGAGACTCAGAAAACCCCAGTCCCTTGTGTGACCACAGTCTGTGAGTAGCAGAGCCTGGAGTTACTCCCTGGCTGACCTGCCTAATATCTGTGGTGTACCAGGCTGTCTTTCTCACTTAGGGAAGTAACTCATGGAACCGACCCAATGCTCAGATAACTTAGGTTCCTTGAAAAGTATTCCTCCCTCTGCTAAATCTTCAGGGGTACAAATAGGGGTTGGCTGCCTGCCCTCTTATTCTGATTTCCAGACCCCCTTCATCCTAGATGGGGAAAAGTCCTCTGAAAGCATTCTGAACTTTTTCTGAAATGACTATGCATCCTCTAGCTTCTGAGTCACTTGTGTGTGCAAAATGATTAGACCATTAATCAAATTCTTAATAAAAAAAAAGTTTTCTGAGAGAGTGCACATCATGAATTATGGAACACTTGCTTTCACTTGCCTCCTCTTATTTAAAAACATGGAGCACCATGATTAAACATCTCTTCCATGAGCAACTGGATTTTTCAGAAGAGGAGTCCATTGAGATTTATTGAAGTGTTTAGAGGGAGTTCTAATAAAACAGTAGATTGTGGAATGTGCAGCTCAGGGAACTGAGTATATGGAAAATACATTCAGATGTCCGTGGGTTCCGAGGCTTGGGATAATTTTCACATATGATGATTTCTTTCTGTACCCGTATGCTTATCTTCATTCTGTCTGAGGGACCTAACAAAGGTAAGGGAGGTACTCGTGAAGATAGGAAGGAATGCTGCTTTAGACTAAAAGTCCAGTCTTCCTGGAAGCCTGTTGGCCTGGACTAGAGAGAACCACCCCAGAACAAGGCAACAACAGTTGACTAAGCTCTGCATTGGTCAGTGAAATGTGGGATGATTTCAACTGTATACGGAGCTGAGCCCTGCACTTCTGTAAGGACATGGATGGGTGGAGCATGTTCAGAGAAAAGAGACCAGGATTGGACAGTGACTGGACCAGGTGCTAGAAGATATTCTTGAAGAGTATGTTGGTGGTTGACAGTATACAAGTTCAAGAATCTGAGACAGCCAATCTGCTAAATCTCAAAGGAGAAAATGAGGACAAAAATAAGTGAAAGATGCAAGAAGACCACACAGGGTAAACATCGACTTCTACCATGAGGGCCCCACACAGTTGGACCCAATAAATACTTGCTCACTTCACAAATGAATGACTATAAATGAAAGAGGCTTTGGTGTGAAAAGATTAAGCTTTGAGTCAAATAGATTCAGCTTTGACCTGCCATTATTTAGCTGGGGGTACTTGTTTGAGTGCCTTTAAGCTCTTGGACTTGATTCCTCTTCTTTAAAATGAAGATAATGGTGTTTACCTCCTGACTAACACTATTGTGAGAATTAAGATTAGACAAGATCAAGCATGGGAAGGCACTTTTTGAGTCCTGGTTAGGTTTGATAAGGGGGAGGGGGTGGCTAGGGAGGACATCCATGATCATCACAGGAGCTGATGTGGCCGGCGCAAGAGCTGCTCAGTCAGGTACACTTCATGGTGGGTGAACGGCTGAAAACTGGGTCTACCAATGGCACCAAGTAATTCATGCGTGTGATGATGACTCTGTGCTATTCAGAAAATGTGATTATATATATATATATATATATATATACATATATATATATATATATATATATATTTTTTTTTTTTTTTAAAGCAAAGAGACATGTGGAATGCAGTAAGGGACTGTTTTAGAAGAGCTGAGTTTTTTTTTAATTTTTAATTTTTAGAATGTCTTTCACTTATTTAATTTTTTATGCTTTAGCCCTAAACAAGATAAAAGTCAGTTTTTTAAACACATTTTCTTCGGTATAATGGCTCTTCTCCAGATGAGGATTGAAACCTTAATTGATTAATTGACTGGTTGTTGTCCACTATGATTTTGTGAGGCCAAACACTGCTCCAGTGGAATAAAAAGTTTCTGTTTCATGAATGTGAAATTAGAAGGATGTAATGTCAGTTCTCAACTAACATCAATTTACAAAACCACGTAGATTTTTTTTCCCCTCATCAATGCATGGTCAAGGTTAAAAAGGAATCCAGGTCAAGGTAAGATGGTCAAGATTAAGGTAGCAGCCAGGATTCCTGACGACTCTACTTCCCCAGACTCAACTCCTCTTTCTGCTTGAACCCTATATCTTGGAGATTTTGGCAGCTTCCTCCTTCCCCTCTTTTGGCTCTGGAGAGTTTCCCCAGACTCCGCTGACCTGACTTAGTTCCTTCTTTTCTGTTGTGTTTACTGAATTGCCAGCCCACGTCTATTATAGCACAAATAAAATAATCGTATTTCTCTTTTACTGAGAGCCCAAGATGGAGCAGACACTGTATCAAAGGTTCTGCATCTCCTGACTCAAGAAATCCTTTCAACAACCTTGAGAGAACATATTATTTTCATTTTATAGATCTAAAGCTTCATGGGCTCAGGAAGCTTGCTAATAATCACTTAGCTAATGAAAGGCAGAGCCTGAATTTGAATGAAGGTTTGTGTGCATCTGAAGTCCTTTTCCTCAACTTTTGCATTACACTGTGTCTCCCTCCACTAGGCTGTGAACATTTTTCAGGGCAGGTATTGAATCTAATTTGCTTGCGTGTTCCCCACAGGGCCTGGGTTACATTAGGCACTCAGGAAATTTCTTCAGTATCATGAAAGGTGCTTCTGAAATAGTTTCTACAAAGAGGCTGACTGCACAATACACACATACAGGGTTGTGCTTTCTCACCTGCATGGCACCTGTGACGGGGACAGGCCAGCAGCACTAATGAAGCTGCTCTGTTAGTCCACTGCACCCAAGGAAGCAGGTGCTTTTCAGGGCGGTTGGTATCTGGGAGATCTTCCTGGAGAGTTGGTGACTGAGGTTCCCCGTGAGAAAGAAGCCGGTGTGTTTATGGGAAAGACTGTCTATAACATGACTACCTTCAGCACCAGAAAGCAAAAGCAGGGTGCACTGGAAGGTTGTGGGGGCTAAGCAGGGGCAGGAAGAAGGAACTTGGTTCAGAGCTCAGCTTAGATCAGGGCTGGACCCCAGGTAAGGTTGGAAATTTTTTTTTTTTTTTTTTTTTTTGCTGTGCACTTTGCTAGGGTCTTCCTCAACAAACTCCTTCTATCACTTGATGAGGTTTTGCTTCAGACTCTGCCGCCATTTCTCGTACCTTCATGGCAGCAAACAAATGAAAAACAAAATTATGGCTGGCTGATGTACCAGTTTCTTAGAGCTGCTGTAACCAATGAAAATGGGTGCTTCAAAACACCAGAAGTATACTCTTTTCCAGGCCAGAGATATAACATTAGGGGGCAGGCAGAAAGAATCTCATGCAGTCAGGAGGCTCTAGGGTAGACAGTTGGTTCCTCATCTCTTCCAGGTTCTGGTGGCCCCTGACATGCTTTGACTGGTGGCCACATTACTCCAATGTCTACCTTCACAGTCAGATTGCTTCTTCATCATCTTCTGTCTTTCAGGATATATGTTCTAGCATTTAGAGCCTACCTACATAACCCAGGATATACTGCAATGATCCTTTCTCCAAATAAAGCACCATTCACAGCTCAGGGGGTTCAAAACACGGACATATCATTTGGGGGGCCACCATTAAGCCCCCTTCAGTGGTATGACTTTCTCAGAATTATCTGGGAGCATGTTCAAAAGACACATCTTTGGACTCAGGTTTAGAAGACATGGAGTTTAAGAATCCGAATTTAGTACATGAAGTCCAGGAACCCAAATTTATTACAGCAATCCAGGAATCTGAATTTAGTACATCCAGGGGAACGATTCTGATAGCTCAGCCAGATTTGGAAGACCCTGCCTTGAACTCAAACCAGCACAGAATTAGTTGAAGAAGTCTCCAGAACGATTCTAAAATGCAGGTCAATAGCATGTCCCTTCTCAGATTCAAGCTTCCATTGCCCCATGACCCTATCAACCTCCCCCTCTTCACACTTCACATGCAGAGGGGCCTCTAGCCATGCAGGGCTCTTGGCCGTCTCTGAAGGTGCAAAGCCTGCTCTTATCTCAAATCTTTATATTTTCCCTCCCCTCCACTTGGCAGGTATCCTTCCCACCTTTAGTTTTATTTAGTCTTCTGAATAGCTCAGCATGTATTTCAGGTAACGTCTCCCTGGTCCTGGGTGGGGTTGGTGACCCTCCTGTTCACTCTCCCAGCTCTGAGTTCACATCCCCATCACAGAAGTTAGCATGCTGCCCTGTAATTGCATGGTTGCTCACCCCACTCTCTCTGTCTCTGTCTCTCAGTAGACTGTGAATTCATTGAGGGTCACAGCTGGTCTCCCTCACCTTCTAATTCTTGGCAAAGTGTATCTGGGGTTCAGTATGTATTTCCCATGGAATGAAGACTGAATGATTGCTACTTATGCAAATTTTCCCTATCTCTCAAGGTCTTTACCAAATTTTCTTAGTATGCTCATTCCAATGAGAATTTTGTTTAAGCAGAAGAAGCCCACTGAGTTTTGGATTGCATTGCATTAAAAACAATTTTTTCCCCCATTGGTGGCTCCATACCCTTTTCATTTGAATGGGGTTTTTTAAGTTTATGGAAAGCATTTACAAATTTCATCTCATACCAGTCAAATGAGGTAGGCGGGGTTATTAGAACCTCTATTTTACAGATGAGAACATAGACCGTGTTAGATCGGTTGGTTTGCCCAGGGTCACCCAAGCATCAGTGATGAAACCCACATTAGCTGGTTCAAAGCCAGCAGAATTTGTGGTAGCTGAGCTTCAGCTGAACTAAAGTTGCTTATTAAAAAGCATATTAAGCAAATGTTACTGGAATCACACTGATCTGTGGTAAGTAGAGAATGCGTAGTAGAAGAGGCCATCTGGATGATGCAAAAGGGGCCCATGTCTATGTGACAGAACTACCCATCCTTACTGTGAGGACACAAGGATCAAAGCAAAGTGCTGTCAACAAAGTGTGGTATCTAGTCAGAGCTCAATGTATGTATCTTTAAGTCACTTAAGCCAAATCTGAAGATCTGGAGTTAGAGAAGAGAGGGAAATATCAGGCTACCAGTCCATCCAGATGTGGACAAAGCAGCAAGAGCCACACCCAAGTGATAATCTTACAACACACAGTGACCCACCCGCCAGAAGAGCTGACTCAATGCGTGACCAATTAGATTAGCACCGCTTGCCCTTGGGGGAGAGATGAGAAGGGGGCATACTGAGTCTTCCCAACACATGCTGGATTCCAATGACCAGCTCAGCAATTCCTTCAGGTCCGGGAAGTTAGTACCATCCGTGATCGTGTACCAGGTTCTCCTTCACAGCTGTGTCATCAGTGACAGAAGAGGGTAGGGGACTGGGAAGCAGATGTTTGATTACATGTTTCTTGGTGCCTTGCAACAAACATTTAGGTCTCTTGAGCTATGGTCTTGAAAATGGGGTGTGTTCCCTCAGGCAGTGCTGAGGATGACCCATTGTAGAGGAAAGACAGTAATGGAACTTCTACTTATCTTACCTTATACTCACTCCTTTTTAAATTATTTTTTTTTTTGTCAGTTCAATAAAGAACATATTATTTTGCACACAGTAGTCTGGGCACATAATTTATAAATAAATAAATGTTTGTAAAAGAGAGGTAAAATAAAATCATTTATAGATTACTGCCCTGGAGGTATTAATCCGGTCAACCAAGGATTCCGCCTAAGCCAGGCTGGAATGCTCTAATTCAGGGATTCTCAAACACCATTCCACAAATCTGCTTTGATCTGGCTTTCTGAGAATAACTGTTAAAAAGACAAAATTTCAGATGCCACTTCTAGAAATTCCATAGGTTCAGAATAGGAGCCAGTCATCATTTCCTGTCATCTTCCAGCTGGCCAGTCCACAGCCAAGGGGGCCCCTTTCTGGCCTCGGCTCTCCTGTGCATCGGAGCCACTGGGCAAAAGGGAGTGGAAAGCCCTCTCTAGCCTTGACACATTGCAACTCTATTAATTTGACTGACCTGGATGAAGGGCGTTTCACCCAGACTCTGCAAACCTTGACGCAGATTTCTACATTTCCATTAATTTACGCTCTGTCATTGCATCTGAGCACCTTGGTTTTCTTATCTATCAAATAGAAATAATGAAATAAGCATTGCATTTATTCGGTGCTTACTACATGTCAGTCATTCTAAGCAGTGAATGTCTAGCAACTTATTTAATCCATCAACTCCATGACGCCACTTGTGTCATTATTCCATAGAGAAATGGAGACAGAAAAGATGAAGGGGTTTCCCTAAGGACACACAGCTAGTGAGTGTCATGTCCAGGTTACAGACCCTGTGAAGTGGTCTCCAGAGCCTTTGTTCTGAGTCATAGTGGTATCAGCAACATGCAGTAAATTAGACCATAGGAAAATTGGCTGCCACAGCCTCGAGTAGAATCCCAAGATTCAAGAACTCTGTGATTCTGAATTAAGGGAGAACGGGAAACTCTCTGTATGCGTGTGGGATTTTCCGAGTTAGAGTCACCTAACAGCCTGAGTGGGGTGCTGTGGGAAGGAAATAGAGCTGGCTGTAGGGCCTGGATTCTAGCCCTGCCGTGTCATAAACAGACTCTCCATTGTCGTGCCCTTTGGCTATTGTGTCGGTACGATGTAAAAGGTGCTAGGTCCGCACTAAGGAGTTTGGAACTAAGTCTGACACTAACTTTTGGCACTCAGGAGTTCTTCTGCCCCTGATGCCCATAGGTAATTTTTTTTTAAGTGCTCATTTTCGGTAGAAACAGTGACAAGGCCATTCATAGCGGGGCTGACTTTGCAGGAAGGTGTCCAAAATGACTTCCTAAACCCATGACCGAGGCCAAGAGAGCCCACGTCTGAATCCTTGGCCCTGTGGATGTCTGCACATTGCCAGTTCCCGCCTGTCAGTCTCTGGGGGGTGATGGGGACCATAGGGTTTTAGGCAAGTTCAGCTGGTGGAAGGAGGGGCCGTTGGGAGGGGTCAAGAGCCCAGTACGGGTCACCACGTAGCCCGGGGCCTACGGTTTTCTCTTGGGAATATATTCCGGGATTTGAAAATGATTGTACTCTGGGGCTCTCTCTTTATTTAACAAAAACCTTTGTCCAGTTTTGACAATGAGAGGGAGCTTCAGACCTGTGTGGGGGTTAAGGAGGATCATAAAGGCAATGCTGGGGGCGCCTGGGTGGCTCAGTGGGGTAAAGTCTCTGCCTTCGGCTCAGGTCATGATCCCGGGTCCTGGGATCGAGTCCCGCATCGGGCTCTCTGCTCAGCGGGGAGCCTGCTTCCTCCCCCCTCTCTCTGCCTGCCTCTCTGCCTACTTGTGATCTCTGTCTGTCAAATAAATAAATAAAACCTTAAAAAAAATTAAAAAAAAATAAAGGCAATGCTGTGACTTTGAAGAAAGAGATATTCTGAACTCTGCCATGAATTTGAGCTTGGGCTGGTCAGATTTCTCTTCTGGACTCAAAACCCTTTTAAGTTAGTAGCATTTTTTTTTTTTTTTTAAATAAATGAAGACAGAAACAGACCCCAGGGCCCGCCATCACTCGCATATTCGTAAGACAGGCATTAGGAGGCGCACTGCTGGTGACGAAATGGGGCTCCTGCACTTACTGAACGAGTCAGCTCACCCAGCAGGCAGGTAAGAAGATGGAAAGTAAGGCCAGACCTTCCCGATTTTCTCCAGGGCCTTGTCCACTGTACCCTGGTGGTCTCCCTGCAGTCAGCGAGCTCAGCGGGGCTGCAGCCACGCACGAGGCCCCTCTTCCCTCTCATGGACATGTCAGCCTGGGACACTGTGTCCTCTGACACAAGAAGTTCTTTCTCCAGCTGCCCCCTCTGAGGACGACCCAGGACAAACCTGGTTTCTGCCACAGCTGGACAAACTTAGGTCAGATCTGTGGAAGAATTTCCCGGCAGGGTGGTTGGACAATGAAGCGAGCTCCTAAGCAAAGTTGTCATTCTCATCTTCTGTTTCTCCTCGGGGTTAGGATGTCTGCTCAGAGCTGCTGCCACATTTCTTCCTCCCTGGGACTTGGGGAGAAAACGGTTTGCTTTGCAATATGCTAGCCCTGCATTTGGAGTTCATGGTCATATCCTGGCCTGGCCATAGTGGTCAGTGGGATGGGGACCCATGCTACAGGAACTGGAGAAGTGGGGTAGCTCGGGCTCTGGAGCAAAAGTGAAGACTGTTTATTAGAAAGGGAGTATGTGCAGAGAGTGGGCAAGCGGCCGGACAGCCTCAGCACCGTGGATCCAGATGGCAGGTGTGTGTCGTCCATCAAAGGCCAGAGAGAGTCAGCTGCCCCCACGCTGGGGGTGAGGCTGAGGCCACTCCAGTTCAGGTGTAGAAGCTCCTGAGGAGGCGGGACGGGGGCTGTGTGGGCTGGGTGTTCTGTGGGGTGGCAGCCTTGGGGAGCGTACCACCAAGACTCCCTTCACAGTAGCTAGTGTGCTGCAAGCAGCCATCTTTACAATCTGCCTCACTTTTCAAGTCAAGTCTGTGCTCTTCCCAAGCAGCCCCAAACAATGACGAGCATAGCTATGTACCAGGGTTGGCCCATCCTTCCCCAGACAGAACACATCTAATAGGGATCCTGGCTCTGGAGCTCTTTTTCAGGTTGGCTGAAGTGGTCAGATCTGTATCTGTTCATGGGTGGCAAGTCTGCATTGGGCTCTGAAGGCTTCAAGGGTCCAATGCAGCGTCTCCCCACTCATTCCTCACAAGGTTTCCCCAATAAACTTCGGCTACTCCTAACTCCCTCTCAGGGTGGGCTTCTCGAGCATCCGGCTGGCACGGGTCAGGACCGTGCACGTTCTCATCGGACACCTGCCGCTGCAGCTGGCTGCACTGTGCCGGTCTCCCCGGCCAGCTGGAAAGATCCACCTTCTCTCATGCCTGCCACGAGAGAGCAGGATCTCCTGCAAGCCTTCCAAACTTTCTCCTTCCCCAGCCTGGCTCTTGGGGCCAACGGTGCCTCGCGGACGCACTGGACTAAGTGATCTTTTTGTTGGAATCAGAATTATTTCTAATCGCAGAGCGTCCTGGTTATGTGGGGATCTTCTTGCAAGATGGTTCAATTTTTCAGAATGATGAAGGCAGAAAGACCATTCCTGAAATTGTTCACTTATTTGCCATTAAAAATACCCTGTCATTTGTCCTTTCTTCATTTGCCTAGGTGGCAAGCTCCAGATCGCTACTCCATGACCGCATCAGACTTTTTCCCCTCTTGGCAGCCTGCCCCGTCCACTTGGCAATGGTTGAGTCTTCTTTCTTTTTCCAGCGTGCTCAGGCATATTTCTGTTTCACCTTCTACACTCTGACTTCTTAGGGAACAGAAAACTTGGGTGTCTAGGACAGTGTCTGACACACAGTGAGTGTGGTTTTAATAAATATATACATATATACACAAACATAGAGATATATATGTCCAATCTGCATACCTATACAATATATACTGTATATATTATATATGTATATACATATACATATATAAATTTGTATATTTTTAACATCAATAAATCCAACACTATCTGAGGGCTACTGTGTAGTACTCCTATGCTACCTGTTGAGAAATGAAAGTGAGACACAGTGGCTGCCCTTCGGGTGCTCACAATATGGATGTTGAGGAGGAAATGTAAGCATCGAAGTTTTGAAAAAAAAAATTGAAATGTATCATCAGTAATCATATAATCAAATCAATAATAATAATAACCAATAATCAAATCCCAAGTGCTGGTCTCTCCTTAACAAACAGATCCGCTATTGTAATCTAGCATCTGTTTGTCTGAGTCATAAACCCAAACCCTGCTTGGGAGCCGTTTCTTCCCACCCGCCCCTACCCCCGTCCTGGGCTACCCCAAATATTCTTCATCCATGTATATGAAGTATATATATTTCCAAGTGTCTCTATCCCCAGGAAAGACCATGACAATGAAAAAAAAATATATTGATGAGCAAGAGGAACTTAGAAAAGAAGAAAACGAAGTTTTATCTGTAACCTCCAGTTGTTTAGAGTCTGAAGTAATCAACACGCGCTTCCTCGCACTTCTACAGACAATGGCTGCTATCTCGTGCTTCGGTTTCAAGAATGCTTCTCAACTTACCAGGCAATTAAAAGCTATAGTTCATGCTGATTATAGCTTTATTCTAGGTGATCTATTTTTTAACCTCCCCAAACAGTGCCTATTTCAAAGTTGGGTATAAATGATATAATTTCATTTGATGGCGGTATAGAATGTCTTTATAAGAGCCTGCATGCCGTCATAGCCAGAGGGATTATATACCAGGCCGGACTGTGAAATCAATTGAAGAGTAATCTCCTCGGGAAAACACTGCTGCCCTAGGAGGCGGTGTAATTGACTGTTCTATAATAAGGAGCAGACTTAAGGCATCATTTGGATGGAGAACTTTCAACCATAACCTTGTGTGTCTCCCAAATTGATGCTGGTGCCTGGTCCTGTTGGCGCCGTGTGACTGCTCAGCACAGAGAGGGATGGGGCTGCCTCCCCGTGTGTCCCCTGCTTCAATTTTCCTATAGACCACCTGTGACCTTGACAGCAATCCTGCAAGGGAGGCCATGGTATTATACCTACTTAGCTGGTCAGTAACTGGGGGCAGAGAGGTACCCTGGTGATGATCAGGGGGTGGTAAGGGGTGAAGCTCATTCCTAGCCACTGTTTTTTTTTCTTCATGAAGCAACATTAGGATTCATATCCTAGAGTATTTTGAACAAAGTGTAAGATTCAACTTAAATGCATATGAGGATGACGATAATTTAATAGGTCCTATGATTGTACAACTATTTGGTCATTATGAAGAGAACTTGATCCTTTTCTGAGAATGAAACTCTTTTTTGACATGCTTTAACCATAATTGCTTCTTTACCAGAAAGTTTTCCGTGCACTTCTACATATCATCTGCTCTGCCTGACATGACCTTCTCCCTCTATCCCTGCCTTCTGGTAAATTCGCCCTTATCCTTCCTAAAAACTTCCAGGTATATGTAACATTCTACCTCTGCTCCCAGGGAGCCTGTAGCACTCGTCACTTTGAATTGTGTGTCCTTCTCATCACACACTTCAATTCCTCATATGTCAGTGGCCAGTCTGCTTTGAGGTCCAGGCCTGGGGCTCATTCACCTGTTTCCACAGGGCCTGTGCACAGTAGGTGCTCAGTATGAACTTGAAGCAGAAAGTGGGGGACAGAAGGAGAGAGGGAGTACAGTGTGGACACGCCCTTCACTTGTGTGGATTCAGAAGTTAGACCAAGGACAATACCACCAGGTCCCTGAAGCAAAAGCTGGTCAGGGTGTGAGGGCAGAAGGCAGACCAGCATATTTCAGGGTCTGCAGGAAAACGGAGAGCCCACAGAGCAAGATCATCCGCGGACCAAAGAACTGGTGCTTAGTTCATAGCTGTTGACCAAATTCCAGGAGGACACCCCCTTACATGGTCTATTCCGGTGGGGTCGTTATCAACCTCCGGTGATAGAGAAGCAAGCAGAAGAAGTCCACACCCCACAGGGTGGCCTCTGTTTGTGGGGGAGTTACAAACATCAAGCACCAGCCAGGCTCTTACAAGCCATTCTCTGCAACAAAACACCCTCCTGGAGCACTCTGGGGGTGAACGTGAGGCAAAGCTCTGTCTCAGAGTCTCTTCTGAGCCCAACAACGCTGCTAGGCCCTTTACCATTGCCTACGTGCAATACACAGCCACTCCCGAGGTGGGACTTACCACCAGCCCGTTTCTTCCTGAGGAGAGTGACATTCACAGAGCTTGAGTGGCTGGAGCTACTGAGTGAAGTCACAATTCACACCCCGATCTGCCTGATCCCAGGGTTCTTTGCAGTTTCCCATTCGATTTTTTTTCCGGAAATGTTTTCTTTTCTTTCCTAATTCTGGAAGAAATGTACTCATTGAATATTCAGTTATAAAGCATTTCTGCCCTGTTCAAAACGTATTTTTCATAGTCTCTCATGGGAAGACACAATTCAAGGAACTTGGCACGACAGAGCCTTTCGATGTGGGCTCTCCCTTTAGTGTACTTACGGTAGAGCTGGGGCTAGGACAGAAGGAAGAGAGAGGCTGGGGGAACAGAGAGGATGGGGGCTGGGGCTTGAGTCTGTGCAAGAGGCAGGCGTTCTGAAGGGAGGGGCCAACAGAGGCCAGTTCACAGGAAATGGAGGCTGAGGCCAGGCTTCTGGGGCCTGTCTCCATCTTATATTTTCTTCATTTTCTTTGCAGTTATAAAACATTTGACTGTTGTTATTGTCATTTACTTTTATTTTCCTGTAACACATTTTTTTTTTAATTTTTGAAGGAAAATGCAATGTCAGTTCAAGAGTGCTGTCAGAGCTTCAGAAAAAAATGATTTTGAATTGTTTTGGGTTTTGCTTGGTGGCCCTCAGAGGTGGCATGTGTTGTGTGGATTGTCGCGGCCTTGGGTTCGACACACTCAGTGGCTCTCTTCCTCTCCACTGTCAGCCACCATCAGGGCAGCGGGTGGCTAATGTCCCAAGGGCTCCACCTGCTTTGAGAGAGCAGCTCATCCACTCTGGTAGAGATTGACTCCATTTCTCAGGTGAGGACATAACCCTGGAGGACTAACTGGCCCGAGGTCCCTCAGCGATTTTCCATTCCACTCTCAACAGTTCCCATGGAGGAAACTGAGGCCCAGAGGGAGGCAGATGCAGCATCTGGCTCAAGGTCAACCTAACTGTTAGATGGCCTTGGCATATGGAATGCTGGAATAAGAATTCTCTGTGTGAGGGGCACCTGGGGGGCTCAGTGGGTTAAGCCTCTGCTTTTAGCTCTGGTCATGATCTCAGGGTCCTGGGATCGAGCCCCGCATCGGGCTCTCTGCTCGGCGGGGACCCTGCTTTCCCCTCCCTCTCTGACTCTCTTCCTACTTGCGATCTCTCTCTTGCAAATAAATAAACAAAATATTAAAAAAAAAAGAGAGAGAGAGAATTCCCTATGTTAGCTTCTGAACCTTTGGGCTCAGAAAAAGTAATGTATGTTTATGAACTTTCTTGTTAAAATTATTTTCATATTCATCATTAATCTTTATATAGATGATTGATAGATAGATAGTTTGGAACTCAGAGGAAAATTTTATATGTGCAATGTGCTATGTGCTGTTTGTATAGACATCCTGGTGGCAAAAAGACGCTACTCCAAAGTGGTAATTTTCTCAAAAATTTGATATATTCACATTCTTTCCTTAAGATAAATACAATTGGATCAACTCACACTGAAAAAAAAATGAGTACATATACATTAGAAATTGTCACGGATTGAGGTCAGAAGACCCTAGAATATATGGATTTTAGCAGAACTCCTGCCAAAAATATCCCAAAATCAAAAAACAACACATTATTCCTGGAGCTCTGTGTTATCTCACAGGTAATGAATGCTTACAGTGTCTAAGCCCTTGGGTGAAGCCCTAAGCACTGATTCAGGAAGAACATCAGGAATGGTTACTGCTCATCACACGAGACGGGAGATCTGATCATAAGATTGAGACAATATAATAATAAGTCATGCAGCAAAAATATCAGCCTTTTCCACCTTAATTTACAGATTGAACCCAATTTATATCATATGCTAGAGTTTTTAAGAGGTAACACGTTTCCGAATTTCATCTTATTAACCAACAAATAGGAGTAGATAAGAAATTGAAAAACAAAAGCAAGATAGAGGACTTGAGTTGATCATATGTAATAATTTCTTATACAGCCACAACTTTTTTTAAGGATTTTTTCTATTTATTTATTTGACACAGAGAGAGAGTGCACAAGCAGGGGGAGTAGCAGGCAGAGGGAGAGGGGGAAGCAGCCTCCCAGTGAGCAAGGGGGCAGGCAGGGAGCCCGATGCGGGGCTCGATCCCAGGACCCAGAGATCATGACCTGAGCCGAAGGCAGAGCTTAACCAATTGAGCCATCTAGGCACCCCTCATCCACAAAATTAAGAGAATTGTGGCTGCACAAAGTTGGCAATAGAAAGTGTGGGGCAGAAAACACAGCAGTCAAATGACTCCTGCTGCAGATAAGAATCTAATATGTAACCAAGGATATGTAATAAATAAAGGGGAGGTAAGTTCTTCATTAAAATATGCTTATAAATTTGGCAAAGAGTGTTATTAACGTTACAATTAATTCTTACCTCAGGCAGGTCATATACTGAAATATATTCCTGTTGGATTCAATTCTTAAATCCACAGCACACTTATGATTTAGTTGAATATTTAATTGTTACTGGACTGGGAAGAGTTTCCATAGCAATGGGGGGAAAATCACAAAGAAAACAGGTCTGCATATATACATATTAAAGTATTTTGCATATCCTAAAACTTTAAAATTCAAATTGAAAAAGCCAATGGGAAAACATCAAAATAACAAGGATCAAATAAAAGACATCAGGAGGGAGTTCAAAGAAAATTCAAAGAATTCATAAATTAGTAAAAAAAAATGTTAAGCTACATTAGAAATCAATACACTGATAGGTATTGAATAATATTTCATGTTCGGGAAAATAGTTGAGATATAAACTTGAATATATACATATGGCAAGATAAATATTCAGATGGTGGCATTGTCCATGGTTTTATTTATTTATTTATTTATCTATTTATTTATTTTTAAGATTTTATTTATTTATTTGACAGACAGAGATCACAAATAGGCAGAGAGGCAGGCAGAGAGAGAGGAAGGGAAGCAGGCTCCCTGCTGGGCAGAAAGCTCAATGCGGAGCTCGATCCCAGGACCCTGAGACCATGACATGAGCCGAAGGCAGTGGCTTTAAGCCACTGAGCCACCCAGGCGCCCCTGTCTATGGTTTTAGTGTCTTCTTTTTATTTTACTTTCTTCCTCTTCTTCTGGTTCTCCTTCCCCTTGCCCTCTCCGCCTCCTCCTCCCCCTCGTCCCCCATCTTCTTCTCTTCCTCCTCCTCCTCCTTCTTCTTCAAGTAGGTTCCATGACCAGTGTGTAGCCCAAAGGGGCTTGAACTCATGACCCTGATATCAAGATCTGAGCTGAGATCAAGAGTCCAGTGCTTAACTGACTGAGCCACCCAGGTGTCCCTTTACTTTCTAGTAAAAAGAAAAGTCATTGACGGTTAAGAAAGAAAATACTTGCATTAAAAACAATAAACCGAAAAGGAAATGAGACACAGATGAAGTTCTTTGGGATCCTGGGGAGAATGAAAATTTTTAGGAAAAGTGTTGTTTAAAGTCTCTCTCTTGTCTCAGATATCCCTGCACCTTAATTCCCCACTATCAGAAAATCTCCCCAAAGTGGCTATATCTCCCATCTCAACTTATCTTTCCCTTCATATGATACTTGAGTTTAGATTGAAAAATAGTAACAGTCAAAAGACTTCCTCCCCATAGTTGCAAAATCCCAAACCTCTATCCTTGTTGTATCATGCCGTGCGCTTTGGTCCTGACAAGGGGACCAAGCCTCAGCACCCTGATGCTGGGCAGTGAGCTTTGTGTGACATCACAGCTGTACTCAGGAAGCCCCAGCCTACAGGAGCTTGCACCTTTAGCTCCATTTACAAACCAAGAAAAGGCAGTTCAGAAGGTGCAAGAATGTAGCGAGTCTTCGTGTAGCCAGGGAGGGGCAAAACCTTGGACGGAGCTGATGGGAACCACCCAGGAGAGCAAGCAAGGAAGGCAGACAGGAAATGTTCTCTGCCTCTCAGCTTCTTCACAGGCTCCATCGCAGTGTCCTTCCTTAAAGGGACAAAACGTGCCTTTGTTGAGTCCCACTCGAAGTCAGGGATAGTGCTGGGAACTTTCCATGCTGCAGTGAAGCCTGCCATGGCAATGGCAGGATAAAAGCTAGTCTCACCTGATGAATAAAAGTCCCCAAGACCTGAGACACAGGCAGGCTGGTGATATGCCCGAAGTTATGCCATGGAGAGAAGTTTCTGGTAAATCCCCAGCTTGGAGGAATGGGGGTCTGATGAGACAGAGCATCTCGTTGTTAGCTCCCCGACCCGGAGATGGCAATCCCTGGGCCGTCCCAACTTCCATTGCCAGCGGCCTTGGGTCTACTTTATTGCTTTTGTCTCCCTACGGTGGAACCGAGAGCCTGTGCTGTCCTGCGCTTCAGCCTAGCTCCTCTCCAAATTCATCCTGCGAAAGTTCCAGAGAAGCATGAGCCATCCCCCCCAAGGGAGTTAAATGACTTGGAGAGAGATGAGCGGGGTCTCCACTTCTTACATGTGTATTTATAAATAAATGAGCATAAGCAGTGTCTCCACCTACACCTTTCTCAAAAAAAGGGGAAAAGAAAGGCATCATAATTAACACAGACAGGAAGTACCTCTCCAACTATCTTCTCCTGACTCCCCTCACTCCTGAAGAGGCCCTACCTTACACATACATACACACAAAGACAAAGAATTCACAAACAAAACCAAACAAAGACACCATTAGTTACTTCCTTCTTCACAGCTCCCCTCCCCCCGCTGTTGCTATGGGCAACAGCTGCCAACAGGTACCAGGGGTTTGAGGCCACGTGGCCAGGCCGGCTGCTTGTCACACTGCAGCTCCAGTTACTGTGTGTGGGTGGGAGAGGGGCACTCAGGGACCGTTCCCTAATTAGTCCTCAGAACAGCCTCTTTGTCAATCTCAGATCAAAAGAGCATGACTGTGTCCAGAGAGAGAGATGACAGCAGAATTCTTGGTAGAGCAGAAGTTTCCTTTCCACAGGTCCCTAAGAATGCCCTGCACAAGTGGGGGTGAGAAAGCACTAAGCAAAAGCACCCTACCCGGTCACCGGCGATGCGCAGGCTGCACCTTACGTACAGTCACGCCATCGGTCCCTTTGGGGAAGACCTGCAGGGTCCGCAGTCCTATTCCCATTCCGAGGCTGGGAGGGTCATTAAGCTAAGAGCGCACATCCGACACGTGGCAGAGTTGGGACCCAAGGCCTTTTTATCTGTCTTTTCTGACTCAAAGTGTATTCTTATACCACAGTGCTGGCCTGCTGTCTCCGGAGTTCAGGTCGGGGACAGGGCCACACCTGCTGGGGGAGGCGGGGTACTAGGACAGAAGTCAGGGACAGCAAACCACACCAGGGGCTGCAGGTGTTCGGCTCCGGCTTTGCTACCCACGAGCCATGTGATTTGGGCTCTGGACCCTCTGGCACTCCGGAGGGGCTTGTGGTCATTGATCTGTCTTTATGGATCTTTACGATGCTGCCCCCAGTCGCCTTCTCCCCCTGGGTGCTGGGTTCTCCGACTTCCCTGCACCTGCCCCTGCACACAGCGTGTCCAAGACGGCCATACCACTCTTCTGTGATGTTTCCGCTTCTCATCTGTGCGACCATGCGGCAGGACCGCAGCACCCGGTCCTCTTACAACCTATTCCATCCTTTAAAACAAACAAAATAAAATCAGGAAGGCTAATACGTCCCAAAGTTTAATCCAGCGGAAAATAAAACGAGGGTAAAATTAGGGCCTAGACATAAATAAGATGGCAAGACTGGGAGAATTCAGGACACGCCGCATGTTCTACTTTTCTGGGTCCCTTCAAAGCCCAGCGCTGTGCTAGGCAGCCAAGATATAATATGTTTATAATGTCCTGTTAAATCAGCAAATGAATTGGAGATGTCCACATGGAACAAAGCCCCTTGGCCATCTTAGCTCCCCGTAAGCAGAGAAGGAGACTCTGGAGCCCCACTGGACAGCAGAAACTAGGTCAGTTTTTGTTTCTGTTATTTACAAATGAATTCAATTGTACTCTGAACTGATCATTCTGATTGGTCTTGCGGAAGAGGGAATTACGTCAGTTACATACAAAACCTGGGTATTCTGTCCATCTCCGAATGAGCCACAGTCTGATAAATGACCGACCACACATACCCAGGGACTGAATGACCTCAACAGGACAGGGAAAATGGACAGCCCGCATGTAGCGTGTCCAAGTCTCACTTTGATCATTTGTTACAAAAAAACAAACAAAAAGACAAACAAACAGAAGGATGGATGAACAGGGTAAAAAAATGATATAATGATAATAAAAATAATAAAATAAGTGTCATTTTGGTGAGCTGCTACCAGGTCCTGGGCCTTCCCCACCGAAGAGCACATGTCCTGTTCCTTTTCTTTTTCTTCTCTTGCTTTCTTTTCCTTTCCCTTCTGTGTAGGTTAATTTGATGTGTCATCTTGGCTGAGCTGCAGAGCCCAGATGTTTGGTCCAAAATTATTCTGGATGTTTCTGGGAAGGTGTTTTCTTAGATGAGATTCACATTTAGATGGCTGAACTTGGATTGAGGCAGATTGCCCTGCAGAGGGTCGACTGGCCTTGTCCAATCAGGTGAA
The DNA here is from genome assembly GCF_011764305.1 of Mustela putorius furo. Lineage (NCBI taxonomy): Eukaryota > Metazoa > Chordata > Mammalia > Carnivora > Mustelidae > Mustela > Mustela putorius. The sequence continues at coordinate 3,373,307 of NW_025421485.1, forward strand.
GGCTTGAGCCGAACAAAAGATTGGCCTCCCTTGAACAAGAAGGAACTCTGCCAGCAGATCGCCTTTGAAGTTCAACTTGCAACTCTTGCCTGCGTGCCCGGCCTGCAGGCTTACTCCGTCAGATTTTAGATTTGCCAGGAGGTCTGTAATCATGGGAGCCAGTTCCTTAAAACAGATCCCTCCCTCCCCCCCCCTGCTGGTCTGTTTCCCTGGAGAATCTTGATTGCTATACCTTCCTTTCTTCTTTATCGCCCGCCTTCCCTCCCCCTCTCTTTCCTTCCTTTTAGATGAGGAAATTGGCTCAAGGAAATGAAGTAAATTGCCCCAGGTCTACCGGCCTGTAAGTAGAACAACTGGGACTGAATTTCAGGTCTGTCTCCCTCCAGAGGAGCCCCCACAGCCTTCCCAGCCCTGCTCCGTGCATTGTGAGGTGCTGTTGCGAAGAAGCAGGCCAATCTTGGGGCACGTCTGTGATTCCAGGACAGGTCTGGATTTTGTTTTTCATCTCTTATCGATACTGCACCTGCGAGAGCTTCACCAAGTCAAAGCCTCTTCAGATCCTCTGGGGCCTCAGGGAGCCTGACACGGGATATTTATTGTCTCCCCTCTGTTGTAATTTGCAAATAAAGCAGACATTTTATTAGTAGTAACATATCATGTCATGGAAAAAAGGAAAAAAAGAACTGTGTTCTCTCCACCGGTCTGGTCCATGTGCAATGCAGCCAAAGCCCCTTCTCAATTTCCCATGACTCTCTTTTCCTTTCCAACCCCCTGTCACTTCCCAAACTCATACTCCCATCACCTCTTCGGAGGTGGTCTCTTCCTCTGCTCCGGCCAGCAGTGTACTGCTAATAGACCATTTTGCACAGCACAGACAGGATTTGACTATCCTACCCCTTTCCCTCACTTCCAGGTAGACTTATCAATTTCGTAATCATTCCTGGCCCAACCTTCTTTGTCCAACAAAATGCCTCATAATCTATTTTCTGCCCTAAGATCAATTCTCTTTTCTCACCAACCCTTCATTTCACCTGATCCTTTAGCCATAATACATAACAGCCATGCCCCCCCCACCCTGAGGTAGGTTGCATTATTTTTCAGAATATTAAATGCCTTTTCTTTTTGGGTCGCTCATGTGGAGCATTTAATCTAAACCTCGCTGTCAGTCTTGGCCACGTGATTTGCTTTAAAAGGTAGCAGGAAGTGACAGGGATACTTCTGACCCATATGCCATTCTATCACTTGTCCTGTGGCGAGAGGTCCACATGTCCCAGGCAAGGGATGCATCTCCAGCCTGGATTCCAGAATAAAGATGGTATGGAGCAACCCTAAATCAGTCTGTGACAGTCAAGTGAACTGAGTCCAAAATTCAGGGGTATTATAAGTTGCTAAGATTTTAGAGTTGTTTGTTATCACATACCATAGTCTATGCTGACTCAACCTTCTTTTACTCTGAATTAGGCCACCCTTCTCTTAAGGCTCACTGTGACATGCACTCTCTTTTTATTAAAGCATGTATCACATTAAATAACGTTTGCTTTTTACATACTCGTCTTCGCTATTAGCTGGAAAAAACCTCAAGGGCAAGAGATTGTGTGTTTGCTTACCCCTGAATCTCTAGTGCCCAGAACAGCCTGGCATTTAGAACATGTTGTCCAAATGCACTGAATCAAGCTCTTGACCCACAAATCTTGCTTAAAGATGAAGTCATTGAATTAATAGCAATTGAATAAATTATTATCAAGACCTAGGACCAGAGAGAGCTGTTGAGTTTGTAACCAAGATCAGAAAGGGATACTTTATGGAAACGAGCAGGGCTTGCCTTCCCCAGTAAGTAGAAATTGTGGTGTATAGTACTAAGGAGAAAACTCTAAATGTGATGTTAGGGTCAGTATGGGACAATTTAAAATACTCTCCATTGAGGTCCTGGGCTCTGTGGATTCACGTCTCCTTGGCATTTGTGAAGCAGAAAGACAACATTCGCAACATTCTTGCCTTTAAAGGAAGAAGGGATTTGATTGTGGACAAAATATGTAATGAAAGGATGTCAACTCTAGTCAGTGATTCGTAGGAGCCTTTCCAGCACTCCTCCTCCTGCCCCAGCTGGGCTCAGGTGTCGATCACTAATATATGCCATTGATTCTGCTTCTTTTAGCACAATGTCCCTTACTTCGTTCTAATGTTCTCCCGAGACAAGAAATTTATACTACCCATGTATTAATAGAGGCTAAGACATATGGGATATGTGTAAAGCACCCACAAGAAGAAACATTTCTCAAAAAATTAAACCCAAGTAAACATACAAGAATGGATAACTCATTCCTTAATTAGAGTAGATGGTCACTGTAAAAATGAATATTGGTGGGCACCTGGGTGGCTCAGTGGATTAAAGCCTATGCCTTCAGCTCAGATCATGATCTCAGGGTCCTGGGATCGAGCCCCCCCATCCGGGCTGAGCAGAGATCCTGCTTCCCTCTCTCTATCTCTCTGCCTCTCTGCCTACTTGTGATCTCTCTCTCTGTCAAATAAATAAATAAATAAAATCCTTAAAAAAATGAATATTGGTGCGTTCTGGGGCTTGGTCAGCTGTCAGTAACCTTGCCTGAGCATCCTTCCTTGTATAAGAATTGGTCATTAGTACGAGGATATCCTAGATCTTTTTTTCTTTAGTTTCTCCATCTGCTTTCCCACAGCATAAGTAGTTAGAGACAAGTGTACTTTTGAAATTAGCAAGCCCAAACACCTCATCTGACTGGAATCAAGTTTGAAAAAAATGACCCTTCAAGGTCAAACAGTGAAGTTATTGTCATCAAAGCCAGGACTAGAACCAGTGTAGCTTGTGTCTTAAGCTTTATTTCACTCCTTTTCTCCTTCATGTAAAAATACTTTTTTGAAGGACTTATTGAAGCGTTTCAAAGACAGTCAAGGAGGTTCTATCAGGTTTTTTGGTAATTATGGAAATGATTTCATACTAACCTCTAAGTTGATTTATTTGCATTGTAACTCATGGTCCATGCATCACCAAGCGGTACAGCTCTGGAGCAGAAGGGATTGGAAAGACCTGGCTTCACCCCTTGGCTCTCTCCTGATCACTGCAAGTTCTCCGACAAGTCACATAACACATTAGAGCCTCAGTTTCCATTTCTGTTCAACAAGTGAAAGCTACTTATCCATTGCGAGGATTATATGAGTAAGTGCCTCTGGAACAGAGAAGAGGCACAGTGCTGTAAGCCATTATCATTTCAGACATGTTGTTATATACACGAGGTTCAGATAAATTAACATCTCTGTTCAACGAGGCCAAGTATAAGCTTAGAATTTCCTCAATACATAGTTTCATTGTTAAGCATAATGTTAGTATGTGGGATTTAAAAATACATATTTTTTCCTTTCCTCATTAGTTATAGCATGTGATTTCTCAGTAAAAACAGTTCCTTTGTGACTTTCTTGAAATCACTGTGATTTACTAATAAGGAAATATCCTCGAAGTCTACCCAAGGCCTGTATTTCCCACCACTCAAGGGTTGCAGATTGTGGACGTAATCACCGGGGCTCTCATGCTAATTGACCATCCAGTTTCCAACGTAAGCTGATGGACAGAACAACACATGCAAGAAAACAAACAAAATAAAGTCTTGTGAGGTTTTTTTTTTAGGTTTATGTTTTTAAGGCTTTAATTCTAGAAGACATCATGACAAGTTCCAATGTAGACCAGGAAAAAAAACTGTGGTTGTTCAGCCAAAAATAAGTCCTGATTGACTGACTGATGCATCCGTTCGGCACATAGTACTGACCCTGGGCTCAAGAATCAATTGGAATGTTGCTGGGCTCCAGGTACTCCCTGGTCAGAGAAGGTCGGAGATGCATTAGCAAGTGAGTACAAAGGTACGATCTAGCATCTTCTATGGAAATCTGCACAGGGAGTAGAATGTAATTCTTGGGGGGACAGGGGTGCAGATAATAGGTCAGGAAAGGCTCCTTAGCAGGCATTGAAGGCCAAATAGATGTTTGCCGGGTGAGCCTGGGCGGAAAGGAGTGGATGGTCACTCTACAGAGAGACCAGTATGAGCATAGACACGAGACTATGGAAGAATTTTGGGAGTACAAGACGGATCCTGATGTGTAAGATGGTGTAGGATCATGGTGAGAGGGAGGGAGATAAGGATCAGTGAGCTGAAAAGCCAGAGAAGCAGGTTCAAGTCTTCAGAGTAAGTGAAGATGGGGACCCAGAGCAAGAGAAGAGAGCGGGGCTGGTTCTAAGAGACCGTGACATAACGGGACGTGTTCGTGCAAGAGAAGAAGTCTGGGATGATTCAGATTTCGAACTGGGTCTGTTGGCAACTTGGTGGCATGCGGCTAAGGAAGGAAATCTAAGGGAAAAAGACGTTTTGATTGATACTCCCTTTCGATGCCAAGAAACAAAATCACTTTCTTATTCATTTGTAATTGTGAACAAATGTAAAGGCGCTTCTTGGCAGGTGGTTTCTGACGCCACAGAAGAACACCGGACTCTGTGTAAATTCACTAACCAAAAACTTGCGGATGGTAGGAGAGAGACGCATAGCTAAATAGGGAGAGAGAGAAAAATCAATAAGTCAATGGAAAAATGTAATCTGTGAAATGAGAGAGACCCAGATTCAAATCCTGGTTGGACCACACACTAGTTTTACTTTGAAGACAGTTTTTTAACGTCTCTCAGTCACATCACTATATTCCCTTAATACTAAGGGAATTAAATAGGCTAAGGGATGTAAGTGCCAAAGCAGTCCATGAACTCCCGTCTCTTCCTTCCCTTCCACTCTCCCTTGCTTCTGTTGTGTGGGATGTAACCCAGATTCCCGGGCTGAGAGCGAAGGAACCCAACGTCTTCCCGCTCCCGGACAACTCCCTCCTCTCCTCGGCCTCCTCTCCGTCCTTCAGCAATCTCTGAGGGATCACGCGCACTCACTCCCTTCTACCAGATGGGCTTTCCTCCTCTCAGACCTCCCTCGGCTGATGTTCTCTCTTGGTTCTGTCCGTGTGCTTGCTCTCTCCAGCTCTCTCACACACTTAAGTTCCTGATTTCCTCTGGTTTTGTTTTGTTTTGTTTTTCCAAATGTACAGCATGCTTGTGTTCCCTCCAATCTGGAAAAGACCTTTCTTTCTTTCTTTTTTTTTTTCCTAAAGATTTTTATTTATCTATTTGACAGACAGAAATCACAAGTGGGCAGAGAGGGAGGCAGAGAGAGAGAGAGAGAGAGAGAAGCAGGCTCCCCGCTGAGCAGAAAGCCCGACGCGGGGCTCGATCCCAGGACCCTGGGATCACGGCCTGAGCTGAAGACAGAGGTTTTAACCCACTGAGCCACCCAGAAAAGACCTTTCAAAACAAACCTGCATTTCCCTTCATCTTGCTGCTTCTGTGTCCTGTTTTCCCTCCTTATCATTTTGTCTCAAGCACTGCTATACTAATAATATGCTCTAGATATCACTTCACATTATCCCTCCTGTATGTGGGTTCTTCACAGAACTAGAGATGTAGTGGAGTTTACGGCTACCTTCCCAGCTCAGACCTAGAAGGGGAAACCATCCAGAGTTTTGTTGTCCCAGAGCTACAAAGGAGAGCCATGGCACAAAATGTCAGGAGGCAAATCTGAAGGAATTGGAATCAGAGAAAACTGGAGGTGCCATCCACACTAGGCTGAGAAACAGGGAAAGAGTGGCCATGGGAGGAGAAAATGGCACATTTATATGGGAATTAGGTTACGGTAGTAGATACGGAGTAGTTGCCTGACATAGCAATTGTCTACTTTTTTTTTTAAGACTTTATTTAATTGTCAGAGAGACAAAGAGAGAGAAAGAGAGCATGCGTTAGCTGGGAAAGTGGCAAGCAGACACTTTCCACCAAACAAGGAGCCCAATGCAGCACTCAATCCCAGGACCCTGAGATCATGACCTGAGCCAAAGGCAGATGCTTAACTGACTGAGCCACCCTGGTGTCCTATTATTGTCTACCTTTTATTATTATTATTATTATCATCATCATCATCATCATCATTATCATTATCAACAGGCAATGGATCCCTTTAGAGAATAAAATCCTATAGACAACAAAGTTTGCAAAGCCCCTACAGGGCTTCATCTGACACTGGTGTGGAGAGCAAGGGCTAGAGCAGAATAGACAGAGTCGCCCCATGCCCTCACCCCTGGGCACCTTTTCCTCCATCTCTCCTCTTCCAAATATCTGTTGCTTTTACCATGGGTTCTTTTCTGCACGCATCCTTCCTCTGCGTTTGCCATGCTCTGTTTTCCTGTTTTGGTGGCAATGTACTGCTCTGGTTACTTTCCGTTTCTCCATTCCTACCATCCTACTCTTCTCTGCACTCTTCACTCACTCCATTTGGCCCACATCCCATGGCAGCAGGTACCAGAACTCAGCCCCCTTTCCTCTCCCCCTTTTTCCTTCTCTGCTGTGGAGAACTCACTCAGGCTATCACCTCTACGGGAAGATGATCCACACTTACATCCCTGATACTGAACCAGCCTGAGGGATTGAAGTCCATAGAGCACCCAGTATCTCATGACTCAGCACACTGAACATAAAACCCAGTGTCTGTCCCCAGACATTCCCCACTCTCTCCCATTGGACTTTCTCTCCCTGCTGTTTCTGTTCATGCAGACCTGCCAACCAAACTTGTCCTCCGCCTCTGCCCAGGTCCCTACAACAATCAATGGACTGTTACCTGATCTTTCTTCAGAATTCTTCCCTGCTGTGACATCTTGTCTCTACCCCCTGGTGCCTCTGTTGGTCCCAGCTAGAGTCATATCATGGTCTGTCCTGTCTACTACCTTTGTGCCCAGGCTTCTTCTCTCCCACCGTGTGCTAATAGTCTGACATTCTACAAATAATGGACTCTAGCTCAGGGAAGATTAGTGAGGCTTCCATGGCCACCTGCCATGTAATTGGCAAAGCCACACTAAAACTTGAATTTTCTGCCTCCAGATTCTATGTTCTACACTTAACATTTCTGTAATTGGGACATTTCACGTAGTGACGCACAGACACCAGAAAAGGTGGGCTTCTGCATTGGAAATGGGCAAAGAATAAATACCAAGTATATTTGCTTAAGCTGCTGTGTGAACGATAGGGCTTATGAGGAAATGGAACCAAATGAGTCTTGTGGAAGACTGATGCATACATCAGTCTGACCCTCATTCATTTTATAGTTGAGTAACTTCAGACTCAGAGAAGTTAAGAAACGTTCCCAAGGTCACCCAGTAGAAGTGAAAAAAGCCAATGTCCCATCACATCTGTCTCTGAAACTGGGTACTCCCCAGTCCATCATCTCCTTGCAGGCTGGGAACTGTAACACACACACACACACACACACACACACACACACACCCCTTTGCACCTCTGTCAGTAGTGAGTAAAGGGTACCTAGTGGACTCACTTAAAGATTAATGGATTAAATCACCATATCTCTTTCTTAGGATTTAAATCATTTCTCCTGATTCTTATTCTGCACCATGTTTTCCATGCTGTGTCCCTGGGATAACCTTGTCAGAAATGTGTCTTTTCAACAGTATAATAACCTCACCCCGTCCCTCTCTAAGACACTGTGCTGAGCAAAAGTCAACTTGCCCATAGTTGGGCTTTAAAAATGTGTGCTCATGTTGTTTTGTTCTTCTCTCACTTCGACTGTAGAAACCCATCTGCATTGTGGAGTTCAAGGTCTCAGGTAGGTTGAATGGTCCAATCTTTCATTCCCAGCTCACTAACTGACCTGGAGCAGAAGCCAAGACGCACTGAATGCCTCCAGCTCCTGAGCTGATAGGACCTTCTCCAACCTCCTCTGGGAGTGAGTTCCTGCCCGTCAGCTCATTTATATCCTACAAGATTCTGCCTCTGTGTCTTTTTATCTTGGAAAAAAAAATGAGTGCCTTTGACAGTCATTCTTCCCTGATGAAATGTCTGATAAGCTGTCTCACCTAGACAAGAAGTTATTTTATCATAGTGTTTTACAAATAAGGAGAAGAGAAAATTGTCAAGATTCAAATAAAAGTGGTGTCTGGCTCTCTGGCTTTGACATCCCAGGGTTGCTAATTTGGCATTAGGAGTGTACATGTTAATCACCTTCCCACAGGGCTGGCAGCTTGAATATGTTCCCCACATTGTCTGTAAAGTTCAGTCCCGTGGGTGGCTAGAGCCAGGACAGAGGACAATGGAAGACACCCAGAAGAGAAAGAGGCGGGGTGGGCTTGATCGGCAGTTGGGGCGGGGGCATGGCCAAGCAGCCCCCTTCATGGCAGAACAGCATAACCCAAAGAGACTGTCAGTCTCAGACTTGAGTTCAAATCCTGTATTAACTTACTCACTAACCTTGGGCTCTTATGAAACAATCCCGCTTCAAGTTTAAAAATCTACTTAAGAGGGAAAAGAAACTATCACTTGTGCAGAGCTGACTGTGTGTCAGACACTCTAGTAGTCACACGTTTACAAATATCCCCATCCCACGTCCTCACAAATCTACAAATTAGAGATTGCTTGCTTTCTGTTTCAGATCATTGATTCTTTTTCTTTTTAAAGATTTGTTTATGTATTTTAGAGAGAGAGAGAGAGTGAGGGGAGAGGCAGAGTGAGAGGGAGAGAGAGAATCTCAAGCACAGTCAGCACTGAGCATGGGTCCTGACCTTGTGCTTCATCCTAGGACCATGAGATCATGACTTGAAGTGAAATCAAGCACTAGACATGTAACTGAGGAGCCATCCAGGTGTCCCTCAGACCAGTGTATATCTATCTATATCTATATCTATTTCCACCTTTTGTTTCCAGGTTGCCTAGGAATTTTATAGTCAATATATCTTTAACTTTAATGAGCAAGATTTAGGAGACCTGAGCTTATTGAGCCCTTCCTAGGGGTCACGCACTGTATCAGGCACTTCATATCTTTACATCCTTAGGTTATTCTTAAAAAAAAAAAAAAAAGATCTTTTGCTGTGGTAATAATACTTGATATGAGAAATACTCTCTTTGAATTATTAAATGTACAATACACTATTGTTGACTATAGGCTTGTGCTACACAGTAGATCTCTATAACTTATTTATTTCCCTGAACTGAAACTATATGCCTATTGACTGGTGAATTTCCATTTCCCCCTCCCCCAGCCTCTGGCAACCACCATTCCATTCTTAGAGTCTATGCATTTGCTGTCTTAGATGCCTTGTATGCATGGACTTGTATGATATTTGTCTTTCTGTGACTGGCTTATTTCCCTTGGCATGATGTTCGCTAGGCTCATCCATGTTGTCACGTGGCAAAGTGTCCTTCTTTTTTATGGCTGAATTTTATTCCATTGTGTGAATGTGCCACATTTTCTTTATCCATTCATTCTTTGATAGACACTAAAACCATTTCCATTTCTGGACTGTTGGAAATAGTGTTGCAATAAGCACAAGGGTGCTAAAATGTCTTCAATATCCCAGTATTTACATCAGACCTAGAGGCAAATAGAATGCCTAACTGTAGAGGAAAAGACAAATATTTCAAAGCACTGCATCTCTAGACTGGAGTTACCCAGTCAGCGGTGACCAGGTGGGAACTCACACGCAAGTCCGGCTACCTCTAAAGACTTGGCCCTTCAGACAGTCCCTAACCACCAAGCTTTTATTCTTTCATTGTCTCTCCCAGGGCTCTTGAAGCCATTGAAAATATCTCATCATTTTGATTAAAGATATAATTTTATAAGTCACATCCGTCAATCTTCATTAAAATCTAGAAAATTTCAGTTTGTGATACTGAATCAGTAGCAAAATTTACAGTAGCTTATTTTTTTAACTTAATTATGCTAATTGCTATTTCTAAGCATAATTAGCATTTTGAATTATTTAGTATAATTACGTCAAACAACATGTTTAATTTGTCATGGCAAGTATAATAATTAGTAATAATTCTTGAAAGGATGTCATTACAAGTTTGAGGTATTTACAGGGTGTAATTATGTCAAATGTGATAATACTAAGGAGTAAGACTAAAGCTTATAGAAAAAAGTCGCAAATATTTTGAAAGTTTAATGTTGTGGCCATTTTAAATGTTGTTGTTTTTTTTTTTCCCCCCTCAAAAGAATTCAAACTTGCCATGGTTGCTAACAAATTAAGAGAATAAAAACAAGGTCTCAGATTGTGGCTCATCTAATATTTCATCCATTAAATGTTGCCCCCACCAGCCCCTGCTTTTTTTTAACTCCAGAATGAACAAAAATAGTTTTCCATATTAAATAGATATGCTTGAAATATTACTCTGGGGACATAAAGATAATCCAGAAATAAATGGATTTCTTCCAAATATGGAAATGAAATATCAGGCTAAAGTAAGAGGTGAGTTAAGTTAAGAAGCCCAGCTGTTTCTTGGCTGTGTGACTTGCCAACTCAACTGACGTTTAGTTTTCAATAATTTTTGCTATAGGAGGGGATAATGCATCCTGTTGCAGAGGGAACTGAGGCATGGCTAAATTACTTTCTAGCTCTAGGTGCTCTACCAGTGGACGTTGTTATCCAGATAGTCCTGGCATCATCAGATTCGGCATTAGGAGAAAAGAAGGACAAGCGGTTCCAGTTCTGCCACAGGTGGACGTGAGCTGCTTACTAGCTGCGTGGTCCTGGACAAGCCATTTTACTTCTGAGCTCTGGTTTCCCCACCTATAGAATGAAGGAAACCATACAAGATTCAAAAACATGCTGAGGACCAAATGAGGTGACAAGGATAAAAAACATCTAACTTAAGGTCATCCACGTGATTTTCACTAGATGAATGTTTGAATTTGCATTGAAGCAGAGCCCAGGGACCACATACTGGAAAAGCTGGAACAAGAGTCTGGTTTCCCTACGTCCCCTACTCTCCAGTTGCTTGGAAGATGGAGCTAATATTGTGACTGAGAGTCCGGCCTTTGGGCTTAGTCACCCCTGACCTAGAATCCCAGCTTTAACTACTTACTTACTAAACATTTAAATACTTAAAGGACCCTCTACCCCTTCAACTTTGCACAGTAGCCTCTCGTTATCCTTGGAGAGGATGTTCCAAGACTCCCCGTGGATGTCTAAGACATGGATAGTACCAAATCTCAAATGTAATGTTTTTTTTTTTTTTTTTTCTACACATACATACCTAGGAAGAAGTTTAATTTATAAGTTAGGCACAGTAAGAAATTTACAACCTTAATAGTAAGAGAGAACAATTTACACGGAAGTGGTCTCTGTCTCTCAAAATATCTCGTTGTCCAGTGTTCATCGTTTTTTGATGACTTGTGATGATAAAAATGCCTTTGTCATGAGATGAAGTGAAGTGAACAACATAGGTGTTGTGACGTAGTGTCCAGAAGGAATCACCTGCTTGTGGGTAATTGAGACCATGAAAAGCAGAAGAGTGGATAAGGGGAGACTCCTGTAAGTCTTTGGAGCAGGGAGAGGAAAGGGATAGTTTGTAACAGAGGAGATGTTCTCCCGCCCACTCAAAACTGATAAGGCAATTTTTTTAAAAGATTTATTTATGTATTTGACAGGCAGAGATCACAAGTGGGCAGAAAGGCAGGCAGAGAGAGGGAGGGAAGCAGGCTCCCTGCTGAGCAGATAGCCCAGATGCAGGGCTTGATCCTAGGACCCTGAGATCATGACCTGGGCCGAAGGTAGAGGCTTAACCCACTGAGACACCCAGGTGCCCCTGATAGGGCAATCTTTTTGCTATTTCTACTATTTAAATGATTTTGCATTAGATGGTTTTATGTATCTGTGGGTGTGTGAGATTCACATTTGGGACCCCAAGCTCTGCAAAGCCAATTGCATCTCTAGGGGCTTGTTAAGCTGTACCTACACATGGCAAGGCTACCTCCCACCCTACATGTGACCGACAGACATCCGTCTGTTGAGATATATCATGGGCACTGCCTTTTCTGTGTGATCTTTCTCTAACCTCATTCCTTGAGGTAAAATGGGTCACTCCCTTCTTTGTGGTCCTAATTCATTGGCAGCACGGAGATCTATGATGATATCCATTTAACATGCTATCATAGATCTCTGTTGTCCTTACTTGATTCGTCCCTTCCATTGAAATAATAGGCTCTGAGGGATAGAGCCTATGTCTTGAATATTTGATGAATGTTTGTACATTCCCCAGGATCGAGCATTGACAAATTATATGGTAAGAGTTAATCAAAAACTCACCAGATGAGTTAATAAATGAATAAGCATTGACGTGGGGTCTAAAATGAGAGCGAGCTAATAGTAATAGAAAATGTTTAGGATTTAAATTAAAAAAGAAATGGCTAAGTTAACGTTCACTCATTCATTCATTTATCAATTCTGCAATTACTTATTGATCATTGGTTAAGAACCAGGGCCTTGGCTAGGGTCTGGGAATGCATCAAGAAACTTATTTAACACAGATACATTTTCATTATGTTCCGGTGCAGTAGTTCTCAGGGTGTGACTGAGGAACCACCTGTATCAGAAACCAGGGTGTGAATAAACTTCTGATGTGCTAAATTAGATTGTCTTGGTATGGGCCTTGGGCTTTCCATTTGTAAGAAAGACTTGATTCTTAATAGTTTTTCAAGTAGGAGACTTACTGAATTACATGCCGTCTCAGTTATACACTAAGTATGTGAACTTGGAGTACTTAGCCATCATCCCTGAACCTTGATTCCCTCAGCTGTAAAATGGGACTGGTACTAGGCATCGTGGAGATTAGTGGTGAAGACTGTAAGTCCTCTCTTTAACGTCCCTACTAGGTGCTCAGGTAGGCTTCAGTGATGATTTCAAAGGTCATGATTTTATAGACACCTGTGCTCCTGGGAAAGGCATGACCTTGAAGTTTTCTTAAACCAAGTCTTGGTTTAACCATAGAAGAAAAGTCTCCACTTAAAGTGAAAGACTTCTCACTTAAATGCTAATGATGGTAAACGTTATAATACATGTCTTTTACTACAATTAAGAATTAGAAAAGTAAAAAGGAAGCAATGCTAAATAAAAGAATGACTTGTCAGGCCAATCAGTTTTTTAGTTTTTCTAGAGGTCACATAAAATTTCAATGCCAGGGAATTTTTGATTCAATTGGACGATAATTTACCAAGTACCCACCCAAATGTACATGCACAAAGATATGGGGTGGGGCTCTTGGCTTCCAGCAGTTCATAATTACATCAGGGTACAGATGCATGTGTTACTGGAAGTTGGTTGTACAGGGACAAAGCCTGACAAGTTTACCAGATCCCAGAGAAGCAATACAGAAATTAGGATGGCAGTAAACTCCTTTCACTCCTCTGTCAGAAAGACAAAGACAGGAGGTGGTGCAACCAGCAGCAGAGGACTGGGGTCACCTGGGGTCACCTGGCAGGAGCTGAATCCAGGATGAGCTTCCCTGGGGGAGCTGAAGACACAGAGCAGACAGAAGGTGCTGCTGTTGGGGACAGATTTTTGAGACAGAGGGAAGGGAAAAAAATGTTCTGGCTTTGCCCTTCTCAGCCTCCCGTCTCTCAGCATCCCCTCGCGTTGGTTGAACCCAAGCTGAAACAGCTGCACCAGGACCTGAGAAATGGAGATGGAGCCAGACCTCCTGCCACCAGAGCAGGGGAGGGCAAGGACCAGGTCTGCAAGAAAAGTGCAGCACTGACAAGTAATGGAGAGTCAGCGTAAGGAGGTCGTGCTAGGTGCGGGGACAGGAGTGGATAGGCAGAGAAAGAGACAGACAGACAGAGGACAGCGGTGTCCTCCTGTAGGAGCCAGGCTGGCTGCCCAGGCACAGACTTGTATTGGGACAGAATGAGATGAGATCACCGTGGTTTGGCATCCTTTGTACAGATTTCCCAGTTGAGATGTTGCATTTTGCAGAAGCACCCTTTAGTGATCAGACTCAGGGTTCTCGAACCAGCCGATCAAATCTTCATGCGACAGAAGCATCAACCAGGCTCTCTTGCATCTGGTGTATGCTGAGAAACACCCTCACGTCTACTGTTCCTCTAGCCTCTCCGTTTAATGACAGGTGCTGGGGAAGCTAGATTGTAATGAGAAGCTGTTCCTCGCGCCAGAACCAGGCTGAGGAGGACATGGGAGAGTCTTCAAGCGTAGTGTAATTCAGCTACGTCCCCTCTGTAGGACTGCTTGCATCTTACCTTACCTAGACACGCCAAGTACAAGAAACACCATCGTCTTATGAACCACCAGGATGCAGGAGGAGGAGCAGGAGGAGGGGGAAATGCGATCATTACATGGTAACGCGATGCTTCTTTATCACTCCGAATTTTTATTTTAGACTTCTTGAAAGAGCCGTGTTTTGAAATGCTTATGTATTCATTTTACATTCCAGTGTAGTTAACATACAGTTTTGTATTGGTCTCAGGTGTACAGTATAGTGATTCAGCAATTCCATAGTTGACTCAGCACTCATCACACTAATTCCCTTCACCTGGTTCACCCATCCCCTCTCCCCTCTGACAACCGCTGGTTTACTCTCTCTAGTGAAGAATCTAATTTTTGTTTGTTTGTCTTTTTTTTTTCTTTGCTCATTTGTTTCTTAAATTCCCCACATGAGCAAAATTATTCGTCATTCTTTGACTGGCTTATTGTAACCTCTAGATCTCAGATGCCGTTGCAAGTGGCAATATTTCATTGTATAGATACACATGCCACATCTTCTTTATCTGTTCTTCTTTAGATGGACACTTGAGTTGCTTCCACAACTTGGTTACTGTGAATAATGCTGTAAAAAAAATACAGTGTGAGTGTGTGTGTATCTTTTTGAATTAGTGTTTTTGTTTTCTTTGGGTTAATACCCAGTAGTGGAATTACTTGGCACGTGGTAACTCTATTGTACAGAGTTCTAGATACAGAAGCGAAAACCATGTGAACAGTTAAGTCCAAGTTGGTGAATGTTCCGTTAGTGACAACTCCGTTAACATCGTCTCGTTGGCAGTGATTTTAAAACTCTCTCACTTAAGATGCATGTGGATTTATTATATGTCAAAAAACAAAAAACAAAGCCCTACAGATTAGACATGAGATAAAAATGGTAGCTTCAAGAGATAAGAACAGTTCTCTATGCTTTTTTTTTTTTTTTTAATCAGCTAGAGGTGATTTGTGTTACGTTAACTTGACCTTGCTCTTCCGTTCTCTTTGACTCCAACCTGCAGGCAGATAATTCTCTGCCCATGTGGAAGAATTCACTACAAACAGTCCAGTTCCATTTTCCTTAGGCAAAATCATGCTTGGATATCTGTGATCAGATGGGGCGTCTTTAAATCCCCCAGGCTTCTGTGTACAGAATTGAATTTGAGCCATCATGAAAGGTGACTTGTAGCACCCGTTGCATTTCAAATCTTCAAATCATCTTTTTTATTGTCATCTGGAATTTCTGGGGTGCCCCCTTCAGCCACAGAAAGAGAGACCTGCTTCGTGTTTTTCACTAGCAGGTGTCTTATAGTCGAAAACGTTTTTCTTCTCACGTTTTCTTCTTTGAGCCTCACAATAAAGTTGTAAGGAAGACAGGCCTCTACTGCGGAATTGTTATCCTTTGGCAGATGAGGAAACAAAGAACCTGCTCTTCTTTCTGCTAGCTGCCTTCATTGCATGCCTACGGCCATACCACCCCGATGGCGCCTCATCTCGTTTGCATGCCTCTTGAAAAACAACTGGGGAGAATATCGTCTTAAAACATAAACCAGTTCCTCTGTCTGGTGGTCAAACCAAATCAAGTGGTAATCTGTTATGTCCCCGGGTCAGAAACAACAAAACAAAACACTGGTTATGTTGACGGTGTGGGAGTTATTAAGGATTATGCTGGTCCCTGCCATGGGACCTCCGTAAATGATTGTCAAAGGCAGCTTGACTGTATGTCACTTTCTATCTAAATTTGTTTTGTAATCCTAACTCCACTTGATATATGCCTTTACTCTATGTCACCAGAGAGACACAGGCTAGGCTTCATGCGGTGGATACGTTATCCTAGACTCGCTCACTGAGAGCTGAGTATGTACCAGGCACCATGCCAAACCCTTCCCATGCGTTACCTCCCGTCCTTCCGGCGATGCTTTCTGCTAAATATTTTTATTCCCATTTGAAAAGGAGATGCAGAGTAGGAAACCATCCTGCTCAGCGTTGTTCGACCAGGAAAGAGCAGAATGGGAAATCCCTCACTGATTCCATGAACCCTGCTTTTCTATCTTTCTCACACCGATTCCTAGAAGCTACCGTGACACTAAGAGGCTTCAGTTCTCTTCAAGACTTGGTCTGGAATCCACTCCTGAAGCCTCTAAGAAGGTTTCTCTTCTAGCCAGTGGAAGTTGGGAATCCCAATTCTACCATGTGCCAGTCTGCATCCTGCAGGGAAGGCTGGTGCTTGAGCCCACAGGATAGGACATGGAAAGTAGGCACAAACCTGAGATAAAGCTGTTGACCAGATTGCAGTTCTTGGTAGGTCTTCTGCTGAATCATCTACTGTCATGTACCCTCCTGGAGCAAGGGGGAAGGGGGACACGTGGGGCGAACAGTTCTCTCTATGGTATGCCTGTTGCATTGGGGTCCACATTTAACGGGGCTGGCTGAAGTGTGTGGATGTCAAATCTATTTCCTTTCACTGCACTGTTTGTTGAAAATATTCACTTTTAGGTCACCTCTCTTTATCCTTGACTACACCTACAGGCCGGGCTTTGGGCCAAAACCTGCTTTGGCTTCAGGGGAGAGATTTGCTTATAAATTCTGTTTATGTGTGAGAGAGATGGTTTATCATTCACACTCTTGAAAGATAAAATGAGCTTACCAGGCTGATGGGTACAGGCACGCACCAGAAAGACCAGAGATTCCATTGCTGACACATGCAAGTGTTACAGATCCCAGAGTTAGAGCCAATTTTAGAGGTAAGTAAGACAACCCCTCTCCCCTTTCCTGGAGAAAAACAAACTAGGGTCCCTGAGCTGGCAGCTTGCACAGGCCCTAGATTGTGTAGGCATTTACTTGGCATACCAGGGCTGCTCTAGCCAAAAGTCCATCCTCATGCCCCATTCCAACCAGAGTGTATTTCTTACTGTGAATCAAAGAAATTTCCATTTACCACTATCTGTTTTTGTGTTTGTGTGGCTGCAAAATGCCCCCATTTTTTCTAACCATCCTCTTTTGGGACTGATGAACTCCTCCTCTTTCTTCAAAGGCCAATTGAAATGCTATTTTCTTCCCTGGATGCTTAAGGGGCATAGCTGTTGGCCCTTTCCAATGGGCTCTCGCCAGCACTGATTTATATATATATATTTGCTTTTAGCACATGTGGTCATCTTGCATCAGTTCAAACTTGTCCCTTCAGTTTACAGTAAGTTTTTTAAGGGACTTGTTCTTCCCTTGCTCCCAACCCCCACCCCTCAGGGCCTATCATAGTTTCTGGGGACATGGGAGCCACTTAGCAAGTCCTTGCTGACAAAGTGATCTTCATAGACTTAATTTATGTATTTTCTGATTTGTTCAAAGACCTTTTGAAGCAGAGTATAAGGAAGAAGGAAAGTAAGGAAGGAGAAAAGGAAAAGAGAAACCAAGAGAGGGCAAAACAGAACTGTCCAGGGTCAAGAAGGAGAAGTTTGGAAAAAGTGAAAGATGGAGAACAGGACCCAGGTGTTGTGAAGCCTGCCTTGGATAGCGTAAGGCTTGCTGGTATCTCTCAGTGTTGGATGAATGTGCAGAGACAGAGGAAAGAAGCAAGTACCAGGGTTTGGTTTTATTTCTGCCCTGAGTCTGGGGTTGGTAGGATGGGGATTCCCCAGCCTTTTCAATCTAAGTGTCCCACCCCGTGATCAAATATGGAAGCCCTTCTGCACCTCCAATGGGAACCACCAAATCATGTGGCCAAAGGAAGCAAAACTCTTCCATCTTTCCCTCTTGTTTTAGTTGATAGTTGGATATATTGCAGCTTTTCCATTTTGGTCACTTCCTGTTCTGCCCATCTACGCTTAGGTCAGTTTCACCTGTGTGGTTTTGGAAGACAGCAGGGTCTTCCAAGTTTTGAAAAATACACACTAAGGAGCTAAAAAGGGCTGCCTTTCCTCCCACTGTAAAATAGTTACAAGGGACACTTGGGTTTGGTGGGACTTTCCACTCTACTGAGTTCTGTTTGGCTGAGCTGTCACTGTTTTTCCTTCAGGCTGTCTAGCTGTGATACCAACCAGGACAAGCGTCACTGCCTCACATTCATAGCCTGTGGCTTATTTTGGACAATTTAATCAATATTTCATCAGAAAAACACTTTTTTTTTAGTCCTTGGGAAATGTGATTTTTAAAAGATTGATTGCACTTCTAAGTAGAACTGTTCTTAAAAACCATACTAATTATTTTTATTTACAACAAGCTAAGCAAATGTATTTACAACAAAGAATTTGATAAGTTCTTGCAGATGTATATGCTCGTGAAACCATCACTGCCGTCAAAATAATGACCATATCCATCACCCCCCTCAAAGTTTCCTTGTGCCTCTTTGTCATCACTCTTTCCTGCTTCTCTCTTTTTCTCTTTTTAAAAAAGATTCTCTTTATTTATTTGAGAGAGAGAGTGGAGAGAAGGACAAAGGGAGGGGGAGAAGCTGAGCCTGATGTGGAGCCCCATGTGGGGCTGGATGTGGAGCTGTATTTGGGGCTGGATGCAGGGCTCCATCCCAGAACCCTGAGATCAAGACCTGAGCTGAAGGAAGACACTTACCTAGCTAAGCCACCCAGACTCCTCCTTCCTGCTTCTCTGCACCCCTACACTGCCATGCTTCCTCTGGCTGTATGTTCATTCATGGTTCTCAGAATAGTAACTAAATGGAATCACACTGCATGCACTTCTTATGCTATGTTCTCTCCGCTGGCATCATTATTTTCACATTCATCCATAGCATAGCAATATTTTGGTCCTTTTCATTCCATTGTATGAATATACCATAATTTGTTTATCCACTCACCTGTTATTGGCATTAGTATTATTTCCTCTTTTGATCTATTACAAATAAAGCTGCCGTGAAAATTTTTGAACAGCTCTTTGTATGGACATATACTTTCCTTTCTCTTGGGGAGGTAAGTAGGAATAGAATGGGTCAAATGGTAGATATACCTATGATACCACCTCCTAACGTGGTTTTGCCATTTGACCTCACCAGCAGTGTGTGAGAGATTCATGTCCTCACTGACACTTGATATGGTCGTTCTTTCTAATTTTAACGGTTTTAATAAAGGGGTGCAATGGTGCCTCACTATGGTTTCAATTTGCATTCCCTTAATGATTAATGATACAGAGCTTATTTTCCATGTGCTCCTACCTTCTTCAGCCAAGAGCCATTCAAATATTTGCTCGAGTTTTGTGGTACATATTGAGTTTTGAAGGTTTGTTACGCATTCTGGAGACAAGTCATTTGCCAGATATGTACTTTGTAAATTTTCTTCTCCGTTCCTGGATTTTTCTTTTTATTTTATTAACTGGGTCTTTCAAAGATCAGGAGTTTTAAACTTTGATGAAGTCCAACCTATCAATTTGTTATTTTATAGATCCTGTTTTTAATGTCATAGCTTTGCTCAAATCAAGCTCACAAAGGTTTTCTTCTAGAAGCTTATAGTTTTAGCCTTTGAATGTAAGTCAGTAATCTACTTTGAGCTATTTTTGTATATGGTGCAAGACATAGATCTAAGCTTATCTTATTTTATTTTTGCATGTAGGCATCAAATTTCTGCAGCATCATTTATTGGAAAGACTATCCTTTTCCTTCTGAATAGCTTCTGCATCTTTGTTGAAAATCCATTATCCAACTCTGTGTGGGTTAATTTCTGGACTCTGTTCTGTTCTATCGATCTGTCTTTCTATACTTGCATTAATACCATGCTATCTCGATAACTGTATCTTTATATAAGTCTTAAAGTCATTTGTTTTCTGTCTCTTACTGATACCTGTCATTTGTTGCCTGATGTACACCTGTAAACCATTTTCTCATGTATTTTGTTAGTCTGACTTTTATTTTTTTCAAGTGAAAAAGTAATTCTAGTCCTGTTATTCCACTTTGGCTCAAGGTGGGAGATAAGTTGTATTACTTTTGATCCACAGAATTACATCTTCAATATTAATGAAAGCCCAAGGGCAAACACAGTTTGAGATATCCTTGTTTTGGCACAACTTTCCAAAATTACATACATCTGTATGCATCTAGGATGAGAGGTAACAAAGATGTAAGTTCTGAACTAGATCTTTTTGGTCTTACCTGGGTCCAGTTATAGTGTCATTATGGTTAGTCCGAGGACAGAGCATTATTGATTTGTGGCATGTAAGGAATTAATCTTGCATCACGTTCAGTTCCAGCAATTATTAAAGATGTGACGCTGTTATGGTACTTAGTTTGAGTCACTGGGGAAATGGGACACTTTGGAGATACGGAGCCAGAGAAGTCCATGTGTCTCATAGAGATCTGGGTGTCTCATAGGCCACCTTCAGGACCACATTCACGGAAGGGGTTAACGAATGCAGTTGAATGAACAAATAAAGAAGGGATGTCTGACTACAAAATGACGAGGTTGGTTATATTCCCACACAGATGGAGAAGTCACGCATGGCGGAAGGAGAGGGCAAACTTTGAACTCAGAGAATTGGGGTCTAATTCTAGCTCCCTATTGATCTGGTGGGTGAGAGAGGTTAAAATATCCATGTTTTGGTGTCTAACATTACTAACTTCCAATATTATTATGGTGATAAAATCAAGTATGCGTGTTATATGCCTAACATAGAGCATGGCATCCATTAGGCATTGAATTAATGTAAATTCTATCTCCTATAGAGCAGATTACTAGGAAAGATAGAATCTGTGCATGGTTATTGCTCACAATATGAAAGGGACTAATTTAAGACATGGAGGAACAGAATTTACTATTTCTTCACTGATGCCAAATCTTTGAACTTTGAGATTTGATTTTTGTAAAGAGCCAAAAACCATTCAAAGACAAGGTAAGTAGATAAATGGAGTGACTTACCATTGGGGATACAAATAAATAAACACAAAAGAATGTGACTATAAAAATCACATCGTACAAAGTCAGGTGTTTCATAAATAAGTCATTCTTTTCAAAATCAAAAGTGTCCTGAGGATTGCCATACCATAGGAATAAGCTTTCTTCCCTCTTAAAGGAACAGCTTGGAAAGAAACACATTCGCATAGTTGTATAATTTCTGACCTACCAAAAACAAAACAAAACAAAACAACACAGTAAAGAAAAACTCTAATTTCATTACTATCTGATCACATCTTTTATAATCTCTTGTTTCAGTTTGTGGTATACTTTTCTACATACTCACTTGTAACCAGATGAAAGAGAGGCCAAGATATTTTAAGTGACTTGCCTAAGGTCTAACTACTGGTAACTCACAGAGTTGAATTTCAACCCCAAATCATGCTCTTCCCACCGTGTTACCCCCTCCTGTGTGTGTACCCTAGTCTAAAAACATCTTGTTTTCAGAGCAGATTTAATATGGTCAATCGACAGATAATACTAAGGGAAATATTTGGGGAAGTAAGTGATGCTACAAATTATTACTATTCTTCTTCTTCTTAATTTTTATTCGCAGTGTCTCCAGCTGGAGATAAGTGTGATCTGCAGTCGTTCCTGAAGCATGACTTCACGGCTGAGTCCCGGCAGTTGGGCAGATGCACTCAGTGACTTCAGAGAGATTCCCGTCATTATCCCAGGAGTCTCCGTAGCCCAGGGGCTCCAAATGCAACAGGAATAGATTTTCCCACCTTTCTCAAGCAAATTCAAGTTCACAGTGCTGGGATAATCCAGCTGCATCCAATTAGACTCCTTCAGACAGGCCAGGAGAGGAGCTGCAGAAAACACTAGCATGCACTGTCTCCTCTCCAGGGGCATTTCTGCTGCTCACTGGGCACACGTAGCCATAGCTGGGTGTGGAGAAGGCTCAGGCTCAGAAGGCAGAGGTTCCTACAATGCAGGCATTGTTTTCTGGAGCGGGCTGTTTATTGCATTCAGAGAGCGCTCACCCTGTGAGTCAAGAGGAAGCCGACCAGAGCCCCAAATCAGTGCTGCTCAGCCTTTCCTGACCCAGATTCAAAAATGTCTGGCTGGAAGAGCCATACACCTTTGAAGTCAAAGCAGGGCTTTCCCTATCTCTGTCCGTGCTTATTATTACAAATTATCTAGGCAGATTTTGATGAAATATGGAAGTCTAATAAAAAACGAGGTTATAAAGCAAGCAGCTGGACCCATAGCATAGGTGAGTGTAGAGATCACAGAACCGCTGGCTTTCCCAGGTTTCTTTAGACCTAAGCTGGAGAAACAAATCTTCATCTGAATTAGAACTTTGATAGGTTCCTTTTTCCCTGCATTACCGAAGCCTGTAGGTCTCACCAATACACCCTACTGGGTTCATTGTTTGGCTGTTTTTGCTTATCTCAGGGAGAAGGCATGCATGGACAGGCACGCCAAGTCATTATCAAGGCTCAATTTTACAGGGATAATCTTATATTTGCATTTCACTAGTCAATGGTGCTATTACCTCATGACAGTGGAATTAGTTACCATCAGATTAAATTGCTAACACTTCCAGATATCCAAATATAAACCCCCAAGTATATCTCCTCAAAACCAACACTAAGATAATACATATTTGGGGGGGGGGACTAGAGTCCAATATTCAGGTAGTTTCTTTGTTCCCTAGTTAATGTTAAAGACAGTTAGCCCAAACTAGCAAATTTAGTACACTGGGAAAAGTTTTGGTGTTTAATTTTTAAAAAATGAAGTAGGTATTATTATCCCTACGATTTAGAAGAGAAAATTGCTATTCGGAAGGAGAAGTATGTGCTTTGTAATTATCAGACCAGTGAACAGTAAGACTCAAACTTAAATTTGGGGTTCCAAAGCATTTGGTGTATTATTTTTTCATCCCTTGACAAATCAACAAATATCCTTTGGTAAGTCCAGAAAGACACATGAAGTAGGGCAGTCCGGGAAAAATCTCAGGCTATAGAAGTGTCCACCTATTTAGGAAGTGGGAAAAAGTGTACTACAACTGATGGGCATCCAGGAGTCATCCAGATGTACCTATGTCCCATCCCTTATTCCCCAGTCATGGATGGCTTAGGTCACCCTAGTCAAAATAGGTAACAAAACTCTGGTGAGGATTTTATGGGGATTAAATATGGAAAGGTCTGAACTTGAGGTCAGGTGGAGCTGTTAGAGAGTCTCCAAGCTTGGAGAGGTCTCCATTCTTCCTTTTATGAACTTCAAGATGGGATGTGTGAAGGTTAGACTCCATCAGGGACTTTGTCTCTTGCAGCCACGCACAGAGAAATTGAATTGCAAATGCACATGCCTTCCTGGTAAGGGACCCCCTCTTTTCCCTCAGGGGCTCAGGAGATGTTTGCTGAGCTGGCTTCCCTGTTCTTGTCCAGATCCACATTCACCCAAACAAAGCAGGACAGCTTTGGCTATGGAACACAGGAGGGCTACCAGAGCCGGGAGAGCCCTCGTTGGTGGTCTGGCCTCAGCCATGTTTGTTGATATCTAGGCCATGATGTAAGACTCAGTTGTTTGCTTAACTTTTTGGTGAGAACAGTATGTGGAGCTATACTTGTATCTTTTTCCAGTTCCTGACATTTGTGTTACTGATATCTGTTTCTTCCTCCCCTCAGAGCTACCTACATACAATGGAATGCTTTCATAGAGAGTGCCTGCTTTCCCTTCCCACTGCCTACTCCCTGGCTGTCCCACATCCTGGATGTTCCCTTCTTCTCTCCCCTCCCCTCCCCATGTACTCAGGTCTCCAGGATAAGATAGGTCCTCACTGATGTTCCTAGTTCCTAGTAACCTGACATGTCCCATATCACAGCTAACTCTGGTGAGGCTAAGCCCTGGGGTGGCAAGAAACCTGGAGTGGGGAATGGCGTGCCCTGGTGCTGTCATCTTGTAGGAGGCAGGGTCAGAGCAGCAGTGAGCATGCTTATGTTTGCAGAGCTTGCAACGACCTGGTTGCTGCCCTTCTCCTAGATAGAAACTTCATTTCTTGCCTGGAGTCGGGGTCAGAGCTCATAAATAGTAACATAGAGCACTCTCCAATGTTCTGCTTGCTAAGCTCCTGGCTCCTTCACAGGGCCAGTGACTATAGACTCTACCCCAATGTTTCATGGACATCTCCAACTCAACAGGTCTAAATGTGAAGTTATCAGCACCCTTGTCAAAGCTGCTTTGAACCCTGCGTTCTCTACAGTCTAAAGAGTAGGCGCATCATTTGCCAAGCCACTGGAGCCAGAAGTTCCTCTTCCCTCACTCTTCATCTGGTTAATCAGTTCCTCTGGCTCGTCTCATGTCTGCCTACAGCCTCTTCTGCTGTCCATCCCCACTGTCATGTGCCTGTTCCTCCTCACAATACTTCTCACCTTCACAATCACTGTACAACCACTCACCATGGAAGCTGTAAAATCATGGTAATTTCTGGGCCCTATTTTTGATCAATTAGAATTACTGAGGGTGGAACAGATTCTGGGGACCAGTATTGTTGAAACATCTTGTTGGGCCATTGTAATGCATAGCTGGGGCTAGAAACCATGGTCGAGTAATGCAGAGCTGACCCTGTCACACCCACGTGGGTATAGAGCAGCGCTCCTGCACTCCTACCTGACCTACCAGATTCCAAACCAGGCCCTCACCTTGAGCCATTCTATCATTGCCTGACTCCTGCCTTTGATCAGCTTCTGCCCCCTCCCCACTGATTGCCAGCTAAACTATCCTTTTTTATACCAAAGGCTGGTGGTGCTACAGGCTAAGGCTACTGAAGCAAAAGAAAGCAAATCACCCTCCTATTTAATTTTTATTTCTATCCGGGCATCTCCTAGCAGGATGGTATTTGGAAAACCCCAGACTGGGAGGCAGGGGACCCTGCTTCTGCCCCAGATGTGTCAACACTGTTCTGTGTGATCTTGAGTAAGTTGTTGTGTCTCACACTCTTGGCACCCATCTCTCATCTATAAAGTGAGGGAACTGGATTAGATGTTCTCTTCCATGTGAGTTACAAAATCTCGTGATGATCTCCATCATTATGTGTTTCCCTCAGAGCTATTTGTGTTCCGGAACTTATTTCTTACCTTGAAGCATTTATTTTGTTTTGTAACTGGGCTTCGTCTGGCTCAGATTTTATCATAACTAGTCATTTTTGTCTGCTTTCTCTAAGATTGAGCCTGGCACAAATCAGTTTAGTTTTTGATAAATGGATTAAAGACTTCACGGTGAGAGAGAAAAAGAAGAGGAGAGAAAATGGGAGAGAGAGCCAGCCAGACAGACAGACAGAATGAGGGAGGGCTTGATCCTAAAACTACAAGGAGATACCATGTGACAAGGAGAAAGGGACCGTTGAGATTCACAGTTCTCTACACCTTTCAAAAAGTACAACCATTGAAATTATCCTCAGTCCTAAAAATAAAGAAATGAGCTATTCTGGGCTTTTCTACTCATGTAGTACATGTTGGGACATGGGCTAGATCCTTAAGCCTTTCAATTCTGCTTGCCTGTGGAACCCAACCCAAGACACTCAGCTTCCAGATTGAGCAACCAGGTCTTTTCAAATAGGGTCCTGAGGCACCAGCAAGCTTTTTACAAAATAGTATTCCAATGAAGACTTAAGTGTCACTGAATTACAAACAGATGGTCCATGTCGCCTCTTAAATATACATGCTTGAAATCAGGAAGAAATATTTGACATAACCTCATGCAGGGTTTCCCAATCTTTTAATGATTATAGTCCTAGTATGTTGTATTCACTGGACTCCAAAACCACAAAATATGCTCTCAGCTCTCAGTTTTCTTATCTGCAGAGTTGAGATAAACTTCCAGGATCTTAACAGATCAGTCTTTTCAACCTTGGCTATACATTGGAATTACCTGCAAAGCAATGACTAGCAAACTGATCCTTTGGCTCCTCACCTGGGAATTCTGATGTGCTTAGACTGAATGGGTTCTGGGTGCTAGGTTTTGTTTAAAGGTCTCCAGGTGATTCTCATGGTCAGCCAAGGTAAATTATGTCTGTGATGTAAGACTCCAAGGAGCTGGGATTTTTAGCAAAGAACATTTTTCTTCAAACTTTTTCAGTGAATCAGAAGGGAAAAAATGGTATGTTCTGTGTCCATGAGGGCTAGAATTATAGGGAAAACATAATGATGTTTTAAGTCATCCATAGATAGAACGATTGTCTGGGAAGGTAGAGTTTCATCACTTAAACCAAATGAAGGTAGGCACAGAGAGGTTGTAAATGGGATTCTAGCATCAATTGGAAAACAAGTGTCATGGATTGAATTGTACCCTCCCCTCAATTCATGAATTGAAATCCTAACCACCGTCACCTCAGAATGTGATTTTATGTGAAGATAGGTTTTTGTCAGATATAATTAGGTAAGATGGGGTCATTAGGGTGACTCTAATCTAGTATGTCTGGTGTCTTTATGAAAAAGGGGAAATTTGGACAAAGAGCCATGCACATAGGGAGAACACAATGTAAAGATGAAGACAGAGATTGGGGTACTGCCCCTTTAAACCAAAGATTGCCAGTGAACCACTAGAAACCAGGAAGAAGGCATTTTGTCAGTTAGGGATCTGCAAAGAAACAGAAACAATAGGATATCTGTATAGGATATACACATATATATGATGTATGTATACATATATCTGTCTACATAAAATATTTATTATGAGCAATTGGATCATGCTAGTATGGAGGCTGAGAGTCTCGAAATCTGTCACCTGAAAAGCTGGAGACTCAGGAAAAGTCATTGTTATAATTCAGTTTGAGTCTAAAGGTCTGAGACTCAAGGGACTCAAGGATGTAAATCCCAATCTTAGGGTGAGAAAAAGGTGAAATGAGATGCCCCAGCTCAATGTTGTGACAACATAAAAAAGAGGAGAGTGAATTTCTCTTTGTTCCACCTTTTGTTCTATTCAGGTTCACCCACATCAGGGAGGGCAACTTGCTTCCCATCCTAAACACCATCTCTCTCTCTCTCACACACACACACACACACACCCACACCCAGAAATGATGTTTAATCTGAGTACCTAGTGGTCCAGTCAAGTTGACACGAAATTAACCATCACATGCATGGAACAAATTCTTCCTCTTTGTCCTCAGGAGAAACCAGCCCTGCTGACACCTTTATCTTGGACTTCCAGCCTCCAGAAGTACGAGATAATACATTTCTGTTATTTAAGTCCCTCCGGTTGGTGGTGTTTTTCTAGGGCAACCTAACCACCCTTTGCAATATGCTTGATGGTGTATAAGAATACCTTTGCTCAGAGACTCTCAGAGAGGACAAAAAAAAAAAAAAATGGGAAACAAATCAGCATTAACTGAGTCTGTATGGTGAGCACCTAGTGCTCTGTGAGGTATCTTGTATACTCTATCACATCTTCATACTTATAACAGGTTTTAATGACTGGTGTGATCATCTCCAATTCCATATGAGAAAACTTAAGTGAAGGTCACTTAGCTAGAGAAACCTTCATAAACAAACAACAAAATAATCCAACAAACAAACAAACAAACACACAAAAAGATGAGGCAAAGATAATTTTGGATCTGTTGAAGTGAGACCTAAAATTTTCTTTATCTAAAAGCCCTTACCCTCATCTCCACTTGGGTTGTACTATACACATCTATTGCATTCTCTTCTTTGTAGGAAAAGACAACATAAACATTTGTGAGTACGATAATGTGAACATCTGGTGAAGGGAAATTTACCTCCACTTGGGATGGGGAAGGCTCTGCCTATGAGGGTGTTAGTCTGCTCAGGTCACCATGATAGACTACCACAGAATACCACAGAGGCTGAAGCAGAGATTTCTTTCCTCACAGATCTGGAGCCTACAAATCTAAGATCAATGTGTTAGCAGGGTGGGGTTCTCCTGAGGTCTCTCTTCTAGGCTTGTAGATGGCTTCCTTCTGGTCTTCACATGGTTTTTCTTCTGTATGTGCCTACATGTCCTAATCTCCTTTTCTTATAGGGACAGCTGCCATGTTGGATTAGGGCCCACTCATATACTCTCATTTTATCTTAATTACCTCTTTAAAAGCCCTGTCTCTAAATACAGTCACATTCTGGGTTAGGGCCCAGCAATAGGGGAACATGATCCCCAACCTATAACTGGAGAGCCAGGGAAGGTTACAGGGAGGGAAGCATTTTCCCCTGGTCCTTACAGGGCGAGAGGACTTTGGAAGTGCCAGTGACAACAGAGGGAGGTTATTGCCTGAATGATTCAGGCTTCTGCCTACCATGGGCAGAAGGTTGTTTCATTTGTTTTCTCCATAGTCTGATAGAAATTTATCTAAAGGGTAAAGCAGAAAGATCTTTGAAATTTACAGACATTTGACGTTATTTCATTTTTGTGGTTGCTTTCATTGCTGGGTATGGGGCTGGGTCCACTCTTGTTTGAAAGCTCCTCATTTGACTGCAGGACCATTCAAGGGCACAGATGCCCACAACACCATTTCCATCTCAGATAAGCCCTGAGGTAAGGCGGTTTAAGCCAGCAGTGGAGGTAGAGCTGGTGATTTCCATCTGTAAATGGGAATAAGAATATGAGAAGAGTAATAATAATGCTTATACACCATGATGGATGAGAAGGCTTGCTCCACCTAAAAAGACTGGTGCAGTGGACACTCAGTAAGAATTAGCCTCCCGCCTTTCCCCTCTAAACCAGGTAGCTGGGCATAAAGCGGTGACAAAACTGTAGCCCAGAGAACAGCAGTGGCAGAGCCCTTCCAGAGGGCTTAAGCAGGCAGAGCCTAGCATTGGCAGGATTCAGTATAGCTAAAAAAAAAAAAAAAAAAAAAAAGAATAGAACAGACTCATGCAATGAGTTACAGGGCAGCCTGGGGAGGGAGACTTGCCTTGTGCCAGCCACAGGCACTATTGTCTTTGGATTTTGAACACATTTTGTTTAATTTTTTTTTTTCCCCCAGAAGAATGAAGAGTCAAAAAATCAGAGCAAAATAACTCTGAAGATCCTTCTACCCACGCTTGGGAATTATCAACAAAGCCTGTTAACCACAGCTGAGTGGGTGGGCAGTCTATATCTCCTGCCCTGGCCCCAGTGCCTCTGACTTGACTGGAGATAGAGGCTGTTGTTTGACTGTCACTTGCTTGTACAGATGCAGCCAAGCATGTGGCCCAGGACAGCCTGCAAGTCCAGAGAGAGGCACCATGCCAGGAGCAGCAGCGCATGTACTACTTGGTCTGTTACACAAGACTTACTTTCATTTCCTTTGGCCTCTTTTGCTGCCTGGTGCAGTGGCGGGTAAAGAGAGAGCTGTCATCTGGCGCATCACCAAAATGAGAATTAAAAATCACTGAGCAGATGTAACTATTTGCTTTGCTGGGGACAATGGCTGAGAAGTCTTCCTTAACTTAGAATCATGGGAAATTGGGGACGGAGAGGACCCGTCACTACTTTATTTTATAGCTGGTGAGCGGGGTTCAGAGAAGGGGGCTCCATCAACATAAGGCACATGGACAACTTCAAACTGTGTTAGACTGAGAATTATCCAAGGCTCTTGGGTCTAGTTCAGTAATCCTCCCAGCTCCTCTAAGACTTTTGTCTACTTTTCCTGGTCCCTCTATTAGCAATGTCTTTCCCCTGGGACTGTGATGTGACCTAATACCTCAGTTCAGCCATTATGCTCTCCAGAAGACTTCCCTGATCCACCCACTAATATGGTTGAGTGTGATTGAGTGATGGAGCCATCATATTATGTGCTCTCAAGCACTAGGCTCACTGTCCTGTAATTTTGGCCCTGTATTCTCTCAACCTTCTGGAAGGTAGTTCTATGAGGATAGGGGCCCAATACAGCACAATGTGGCACAGAAAGATACATGGTCATGTGTGCTGAACTCGTGCCATAATCCTGGGAGTCCAGGATTATTGACTCACCTGCTGGAGAGTCCCATCCCTTTGGAGCTTTGGGAATGTCGTGGACCACTAGGATTTACGAAGTTATCTTCCAGTGAAAGAGAAAGAAATCCTTCTTTAAATCCAAGGATAAACTAATTCAAGGGCTCAGGAATGGGATTCACCTTAGAATCAGGTGACCATTTTCTAAGGAATGTTGGTACCCTCTGTAGAGTTCAGGGATAAACAGCAACAGCATGGAGTTTCCCAAGCAGGCTTCTTTTTAATCCTTCAAATTTTTCCTCAGATCTCCTGCGATTTTAGTTGTGGTTGTTGTTGTTAAGATATTGTTGTCCCTTTAATACACAGGAATTATCTCTGAGTTGTGAGATCCAAGGAGTTAGTGCTTTGGATTGAATTAGTATTGCCATTAGCAGGGTATAAGATGCTAAGGGAAGGTACACTGAATGGTAAGTAGGAGAGGTCACTGACTTGAGAAAAGAGAAAAGTGACACCATGTAATTTAGTCTTGATTTTTTATTATTTTATTATTTTTATTTTATATTATTATGTTTTTAAGCCATCCTTTAAATTGTGCCTGGGGAAAATGAGTTCTATGGAAGGTAAGAGAATTTTCTCTATGAGTGATTTTCAAACTTGTCTGCCAGTTAGACTAATTTGTAGGAATTTTACAAAAATACGAATGCTTCTACATCTGAAAGTAATGGTGTACTACTATTTGTTGGTTAATAGAATTTAAAGAAAAAAAAATACTAATGTCTAATTAGCATCACCTAATACATCCCAGGCCATGAAATAAACACTTTTGGGGTAAAACGCAGGCATCAGTGTTTGTTAAAACTTCTCCAGGTGAGGCCAAGGAGAGCACCACTGATGAGCCCTTCAATTTAGTGATGATGGGGGACACACCTACCTCCTTGGAGGAGTTGAGGATCATTTATATTTCATTGTAGTCAGAATATTTCCAATGAGATAGTTCTCTCATATTTTTAAGGGCACAATACAGTACGTTTACTGTAAACACAATATTATATAGAGGATCTCTGCTTTTACTCATCTTGCACAATGGAAACTTTATGCTCATTGAACAGCAGCTCCTCATTACTCCCACTCCAGCAGCTGGCAACCACCATTTTAATCTCTATTTCAGCATGTTTGACTGTATTAGATACTGCATGCAGTGGTATCCTACAGTATTTGCCCTCTTGGTACTGATCTTTAACTTAGCATTGTGTCCTCCAGGTTGATTCATGTTACCTTCCTTTTAAAGGATGAATAACATGCCATTGTATGTATAAACCACATTTCTTTTATCCATTCATTCACTAAGTTGTTCCCATCTCTTGGCCATTGTGAATAATGCTGCAGAGAACATGAGGGTACAGATATCTATTTGAGACTCTGATTTCAATTTTTTAAGATATATACCCAGAAGTGGAATTGCTGGGTCATATGGTAGTTCTATTTTTCATTTTTTTGAAGGACCTCCAAACTTTTTTCTATTTCTATTGAGGTTGTACCATTTTATATTCTCATCAACATTTCTCCACATTCTTGGCACAACTTGTTCTTACTTTTATTATTTTAATAATAGCTATCCTAACAGGTGTGACCCTCATTGTGGTTTTGATATGCAATTTCTCTGATGATTAGTGATGTTGGGCCTCTTTTCATATACCTTTTCATAGCCTTTTGTATGTCATCTGAAATTGGACACTTATCTTATAAAAATCAACTCAAAATGGATTAGAGATTCGAACATAAAACGTGAAAATGCTCCTGGAAGAAAATGGGGAAACAGATTCATAACATTGGTCTAGGTCATGACACCACAAGCACAAACAACATATGAAAAAGAGACAAGTAGGACTACATTAAACTAAATCTTCTGCACAGTAAAGAGAAACAATCAACTGAGTGAACAAGCAACCTATGGGATCGGAGACTATATTTGCAAACCATATATTGAAAAAAAGTTAAAATCCAAAATATAGAAAGAACTTCTACAACTCAGTAGCAATAATGATTAATAATAATAATAATAACTTGATTTGAAAATGAACAAAAGATTGAGGAGACATTTCTCCAAAATGAATCATTGACACTTATCTTCAAAAGTTTGAATTGGTCTCTTGGTCCATTAACCCATTGTGAGTTCCTTGTTGAGGGTAGTTGGGTTGAATGAGCTTTTGGAATCCACCCACCTCTCTCATCATCCTTACTAGAGAGAAGTACTGCAGCTTCTCCTGGGCACCCATGTTCCCCTTGCTCATACTGGCTTGCCATGAAAAGAGTGGACCCATCCATGAGTCTACCAAGTCCATGCCATCCATGACTGCTTTGAGCTTAAGAACTGAGAACAGAGATCTTGGAATGGTTACATCCTCCCCTCAGTTTAAATCCTCTTAAGTGTAGCATAGTTGAGGCCATCAAGGGCAAGGACAATTCACTCAACTTCGTAGAGAGCATATGAGTGAGTCATGAGAGCAGAGACTGTGGAACCAAACGTACCTGGCTTCAAGTCTCAGCACCAGCATTTCCTGGTCATGTATCTTATCCATACCATCTAGAAATCTGAGCTTCAATTTCCTTTTCTATAAGCTGGGGACAATAGCACGCATCTTAGATGGTGGGTGGGGAGCATTTCAATGAAGCAGCATTTACCATTTTGTAAGTCCTCCACAAAGTTGCATTCTTTCCTTTACCCATTTGCCTTGCCCTCAGTGCCCACCATAGTTTATGTAGGTTGTGGATGGTGAGAATACGGGCTGCTTTAAGAATTGATAAAATACATGAATTGATTCCAAGTGTGCCATAATCTACAAAGCATAAACTTCTTAGCTTGTTGAATAATAAATGGATTTTAGAAGTCATATATTATAGAGTTTTAATTAATCATTTATTGGGAGTGTTCCTATAAAATGGGGAATCATATTAAAATGAATACACAGCATGAAAACACCAATTATCCTGATAACCAGACCCAGTCATCACTTACCGGACCGATGTGAAAAAGGAGCCTGCCTATCAATCCAGCATTTGTTAGACCCAGTCCTGTCAGGAAATGCCCGTCCACAGAGTGGGCCCTGCCATTTCCTCCCCTGAGGGCTTTCCCTGCAGACTGCATGTCTGGGGGTTAGTTAGAACAACTCCCTTTTATTGGGCACCTCTCAGCGCCAGACACTGCACACCTCCTCGCCCATCTAATATTAATCCCCCCCCCCCCCTTCTTCCACCAGTGAAGAAACTGAGACTCAGAGGCTAAGCGATGCCCTCAGTCACTTACTAACTGTTAGGGAAGTCCTTAAACTCTTGTGTCCCAGACGCCATCTTGTCTTCTTGTAAAAGAAGACAGAATCTTCTAGGTACAGGAGGTGGTGAATTGTGGTCTTTCCTCTCAGGCCAGACCTAGATCTACAGGCTGCACGGTTTCAAAGCTCCACACCATGAAGAAAGATAGACAATCCTTACAGATGAGATATGAAGGGGCCTGGAGAAGAGGAGGAAGAGCCAGAGATACACTCAGCTAAATCACAGAATATAATGTAACTATTGATTTTTCCACACAGTAGTTTCAGGCAGCATTTTCTGATTTCTCTGGGACAGACGGTTGATGACAGCAATGAAAGTCCTTAGGAGCTTGCTCCAAGAATCTTTCTACAGGAAGAGAAATCTTCCCAGCTTACAAGCCTAGAGGTGAGGCTGTCTACCACCTGCACCCTCACATTTTGAAGTTTTGACACTAAGACCTACAACACACATTAAAGATGATAATTTTTGTGAAGTTTTAATGATTTGAGAAATTCCAGATACTACACCTCCTATGACTTGTGTGTTATTTGTCTTTTAGTCCTAGTCATAGTGACCTTGTTTTTGCTCCAGTACCCACTGTATGTTGTGTTCTTTCCTGTCCCAACATACAGGCTGCTCCCCTCCAGGCCCATCCACCCTGTATCCTAATAACTCCTGTTTTCCCTCTAGTTTGTTTTCAGGCATTCTTCCTTCCAATACCCTAGATTTGACTAGGTTCATTTTCATAATTGCTTTGTCTGCATCTACCTGCCTTGCTAGGTCTTGCCTCTTGCACTGCTCATCTTTATGCTCCCAGGACCTAGCATGTGCCTGAAAGTTCAGAAACCCAACCACACTGAATGACTGAAAGAATGGCTCAGTTGGCTGAGTAACTGCCTTCAGCCCAGGTCATGATCCTTGAGTCCTGGGATCAAGTCCCACATCAGGCTCCCTGTTCAGCAGGGGGTCTGCTTCTCCTCTGACCTTCTGTGTCTCAGGCTCACTCACTCTCATTCTCCCTCTCTGTCTCAAATAAATACATAAAATCTTAAAAAAAAAAAAAAAAGAATGTTAAGTTTCAAGAGTAGGATATGAATTGTATGTGTATGCATACATTCTATCATCTCCTCTCAACACTATGTATTATAGACCCCCAAACATAGAAAACACAGTATATAAGATATTTACTACTGTAAATATTTAAGACTGTAGATATATTTTTGCTTCTTTTTTGTTTGTATTATCTATATTTTCCATAATAATGAAATATGACTTTTTATAACCTGATCCATATAATCAAATAGTAAAAATCAAAATAATTGCCCTAAGACTTAGTAAAGAATATAAAACTCTCTCTATATATGTATATACACACACGCACACACACACACATATATATATATATACATATATCACTTTCTTATCAATGCTTTTTTGTATCAAATGTACATTTCTGTTTGTTGGAAAATAATAATGTCATTTACATATTCATTGCTGTGTTTCACAGCTTTGAGGTTGTTTGATATCTGCCTTGATATCTGACCTTCAACACCCTCAATATTACTAGCAGTGAGTCTGCTTTTCATTTACAGACAAGGCTGCAGAGTCCCCAGGCACATGCAGTGGGAAGAGATCTGGAGCCTGGGCATCTTGGGCTGAGTGCCCACCTAGGAAGGGTATTCGATTTCTTGAGGCTTCCTTTTCTTCATTAGTAAATTTGAGAGCGAAGTACTGACCTCACAGAACCAAAGCACCATGCTGCTTGCACATAGAAGATGCTCAGCAACGTGCCTGACTCACGTGGGGATGGTCACCAGTGCAGACCAGGAGCTGGTCTGGAAGCTAGTCTTGTTTCCTCCTTTCTCATACAAGACGTTGTTAATTGCCAATCAGTCACCACCTCTCCCACCACCACGGGCTTAAGGTGCAACGTACGAGATCCTACTTGTGGGGATAAAGGACTGGGATGTATCTAGTGGAGATTTTGCTAAGGGTGGCTTCTGTCTCTTCGAGAGGGCTGTGGTTCTGACTGCTGTGGGCTGAGGGCTGTGCATGGTAGTAGATGTGATGCCTCCTCCTTCCACTGGACTCCTGGGACATCCTTGTTCGTGCTGTCTTTGGATCACCATGTAGGTGCGGAAGCCTGAGTATGGGAAGTCCTGAGCCTGTGAAATCAACAGCTGAAGGACAGTGAAGGTCATGGGAACAGCTGATAGAACCGTATAGCCCTCATGATGCAATCGAGTGACAAGGATAACTTTTCTTCCATGGATGCCTCTACTGGAGCAGCCGCCATGCTGGATAATGACTGTCTACTGTCTGTCTGCCCCTGGAAGTTCTTCAGCCAGGCCACAGATTTAGTTGCATGACCTTATACAAAGTATCTCTTATAGAGAAGACTCTCAGCCATGCTGGGGAGAGAGAAATAAGAAGCGAATACCTATTTTTGCAGATCTGTGCATTCCCCGCCTCAAGCAGTGTGCATGGTCCCCAGGAGGGCCTCCCTGGATGGTGTGAGACATGAGTGGATGAATGGACCAGAGCCTTCTCCGACTGCTGACTCTCCTGCATTTAGACTCCCCTGTCTCATCAGTTTTAAATGCATTATTTTAAATAATCTGGGGAAAATGTCCAGTCCTGAAGGTCTTAAAAATGCAAAGCTTAATTGCATTTGTGCTCTTCAGAGGGCCCTTGGGGGGCTGTCAGTTAAGCGTCTGCCTTCAGCTCAGGCCATGATCTTAGAGTCCTAGGATCGAGCCCCACATCAGGTCCCCACTCCTTAGGGAGTCTCTTTCTCCCTC
This sequence comes from Mustela putorius furo, assembly GCF_011764305.1. Taxonomy (NCBI): domain Eukaryota; kingdom Metazoa; phylum Chordata; class Mammalia; order Carnivora; family Mustelidae; genus Mustela; species Mustela putorius. Next base: position 3,409,320 of record NW_025421485.1, read on the forward strand.
TATCCCTCCCCTTGCTTGGGTGCTTGCTCTCTCTCTCTCCCTCAAATAAATAAGTAAAATCCTTAACACACACACACACACACACGATAATTACATTTGAGCTCTTTGAAATGTCTCTTGGGGGCGGGGGGCTTCATTGGCCTGTGTCCCCTGTCATCACATAAAATCCTGCCCTTAGAATCGCCCTAGGCTTGGTTATGACCTTTTGTCACCCTCTTGAAATTCTTAATAATTTTTGAAAAAGGGCTTCCCACAGATACTGGGTCTTGCAAAGTATGTAGTTGGTCCTGTGTCTCTTCCTTCTTTTAAAGAGACTCATGATACTGAAGGGTTTTTTCAGTATTAAATTATTTAGACAAAACATGCTGATGAGCTAAGTGTGACTGAATCAGAAACACGTGTGGAAAAAAGTGGAGATGAAAGAGGGGTCTGTGCAAATATGTTTAAAGTTCAGCTGACCAGCACAGACCTGAAAAAACTCAACACGTTTGTTCCAGAGAAGTTTCTCCGTTTCTCTGCACGTTTCCGGTCTCAGATTCTGAATGTCTGACCCAGGCAGGTTATTTTCATCCACGGAGCGAGTGGGCTTCCTGAGCCTCAGCTGGATGTGTTTGTGGAGCCTTCAACACTGTGGCTTTGTAACTATATGAGCCCAGGGAGCATGATTACCCAAGGCAGAGCCTGGCTGTGCGGGGGACAGGAGGGCCCCTCGGTGCAGAGGGAGTTTCTGGGAGTCAGAGTTCTGGCTTTCTGGGTACACAGAAGATTAGAAATGTGCCAGGATTCTCTTGTTGGGCACTGTTTTGTTTCAAGAGCTTGAAAACAACCACTGGTGAGCTGCCTGGTGTCTGAGGTCCAGGTCTTGGACTAGTCCAGATAGAAGAGCCAACAACAGGACCGACAGCCAAAGGGAAGCTGGTGTGTGTCCAGAGAGGGACTCACCCAGCTGTGGGGAGATTGGGCTGAAAATTCCAAATTTTTTAATCATCTCCACCATGAAATTCTGACATGACATTTGCCCTCAGATGTTAATCTCTTCTTTTTCTTGGGTCTCTGTGTAGTCCTGACATTCGGGCAATCTGCTCCCAGGGATGAAGGGGGGATATCTCTTAAAGAAAAGGAGGAAGAAATTTATGTCTGTTGGGAACGTAACTTACACGGAAGTATTTTACTTTATGTCAGCGTTTATATCGCTCAGAAGTCCCTTGAGAAAAGCATCATTATTATCATTTTATAAATAAATGTACTGAACCCTAGAGATGTTACATCACATTGGGGGTAAACTCTGGAACAAGGGTCTGAACGTGGCGTTAACTCACTCTGAGCACCTTGCTTTTTTCCCTGTGCTACACACATCAGCCCTGCAGCCATGGGAAAAAACCTCAGTTTGGGGGTGACCCTCTGGGAAGTGGTTGTCTTCAGGTGCTCTTTCGGCTCTGGGTCTTAGGGCCAGGACCTTGGTCAACCAGAGGAAGCTGCTTCACCTCTGTGGGCCTTCATGTTCCTGATCAGCCAGTGAAACAGTCACGCCTTCATGGCCTGCCACCCTGGGCTGTGTGGAGTTAGAGGGAGCCCAGGCAGGCAGAAGTGCTCAGAAAGGAATAAATGGCACGCGATGGCAAGGTTATTGTTGGTGATGTAATCTGTTTGTGCAGAGAGCTGAATAGGTTTATTCTGGAGGTGATAATTGGGAAGGGCTGTCCCCATGCCGCCAGGCACCAGAGGCAGCCAGGCTGAGCTCTTTAAATTGAGAATTTCATGAACAAGGCAGAAGAAGATGTTCAACTTCTGTGCAGGCAGAAGGAAGTAACAGCATTAATTAAGGTGGAGAAAGAAAGATGGGCTCTGGTTCTTAACGCAGGGGCCTCCCTGAAGCTTGTTTTCTCCTCTAGCATCTCTGGAAACGGCAGAGAGCTATGGTTTCCATAGAGTGAACAGTTCCCAGACCTCTCCCTCCCCTTCCTCAGCCAGCTGACTCCCAGCCTTGGGATTTGGGGTGCAGGAAGATCAGGTTCCCATCCTAATCCCTGGGAAACTTTACCTCAGCTCACCGGGTTCACTCCAACCCGGAGGTGAAAGGAAACGCAGAGTTAGCTGAGCCAAGAGAGGCGATCGCACCAGCACAGACCAGCACCAAGTCAGGTCACTCTGGGCTTTCTGCGCCGCTGCCACCATTAACACCTGGAAAGCCTTTGATTCTCACATTAGCAAAACATGCCATAAAGCAAGCGCTTCCCCGCTTCCCACAGACCCTGGCCCCACTGCGAGGGGGAGGGGGCGGTCACAAAGGCGCCATTCAACACCAGCAAGGCTTTCTGGTTAGGCCTCTGAGGGGAGACTGGAACCAAGTCTTCCACTGGAATGTGCAGGCTGTTCCGGCCCGAGACGTTGGCGGGGCTGCTGGTGACAGTCTCCTCTTGCAATGTCCAAGCCCAAGGGTGCAGTGGCAATGGGGGTTCAGATCACCTTGACTCCTGGAGAAGGAAGCCGACCCCTCAGGTGAACATTTTAGTTTGCAACATGAATTTTTATAACCACCATGTGTGAGACGCTACTCAGGATGCTGAGGGCGCAATGATCCCTGATTTCAGTTTGCTCTGGAGGCTGCGGGTCACCAACGCGGTGCTGGGAGGGTTCGCGGTCCAGGGCTGAATACAAAATAGACGGGGATGTACCGAGAGACCCATGTTCCCAATTAGAAAGCCCAAATTAGGGTTGCACACATGTGTGCGTGCACACACACACACACGCACACACACACACACACATACACACACAATGACTATGAGCAGCTAAGTGGGTCAAATACTCTATAAAATATTTAAATTTCAAATTAGCTATGTATTTAAATTTGCATCATTTATGAACCATGTTAAATCTTTCTGCTCTCATTTCCTGATGCAAGTTTATTCAAACTCTTCCCATGGTTCCTCGATGTCAGGATCCCCTTGTCAGAAGCACGTGTTCAGTGAACACGAGACATCTTCATTTCCATCTGTTGGACGGGCAGCCGGCTCTTCTCGAATCTTTATAAGATCTGGTCCCTGAAAATGATCTCAAGCCACAGTTTCTGTCTGCTATTCACAATCTGCCCAACACAAATCTCTTTCTTGCTTTTTAAAGTTATTTATTATCTAAGATTTTATTTATTTAAGAGAGAGAGAGCTACTTGCTGCAGGTAAGTGGGGAGGGAGAGGATGAACCTCAGCTTCCATGCTGAGCACAGAGCTGGACATGGGCTCGGTTTCAGGACCCTGAGAGCATGACCTGAGCTCAAGTTAAGCACTGGACACTCAACCTACTGAACCACGCAGGTGGCCCTCTTGCTTTCTTTAAAGTGATCTTTTAAAGCCTTGTTTGTCACAGCATGCCAGGAATGGACTTTGGAGGTCAGGGCCTATCCCCAGCCTGGAGGAGTCACACGTAAATTAAATTTCTCTGCCCCTTTTGTTAATAATTCTGTTAGGTGACTTCAATGGGGATCCAATATTAACATTTATTGATATTGCTGTGTTAATGTCTCTTCTTCAAATATCATGCTAATTTGGAAAAATAAAATATTAAGGGGAAACTCCTATGATAGACTTTTTATGGAATTAGATACACTATAACTCCCTATCTTCAAAAGAATATCACTTTGAAAGATATTTTGCATTTTAATTTGACCTTTTCAGTCAATGAACATAAATTAAAAAGTGATGCAGAGGAAAGTGTGATTGATTTCTCCTAGGGGAGAGAGTAGGTAAGTTAAGAAATCTTCCAAGGAAGAAGTGGTGCCCAAGAGAGATTTGGAAGGGCCACAGGGTGATGTGCTAAGGACATTCACCGGGGAAAATCACTCACACAAAGGCAGCAGCACGGTGCGTAAATGTTAATAAAGTCTGAGACTTTATCCACCTTGCAAGCTAACAAGGTAGCTGTCCCAGTTTCGCAGATACTGGCAGAAGAAAGAAAACTCCCAGGTGAGAGCCAAAGGGCTTTATTACTTAGGACACATAGGAAGCAGCATGAAGCTCCCAGATGTGCTGGTTCCCCTCTCCCCCAGTTTTCATGGGAGAGCAAAGATGGGCCCCTGGGGTATTACATCCACAGTAGGTTTGCATCACAGATGTAGAACCCTAAGTTCAAGAAAAGAGCACGTTTTCTTTTGGGTCCCAAGCAATTTTGCAACTTTGACCTTGGAGGGAGATGCTATCTTTATCTTACTCAACAGTAAGCAAACCTGTTCTCTGCTCCACAGGTGATACTATCTTCAAGGCTGTCAAAAAGACAGATCAGAAAAAACTGTTAGTGCTTCTACTTGCAACACATGCTGAAATGTGAGAACCCAATGGCAAATTATCTCCCAACAGGAAAAGTAAATATACTTGAAGTGATTTGTTTGAGGTCACAAAGCCGACCAGATCTGCTCACCTCCTGGAATGGTCACATACATGCAATCCTGATGTCCACCACTTTGGTCACTCTTCTGTGAGATCAGTGGCTCCCCTAGACAGTATATAGACCTATGGGAAGAGGGAAGAGCCAGAGTGGTAGGCAAAATTCTAAGACGACCCCTAATGACCATTTCTTGTATAATCTCCACCCTGAGTATGGAAAGAACCTGTGCATGTGAAGAGTGTCAATCCTATAATTTGGTTACATAATACGGTAAAAGTGAAGAGAGTTTGAAAATAATTAAGGCCCCATTGTCTTTGAGGTCATCTAAAGAAGAATTATCCTGGGTGGGCCTGACCTAATCAGGCGAACCCTTTAAAACTGTCTAGAGGCAGTAACAAGCACTCTTCTTGGTGGAAGAAGGATCCATGTAGCAGGGAATTGTGAGTGGCCTCCAGGAAGTGGATGTCTCAGTCCCCCAACCATAAGAACTCAGTTCTATCACTAGCCAGTGAACTTGGAAGAGGACTTCAAGCCATCTATGCTTCTAGGAGAGCAGAATGCAGACATACACTTTACTGAGCATGAAACATATGTAGGAAACTAACTGGGCACTGTGAACATTAAAAAGTCACACTCTTTGGGCAGCTGGGTGGCTAGTTAAGTGTCAGACTCTTGTTTGCAGCTCAGGTCATGATCGAGTTCCACAACAGTCTTCATGCTCAGCATGGAGTCTGGCCCCAATTCTCTCTCTCCCTCCACCCCAAAATAAATAAATCACTTAAAAAAAAAAAAAAAAAAGATCAGACGCCCTGCAATACTTCATCCTCTTTTGGCCATTGTAGCGGAAGGGAATGCACTCATGAAAAATCAGCTCCCAAATCACAGTTTATTCATTTATTTCAGTAAATATGAGCTCAACACTAAATATGTACCAGTCAATGTGCTAAACCTCCTGGAAAACTCCCAATTTCATTCTCAGTATAACTCTGCTTCTGTTTCTTCTCTCCACCAGTAGAGCCAAATAGATGTCCCCACAGGCTTCCCTATACCCTACCGCAGCAGCTGTCCTACAAGGCTGTTCCTATAATCAGGTATGGAGCATCAAGGCAATATGCAGATCCATTCCCCTAGCCAAGTAAGTCACGATATCTGGTGGTGGATCCCAAGCAACAGATTACTCCTCCTCCTCCTCCCCCTCCCCCTCCTCCTCCTTCTCCTCCTCCTTCTTCTTCATCATCGTCTATTTCTTTTTTAAAGCTACCTATGGGATGTAAGTGTACAGCCAGGGCTAAGAATCACTGATCTAAATCATAGCTGGGAAAGAGAAGATGCCAAGGCGGATTGCTCAGTAAACCAGGCTTTTCCGTAGCCCTCCCCTTTCGAGTAGAGAACAATTCTTATTAGGTTAAAAATATTTCTCAGCTTTTCTTAGACTCCTCTTTGTCTTGAGCCCCATAGTTCATCCGTTCATGAAACCACGGTGCTAAAACTTCAAAATATATTCAGAATATCACCTCCACCCCCACACCAACGCAGCCCAAGCTAACATCATCTCTCATGCAGGTTATTGCAATATTGCAAGAGTTTCCAACTGGTCTCTCTGCCCACCTGCTTTCCTCCTACAGACGATTCTCAGCAGGGTATCCCCACCCCTACACCCACTGCTCCGTCTTCCAGTTCCCTCAGAGGGATTCTTCTCCATCCCTCTCTCCTGCTACTCTCCTCATCTCTTGCTTGTCTCCAGGAGTTACAGCTTCCTGGCTCATCTCAGACACTCTAGGGTTGCTCTTGCTGCAGAGGCTTTGCTGTTTCCTCTGCTTGAAATCTTCCTCCCAAGACACCCATGCCAATCACTCTCTTACCAACTAAGGTCATCACTCAAATCTCATCTCCCAAAGTTCTCTCTGGCTGTCAAATGTCAAATGTCTTTTATTTTAGTTTTTTAAAAAGATGCATTTATTTTTTGAGAGAAGAGAGGAGTGTGAGGTGGGGAGGGGCGGAGGGAGAGGGAGAGAGAGACTCAAGCAGACTCCTTGCTGAGCTTGGAGCCCAGTACTGGGCTTGGTTTCATCACCCTGAGATAACAACTCAAGCTGAAACCAAGAGTCAGACACTCAGCTGACTGCATCACCCAGGCGCCTCTGGCCATCGAACTTAAAATGCCAACTTCTGGCTGTAAATGAAGTCCCTCTCTCCTCTGTCCCCAAGTTATATTTCTCCATATTACTTAATCGTCCCCTAATGTAGTGTAGCTGTCTGGTTACTTATTTTGGAACTTATTTCACCAAACTACACATTATATGAGAGTGGGGTTTATTTGTTTGGTTTCTTCTGATTGTTCACAGCTGCACCCATTCTAGAAATATGCTTGACACATAATAGGTTCTCAATAAATATTTGTTGATGGGATTAATGTTATCATGCCCCTCCAGATTCTTTTTAAATCCACTGAGTACCTAAATTGTAGCTTAGTCTTATGACCACATCACTGATTCTGTGAAGAATCCCTTCCTTATTTCTTGTTGTACAAAATTTCTACCACCTTGATGCTGTTGTGACCGAATGGGTCAAAATGAACAATGACCTTCGAGGTGGAGCAGACTTCACAGCTGTATCCTTTGCTCAAGAATCCAACTTCCCTAGGCTTACATTTTCTTGCATGTAAAACAAAAACAGCATACTTCCAAAGTATGGAAACACATATAAAAAGGTTATTCCTTGCAACATTGTTCATAATTGGAAAATCTTGGATCAACCTACAATGGCCATATGTAGGATGAGTACACTATGACCTCTTCATGGTCGAGCACTACACAGGGGCGCCTGGGTGGCTCAGTGGGTTAAGCCTTTGCCTTCGGCTCAGGTCATGATCCCAGAGTCCTCCGATCGAGCCCCACATCCGGCTCTCTGCTCAGCATGGCACCTGCTTTCCCCATTCTCTCTGCCTGCTTCTCTGCCTACTTGTGATCCCTTTCTATCTGTCAAATAAATCAATAAACTCTAAAAAAAAAAAAAAGTAAGACAGACGTCTGTATGAACTGGTATATCGAGTGATTTCTGGAATATATTGTTAAATGGAAAGAAAGCACAAAAATTATGTAAGAAAAAAAGGGAAATAAGAAAATACATACACATACATGTGTTCATTTTTGCCAAACACACACACACACTAAAAACATAAAAAATAAAAATAAAAAAACTTAATGACATTGCCTTTTTTGTGGGGAGAGGGGCAGAGGGCGAGGGAGAGACAGAGTCTTATGCAGACTCCATGCGCAGCACAGGGCTCAAGCTCATAACCCTGAGATCATGACCTGAGCCAAAAACCAAAAGTCAGATGCTTAACTGACTGAGCCACCCAGGCGACCTGGTATTAACTGCCTTCCAAGGGGAAATGAGAAAAGACTGGAAAGGATGGGGATATGGGAATAGATAGAGACAATAAGAGAAAAGGGACACTCTCCGAGTGTATTTTTTATGCAATACTGGCATTTAGGACTATATAAATACCCCACATATTTTTAAAAAATTAAATTAACTGGAATAACAGGTTAAAAAACCTAAAAGGAATGCAAACAGAAACAAATGACCTTACCTATATTCCAAGTGAATAGCAATAAGTAATAATAAAGGGGGGAAGAAAGCAAAGAAACTCATTGCTTTTGAACATGGTGTTTTGTCTATACTTTAACATACTAAGGAGAGGGGCACCTGGGTGGCTCAGTGGTTTAAGCCTCTGCCTTCAGCTCAGGTCATGGTCTCAGGGTCCTGGAATGGAGCCCCGCATCGGGCTCTCTGCTCAGCAGGGAGCCTGCTTCCTCCTCTCTCTCTATCTGCCTCTCTGCCTACTTGTGATCTCTGTCTGTCAAGTAAATAAATTAAAAAAAAAAAACATACTAAGAAGAAAGAGAACTATAAACAAACATTGAACTCTAGTTGGTAAGTCTATTTTTTCAGTACCGATGGTTTAGTCAATGTGGTACTATATGATAGTATTAAGCCAATAAATAAATATATTATGGACAAGGGGGACAGATTCTCATTGTCAGAGGAGGCAGTTAAAACATAGAAAAGGAGAAAACTAGAATGAACTCTGTAGTGCTGGTTTTGAATCAGAGGTAACATTTTGAATTCTTGGTTTTTAAAGTAGATGATAGATGGATACATAGGGAGGCAGGTAGGTAGATAACAGGTATACATAGATTTAAAAATGACAAAGGTTGTGCGCATGAGTGTGCGTGTGTCCAGTTCTGTTTGCTGAGTGGGGCCGACGACATCTCCATAGCAATGAACACACTTAGCGTTGACCCCTTGGTTTCTAAATAACCACCCTTCACTAAAATAAATTAGGAAAGCTTTCTGAGCGTATGCTAATGTAAAAGTAAACCAGTAAATACATAAATGAGGGAGAAGGAGAAGCTCTTTGGTGCATGTGATACCAACCCATCCATGATCAGCTGTACCGCTCCTACACATGTAGCCTGCATGGAGTTGCTGAAGCCCAACGCTACGGACAATTTGGACCAGGTAATGCTCTGTTAACGGGACTGTCCTGTGCATCTAAGGGGTTTTAGAAGAGCCTCTGCCTCTACCTTCAGATGCCGGTAACACCGCTAGGATTACGACAATCAAAAATGAACTGCAGATTTTGCCAAATGTCCCCTGAGAGGGGGAGGCGTTAAAATCACCTCAAGTTGGGAACGATTGCTCTAAAAATATATAATAGTATCACCAGCATTCTATATAAGTTCTTTAAAGAGAAAAACACAGAAAGTATTCCTTTGGAAGATAGTACATGGTTAAATTATGATAAATTGCTATAGTAGACTATAACAATATTTCTCTGTCAAATTCCTGAACAATTTAGAACTTTAGCTTACTTCCTATGTCATTTGGGAAATTTTAATATTTTTCACTTGTTTGTATATTTCTCAGTTTCTGGATATTTTTTTTTTAATCCAGGATCAGAGATTCATATGATTTTAACTGCCACTGTGTGTTTTATTCATAGATTTTTTTCTTTCCTCTTTTTTTTATTGCTTGCATTTGATTTTATATCTGTTTCAATAGCACTTGTTTCTCTAACTTTCTACATTTACTAGATATGATAGGGATCTTCTAGGTCCTTTGTTTTCTGACTTCTGCATTTTTGATTGTTTACTTTTTAATTTTTTAAAAAATATTTTATTTATTTATTTGGCAGGGAGAGAGAGAGAGAGCAAGCACTAGCAGGGGGAGTAGCAGTCAGAGGGAGAAGTAGGCTCCTTGAGACCCTGGGATCATGACTTGAGCTGAGGCAGATGCTGAACTTAGAGAGCCAATCAGGCGTCCCTGATTTTTTACTTTTGATTCACTGCCTTGGTCACCGTGGATACAGCTAAGTTCTTCTGGAGGTGAATGGGAGAGGCGGTAATGGGTCCTTAAGCATCTGAGAAGGTCTTTTCTTTCCTTTGCAAGTGATTATTTGCAAATTATGTAGACAATCTCTTATCTTTTGAAGTTTGTGACATAAAAAGCAATTCTGAGGTTAGTCTGGTTGTGTTTTTTTACAAGTCACTTTCCTCCCAATCTTCTCTTACTTAAATGCCCGAAGGATTTCTCTCTCTTTTTTTTTTCTTTTATGTTTAAACTTGCACAAAATAATAGTTCTCTTTTCATTTGTGTTTTTCTGGAACATGATGTATTCTTGTTCTGCACTCACAGTTTACTTATTTATTTGTATTTGAGGAAGGCAAGTCTTCTCCTATTACTCTCCAGGGACTACTTTGGTACCACCACAATGTGAGAGGATTTTCAAAAGTGCCCCAATTTTCGCATTCTACCTGCAATATCCATTCTCCTCTCTCCTGTAATTCTAATGATTTTTCCTTTCCCTTCAGAGAAGCAGGTTTCTCTCACTCATTAGTAGGCCTGGATGTCAGAAGTTAGCAAATCTTCTCTGTAAAGGACCACATAGTAATTTCAGATTTTGTGCACTTAGGATCTCTGCACAAATACTCTGCCTGTGTATAGGGAAAGTAGTCACAGATCATATGTAAATGATGGGGAGGGACACGTGTGTGCCAATGAAGCTTTATGCATGAGATCAGAATTAAAACACAGCATCAAAAACTAATAATGTACTGTACGGTGACTAACATAGCATAATAAAATACAAGAAAAAAAAAAGAACTTCAAATGTTTCATACATCACAAAGTGTTATTCTTTTTGGATTTTTTCCCCTAACCATTTAAAAGTGTAAAAATATTTCATAGGTCATGGGCAATAGAGAATGAGAGATGGGCCAGGTTTAGCCCATTATTTGCTGATTCCTGTATTATTAGATCATCAGTTCTAGAAGTATTGATTTAGCTTTTAACTACCTCCAATGTATATTTTAATTTTGTGTTGCATTTTTGGTTCTACTGTATCTCCCCCTCCTGGATGTGTGGATCGAACATTTCATCCATTTCACACACTAATATTTTCTACTATGCTGAGAACACAAAGCAGACACATCCTGATATTTTTCCTGCCATTGGTATTGAACTATTTTCATAAATGTGTTTTTACTCTGAATCTTTATAGCTGTGTCTTACCTTTTTATATGTTAGAATCTTTTCATACGGCCCACGATGTTTTCTGTCGCTGTCTTTAGTTCTTCCTATACGAGATGAGATCTGTGTGTGTCTGCAGTGTGCCAGCAGACACGAGTGTGTGTCGACTTTGATCTTTTTTATTGTCCACCTGGCTGCTGCCTTGATATTCCCCGCACTTCCTGAACGGTGTTGTAAGCACAGCCCCTCAGCCACATGTTTACAATTGGGGAGGCCTTTAGCATGTGTCGTGTTGCTGTAAGGTGGGATTCTTTTCCCTGATCCCTCAATATGGCCTTCTGACTATCTTCCTATCCTACCTCCTGTGTATTTGAAAGAATCTGCTTTTTTATTTATTTTATTTTATTTTATTTATTATTTTTGGCCTTCTTTTAAGTGTGGGGCGTGTGAAATATGCTATTCATAGTATAGTGCTTCTAATTGTCTACTTCCCCTCCTGGATTTGCTGCAGACAAGGTTCTACTGTGTGAGGCCCATTCCGAGCTGGAGTTACTGAAATCAGAGGTGATGCGCATAAGTGGGCAGTGAGTTGGGAGGGAAGGAAACAGGCCTGGTCTCTCCTGGTTCAGGAGGGTCAAGAGCAGTGGGCGGATAAGCCCTTTCGGAGGGAGGGATATACAGTGGACGTGGCTGCATCCTTCCAGCCTCTCCTCTTTCTGGTTCAAGGTCAAGGTAGGAGTCGCTCACTAATCCTTTCCCCTGTAAGTTTATTTATTCCAGGGGAGGTTAAGAATAGTTCCTTCTAAGACTGGTGTGCATTTATCAGAATCTTCATATTTCATTCTATTGCAACTTTTTCTATTAAAAATGTGTCTATGGGAATGGATCTAGGAACACTACGTGACTTGCCTAAGATGTTGCAACAAAAAAGGATTGGAAACCAGATTTAAGGCCACTTCTTCCTAACTGGGAAAGCACTCTCCTTGTGCCATATATCTTTAGCGTTAGACTATCAAGAAGTTATTAACTGACAAAAAGTAGCACGAAAATACATAGCATGATACTGTAAGAAAGGATAAGTAGTTCACCAATGGAACAGAAGATCAGTTGCACTCAATGTGTTTTATGGGGGGTTTGTTTGACCCCATCTATTACTTTTCAGTACACATCATCGGCGTGAAGATGCAACTTGGAGAAGAAGCCTATGTTGTCACAATTCCAAGTTTTCTCGCTATTTGATTTATAAGTCTGAGGCAGTTTGGGGAATGCTGGCGCCCATGATGCATATTATAATCCATAAATTAATAAGTGATTAAAAATCTTACTAAGCAAACACATAGCCACAAATCTGAATGATGCACGATTATTGCCAGCCATAGCCAGCAGATGTATAGAAATAATTGGCTTTTAATGCTCATTAGTCAGTTTTATTACAAATAATGCATTTGCATGATGTTTGTAAATTTATGCTCCAGTGGGAAGACGTGGTGACAGCACAGTATAAACAAGCAGAGCGGTTACGAAAAGCGCATCCAAAATTTATTAATGTGCCCGGAGTTCCTTTTATTTATATGTTTATTTGTCTGTAACCTCGCCTCATTCCAAAGCCAAATAATTTAAGGCAATTTGAAGAAATACAGCCATTCCAAGAATTCGTAAATGAAGACATTATGGAGAAAAGGAAAAGGAAGTATGGAAAACAGGACGACCCCAGCAGCAGAGTTAGCAGGCAAGATGAATGTCATCATATTCTGAGCACATGATAAAAATGAAGGGCAGAGCAGCCTCTGCCTTCATTAGCATTCAGAGCAAGAGACAGAGAACTGATTAGGGTAAGATTCATTGTGTTCAGAGGGAAAATGTAAAAACAACAACAACAACAATTTTTCTCAAGGGAAATATAACATTTCTGGGGAAAATGACCAGAGGGAAATGTACCTTAAGTTGTTCATAAAGGTGATGTGAACACAAAAGGAAACTAATCTTCAAATGTTTCTCTAAAGTAAATAGGGTGGACGCCTTTCTGATAAGGCTCCAGCGTGTGGGCTGGTAACATTCTGCCAAATCACATGTTAATAAAAATTAGGCCCTTGAAGGTGAGAATTTACCTCTCCTTCATACCCCTTGCCCTGCCCGACTGAGCCACACCTCCTAACCCATCATCCTCCAAGCTATATCTACTATAATTTTATTTAGATCGAATTTAGTGTTTACCTTTTGACTGCAAAAGCTCGTTTTCAATCAAGAGGTACGGTACACTTGGATGAATTTCCTCACACTGATTTGTTTTCCCTAACATCGTCTTACTCGTTTCATTTCTATTCATCATTACTAATTCATTCCCAAAATTTCCCCAGAAATAAAACGCAGTTAGGCACATCCAGGTATACAAAAACCTCATTCACTTGAAGACATTTTTCCCAGAGGCTCTGTCTGGACTGGCGTCTTGCTGAACCCGTTTTACACCTGTCACCAGGAGATCCCCTGCCCTCCCCCCCCCTACAAATCCCCCAGGGCCCTCTCGCATAGAATTCTTAATGTAACGAATTGGTATCTTCTCCTTTTTTGGTAAAATGCCTCCTCAAGTAGCTATCTAGGAAGGAGTATGTGCAGATAATTTTTCAAGGCTGTATATATGTTAACGTGAGTATCTTGTAATCATGCATCATTATATTAAGGATGATATAGAATACTGGTTGGAAATGATTCTGTCTGAATTTTCAAGCCATTTCTGCTTCTATCTCCTTGTTCCTGGACCCATGTGTTTTTCGGATTGGGAGTACAACATCATATAGAAACTCTACTACCGTGCATGTACTACTTCCTGAAGATGATACCCTACCTTTCACCAGTCTCTGGCTGGGGCTTCAGCTGTGGGTTCACTCTTCTGATGCTCTTTCAGGTCAGAGGTTTCTGGGCCATGTAGTATTTGTTATGACCAGTTCTGTGAGCATCAGCCCATGCATTCACCAGCACTCGTCATTAGTGGGCCCACTAGGTTTTTGCCCTTTTATGTAAAGTCCCATGCCTGCGGATGCAACACTCTAAAAGTGGTGGTATCCAAGACTCTGTAGGCAGAGTCTTAATCTGTCTCTGAAATACCTGTCAATTTCTCTTAGAATTAATTGCTAGCCCTTGCATGATGGGAAAGGCTCAGTTGGTCACCTGCTGCATCTGCTGAAGGAAGAATGCTCTATCAGAGAGTCAAGGTTGGTCTCCGACATGAGCATCCAGCGGTTAAGACGAGGTAGTTTAGCCTTTGTAAGTGGGAGATCCTGCTTTTGGGTCCATATGCAGGTTCTCCATCTCAGTCATCACGGCCACTTTGGTCATGTGCCAACATTGCGCTGGTCTATGACAATGGCTAACATTGATGGTATATCATTTGTCTACTTGGTTCTTTTGTGCCCTTTCTGCAGTACATTGTCTCAGACAGGTATCAATGTGGGATGTCAGAATATTCATGCATCATTACCGCTTCCAAATATCCATCCATCTACCTTCACACCACACTTCTTTGTCTGTCTTCTTCCAAAATTAGTTTTTTCAGATTGGTCAGACTGTTCACTACTGCCGGTATAGGATCTGTATATTCTATCTCTAGGGCACTCTCCTCCACAAAACAAGTACATCACTACATGATCTTCCCAAAACAGTACCCACGGTGGGGTGGGGGAGGTGGGTTTTTCCTCACTATTGTCTTTCAAGATTGTCCCCAAATGAGACTATTATGTCTGACCTGGGCCAACTCACTTGTGAAACAGGCTTCCATGAAGGATTTTTTCCTCTGTCATCAGAGGGTAGGGGGATCTCCCCACGTGGCCATGGTGTTGGTGTGTGTACCCAGTGGTGCATCAGTGGTGGGTGACATGAGTGTCCGGGATATCTGCTTATGAAGCTTGCTGTGCTTTCTGATATACCACTTTCTTCTTACACTGTAGTGCACTTGGCCATGTACAGTTTATGACATGGAGTGTTCTGACAGAATCCAGCTCATTGTAGATAGCTCAGTGTGCGGAGTAATGAAAAATCCCATGGAGAGATGCTCCATTTTCTTTTCTTTTTTCTTTTCTTTTCTCTTTTTTCTTTCTTTTCTTTTTTCTCCTTTCCTTTCCTTCTTTTCTTTTTTTCTTTTCTTTTCTAACCAGGGTGAAGAATAAGAAGTCATTTTTCAAAAGGTATTTATTTCTCCACTGCATGGACACTGCATGTGTCCACAGGAATTTTTGCTCCAAAATCTCAAAATTTGCTCTATCATTCTTTTACTTGGGCTTGTCTTTGGCTCTTCAAGGCATCTTTTCTCAGAATGAATGTGTTTAATAGATTTGGGTCTGCTTGGCATGTGGTACAAGTGGAAGGGCTGCTTGCACTATAGTTTACTTGTTACAGAGCCTTTCCTGTTTTGAACCTCACTCAAAGCTCATGGCATCTCGTGTTATGTATTGCATAAGGTAGAGTAGCATTCCCAGGTGGCGGTTATGCTGTGTGGAGAATGTGAAGAGGCCTACTAGGTGGTACGCTTCTTTTTTTTGTGTGCTAAGAGGCATATTATGGAATGATTTGTCTTTTAATTTGGATGGTGTAGTAGGTTGAATGATGGCTCCCCGAAAGATACATCTACTTCCTAATTCCTAATTTATGAAGGCTCCTTTTTTTGAAAAAGGGTCCTTGAAGATGTAATTAAATTAGGGATCTAGAGATGAAGACATTGCCTTGAATTATCTGGGTTGGCCCCATATCCAATGACAAGTGTTCTCACAAGAGACATGAGGGAGATTGTGCAGACACAGGAGAGAGAGGCAATGTGACTGTGGAGGCAGAGATTAGAGCGATGCAGTCACAACCCAAGGAATGCCTGGAGCCAGAAGCAGAAATAGGTAAGAAATGAAATCTCCTCTAGTGCCTTTGGAAGAAGAATGGTCATGTCAACCCTATAAATTCAGGCTTCTGGCCTCCAGAACTGAGAAAATAAATTTCTCCTGTTTTAAATTACCCATTTTATGGTAATTCATTATAGCAGCCACACAAAACCAAAACATATGGAATCATAGTGTGTCCCCAAACCAGAATATTTTACTGATATGATATCCCATGAGTCTTTGTAGGGTTTATCTCTCCCCTCAGTTGTAGATGTGTTTTCTTAAGGCTTCAACAAGGCTGTCATTTTTGCTCATGTCTGATAAGTATGTTTTATCAATATTGTGATTCAGTGTGATGTTCTATGGGATGTCAGATGGTTCAGGATCTCTTCAGATTATATTTTTGACAAGATGGGGGAGGGAAGGAGTTAATGTCAACCTGGGGGACAAGGATGAACCTACAGTTTTATCTACTCAATGTAATGCAAACGTCATTTGGTTTTCTTTTCTGATGGGGATAGAAAAGAGTGACCATAATCAATGGCCACAAAGTATGCATTGAGACCACGTTCATTTGCAGTATCAAAAATACCCAACCTGCAACAAAGACTACAAGTGCCTTTGTAGTCCCTACTTGGTGAAGTTTATGGTGGTACAGTTCATGGTGGTATCTTTCTCCAAGATCCTCTGGTTTCTGCAGGAGACTGATGGATTAATTGGGGATTCGACAGGGACCATTTCCTAAGCATCACTTAGATACCTGAAAACGAAACTAATTTTTGCCAAACCCCCGTGCTATGATACTGTTTTTTATTTGCTATCTGGACTTCGTGGGAAGATCGGTTTCAGAAGGGTCTGAAAAAGCAGATTTTTGTGGATCCACAGTTGGTTGGACATTAGCCAGGATATAGTCTATTTCCAGGGTCCCACTCCAACACAAGGGCCATCAAGACCTTTGGGTCTCTAGTATCAGTTTGGGTTTTCTTATTCCCTAGTATAAAGTTACAGAATAAATGTCTATTGATCTCTTTGGGGAAGTACTGGGCAAGTCATTATCATGATACCTATATACCTCACTTCTTTCTGTTGTCTCCTTTAGTTAATGGATTGTCAGTTCTAAAACTGGCTCAGGTCCAAAAACGATGCAGTGTGTGTGTGTGTGTGTGTGTGTGTGTGTGTGTGTATTTTGAGAGGAGTCAATTGTTTGCAGACTCCAGATCATTCATCCTTGATTTCTTCTGATGAGACAAGTTATTGGCTTTCCATCTGTTTTGACTCTATGGACACTGTGTTCTATTGATTATCTCTCTATAATTCTTTGTGGGTAAAGTCCTCTTGCTCGCTACCATAATCTTGCCACTTTTTGTAATAGTTGTGTTTACCTGTTTGATAACAATTAATTGCTATCACCTGGACTCACCTCATTGTCATGGATGAGTCTCTTTTTGAATGCCCTCTCCTGCTGTCAACCCTGCCTAGAAAGGGGGGCACCCATGAACTTCTTGCTGATGTTGGTGGCCCATCACCAGCATATTCCTTCTTTCTTCTGGAATTCCTGATGAAGTGTGATTGTATTGTGAGTCTCATATGTTGTATATCTTCTTCAGCATGCCCACTCCTTGAGTCTTTTAATCCCATCAGACACAGAAATTCTGGTATTGAAACCTCACTTATCCTGGGTATGATTTTTTCCATGCTTCTAGGAAGCAGTTTGCCTGATTTTAAGAACCAGTTTTCACTGTCATCTAGGACTTTGCTAAGTGTTACATCCTGCAAGTTAGGAGAACATTCCCAAATCACTAAAGCCACCTTCATCCACTTTTATGCCCCAGCCTCCTTGATTAAGCATCTTCATAATCCAACCCCCACCAGTCACCTGGCCCCAGATGGTCCATGTTGGCAGGTCTTAAAACTTCTTTGGAATATAGTCTTTTTCTTCCTTTACCAGGCTCAGCATATTCTTAGCTGGGTTATGCTGCCAGCTAACTTAGTTATTGGCCTAATGGCCAGGAAGGAAGATGGGGTCAGATCCTGAGGGAGCACCCACTGTTTTGCTGGAGAGAAACCTGTGGGTCAGTTAGCAGAGAGGGGAAGGCCATTTCTGCAGACTCCGAGCTTTGGGGACTCTGAGAATTTGAAAGTTTCAGGGCCATCAACCCACATGTTTCTTATTTCATGTATACAGGTCCCATTCTTTTCAATCAGACCCTTCACATAAATAGCCCTTGGTTATAGGTTTACCCTTCTTTGTAGCTCAGATACCATGATGATTCAGTATTGGGTGGATCCCCAGCTTTCTCTGCTGTTCTGCTGCAGGAGGTTAGAGCCTTTTTATTCACCACCACAGACACTGTGGCTTTCACACTTGGCTTCTTAATCAATCTTAACCTTGTTGTTATGTTTTTCTATATCTTAAACAGAACCTAATGATAGTAATGTAATCTCACTGCCCTTCTATTTATTTTCTCCATCCCTTTCAGGTGCCTGATGAACTGTACCAGCTAGCACATTCCCTTCTGTATAGCATCCCAACTCACCTCCAGGGAAAGTTTTAACGAGTGGCTATTATCTGGTATCAGGACTATAGGTGCACAACCAACTATAAGGGACTACATTCTAATTACCAGTTTGGTGGTGAGTAATACAGCTACCAAATACCAATTTAGTCTTGTTTGCATCAGTCAACTATTTGGATTTACTAGAGTGCAGGCACAAAATAAAATTTAATGTTCGGCAGGTTTATTAGAGTATGCTTGTCATCAATCTCTGTGGAAAGGAAGCATAAAATGTAGGATTGGAGAAAAGGGAAAATTGAGCTAGCATGCAGGTACAGTCCCAGACAATCCCATGGAGAGCTCTGGAACTAAAATGGTCCATCAAAGTTGTCCTGAATTGGGCTGAAATTGTTGAGTCTTTATGCCCTTGCCTTGATCAGTCATTGGATGTGAGTTACTCTTGGAAAAGCATCACTTTGGGCAAGGTGGCTATCTGTCTTGAGGCAGTCCTTGAAAGAGATAACAGCTGAAGGTAATCTTTTAACAGCTCTACCAACAGTTAAGGAGCCAAGTCCTTCCTTCATAAGGATATGAGAGCTACATCTCTATGGCTACCATGCCTTGACTCTGCCTAAGAAAGATGTGGGCAGGAAATTAGCATTCCTTCCATCTTCTGCAGGACCAGTTTCATCCCTGCTATTGAAACACGAATTATCCTTTTATTGTTTGATATTTATACAATGATTTATCCAAGTTTATATTCCCCCAAAGTTCTAATAAATCCAAAAATAATTATCAAAAATACTTATCCTTAGATATAAGTAGGGAATATGGAAGCTGAACTATTAATTTTTTAGAACATGGAAGGATAGTTTCAAAATGAACCAGTCAATAGAAACTGATTGTCTCTGAAGTGTTAAATACACTGCCAGGTGGCAGTGATTCCAAGATACATGCATCCAATCCAGTAGGGAAGACAGACAAAAATACACTTGACATTAACACTGTTCAATATGTGCTATAATTAAATAATATCTCAATTACAGGGAAAGCTTGGAAAAGAGCACCCAAGGAAAGGCTTACAAAGTAAAGGACCTCTGAGCTGAGACATCCTACACATAGCACTCCCTCACTGGATGCTTGAAGAATACATTATATGGATTATACAGAAGTTAGGGTGGACGGGAGAAATTTCAAGATGGCTTTGAAGGTCTTCAAACTCTTTTCCCTGGTAGAAATCCATAAGCAGTCCAGTATGAGTAATTATTGTTGGGACTAGAAAGACTAGGTGCTGTCATAGTGCCTTGCATTCTTTTGTCAAGGAGTATTGACAATAGTCTTTGGAGAGTAACAGAGAGCTGGGTTCCTTGAAGTTATTGAGCAGGTAGGTGAGCCACATATTTGTGGTTTGTAGTTGGTCTTCCTGTAGAAGTGAGAAGGATAGAATGGTTAAGGCAAGAATATATGGCCCTCCCAACAACCAAGTAAGTCAGTATCATGGTTTCCCACCACATAAATGAGAACCCTGATCCTGGGGACTTTCAATGACAAGAAGACGTAGGATTTGAACTCAGTCCTGGCTGTCTCCCAAACCCATCCTTTCTCACTGCTGCATCATCCATGTGATTAGGTGACATCACTTCAACTAGCTAAATTTATTTCTTTCATAATAACTAGGCAGCAGCAACTATGTTTTTTTGTATGTCCATCCTTTTTTGGTAATATTTTAAGATATTAGGAAGTGAAGACACTAGCTGGAATGTGCCGCAATTTGTCATGACTGACTATTAGGTCAGATCTGTCCCAGAGCCACTGACAGCATAGCGTTTCGAGGACTCCACGGGAGGTAACCACCAGCCATGCATATGGAGCGAGGCAGGGTATGATGGTGCATTTCAGTGCTGTGTCAAAATAAACTCACGTATCGATTTGTTGGTCTCTGAGCCCAGATTATCTCTCACTGGTAAGCAAGGTCACTGGTTCTGTTGCCTTCTTCCCATCTCCGGGGAACAACTTTTTTTTTTTTGGCTTTATCTATTTATTTGGCAGACAGCGATCACAAGTAGGCAGAGAGGCAGGCGGAGAGAGAGGAAGGGAAACAGTCTCCCGGCTGAGCAGAGAGCCTGACGCGGGGCTCGATCCCAGGACCCCGGACCATGACCCCAGCTGAAAGCAGACCCACTGAACCACCCAGGCGCCCCAAAACTCCTGGGAACATCTTTTCCAAATATTGCTGTCACCTGAAACCAGACCTGGTTTCAGTTACCAGCTCCTTGCTTATCTCTAGGCTATGGAAAACGATTTTAGAAGGAGGAAAGTAGGGCTGTCTGTGTCCCCCTTGTGTTTGTCATGGGACTGCCTCAAATCCACAACGGTGAAAGCTGATTGGCTAATAATTATTATTATTGGCTAATAATAATAACTCTAATTGGCTGATAACTTGGACAGAAATTTGCAACAACTCTCAGAGGAGCCCCCTGAGCTGTTGCTCAGTGTAAAATCATCCCCTAGGCTGTTTAAGCCTTGAAGGGTTTTATTATTATCACTCTTATTTTAAGGAATTACCAAAGATTGGCTCAGCATATGCCTTTTGCTGAAAATCCACCAGTGCCCACACGCCCCAGTTCGTTTAATTCACCTAAAAGTGGTGTTCATCACCTGCTATCGGCAGCCAGCAGATCTGACTGTGGGAGGAAAAGAGCTGCTTCCAGAAATAAGGTGAGATCCTTGTTTTGCAAGAACATGGACTTGCCTTTGAATCCCGGCACCTCTGCTTTCTAGCTCCCCCAATTCCTTTTTATGCCTCTTCTGGTCTCTCCTATCTGGGGCAGTGGGGCCTAGACCTCCCCAAATGTGCTATGCTACCTTGCTAGGGGGTGGCATTGCTCAATCCCAATCCTTTTACATATTGGAGAATAGAAGAGGACTGGGAGAAAGAGCCAGGAGATTCTCAGAGGAGGAGAGCAGATGGGTTGAGCATGAATGGGCAGAGGGCAGTTTCTGCCAAGCCTGGGTCCTCTTGCAGTCTGCTTCCATGCGCCAGGGACCTGACGGTGTTTGGTGTGTAGCATTACCTGATTCACTTTCCATCTGAACCTGCTTCTCATCCCCCACGAGAAATAACAGTCTCAACTTCTCACACGGAGGAGTTCGACAATCTGACAATCTCCATCTCCCTTTTCTTCACATTATGTGGATTTTAGAATTTGCCGGTCGCTTTTATAGACATCTGTTTTTAATAGTTCCAAGTCCTGGGGAAGAAATTAGAATTTGCATTTATGTGTTTATTTAGCAGATAAGGAAAATGGAGGCCCAGGAAGTCGGTCAAAGCCCTGTAATCCATACCTGTACCCACCCCACTCAAAGCTTGGTAGGATAGCAAAGACTTCCTCTTCTTTCAAGAATTTCAGATAGAGTGAGTTGCCTCAGGCTCAAGCTTTAAAATGTTGATTAATTTTGGATTGCCACTTTTCAGAACCCTGCACTCTGGAGAGTTGAGAAATTCCCTGTTGCTTTCTGCCATCATATTTGGATCCTCCCTCCATAGGTTGTGATTTTCAATATCATCAAATCTGTCCCTTCTACCTCTCCTCTGCTGAGAAGCCAAACCCAACATGATTTATTGCATAAAAATCAACATGTATTAAGTGATTTACAAATCTACTTTCCATCATTCCACTCATTCCTTTCCACTTTGACAAAATTATCGCCTGTAGAATGCTCTCAATAAAACATAGTTTGAGAAAACTGGCCTTAAAAAAATAGGCACATGGGCCAGTTACTTTCCAGGTGCTGTGAACATAAAAATGGACATGAATGGTCTGCGACCTCACAAAACTGAGACCCTTACAAGGCAGGGACGCTTACCAGGCTGCAACCTTCAAAAAGCTGAGACCCTTACAAAGCTATCCATGCTCTTCCCTGAGGCGGGGGTTTGAGGCCAGGAGGAGGAGGGGCTGCTTTAATACTGCTTACCCAGTCCCAGGGGATGGAGAGGGAACCTTCTGGAACACCACTGTTACTGAGTTATTGAGCAAGGAAAGGGAGCAGCCCTCTCATGCCCGGGGAGGTGCAGGGTGCCTGGGTGGTGGGCGGTCTGAGAGTCCCATTCTGAGGTAGAGCAGGGAAGGAATCAGGGGAGAGAGGTTAAAGAGAGATTGAAGCCAAGTCTGCCTTGAAATAAAAGAGATTGTCATGTAAAAATAGAGTACTGTGGCTTCCCTTCCTGAAATTTTATTGAATGTTTGTTAGAATTTTAAATAATATTCTGATAAAAAATGAAGTCAGTATAAAACTGGCTCATTGAAACCCACGATGGGTTGCATTTTGGAGATATCTCTATGATGTCTACTTTTGGCCAGTGCTTCTGTGGATACAGACAAAGCCCCTCTTAGGCCATCGACTGCCTTTGGAAGCACTCATCTTAACCACCCTGACTTTGTTCCTGGATAGGACTGGTTGCAACATTTGCTGGGCCCCCTGCAAAAGAACAGTTGGGGTCCTTTGGTTTAAAAAGTGGGAATTAAAGTACCATTTAAATACAAATAAAAGTGTTTTTTTTTTCTTTCTTCTGTTGTTTCTGTACTTGTTATGGTATTCTTAATTTGTCATTCAATGCCCTTCTAAGTAAGGAAAACTTGAACCTGTGCTGTGCAGTAGAACATTAGATAACGTATGAGACCCATGTAGAGTTTATGTACAGTCACCGGCTCCCACTTGCACCTGCACTTCATTCTTGTCAGAACAGTGCAAAGGTGGCATGAAAGAAACTCAGTTGTTCTTGTTTTTAATCTCACTTCTTGATATATGCACATTCTACCATGCTCCACCTTAATTTTTTTTTTTTTTTTAGGTAATCTCTACCCAAGATGGAGCTTGAACTCACAACCCTGAGATCAAGAGTTACCGGTTCGACTAATCGAGCAGGCCAGGTGGCCCTTCCCCTTTGACTCACTGATGAGAACGGTGGACTGGAAGAGCAGGGCCCTAGGGGGTTGGCTTATCTTCCCCTTTCCTTCCATGCCGTCATTATCCTCATATGGGATTGGACATAATGTGACCATAAGACAAAATTTCTTAGAACGTCACTGCCTTTTCTTTTGCATTCAATGCAAGTCCTGCTTTGAAAGGAAAATGACTCCTTGTACCCCTGCTCACTCAGCAGTAGAGGTGACACCATCATCTGTAGACCCTTTGGGCCTCCCTGAGCTCCGGTGCTGGGCAGGTCCATCGGAACCCTGTGCCTATGGGTCATCCCAAACACCGCATGTACATGAAGCCATGAGGAAAGGTGGACACACACTGCACATCTGCTCTCAAACACACTCCATTGTTGCATCTGACTTCACTTAGGAGGCTCAGGTTAAAAAATAAAATTACACAGAATTTCAAAATGACAAGAGGAAAGCATTAAACAAAACATGGGTCCTTTCAGGCATGTGCCTTGGGGGTCTGATCTGGACCTTCAAGGCCCACCATGATTTGCTTTCTCTTGTGTGTCTCTGACCTGAAGCTACAGGTATTATGCATTTCTAGATCTTCCTTGACCGTGTTCTGCAGCAACATGTTGATTAGGTTTTAGCCGGCTTCTTTGGGTCATCATTCAAGGGTTTTAAACAGTCCCCTGGGACCTCCACGTAACCAGGATGTTCTTAGGCAATGGACTCACAAATGGAACCAAGACTTTGTAGCTCACCGTTAATGCATGGATGAGAGCCCACTAAGATCTAGACATCTTTTCACTTACTGACTTTTCTCTCTTCTTTTCCAGCCACTAATGCAACACTTTTCTCTCTCTTTTTTATTCTGCCAGTTCTTGCAAATATCCACATGACTACCGAGAATCTCAATTTCTTTCTTTTTGTACTTCTCTCCCTCTGGGGATGAAGCTAATGGACACTGGAATGCAAAGAGATGGGCAGTGGGGGAGAGGACAAGCAGCAGCTGGTGTCTTGGATTATCACCAGTTGTCAAATGATAAACTGCAGAAAGGCCCGTGTCCATGGCATGCATGTATCCAGAAGAGAAGATGTCATATCAAAATGAAGTTCTCCCTTAATGACCATTTTCTTCCAAACAGCTTTGGGGAAATCAAAACACGTTTTAAATTTTATTTATGCTTCTTTTTAATTTTAGTGTAAATCTAATCATTTAAATATGTGCTTGTTGTCACCCCTTAGGAAAGTCCTTCAAACCCTTGTCAAAATACCCATTACACAACAGAGAGTACATTTTCCCTTCTGTCATCTCTGTATTGTATTCAAACTTTGATCTATCGTTTTTTTTTTTTTTTTTTAACATTGTGCTTTTACAACTTTCAGGATGCCTTGTAAATAATCCAAATAGATTTGCAGAAAGCAAATCAGTTGTTCCTGTCAGTGTGGCATCAAGCAATCCCCAGGAGTAAAATGCTCATTAGCAGTTATTACTTTGATGACATCATCAGTAATTTGCCTCATTCACTTTCTAATATGTTGTAATTTTGCTTTGAAAACGCTGCACATAATAAAGAGTTATTGGCAAGGGCTTTGAAATACCACCTCTCAAGTGGGCTTGAATTTTAACTCTTTGAACACGGAAACTTAGTTTCCAGCCTGCAGCTTAAGGGAATGTCAATGGTCGCTGAGAATCCTGGATGTGTGTATCCATGAGCATCTCAAGTACCATGGTTACAGATTATGTCGGCTTCCTATCAGAACTATCCATCATCTGCAAAACTAGGAAGTTCCAAGCAACAGGAGCATAGTGAGAGGAACACACAATTCTGAGTCACAAGATCTGTATCGGGCCTTGAGCCTTGGACAAGCTGCTTAAAGTCTTTGGGTCATCTGTGACTATGGTAATCACAGGACATGCAAAAAGGTGATTTGTAAACATTGTAAATATTCGTTGAAGTGTAACAAATACAGGAAGGTGTAAAAATCACAGGGGTGTTGCTTGGTGAATTTTACTAAGGAAACAGATCTGTATGGATCACAGAAATTAGGACATGAGACATTACCAGGACCTCAGTGGCCACCCACTTGTTCTCGTCCAGCTGGTATGCCTTCTCCCTCAAACTAACCTATATTCTTATTTCAGTGATTTGTTTGCTTGTTTGTGGCGCTTGATGCCAATGAGATCACACTCTGTGTGCTGATTTGCACTCGTATTCTTTCACTCAGTTTCTGTCTGTTCTACTCATCCCTGATGTCTCAGGTAGCAATAGTTAGAACTTGACCATGGCAGCATAACATGAATTGTGTGCAATTGTAACAATTAATCCATTGATACTTGCATTGTTTCTGTTCCTATCTTTTGATGTATACGTGTGTGTGTGTGTGTGTGTGTGTGTGTGTGTGTGTATTTCTTTGGGATATATCTCTTGCAGTGAAATGATTTGCTCATGGGCTATGCAAATGCTATTTTAGGGGATATTACCAAAAACTTTTCTCAATGAATTGTACACATTCACCCTCCCACGGGTAAGAGTTCTCTTCCTTACCATCACTTGGTCTTGATAGATTTTGTTTGTTTGTTTGTTTGTATGTGTGTGTGTGTGTTTCATTTTTCAAATTCAGGCTTTCAGATAGTGGTGTCTTATGTTTTAGATCTTAATTTTTATTTACATCACCCTGTTCATCCTAATTCGGGAGGTATTTTTTTAAGATTTTATTTATTTGAGAGAGAATAAAGGAGACCCAAGAGGGAGAGGAGGAGGGGGAAGCAGACCTGCCGCGGAGCCGGGAGCCCAACGCGGGGCTCGATCCCAGGACCCTGACATCATGACCTGAGCAGAAGGCAGATGCTTAGCCAGCACCCAGGTACCCCCAGATGCAGCAGCTTCGTGCCACCGTTCCCCCGGCCTCTCCTCTGCTGTTTTCTCTCTCCCTCCCTGGCTAGAGGAGGGGCAAGGAGTGGAATTCATTGTTTGTACAAGCATTACAGAAAAAGAGACCATAGAAAGCCTTCTTTTCTACTTCCTTCTATACTCTTCTCTGTCTCAGAAGATGATCCAATCCCACCAAGTTTTCATCTTATTTTGTTGTTGCTGTTTAGTGAAAACAATTCGTTGTGATCTGTTTCTACTCTTGCCTTCTCTTAAGGTTAGGAGTAAATTGTTGAGGACTAACAGTTTTTCCTTATTTGGAGTTTTTCCCATCTATGGTGTTGGGAAGAGGCATGGAGGCTTTGCAACAGCTGCAACTCTTATGTGATGGCTCGGGGCTCCAAAGTGAGCTTGTTGGGAGGCACAGAAACAGGCCCAGAGACAGAGAGAGGCAGAGTCTGTACCACCTTTTCTCATCCAGCTTCATAAGCCACACTTGTCCCTCTTGACAACTTGTCCTTGCTAGGCCAGCCATTAAGGGCCCCAAGACTCAAGGTGACCATAAATATGTTATGTCTCCTGATAAGTTTCTAGAAGTACATGTGGGGACAGAACTGTTGTGTCCATATTGTGGCCATAAAATCTGCCATACTGAGCCCTACCTATTATTTCAGGCATTCAATTTCTTTAGAACAAGAACACTGTGGCATAAGCAGATCAAAAAGTGGCAATGGTGGAGGCATGGTGAGTTTTTACCCCCCCCCCCCAAAAAAAGGATAAGCTCAAGACCCTCTCCGAAGGGAGGGAGTAACCCCAGGGTAGGGATCACAGGGGTAAAGATTTCACAAGTCCCCAGAACCTTGCCACTCACCCTGTGTGTTGCCATCACAGAGGACCCTGGCACTTGACTTTAGGATCAGTGGGGAAGAGTGTGAGTTGTAGACAGACTCCAGGCTACAACCATTTGTCGAGATGTGTCTCAAAGGAGATCATGAAGGGTGTCTACTCTCAAACAAAGTATGAAGAACAAAGTCTTAGGTCTGCAGCAAAGAATCACAAAGCAGGATGCTATGTGGCCAGGACAGCCAAGCAACAATGATGACCTGGGGACCAGTGGGTCAGCCTCTTCCTTTGTTCTGTCATACCATCATGGCAAACCTGGAAGCTAGCTAGCTCTCTGGGTGGTACTAAAGGAAACTGTGCACACCAGGTCCTAACTTCCCACAGCTTAAAACTGAAAACCAGGACATGAAACCACACGGGTTTCCCTGAAGGTCGTGACCTTTTCACGGCAGTGTCAGATGCAGGCCACAGGGAAGACCACACTGCTCATTCTTTGAGGGTATGTTTCTTCCTCCCTCCCTGGAAACAAGACAGCAGAGACCAACAAAGAACCAGAGAGGCTGTCCCGAGGGAAGGGACAGTCACGCCTTCCTTCACATGAAGAGACATCCAGCTAACTCCTTTCCAACTATGTTTTTGTCAGCTGAAGAGGGGTGTACTTTCTGCTGTCAGTTAGCTGATTTATACTCAGAAAGAAGCAGAGATTAGTCACTAAAGAGGAATAAAAATAGTTCACCAATGACTGTGTGCCCCTAAACTCTGCTAGGTGCTTGAAGTTCCTTATTTAACATTTCACAGCATCTCCTAAAAATAAAATAAAATAATAAAATAAAATAAAATATAAAATAATAAAATTTTGCAGCATCGATCTAAGGTTGTGGTCAGCTATCCATTCCACAGGCAGGAAGCTAAGTCTTGAAAGGTTAATTATTTTGCCAATGTCACATGAGTAGCAAGTGGAAGAGTGAAGGCTTATGCCAAACTTGTCTGATCTAAAGTTATTTTCAGGTCTCCAAATGTGCATTGAAAGAGAGGCTATGCTGGTGGGAGAGAGATTGGGGAAGAAGGCCCCGTATCCAGGGACTACTGGCCCAGCCCCTGGAACTCTTCCACTGTCATCAATGTGGAGGGGACCAGAGCGATAGTGAACAGAGCTTTGTATCACCCTCTGGGCTGGGACTGTGCATCATGCTTGACAGACACACATTCAAGTTTATTAACTAGAGATTTAGAAACCTCTGTCAGGATTTGTTTTCATCCACTGTTTGAAGACAGAGATTTATTCAATGCCCCATGCATAAATTGATACATCAAGCTAACTGTTTGTTTCGCACACGCACTCATCCACAACATGGCTCTGGGTTGCCTCTTGTCCTTGCGTACAAGTATAAAAACTAAGAGAGAGAGAAGCTAAGTAACTCCCGGCCTTCTACAGCTGCAGGCCAATTCCTAGTGGAGTCTGAATTAAGATGCAAGTTTGCTTGACTCCAAAACCTGAGCTCCTTCTGCCCCACCGTGATCCCACTGGAAGAGCCCTTGTCCCATTAGCCTCCCCCAACCCATTTGAAGGATAACGCATGCTTTGCGGGTGCATGCCTTCTTTTCTTGGAGGATTTTTTTTTTTTCCAGAATCCACTTATCTTGGCTCCTTGGGACTGCTTCTTCCTGACTTATGATGCATGCTTTTCAGCTCATGTGTCCTTCCAACCCTTTATTAAGGAATCTAGGGTGGGGAGAATTCTAGGTACAGTTATAGCCTCCTCTTTCCTATTTTGCTTTTATTTTTAACTGCACTCCTTTCTGACAGGAACTCTGTTTGTCCTGACTTGAGTCTGGTGTTATGAGTCATCGGGGAGATATCGTATGCTGATTGCCGAACCACGTTATTATTTTTCCTTTTTTTATGACTCATTCTCTTCAAAATCTTTAATTTATGATAAAAGTCAGTAAGATGTAAGCACAGAAAATGTTCCGAATGGGCTGTCTTATTATGTTGGGCCCCCTCTGTGTAGTCTAATTCTTAGGGTGGACAGTGGACATCAGTACACCACTTCCAGTGGCCAGAGCTCAGCCCTGCACCTCCCCAGGCAGGACCACAGCAGGGCAGTGGGCGAGCTTGGCTCGTAGGACAAGTTAAACTTATGGCCTCTGTTGAAAGAAGAGGGAGGCTTTAATGAGATATTATGAATGCTCCCTATAGATGTACAACAAAATGGCAAAGAGCCACAAATCTTTTTTTGATACACGATGTTTCTAATGAAGGAGACTTATAAGCTGTCTTCCTCTTAAAATGCCTCTGAAAAATGAAGCCAACTCCTACGTAAAATAATAGTATAGTTCCTGGGATCGTTGTGTAAACCAAAAATGTACTCAGGCGTGGAAAGAATGGGAAGTTTTTTTCTGACTCACTTTATGATGTTCTAAACGACGACTCAGACTAGGAAGCCAGGACAGGAATTTTGAAGGTCTTCTCCAAAGAATCACCGCCTTGCACGGCTCCTGGGACAGATGTGGTCTCTGCGGGGAAGTCCACAGTTGCGGGGGAGCTCGCGGTGCGCTCGTGTATACAACCATCTGAAATGCACTGACAAATGGAAGGACACGGACTCTGTGCCCGGATCGCTCCTAGAAATCAGATACAAATGTGACCTCCATGTCTCTGAGCCATCTTGGTTTTAGGATACAAACTCCTTCCTCAGTGCCTCACTCCCCTGCTAGTCCCGGCTCCCCAGCCTCCCTGTAGCCTCTTTTTTGAGCCTGAGTGGTGGCCCAAGCAGGAGACTGAAGCAGCTTCCGAGAGCTTGGACGTGGCCTTTCATTCCCTGGGTCGCTGGTCTGGGTCAGCCTCTCCCAGGCAGCATGTCCGGTCAGTGCCACCACCTGAGACCTCCCCGGAAACCCCAGGACAGGCTCCTCTTGTTGAGTTGCTGTGGTGCAGTCGCTGGATAGCTCACATCCCGCTTCCAATTTAGATCTTCCCCTCACGCTATGGACCGAATTGTGTCACCCTACAAATGAACACATTGAAGACTTAACCCCAATGTCACTGTATTTAGAGAAGGCGCCTTTAAGGAAGTGATGGAGGGAAAGCAGAGTCATAAGGATAGAGTTCTGGTCTGATAGGACTGTTGTCCTTATAAGAAGAGACACCAGGAATCTGAGTACTTTGAGCAAAGACCGTGAGAGCTGGACTTTGAAGGGTAGCAAGGAGTTCACAGATGGAAGAGAGAGGAAAAGGATCCTTGTGAGAGGAGTGGTGTGTGAAGCCGGGAGACTCGGGAGGCCAGGTGTGTTTGAGGAAGGGCAGGTGGCTTTGTGTGTTAATAGCCCCTCCTTCTAGGTGATGAGAGCAATGGCCGTGGTTGGTGGCATCAGGTAGGATGTGATCACCGAAGATTTCCTAGCACAAGTAGAGCTTTCCCCAAAGGCGTATATGCAGTTTCTGGGCTCGCTGAGTCCACCTTTCTGCTAAAAGAGTCTTAAATGCATGGCAAATGAAAGGCAAAATGTGGTGTTTTTTTTTTTTTTTAATTTAAATTCAATTAGTTAACATAAAGTGTATTATCAGTTTCAGAGGTAGAGTTAGTGATTCCTCAGTCGCACACAACGCCCCGTGTTCCAGGTGCCTCCTTAATGCCCATCCCCCGGCTACCCCACCCTCTCATCCACCAACCCTCCAGCAGCCCCAGTTTGTTTCGTAGAGTGAAGAGTTTACGGGCCATAGCACCCTCAACGTGCCTGATCTCGAGTCGGACCTGGGAAGCTAAGCAGGGTCAGGCCTGGTTAGTACGGGAGGGATGAATGGTTAGACGCCAGGCAGAATGTTTTCGACCAATAGTTAACCTACAGTGGCCAAGGAAGTCCTGGTAAACCACAGCTCCTTCTCGTCCCGCTCTTAAGTTTAAGGATTGGGGAAATGACCACCCCAAAAGAAGTAAATTTAACTCTGGCTCTCACTCACGTGGCCTCCCTGACACGATCACTGTCCGATGGAGACATGAGGAGGAGAGGTCTGTAGCTTTGTAGAGTCTTCTGGTAAATAACAGAACATGCATTTAGTCTCAGATCTTTGTGGGTTCAAAGCTGTTTTCCTGAACTCTGCTCCCTCCCTTAAATGCTGAATTTTTATAACAAAATAAAAGCACTTCAACATATTCTGATAAATTATTTTTCTGACCTTAGGAAAATATGCAACAAATACCTAAATCATGTATGACAGAGCAGCACTAATTTGGAATTTATGACTGTCCTTCCCGAGTTAATTGAATTATCTTATAGGTTAAATGAATGTACGTGTTTTGAAGAATATGTATAAGGTGCTTAGACCAGTAAGTTACACACAGTTATTACTCAGTAAATGTTGGCTAGTAGTCATAGGAATAAATAACAGTATTTTCCTCATTGTATCTATTTCTATTATACTAAGTTCACTTATTGTATATGTTAAATTAATATATAGAAAATATATATAATATACAAAATTACATTAATTTTAATATATTAAAATAAAATGTATTTCAGTGTATTAAATTCACATATTCCCTGAGCATCGATATCCTCTAAGCTTTTGGATCAGAGCTTACACCTTTATGGAAAGAGTTTACATTCCTTAGCTATGAACCAATTAGCCTTTTTAACAAAATAGTATGACAAATGGTATAATCTTTGATAACTTTTTCATCTTTTCTCTAAAAAGAAGAGAAGGATAATTCAGACTCTTTTCTCAACAAGTTGGTTGATTTCTTTTAGTCATTAATAGTTCAGGCAAAATTTCAGCATCATGACTTTTTATAAGTAATGCCATGGAAATACTTACTATTGTCAAATTTGGAGCAAACACCATCACATTTCTTTTATCTAAAATCTCTCAAGTTTCAGGTCTTTTCAAGTTTTTCAAGTTTCTTTTTAAAAAAGTTTGAAGCAACAACGCACATTAACCAGCCTGTCACGTTGTCTTTGCCTTTGTCACTACGGTGTATTATGAGTTTGTTATTTTCGTTGAGGTTAGTATTTCAGTCCCATCGACAAGGATTTAAAGAGTTATCTTAAGAATTCTATTGGAGTTGGGGGAAATCGGATTGGAGGCAAACCATGAGAGACTATGGACTCTGAGAAACAAACTGAGGGTTTTGGAGGGGGGAGGAGTGGGGGTTGAGAGAGCCTGGGGGTGGGTATTAAGGAGAGCACATATTGCATGGAACACTGGGTATGGTGCATAACAATGAATCTTGGAACCCTGAAAAAATTAAATTAAATTAAAAAATAAAAATTTAAAAAAAACTTCTATTTCACGTGATTCTCCTCTAAAAAGAAAAATATATATGTATGGGGTATTTTGATTGTGTATATGCTGTGCTATCAAGTATATTCTTGGGAAGGATGGAACTTCTGTTTCAAATTATCTGCTTCCAATTCTACATGTTTGTTGATTGAAAGGATTTCCACAGATGAGCTTCTGGCTCTGCACGTCTTGAGACCTGTCTCTCTGCTGCTCCCTGCATATTTTGATGACTGTGGAGTGAGGTTACGCTGTGAACCAGCCTCTGACCCCGCACTTTCATGTCATGGCCCTGCCTGAGGCAACACCATGGGGTGATAGGAATATTTCTAGAATTGGTTCCTATACCCAATTAGCGAGAAAAATGTAACTGCTCTGGAAGTGACTGAGACACATAAATTCATTTCAATAAACCCAGACTAACCCCAACTTTGAGTTCTTCCCAGTGAGATCCTCAAAATGCTGATGGCCACTTTAATGCCATCCAACACAAGGGGAAGTTTGGCACAGAAGACGGAAGGGAAAGAGACAGAAGACTTAGTTGATTGGGATTAAAGTACCTTGCTTTTGCAAATTTTATAAAACTGTATGACTCTAAAACACTCAGTTTGTTTCTCAGAGTCCACAGTCTCTCATGGTTCATTCCCACTCTGATTTTCCCCAATTCACTTTTCCTTTCCTTCTCCCAATGTCTTCCGTGTTTTAGAAGGGAGGGTGTGGGAGGATGGGTGAGCACAGTAGTGGGTATGGGAAGGAGGGTACATGTTGCATGGAGCAATGGGTGTTGTACATAAACAATGAATCTTGGAACACTGCATCAAAAACTAATGATGGGGCGCCTGGGTGACTCAGTGGGTTAAAGCCTCTACCTTTGGCTCAGATTGTGATCTCAGGGTTCTGGGATCGAGCCCCGCATTGGGCTCTCTGCTCAGCAGGGAGCCTGCTTCTCTGCCTACTTGTGATCTCTGTCTGTCAAATAAATAAATAAAATGTTAAAAAAAAAAAAACTAATGATGTATTTTATGGTGATGAACATAACACAATTAAAAAAAATCTTGATGCAGGTAAGAGAAAAACAAGGAAACAAACAAACAAACAAGAAAACAAACCCATATGACTCTAAACATGCTGTCAAGGCCCATGCACATACATCAGGGCTCTAAGGCTTGCGTTCACTAAGTGCACAGAAAACACACCTTGGTTCCATGTTTGGGGACTTTGTAGAAAGGCAGTCTGCTGTACTCCCCTCTGAAAAGCCCTAAATGGGATAACGAGAACATGTATGAAGCTCCAGATCATGACTGAAGTCCTAGACATCTCTATGAAGATCCGCTGTGATCATGAAGCCTGTCAGGATCTGGACATAGAAGTCACTTCCGAGTCCATGTGCGTTTTGGCACCCACGCTGTCTACTTACAGCTATAGTCATTTAAATGGTTCTGGGTCAAGAAAAATGGCTTCATGACACGGATCCATCTGCCTTCACCTATAGTTCCTGAACACTGTGGTCTGATCAAAAGCAGAGACTTGGAGAAACCATGCCTCCCACAGTGGCGCAAGATGATTATCAGATGATCTTACAGTAGGGAAGGGGGAGGGGGCTCTGCAGAAGAAGAGGGTCTGGATGGCTGGGAGGTGGAACTGGTGACTCCCAGATGTGTGGAGGTTTAGCTGAATGCTCCAAGGAGTTGCTCCCTTGTGGGTCATACTCTCTTAAATCTAGTTTCCTTGGAGATCCATCCTCCACACTCCTACAGTCAGGGTGGTTTTCAAGAAAATAAAATATGACCATTTTATTCCTCTCCCTTGAAACTTAGACTAGAACTCTAGAGCCGTCAGCTGATGTCAGAGCCTCTGCCATCAACAGCATCATGTCACACACTAGTCACGGCACCCGCGGGATTCACAGTTCTCCAGGGAAACAGAACCAATAGAATATCTCCATTTGTATCATTTCTGTAATCTGTATCTATGTCTATAATGATTCCTACCTATCCAGAGAGTTAAATTACCCATCACCCTTCCTAGTTTGGTTTTTAATGCTTATTTCTACTTTTGCCCATACCATATCACTTTGCAATTCGAGTCTACTGGGAGAAGCTTTAAGCTCCTTTAAGATTCTGTTAGTCAGTGTCTAATCAAAAACCACTTTAGGTGTTTCAAGAGAGTATACAACAGGGTGTGTGTGTTGGGGGGTGTTATTAGGGCAGGGAGAACAGAAGAGGAAAAGGAAGAATGGTATTACCCAGAGAGTGGAATATATGGACACTTGGAGTTGAAGTCCACAGGACTACACCTGCTACTGAGCCTTAAGGACGTTCTCACAGTCCATCCTGGGTCTACCCCAGGGCACCCCGTGGGCCATGGCTAGAGCTACAAAAAGGGGGCTACTTCTACTCCAGCCACTGGAGTCTGCAGTCCCCGAACGGTCACGGCCAGCTCTATCCAGCAGCTTTGATGCTGTCAGAGGCACAAACCTCCTGCTTCTCGCCCCTGCCCTGTGGTCTGCAGTCAGCCCCTCTCACTGGCTGAATCTAACAGGAAACCCACCTGCCAGGGTGCTCGGCAAATGCAGTTTGCAAACTGGTAGCTTTAGTATGTAGGTCAGTGAGTCTTCTACTTTGCAGGGTCTCCTGGAGGTTCTGTTTCTGAGGATTGTGCTGTTGCCTTCATGTTTCCTTTTCCAACCTCTTTTGTCAAAGCAGTGGTAAAAGTTTTAAATAAGTTAATCTGTTGCCAAGCAACTCACTTTTATATCAGCACACTTCCCATTGCCAGGGCTGGCATTTTTAATTTCTTCAGTGACAAAGTACTGGCAGGTTTGAAGGAGTTAGACATACACCTCCGATACTCAGAGCTCGCTTGCTTTATTTATTTCTTTATCTCTGTATGTCCTAAGAAAGTGCTTGTTTTCATTACTTCAGATAGAGACCTCTATGACGTGGACGTGTGAAGTTATCTCTCTTTTCAATTGTTTATACCATGTATGTTATAGGATTTTCCCTCTTTTTTTTTTTTTCTAAGATGAAGTAAACTTAGTGCCTTAAATAAAGCTGTCTCCCTCTTCTTCCTTTTCTTCTTCGTCTCTCCCCCCCACCTCCCCCTGCTCCTCCTGCCTCCGTCTCTCTTTCTCCTTCTCCCCTTTTTCCTACTACATTTTCTTCTTCTTCTTCCTCTTCTTCTTCTGCTGCTTCTCCTTTTCCTTCTTCCTTTCCTTCTCTTTCTCCTCCTTCTACTTCTTCTTCTGTGTTTTTCCACTGAGTATTAATCACATTCCAGATTTGCCCGTATTTTTTGAAAAACAAAAAAAAAGAACAACAGCGCTCAAAGCTAAATGAGAAATCAGATATTTGGGACAACGCCATTCAGCTGCTATCTGGTCTTTCAATTAGAACAGTTTCTATGTATTCTTCACTAGAAGATATTCACACACACACACACTCACACACACAAGTGTGCACTTCTTTCAACCTGTATAATTGAAAGATGGTGATTTGTTGAATGTTCTGTTGTTGATAAATGTTATATCCAACACTTTCCATCCATTACTTCAGCCCTGGGTGGGTGGTTCATTGTTTTCCTTTTGGTCGTATTGAGCCCATTTTACAGACGGATAGTGAGGATCACAGAAATTAAGTAACTTGCCCAAGTTGCATGTGTCATTGCTGAAGAAGGAATCGAGCCCAAGCGTGCTGGTGTTAAGGTCTGAGATCGCGTCACTGTCCTATGATGGTCTCACGTCACAGGGGCACATGTTGTGCACATCTCATGCTTATGATCATGGTGAAGTTGAGGAGCCCCATGGTCTTTTTAAAATACAAGTGTCTAGGGGCACCTGGGTGGCTCAGTGGGTTAAAGCCTCTGCCTTCAGCTCAGGTCATGATCCCAGGGTCTTGGGATCGAGCCCCACATCAGGCTCTCTGCTCAGTGGGGAGCCTGCTTCCCCCTCTCTATCTGCCTGTCTCTCTGCCTACTTGTGATCTGTCAAATAAATAAACAAAATCTTTAAAAAAAATACAAGTGTCTAAACTATCATGCTATTTCAGTTTAGTTTAAAGTTATTTCTTTCTTCACTGTGCACCTGACCAAAATACTCTCATATGCTCAGTTACAGCATCACAGGAGCGTCCGGAAATGAGAGGACGGAGCCATGAACAGTCACTCAAGAATTCATATCCTTGCGACAGGGGCACTTCATGAGATTTTAAGACATGGCATTGAGTGATGGCAGCATTTCGGCCCCTATGGTTGTCCTACCAATTGGACATTTTGACCTAACATTCTGGAAAAGAGAATAGGTTGCATCATCAGTCTTCAATGTCTGTCCTCAGACTCAGCTAAAATTAACTGTATCTTTGACTTACTCTATCTCAGAACTGTATTTTTTTTCTTTGCTGCCACAACTGCACAGTTTGAAGATAATGTGTAAAACAGGAGTATTTCCTTTTGTTTTTTTTTCTTTAATGGACTGACCAAGACTTAAGAGACAGGGAAAGCAAGGTCATCTTTTGGTGATGTGTATTAGGATCCTACAACAAAAATACCAACCTTGCTGCCCATTATCACCTAGTGCTACCATCAGCCTCCCAGTGGAAATATTGCCAATTGCTTCTTAAAGTACTTTGCTTTATACTACATGTGTTTCAGTGTGTTAAAATGTTTGCACCCTAAGAGATGTGAAAATGTAGCTATAAACCCTTTGACCTTTCAGAGGGAAGTTGGGGAGTCCTTTTGCATGCAGATTGTGGAAGAAGAAAAGGTCATTGTCAAAATGAATTAGGGCACATTGAGGTCAGTGCCAAAATTCAAAATTCCTCCTTTCAGACCT
The DNA here is from genome assembly GCF_011764305.1 of Mustela putorius furo. Classification (NCBI taxonomy): domain Eukaryota; kingdom Metazoa; phylum Chordata; class Mammalia; order Carnivora; family Mustelidae; genus Mustela; species Mustela putorius. Next base: position 3,446,347 of record NW_025421485.1, read on the forward strand.
GATGCCATTTTTATCCCTAATTCATACCTTTGAAATGCAAAAATCTGAAATAAGTTCTGCAGAAACAGCAAGCATCTGATCAGTGCATGCTGGAGAGAAGAAAAAAGCTGCTAGGAAGAAGGCCAGGTATACACTGATAGAAACACCTTTCTCCTGCTCGTGGCCTGGGCTCGGGGGAAGCTAAACTGGAGAGTTTTCTTCCATACTCACTTTTCTAACATTTGATCACTGTCCTCTGTATCTCATGAAGCATTTGAAAGTGCATTAAAATGCGTCAGCATCTTTCTGGGTGCCTGTGTGGCTTGGTCGATGAAACAGCTGACTCTTGATTTCGATTCAGTCACGATCTCAGAGTCCTGGGATCTAGCCCCATGTTGGGTTCTGTGCTGAACAGGGAGTCTGCTTGAGATTCTTTTCTTCCTCCCCTTCCGCCACTCTCCACCCACCCCCCCACCACTCACTCTCTCCCTCTCTCTAATAAATAAATAAATCTAAAATATAAAATAAAATAAAAATGCATCAGCATCTTTCAGGATAATTATTCATTCAAGTCTCATAACTGTCTCATCCTTCCAGACTGTAAACTGTTAAAGTACGGATGAAATCCCACTATTTCTTCTTCCACTGGCCCCACACTCACCATATGGCCCCCAGCACGAGCAGAGACTCCGCTGGCCATTTTAGCAGGAGCTGAGAATGCCCTCCTCCTCTTTCCTTTCTCTTCAGATCTACCTACCTGCAAATAGGACAGACTCTCAGGGGTCAGCTGTGTCCTTGCACGGTGGCCATTCACTGATCATGATTGGGTGAATAAGTCTGTCTGATTCTAGGAATCAAGACAGAAGGCCACTGCTGCCAAAACCTGTCATATCCTCCAGTGTGGTCTTTCCCCGTATATTTGGATTTTCATCTCCCTGGGTCCTGTGACGGTCTCTCTCTTGATTCAGAACTTTGTTGAAGAGACAGCTGTTGGCTTCTCCAACTCTGACGTGCCAACTGTGAGTCCATGATGGTACTAATTTCCATAGGTTTGCTCATATAATGCTTAAAAAAGTTCTGAAAGTCACAAATGGAGAGAAGATACTTCAAGGCCTTAAGGAAAAAAATTTGCGAGAGCTAAGCAGCTCATCAGTGGCGGAGCTCAGTGTCCACCCAGTGCTGCTTGTCTGCAAGCCCCAGGTCAATTCTATCCCCATCCAAGACCTTTGAATGATCTCTGACTTCATTCCACATCTCCACTGTGTTTCTTGGTGAACCACAATACCGATAGCAGATGTTCTGGAAGAAAGTCTCCACTGGGGGTCACTTCTGGAAACTGCCTTTTGACACCATGTTCTTTCCACAGCACCACGAGGCAGAATCTGTAGAGGGGCAACTGGACTCTGGGGTCTCCTCCAGCTTTTTATCATTCGGTGGGAAATCTCAGCTTCAGTCTGTGGGCCGTCGCTGGTTACCTCTTTTCTTTGCTTCATCCCCATGTTACTTTGCAGTTGTTCCTACTCTTGTGACAAGGAGCAGATTCTGATGGGAAAGAAGCCCTTGCAAGCAGCAGAGTGATCTTCTGCAGACCATTACGAGGACCAGGTCTGCGTGTTTATTTTCCATTCACTTATTTATTATGTCCTTGTGGGGAAAAAAAAATGTTGTGTCCATGTAATAGAAAATATTCTGTAAATGCAAATTTAAGATAATAACATGTGGGGGGTTAAATGTTTGTGTTGCCTCAAAATGTGTATGTTCAATGCAAACTCTTAGAGCGTTAGGAGGTGGGGCCTTTGGGAGGTAATTGGGACATGAGGGCAGAGCTCTTATGCCCTTATAAAAGGAACCTCAGAGAGCTCTTTTGCCCTCATTGTGTCCTGTGAGGACACGAAGAGGAGTGAGCAGCCTGCAACCAGGGAAAGAACCTGCCTCACCAGAGCCCTCAGCCTGATCTCAGACCTCCAGCCTCCACAACGGTGAGAAATAAATAAATCGCTCTTGTAAACAAGCCATCTGATCTATGATACTTTGTTATAGTCGTCTGAGCAGGCTAAGATACAAGAGCAAGCGCCTTTCACAATTGTTTCTATGCCTTTTCTTAAATGAAAATGGAATCTGAATACAATTTCCAGATCTCTTCAGAATCCTGACCTGCCAAAGGCAGATGCAATTCTTTATGTCTTTTTCAGAAAACAAACAAACAAACAAAACAATTAGGAGGCAGGGTTAAGGTTTGGAGTAGCTGTCCCTCTCTTGGCTTTAAAAGGCACATCACTAGAGTGGGTTGGAGGGAAATTAGATACTGTGTTGCTTCCCTTTGAAGAGATACCTCGAAGCTGGTTACATTCCATGACACAAAAAACAGGCTGCAGAGAGAAGAATCTAGAGTAGGAGAAATTGTCCAGATCTGTCTGCCGGATGAGACTTTTACCAGCCATGTGGAAGCACTTTAGGTTACTCAATCACTGCATCCCTGAAATATTTAAAAATTCCAAGCCATGTGTTGCCACATACTAAACAGTTTCAGCAAGCCATCCGCTGTGGCATTCTCTTGGAATTAATTGGTCTATGGATTGTCAGAGGTTCTGAATTTGCAAACCAGAAAGAGCAGCACTTCATCAAGGCTTCGAGAAGGCCCCCAGGGAAGAGAGGCATTCCTGCTTTCTTTTTTCCTTTCTATGTAAACTCCCAAAATACTTATTTCAGTCACCTGGATAATAAGTTATTGTGCGGAGTTTCTTCAACATTCCATTTAATGGGAATCACATAGGTTGTTGGAAGAGTTTGAGAAGAGGGAGAGGACCAGAGCAAAACAGAATAATGGGGCAGACCCTCCTCGGGGAAGGGATGGTCCCCACTTAGAGGGAGAATGATCATTATATTTCTGGTCTAAGAAAGCTGATTTTCATAATAGAAAGAGTATTTTTTTTCATGTTGATATTTTTATTTAGGGCTGAATCCTAAATTTTTAAAATTTTTAAAATTGAAACATTTTTTTTTTGTATACTCAGTTCCCTCTTCTTAAAATGCTGTCCCTTTCTATCTACCCTGTTAGTTTCTTATCCGTGATAATCAGCTCAAATATCACCTCATAGAAACATTCATTCCATGGCACATATCCTTCTCCTGTGCTTTCTGGTGTCTTATGTGAACCTCTATCTTATGGCATTACAGCAGGTCCTGTACTTGTGGAGGCCAACTCTAGGGAATCACGCAGTATTATTAACTTCTGTGCCCCCAAGAACCAGCATAGTACCTGGAAAAGAGTAGTCACCCAGAAAGTGTTACTCGAATAAATTAGTGGAGGGTTGAATGATAGCAATTGAAAAGTTATTACATGTATGTGCATTCTTACTGTACGATCCAAATCCATAACAGTTTTATCCAGCTTACTCAAATTTCTCAGTATTACAATCATAATAGACCTGAAGTCTAGAGTTTGCCAAATTCTCATGAAATTTGGTCAGAACCATGGATGGTGTTGGAAACAGTGGGTCAAATCAGCACCTTTCTACCTGCCTAATAAAATTAAGTTTTACATACACTTCTTCTCAGTTCTGATACTCTGTTTATAGGATTTTTATTATTTTGAAATTTAGCATATAAAAAGAGTATATGTCACGTTTTTGTATGATTAAAGGTATGATATTTCTTATGAAAAGATAATAATGAAATAAACACTCATGAACCTCCAACCCTAGGAAAGAGTGGACTGTGGTCTTTTGGACATGTGGTCTTCTTGGACATGAAATTCAAACATTTAACTCTGCCTTAGTTATAACTACAATTTATGAAAGGTTTATATTTTGTTTAGTGAACATGATTAACATTAGTAAAACCATATATAGTCATTCAAGACTATTATTAAGATCTAGTCAGCTAATGTAATGCTCTTGTCATCTCTGTGCTATCCATTGTATTTCATGCTTTGTTTCCTTGTTTTCTGGTGTAGGGATTATTCTTATGTGTGTGTGTGTCTTAACTACCCATGTTATCTTTTGTCTGAAACCTATCCCTACATATATCTGTCTCTTTTTTTAAAAGATTTTATTTATTTATTTGACAGAGAGAGATCACAAGTAGGCAGAGAGGCAGGCAGAGAGAGAGAGAGGAGGAAGCAGGCTCCCTGCTGAGCAGAGAGCCCGATGCGGGGCTCCATCCCAGGACTCTGAGATCATGACCTGAGCTGAAGGCAGAGGCTTAACCCCCTGAGCCACCCAGGCGCCACAATATCTAACTGATGGACATTTCTATCTGTAGACGCCACAGGTCCTCGGACTCGATGTAACTAAAACTCACTCCTTAAATTCTCTCAGGGCCTCCCACAACCTAATCCTCCTTCTCCATATCCTGGTTGGCCACTGACTCTCCCATAGTACACATTTGGAGTCATCATGACTTTCTCCCTGTCTTTTCAAAAATGCAATGCGTCACAAAATCCTTTTCTCCTCATGGCTTCTTTTGTTCAAGATATCCTGCACACAATTTCTAAGATAATGTTTTTAAAGAATTTTCTAGCCAATAACTCCTCAGGTTAAGCAATAAATAGACCACAAATTTTGATGGATCTCTGTGGCCTATGATCTGCAGAGACCAAGATGACAAATCAGAAGTCATCTTGAGGGAAATCCAGTGTATAAAGGTGTGGCTTTCTGACCTCAGACTGAGATCATAGACTGTTTGCTTGGGTCTAGGCATCCCAGAAAGGAGAGAGGCATAGTAGCTCTCATGCAGGGGAAGAAGGAGCCATGGCTGGTCAGGACCACAGACGAGGAAAAGCAGTGCCCAGGATCACTAGGCCACCCCCATCATGTTCTATCAGAGCACATATTTTGCCAACATATTGCTCATCTTTCTTTTAGAATACATAGTCTTAGTTTCACCCAAAATATCCAGAACTTTCTCCTCACCCAAACTTAGCAAAGACCTGTAAAGACTGGTTATTCATTTTGTATATCGGGTACAGAAGGAACTCTGCAAAGAGGTCAGTGTATTTTCTTTGAAGAGCTTTGTGTGAATGAATTTTTTGTTTATAATGACATGATTGAACCAAACCCGCCCCAGCCAATCTCACCAGCCAATCCCACCATTCTCCCAAAGGTGAGAACACCTCTAATGGTTCCTCAGATCTACAGAGTGCTTGACAACTTACTGGGAAGTTCCATACGTATCAGCTGCATCTATGTCTCTACAGAAAGAACGATATCTATGATTATACTGTTTAATAGAGTTTCCAACAGAAAATAGAGGTTTCCAGGTTTCCCCTGATTGGGAAGGTGCTACATTGCTAATATGCAAGAAAGACCAGATGAGAAGCCAGAGGTCTGAACTTCCCAGTATCATTGATTAGATCATGCTCTATTCTTGTTGTTATTTCTTTTCTGTAAAGTGATGTCTGTTGTCTTCATCTCATACTTTATTCAAGACAGAATTGTTTGTTGGAAAGGGCTACCGTTTGTAAAAACCTGGATTAAAGTCATGCTCTTTTGGTGTGTTTGCTGTGTGACAGTGGCTGGTTTATTTACCATCCCTGAACTTCAACTTCTCCTCTGTGGAAGATCAGTGTTACAACCAGTATCCTGGCGCCATGGTGAGGATCACACAGGTCACTGTGAGGACACTTGGAAGCACTACGTGTATTACCAGTGTTGCAGGGTTGCCAGGGTGATGGCAACTACCAACCGGAGGGTCCATACATGACCACGATGCAGCTTGTCCCTAACATCTAGATTCCTGCTTTCCATTTGGGCCATATACAGTGAAATTCAGTGCCATCAAAGGGGCTTCCATGTGATACGCCCTCTGGGTGTCCCTTATTCCATAGTTCGTAGTTAGACTTAAGCCTTACTAAAGGACTATGTTGTTAGATATCATTAGAAGCCACCCATCTGAATAGTGTTAAATTACAAGTATTATTCCGTTGGATTCAACAAATATTCACTGACTACCAGATATCATGTGTATAAAGAGAAATAAGGCCGGGTTTCTGCCTTCAAGAGTACAATGTAGATGTAGTTAGGAAGATAAATGTAAAATAATGATGTAACAGTGAGTGACAAATATTATATGTACATACCAACAGCTCTGAGGACACAGAGGAGGGAAGAGTAAATGGCTCTGCTTGGTCAGAGGACATTTTTCAGAACATGTGAGCACAGAAGAGATACATCAGAATAGGACGCCAGAAAGGTTGTCTGGGTAGGGGGAAAAAAAAAAGGGAAACAAAATATTTTAGGGAGAGAGAGAGAACAACACCTAAAATATCAACCAAGCTGCTTTGGTTGGAACAGAACCAGTTTGGGTTCTGGTTCTCCCTTCTTGCTCGCTATTTCACCTTGGGTAAGTTAATAGACCCACCATCTACTTTTCTTATTTGTGAGCCGATCCTCATAATCTCTACCAAGAAGGTCTTATTATAGATGAAATAATACTGTGAAATTTTACCAGTTTAATGCTTGGTATGCAGAACTTCCTCTATAAACGTCCAGTCTCAGTGGGCAGATGAGTGGCTTCTTCATGGAAGAAGAAGATAAAGACATGAACATAATGACAGCAGTGTGGTTTGGCATTCTACTGAAGGTCTCTGGGGTTAAAATCTCCTGGAGACTCCCGGTGCAGATTCTTGGCTGGATGTTGAAGCCTGGGATAGCAGCGGTTATGACCAGGTTTTGCTGCATGTTTGTTTCTCATTCAGACCACCAAACTTCATCACTGGGGGGCACCTCTCCCCTCTGCCCCAGGGACTATTTCCTGTTGGCAACATTGAGGCCTTTGCTGGGGTTCTAAGAGCGGAAGTCCCTGGTCTCCCTTGGTATGGCAGCCATGACCTCAGCACAGCAATGCATGTGCTGTCGTGCAAGTGGCCAGCCAGACAGCAACACAGCCGGAGAAGCTCTGCCAGTGATGACCACCATCCACCCTAGGTTAAAGGTTCATGAGATTTAAGTTATATTAGTGAAGGCAAATCCCCAGAAGATTCAGTTATGCACAATGGTTTCCCAAGGTGGTGGTCTAAATTTCTGTGCTGGGGCCCCTTTGCTTGCCCCCCACCCATGGGCACCCCCATAGGGTTATACTCCTGATCTGGGAAATGCTCCTCCAGGAGACAATGTGTGAATTTGGTTCCTCCTACCAGGCACCCAATGGAAGGCAAGTCAACCATTCATGCCCACTGGACAGCTCTCTTCAATTTTAAGTCCTCCTGAGCAGCAAAAGGGGCCACAGAGCAAACACCCTGAATCCATGGTGTTAAGTCACCATTAATAGTGCTGCCTTCAGACTACTGGGCTGTGGACTGGCCCTCCAGTCTGTGTTTTGTTTTTTAATTCCCAGCTCAGGTTGGAAGCAATAAGTTTAGCCACCTGAAACAACAACTTTTGCCTAATCTAGAGTGATCTATTTCCTCAGCAAAGATTGCTCTTTGCGCTATTTTTATTTTTAAAGGGAGTTAACATCTAATGTGCACATTAGCGGGTTCCTGGCTGCCTGAATAGGTCTGTTTGTTTGGGCATGTCCGGCTACCAGGCCGCTGAGCCCTGCTTTCCTCAAGGTTCAGGAAGCTCTAAATATTAATGAGGGCCAAAGACCCGTGCATTTGGCAACTCCTTCCCCACCATGCACTCCATTAAACACAATTTCTGAAGGCATTTCATAACTTAGAAAACCTGCCTGGGAAAAGCGTAGCACCATTTCAATTCTGCAAGATGGTTGTTTCTGAAATGTCATTTATGCAGGTGGAACTGGTGATCTGACAGATGATTGGTCAGTGGTTTACACTGAGCATCTCAGGGCACTTATAGAGATGACTGGTTCTCAGAATGTGGTCTCCACATCAGCAGCATCAGCATTGCCTGGGAAGTCTGTTAGAAATGCACATATCTAGGCTCTAAGGCCAATCTTCTGAGTCAGAAACTCATCATTGGGTGGGGCCCAGCTTTGTGGTGATTGCACAATGATGTGAAAATACTGCCTTCCTACTCCATGGAACCAGAGTCGTCAGGGTGAGCTAAGCACAAGTGTCCTAGGGGGAGTTTAGGATTGGGGTGTGGGCAGACCTAGATTCCATTCCCTGCTCTTCCACTGAGTAGGTTCTTACCTTAGACATATTTCTGAGCCTTGCTTTGCTCATTCCTAAAATGGTGTCAGTGATACAATCTTCAACATTTAACTACTTGAGTTGTGATATTGTTCATAACAAAGAACAAACTAATTTATTTTTCTCTAGATAATAAAACAAATACCAGTAAAGTGCCTTGAAAACTTAAGAGTGTTTCACGAAGTTAACACCTATGTCAGGGCCTTGGTGCCAGGATTCCCTTCGGTAATCAGTCTCACCGGCTGAAATGGGATATCTGAGATGCAGGACACGTTGTCTAACCGCAGTGCCATATTACTGTGTCTTAGCAAAGGCGACAAGAAACATTCATTGCAGGTGTCTCTTAGGTAGACAAAAGAAGAGCGTGTTCAGCGGAACTGGGGAGACTGGAGAGATGACATAGACCGAGGAACAGCAGGTGCCTGTTGGAGGCAAGAGTGCAAGGTGTGTTCACGAACCCACAGTTGAGTGTGCCTGGAGCAGAGAGTGTGCATGAGTGTGTTTAAATGTCTGTGTATGCTTGAGCACGTGACTGAAAGAGGACAGACGTAGACAGGGCAGGGGAGGGGTGTGGGAGAGAAGGGACAGAGACAGGGAGGGAGGGAGAGATGGTGGAGCAAGGGACACCTGGATGGTTCAGTTCGTTAAGTGCCGGGCACTTGATTTTATTTCAGCCCATGATCTCGGGGGTTATGCAATCTAACCAGAGTCAGGCTCCGTGCTGGGCGTGGAGTCTGCTTGAGATTCTTTTTCTCCCTCACCCTTTGCAGTCCCCCGACCAATAAATAAATAAATAAATAAATAAATAAAATAAAGGAAAAAAAACAGAGATGTAGAGAGACTGTGACAGAGATTGACAGACAAAGAGAGATAAGAAAGAGAAAGAGGGGGAAGAAGAGACAGGAAATTATAACCAGGTAGAAGCATCTTTATGGCATCTTAGCAGTGTTCACACAATTATCAGTGGCAACCCCTAATTGTATCTATCCTTGCTCCACTCAATCCTTACACCCAGCCTATGAAGTTGACTGGGGGAAACTGAGGCCCAGGGGACACAGTTTCCTCTCTCTCTCATACCAGCATGAGAAGCTGAAGCAGAAGCCCAAGAAGTGGCCACAGGAGCCGGGGCTGAGCACAGCTCACCTGATGCTCCTGGCTCTGCTCTGAGGATTCCACATCAGCGTTTGTGCAGCTGGAAAAGGCTGGGGCAGAACACCAGCTGGGGGGCAAGCAGAGCTGGCCCAGACCAGCTCTGTGTACATGTACACCAGTCCAGGCCACCTGCAGAGCTTGTCCACGATGATGTTCCAGAATGCGGTCCTTGTAAAACCTGCAGGACACCTCTTTGTAAGCCAAATATTGGGAAATGTCAGAGACAGTTTTTAATTTTGCTCCTCTAACTCTCTCCATTCTTACTGAAATGATACGATAACAGACTATTTAAATTAAAAACCCTCTGTTTTTCCCATCACCCTGAACACATAACATTTCTTGCCCTATTTCCCTCCATCCCTTTCCCTCAACTGTTTTTTCACACAGTGGTCATCGTAATATATGTACTATGGTGATGTATCTTTTGACCCTTGCTTTTTTTCCATTATTACTGCATAATAAAACAATTTTACTTGTTGCTATGGTGTTTCCACAAGGTTCGTTTTAATAGCTACATAATATTTTACTCAGGGAATGTGCCATAAATTATTGAACTATTTCTGTTGTTTTGGTCGTTAAGTCCCCGTTCCATGATAAAACAATCATGTCAATACACAAAACTCATTTCACTCTTACTATGCCTTTTGGTACTTTGGCTCCCGTTATTTTCTCTTAGAGCTGGATAGAGTTTGGAAGGTAACAACCCCATTTTTAATAGGATGCTCATGGTTATCTTAAGACATTCCACAAACATTCCAAATGCTGTGATCTTCTATTTATATCCATCTAGTCAAACACACCAGCACCCGCCTCCCCTTTTATGGAGTTTTGTGCACGTCGGCTAGCCTCCTGCACCTTCTCCCTTTTCATTCTGCGCTGATTTGGTCTGGGGGGGTCTGACAGCCGCCTTTGAAAAACAAACACACACAACTTGCTTCTTGTGTTTTGTTTTTCATCCAACAAAGCAATGAGCTAGTTTGCCAGAGCTTTCCTTCTCTCTTCCTCACTATGCCTTTTTTTTTTTTTCTCCTTGCCATAATTTCCCAGCTCATCCCTTTCTCTTTAAATTCAGTACTTGATTTCATCCCTTACATAAGTTCTCTCTTCGGGAGTGTTTCCTTCTATTGAATTATCATTATTAATGGGTTTGAGGACTCTCGGGGACCCCTGTCGGGATCAGATATTCAGACTGGCATGGAAGGCAATCAGGTGCCCAACGTTGGAGGCTCCCTTCCTTACTTTGACATTAAATAAGACCATGTAGACCTCTGTGTTTCACCCTCTCTCTTAGAGACACACCTGTATATATTAAATACAGTATCCTCACTTCTAGCTTCCTTTAATTTTAGTATCAATAATGTTACCTTTTCAAGTTCCTGGCTTTGTTATGTTCTTACTGGATTTTGTGTATTTTGCAGGCTGCTTCAGCTTATCTTGTGAAAGACATGGAAAGATACATAAGTTAAGGTCCTGGGTGGCTCAGTCGATTAAGGGTCTGCTTTTGGCTCAGGTCATGATCCCGGAGTCCTGGGATCAAGCTCCACATTGGGTTCCTTACACAGTGGGGAGTCTGCTTCTCCCTCTGACCCTCCCCTCTCTAAAGCTCTCTTCCTCTCTCTCTAACAAATAAATAAAATCTTAAAAAAGAGAAAGATAAATGATTTCCGCATGATTGAATACACAAAGATTTTCTTTGATTTCTGCATGATTGAATACACAAATATTTTAAAGTTTAAAAAAAAAATCATGGAAAGACATTCCGTGATGTGATGACTCAGATAAAGTTGACTTCCAAAGCCATTTTAGCTAAAGGCCAGTCATTATTATTCCTTATATCCAAACCCTCGTCCATGTTGACTAGTTGAAAGTCCCACTTTTGATACTAACTCCCTGGAAAAGGGACCCCTAGCGAGGGTCTGATAGTCTGATTCCTGGGGTCACTGCTAAAAATCTATCCTAAATGCCAGCTGCACACTGAGTACTTGTGACCTGCGGCACTTGCCATGCCTTCTGACTGGAAGAAGACAGATGGGAAATTGAGGGTATTTTCTTTCCTTTGGGGCAGCAGAACCAGGCTAGCTATGTACCAAACCCATTTCTTTCTTTCTTTCTTTCTTTCTTTTTTTTTTTTTTTTCACTGAAAAGGAGACATTTCCAACCTTTCTTGAAGTAGGTGAAGCCCCGTGGCTGAATTCTGGCCAGCGCGCTGCACGCAGAGGTGGAGAGGACGGTTTCCATTCCGGTCCATGGAAGGCCACTACCTACATATGCTTTCCTGTGCTGCTCCTTTTTTCCCAGCTTCACACAGATGGAGCTGGTCATTGTTTTGGAAAGCACGTACTGAAGATAGCAGAGCCACCGCATGGGAACACAGCAGGTCCCAGAAAGTCTGCGCCGTTAATGAGGAACATAAATTTTGGGATTTATGTGAGCAAAAAAAATAGATTTCCATCACATTGCTGCTTATACATTTTTTCCACTTGTTTGTGACATGTAGTGTTATTCTAACAAAATGCACCATCAACACAGTAAGTTAACTGAGTCTCTTCATAAATTCTACGTCATTTATTATCATTGTTGTTCAACTACAACCTATCGGTGTGAGGGCCAAGCAAACGCTTTTCAGAATCTAAAGTGCATAATTTTAGTCCCTTATTTTGGGTTCTGCTGAGGATCCTGCACCATTTTTTCTTCTTCTGAATGATTTCATAAGCATTATTATATAAAGGAAAGAGAAAAGGTCTTTAGAGTTTTTAGTGCCTCTCCACCTTCCCAGGAACACTATATAATAATCATTTAAAATTTAAGACAATCCAATAAAATGACTTGAAGATTTCCATGAACTCAAAGAACCAATGAGAACAGACTTTTTATAATATTTGCAGGCAGATGACTCTTGCCGGAGTCAGAAAAATGCCCTTTAATTTAATTATTGTACTGACCAGGCATCCTATTTTCTTTCGTGTTTCACTGCTTCTCCCTGACAAGTTCAACCGAACCACTTTTCTTTTTTCAAGTAATAAGTCTGGCTCTGAAAAATGTGTATTTCTAACTTGACATGGCATGACTTTCTCATTTGTCGTGTATGAATGAAGCAGTTGATTTTCCTTGGAATCACTATATAAACCCTCATTTTTTGCTCGTGCTGGTGGTGTGCGTGCACACACACATTTACACAACTATCTGTGCTGAGGAATTCTGTGAATGTGGAGATTTCCCTTCCGTGCAGATAGCAGTAGATGGGAGTCGATGAGATGAAGCTTTCAGGGCTATCAGCCACCAAAAATGCAGGAAGAGGAGAGCCAGTGAATTTGCGGGTGTTGAGCTGTTGGACATTCTTGATGCAGGTTTTTAAAAAATTTACAGTTTAATAAAACCCAGCTGACACCAAGTCTTTTTTTGTAAATCATGTTTATGAGATATGAGTCAATGATGACATATCCCTAAGCTATTCCAATGAAAGGAAAGCCTCTAAGGCAAGCAGCCGTTGGTTTTGTGGGAAGCTGAGCCAAGCTTGTTGCTCGAGCCTGTGGGGTGGATTCTTTCCTCATTTCAGGGAGACCAGGAAATCTTCAGAGTAAGTTCCAAGGCAGATTTTTTTCCTGTTAGAAAGTGCAGTCAGATTTGGTTTGTTCATCATCTTTCAGACCCCCCTCACTGTCAAAGCAAGGACTTGGCTGTGAACATGGTCATCTTGAGGGTGAAGCAAGCTCAAGGATCAGGGGGACTTTGTTTAGGTGTTGTTGATGTATTCGAAGCTTTTGGAAGTCTTTCCTAAAACAGGTCCTGTGTGATGAAGGAAGATAGTTTTGCAAAAGCAAAGATGCTTTCCTTGTGCAGCCATTTAATTCCTGGCAGGGATGTTTGTCCTCCTCAGACTCCCTTCGTGTGTCATCAGAGGTGACGCCACAGTCCGCACGTGGCCTCATGACATATCAGGCTGGAAATACTCATGCAGTTAAGGAGCACAGGAAACAGTCAACTCTCTTCATCTTCTCAAAAATAAGCTGAGCATTTCCCTGGAGGGAAAGTATTGCAGGTGTCCACCTGGAGGAAGAAACTACACCTTCTATAAATTAAAACCTCTTGTTTTAGTTTTCAAAATATCTTATTTTCATTAGGAACTGAGAATAAAGCCAACTTTCTCCTTCGACCCGAAGACACAGTGACAGACACGTCCCAGACTTACAATGGATGAACGTTCGAGAGCGATTTCTTTATAAAAGTTTATCCGCGGACTGAAGGGACCCATCTTGACTCAGTTATAAAATGTTGTGTTTTTTTGGTCATGATTAGATATGGCATTACATTCAAAGCCTAACCTACACTAGATATACAATGGTTCAGGGGTTCCAACATATCTTCAGTGATTATGGCTGGAACCAAGAAAGTTTAATGGTAAGGCTGCTTTTAGGAAAGCTCTTTCCAAGTATATGTATAATATATTATTTGGAATTAATATTTAATGGATTCTATTATTCAGGGGGCCAGCTTCCAGCAAAGTCAATTATATACAGAATAGAACTTAAGACAAAGAGGTTTGAAAGAGAAAGAGAAGATGAAGACGAAGATGAAGAGGAGCAGGAAAGGGAGGTCAGGAGGGGCAGGAGGAGAAGTACGGAAGGACGCGGGGCAGGAGGAGACACCGAGGGAGGGAGAGAGGCTGCGAGAAACGTCTGCTTCTGACAGGGGTGTCAGCTGCAAGAACACCATTGTACTTTACCCCATTGGTGCTGATCTTGGCCTTCTTGACCTGACTCCAGGACAGATTTCGACATACCGACACACTGAGACCCTGGAACAGAGCTGCTGGAGGTGAACTCGGCAGCTTCCTGCATCCGTTTGCTCCATGACATACACCAAGTACATGCCACTCAGCCCTGAGCTCCAAAGTGTAAAAGGAAGACTGACAAATAGGACTTTGTCCAGAGAAGAGTGACTCGTATATTAAGTCTGGTCAGGCCAGAAAACCACCTCTAATGAGATAACAACCTTGAGAGAAAAAAAAAATATTTAGTTGAAGACAGAAAACTCAGTGGAGACCCTAATTCTGTTTTCAAGTGGAAGCTGTCAAGAGAGTAAACTGGTTGACTCACTCTGGGCGAGCCTCCATAGGCAGGCAATTCCAACAGGAAGATTTTAGCTCACGGGGATGATGACTTGGTAACCCAAGATGAAATGATCTGACCGATACATTCCTTATCACAAGAACAACCAGAGATCCAGAGATCCGTGGTAATCCTGACAAGGAAACTGTGGGTGAAATCTGCAGCACATGTGTGAGATCAGATGTTTTCTATGTTCCTTTTCTGCTCCAAACTCCTGTGGTGTAATGAACTACTGACCTGTTTTTTGTTTTTGGTTTTTTGGTTTTTTTTTTGCTTAAGACAACTCTACTGAATTGATGGAAAAGGGCCAAGTTTAGAGTTAGAGCTATACTTTATGCCAAGAAAGGCCTGTCAATAAATTTGCTGTCATGTTAAACTTCACATGACAAAAGCAAGAACAGGAGTTCCTTATTCCTGTTAGTCTTTGTCCAAGTTCTTCTGTATAGACAACTAACCTATCCCGGGCATTGGATGTTTATCCACACACACGCACACCCAATCCACAGCGATGTCATTAGAAGATAATTCAGTATCATCTAAGAAGAAAAATACAATTCTCCATATCTCATCATTGAAAGTGCTATATATAGGGGCACCTGGGTGGCTCAGTCAGGTGAGAGCCGGACTCTTGATTTTGGCTCAGGTCATGATCACAGGGTCATGAGGTCATGAGATGGAGCCCCTCGGAGTCTGCTTGAGATTCTCTCTCTCCCTCTCCTCCTCTCCTCACTCTCTCTCTAAATAAATAAAAAAATAAAATCTTTATAAAAAATTAAGTGCTATATACAACTCACACATACACTTCCCACTTACACTTCATAAAAACCATACCCTGTTGTTAACCATCCCCTTTCTACAAATGAGAAACTGAAGAAATTGGAACTTGTCTACTTATAGCATTTTAATATGGCAAATATTTTGGAATGGACATGGAGGAAGGTTTTTCTGTTTCAATAATGTTAATTCAGCAAGTCCAGAGAGTACCTATTCTGTGTCACTTGCTTAGTAGGTCCTGTAGAGAATTTATAAATGTTCAGATGGTGCAACTTCAAGAAAATTACTTGAAAAACAAAACTAAAATAAGAACACCTCATAATCATGATAGAAAACTGTGTATCTTTATTTGGAATAATTTTGCCTGTGTTATCTATGCATTTAAGACTGTAATTCCTCAGTAAATCACCTATAATAAAACAAAGTTTTATTTTTGAACTCCTCTAAATCTTTGAAGTATTCATAATACCATCAAGAATATAAAATCTTAGGAATAAGTGTGGTAAAAGGTGTGCAATCCTTGTATGCTGAAAATGGCAAAATATTGCTGAGAGAAAGTAAGGAAGATTTAATTGAATGGAGCGATATACCATGTTCGTCTACTGGAAGACTCAATATTACAAAGTATATTCAACCAAGTTAAGCTGTATCCACTGCACAATCCTGATAAAAATCAAGTCAGGGTTTTTCTAGAAATTGACAAGCTCATTCTAGGACTCATGCAGAAACACACAAATCACTCTGACAGTAAGAGGTAAGGACAGGACTGTGGGCATTGGGAGTTCAGTCCACTTTTTCATCTATGTATTCCCAAATCCAGTATGGTTCCTGCCTTCCAGAAAACAATCAGTAAGTGTTTCATGAACAAATCCATATTTTCACTTTTTGTTGTTGTCGTCATTGTTGTTGTTTCCTAAACAAGCTAGATTAGATAGTGATTCAGTGGATTCAGTTAATGTCTGATCTCTGACATTTTCCAAGTTATGTCTGCGAATGCACAGTAGAAATATAGAGGGAGGTTCTTGTCAAGACATGGGTGCCCAACATTCATCTCCTAGACCCAAAGTGTGTTACTAGTGATCCGGAAAAGTGGCATCAAATGGTTCTTCTAGAAATACTCCATTTCAGGGGAAAGATGGCTGACTCATAGGGAGAGCTATAAAGCCTGGCCGTGCAGACCAAGGATGTAGAGCTGCAAAAAATGGAAAGCTGGATTTTGGTCCCAACCTGAGTTTTTAGTGTCCTAATGAACTCAGTGTCCTCATTCCGATGAATACTTCCTCTGGCCAAGAGCTGACCAGAGCCATCCACATGTGCTTAGGCATGTGTTCTTCTCAACCTCGGCCTCTCCACCAGGCCCCTGTTTTTGACTCTCACGTGCATCCCTTTTAGACCTTCGATGCTCACAGCTCTGACACTGCCTCTCCCCACCTCTTTTAGGCTAATTTTTCTGGAAATAAACTGAGAAAGGAGGCTATATGTAAATGCCCATTAGCTTTTAAAGAGGTTTTTTTTGTTTTGTTTTGTTTTGTTTTTCCTTCTGCATTCCATTTTGACTCTCACTGATACTGTATCAATCATCTGCTGGTGTGGGCTGAATTGTGTCATCCCACAAATTCAAATGTTGTCGTCCTAAACCCAGTATCTCAGAATGACCTGTATCTGGTGATAAGACTTTAAAGAGACGGTTAAGGTAAAATAAGATCACATGAATGGGCCCCATTCCACTGACTGGTGTCTTTATAGGATGATATTAGGACACAGACTCACAAAGAGGGAAGACCAAGGACAGAGAGACCTTCCCCATTGATCAGCAAGCCAAGGAAAGAGGCATGAGATTTGCCGTTAATTTTCCTCTGTTATGCAGTTTTTCTCTGGTTATTCTGTCAGGATTATAACCAAATGGGTGTGATGATTTACACATACAGATTCCAACTGTGAGTTTTATAACCATTATATATATATATATATAATGGTTATAATATATATAATGGTTATATATATATATATATATATATATATGCCTTAGATTTGATTTGTGTTTTGCTAGAGTCAAAATTCGTATAAAACTGTGTGAAATAGTTTGTGATCACTACAGATTCTGAGGCCTTCGATATTTAGAAATATCCTTATTTTGTTTTCTTTAATTTATTTAGCAGGTTTCAAAAACTTTGTTTCACTTTTTGTATAAGTTTTGATTGGTTAATTGGCTTCTGGAACACTGTGTGTCAAAATCATTTGAAAAAATGTATTTATCATTTATTTACTATTGTTTATATCTGTGGCAATATAATAGACACTGTTTATTTGTGCCTCATCTTTCATTTATTTAATGAAACCCCTCACAAACTTTTCTCCTCTTGATCCCCTCAGAGAACCAATTTTTGCCATGATGAATCCTCTCATTATCTCTCAGCTATTAAGCATGATTTTCTATTTCAATATTTAGTTTCTCCTTTCCTGTGCATGATTTAGTTTAAATCTCATTATTTTTCTGGCTTTTTTTGGTAATATAGCTTTTCAGTGGTTCAGTCTCTCTGCTTTTTTGGTTTTATTAGTTTATTTCTTCGAGGTTATTACATTCCCCCAACACACTGCTTTCTCTGTAGCTTGTAGGTTTTCAACAGGTGGTATTGTATACGTGGAAAGATCTTTACTCTCAAACTTCTGCCATAGCGTCTTCCTTGATCTCTGCATTTAAACATGTGCTCTCCTTAGCATTTATTTTATGTCAACAGTGAGGTTTGAGTTAATCCAATCATGGTAATCATCCTTCCATGGTCGGTACAGGAGTTTTATCTTATTTTAGGTAATTTCTCCCTTGTGTCCCCACTCCCCATAGTCCTGCTCTTCCGCCGGCTACTGTTATTCTCACAGTTGGATTGGCATCCTTCTGTTTACGTGGGCTTGTGTCTCGATATGTGGAGGCGGCATTGTTTCAAATACCGCTTGTTGCGTCCTCTGTTCCTTGATTGAGTATGACGTTCACGTACCCACACCTGTTTCTGTGTGTCCTTCAGCTCAGGCTTCATAATGTGCACTTCCCACACGTGAACACGCAGATTTTCTACCAGCAGGTTATGGGGGGTCCCCCCACCCCCACAGCTCCCGCCACAGCTGGCACCAGCCCCTCCCCTCCTCCTGCAGACTTGTGAGTGTCTGTTTAAACACATGTGTGTCCACAAATCTATTTATGCTGTAACTGGGATGCATTTTGATTTTACTCTCACTGCGCCAAATTTGTACAGGATGGTCTCACCTTTCCTTACCTTTTGTTTGTAGGATCGCTGCAGAGCTTCCGTGTCTTTACATGTTTCTCAGCCTTTGCTCCCTCTCTTAGGTCAGCTGCCTGTAACTGTTAACTCTGCTTTCCCGGTCTCCGTGCTCTTGCTCGTATCCAGGTATCCCTTCTTGGATTGAATTCGTATTTTCCTAGAGTCCAAATGTGAATGAAACTTCCAGAAATAGCCTGTTTGTGCTACATGGTCTGAAGCCTTGGCTGTGGATAGAGAGCATCTTTACTATGCCCTTACATGGGTATGCTGAATGGATTTATTGGGAATAAAATTCTAAATGTGTCTTTAATCTTCTCAGAATGGGAAAGATCAGCATCCATCGCTTCCTCCACCTGGATGGCAGTGAGGACCCTTCTGTGAAAGCTGCCATCATTTGTTGATAGCCTGGATTTTCTCCCTAGCTCCTGTACTTCTGAAGCCACACCAGGTGGAGACCATTGCAAGCATAACAGTACCTTTTCATCTTATTTAGCATTTTTCCTTGTTTCTTTAATTCTGGTGTCCCTGGGAAAATTCCTTCCCTCTTGCTTTGATTGTTCCTTCCAGGATGTTTGATATGTTTGGGATGTCTATTACAAGGATGCTGGGCTTTCTGGGTGCATCCTTTATATCTCTATACTAACTCTCATCTTTTAGTCCCTTTGGGTTGCATGCTGGAGAAACTTCATGGTTCAAATCCCCAGGGTGCTAATTTTCCTCTAAGGAGTCTGCAGTCTGCTATGAAGACCTAACAATTTTTGTTTCAGGATCATGCTTTTAATGTCCATGTTCACAAATGAATTTTTTTTTAAGTTGTATATATTTAAGCGATCTCCACATCTGATGTGGGTCTTGAAATTCTGACCCCCCAAGATTGGGAGTTGTGTGCTCTTCAACGGAGCTAGCCAGGCACCCCAAATGAATCTTTTTCTTAAGAGACTAATTTTTTTCTCCTGTTTATTTGAAACTATTATTTTTTATAATTCTCTTTTATTTCTACATGAATTTTCATTTTTGGGGTGTGACTTTACCTTGAGTTTGGTGTCTTTTACTTATTTTCCTAAGATATTAGTTTATTCTTATTTCTTCATCTATCTTTTTCATAGATCTGACCGTAGATATTTATATCTGTATGTCAAGGACCTTTCTTTAGTTCATGACACTCTTCTTTGATTTCTAGTAGAGCTATGATTGTATTTATTTATTTATTTATTTTTTCTGTCCTTCTTAGGGGTCTGAGACAAAAGGGCTAGTGGTATGTATATTTTGTCCAGCATATCGATTCAATCTCCTCTCCAGTGTTCTCTAATTGAGTATAATTGAGGAAGTTTTAGTATTTGTTATGCTAACATGTGAGTTTTGGGTGGTGTCTTCACTTTTTTGGGGCTCAGCTGTGAGAAGAGACAAATTTCTGTGTAGCTCTGAGGGGCTGAGCCATCTGATAGCTTCATGCAAGAGTTGTTCTACTGAAAAGCGTATTGTCCAGGTTGGAGGGGTTTCAGAGAGAGATTTGGGTAGCCTGCTAGCTGGGAAACATGGGGTGCTTCCATAGAGCTCTGTTTAAAATATACAATTCTTGAAAACTAGTCCTTTGTCTGACTTCCAGTGTCCTTGCCTCTCATAGCACTTGACCAACGTGATGGAGATCTCTGGAAGATATCTAGGAAGGACTAGCCATCTTAATCATTTAAAATTCAGATATAATTCTGAAATTCCCTGAGAAATAAAAAATAATGAGAATGTGGTAAATTAAAAAGTTATAGTGGAGTTACAGACTATTTAAAAAGTAGTTCACGGGGGGCGCCTGGGTGGCTCAGTGGGTTAGGCCGCTGCCTTCGGCTCAGGTCATGATCTCAGGGTCCTGGAATCGAGTCCCGCATCGGGCTCTCTGCTGAGCGGGGAGCCTGCTTCCCTCTCTCTCTCTCTGCCTGCCTCTCCATCTACTTGTGATTTCTCTCTGTCAAATAAATAAATAAAATCTTAAAAAAAAAAAAAAGTAGTTCACGGGGGGCCCGGGTGGCTTAGTTGGTTGAGCAACCAACTTGATTTCGGCTCAAGTCATGATCTCAGAGTAGTGAGATGGAGCCCTGCATCTAGCTCAGTGCGGGGCATGGAGCGGGCTTGAGATTCTTCTTTCCCTCTGCCCCTACCCTCGCTCTTTCTCTCTCTCTCTCAAATCAATAAATAAAACATTCAAATATATATGTGTGTGTGTGTGTGTGTGTGTGTGTGTGTATGCCACACAATTACAAACAAGCACCCTCAAATAGTTAGAGATATGCATCTTATCAGAAAATTACCAAGTCACAAACTGAGGATTCCTTGTTTTGGGACATCCTTTTTTGACGAAATACTGTTACATAAAGGAGGTTAATGGGACAAAGAGAATAGTGTTAAGATTTCCTATCTGAGGTAATCCGTGTTTTGCATGTGTTAACGTTCTTTAAAGAAAAAAACATATCTTGAATGGTGAAAATATTTTTTAACAAACAACTTGCTTCTCCAAAGTGTTAAATCAAATTCATAATCACTTTCAATTTCAATATCAAGTATGAGGGGATATGATATTTACAGATTCTGGAAGACAAAGAAATATCGAGTCATTAAAGTGTGACCTTTGTGTGTGTGTGTTTGAAAATATTTTCAGCTTACTTAGAAGCAACCTAGGACATTTTTGGTAAAAAAAAAAAATTGAAATATATTTTAAGATGCTGTGTAGATTTGGTTAAACACCTATTAAGGGGCTACTTTTGGTACTTTTCTTGAAATCACTGGACAATGTCTGATACTCCCCAGTGATCTCAGAGGCTTTCCTGACCCTTTGGATCTCTCTCTTGCAGCTTGTCGTCTGGTTTAGCTCTGACCTTATAAATAACAACTAAAGACAAACCAATTCTCCATCAGTGTCTTTGGACCCTTATCACATTGTGCCATAACTTTAATGTAGCCATGGTCTCTCTAGTCTTCCTCCTCATCAATTCTTTAAAAGCAAAATATGAATTCAAACTATTGTTTTGTTTTACTGGAAGGCACCTAATGACTAGACTTTGAAACAATGTTTTGCAATGTCTGTTTCCTATTAATTCTGGGATGAGCTTTTGGATCTATATCCGTCCATCCGTCTTGACACCAATAAAATTTAGAAACATTACAATTGTAGTTGCCCAGACCTATATTGTTATAGCCACTCTGGCAAAAGTTGGCTAATATTCTGGTAGCATGACGAGACAATGGAACTTTTTGATATTTCAGCCAAAAACCATTTAAAGACTGTTGAAGAAATGAACATAGATCCTAGTTGTTGTCTGAAAAGTTTTTTCTGACACTTTTTGGTAACATCAAATATCTGCCAGGATTAGAAGTTGCAGAATTGATGTAAGTGGCTTGGATATAAGCCTTGAAACAAAAGTGGAAAGTTCTTGTTGACACAGAGGATGATATTGTGTGAGGAAAAAAAAACAAAAAACAAAAAAACAGACATCGGTAAGTAGTTGAAAATTGTTTCAGACAAGTGATTCTGAGTAGGAAGGAATTTTAGTATCCCTTAACCAATTAACTTTACTTATATTTCATTTTTCATGTTTGCATAAGTGGTATAAGATTAAAAACAATATCTCCCATGTCTAAAGGAACTTTTTCAATAAATATAAAATATAAATTTTCTGTGTAAAAAGGTATATGCCATAGATGAATCACCAGAAAATAGGTAAATGTTCATTGGATTATTTGAAATACCAATTCTTTGGTATTAAGCTAAGAACAGAATATGCAATCATTTGAAAAGCTTAAAAATATTTTTGTACAAAATTTATATAGCCTTTATTCTACATAAGTCCCTACACTTGGCCTGATGAAAGTACAGACAGTTTATATAAACCAAATAAAAAGCAATTTACAAAGAAGCAAGACTGTAAATAAATACTTTTAATAGCATGAAAATGATAAGTGCCTTGCAAATGGTCATCTAACTATGTACTGTGAAGAGTTCAAAGATAAGAAGGTGATGTCCAGCCTACACTGAAGATAAGCCTTCAGGATTCAAGACGTTATCACAGGGGAAAGGTGATCACCTTGAGAAATGTCCTCAGTAAGTGACAAAGAGTTGAGGTTACACCTTACCAGTCTGCAGAGCAAGGACAGGGCAGTGAGGAGGTTAGCACAGAGCAAGGCACCAACCAGCTCATTAATAGTCTCAAGTCCATGGCACATGGAATTCATGTAGGATCCCTTAGAAACCACTGAACATATTTACATAGTGAGCATGTCTGATCACAAATCCTTAAAGAAGAGGATTCTGGTATCACTGGCAGGGAAGATTTTTGCTAGGATTGGGGCAGGGAAGGAGGGCATAAGGAGCACGATGGAAGAATAGAGGAGATGGGAGAGAAAGTCAAGTTGAAACTTTCCCTGAGAGATCTTGGTCTTGAAATGGTTTGCAGGTCGTCCCTGACAGTACCTGCAGGCACCTGTCGGCGGTGTCATCAAAACCTACACGATGGAAGGAAATGTCATCACAGTAAGGCCATACTCACTGTTACAATTTGCATTCTTTATTCAAAAGAGTTACCGCCTTTGAGATATGAACTAATTTCTCTCCTGATACTGTGGTCTCAAACCACAGCGATGAATGGCGGGTGAGATCAGGGAACTCCAAGGGTTTGTGGAGGGCCTCATTAAGGGCTCCCTTGGCTGTGGCGGCCATCAATGGAGAGAAGAAACTGAATATATAGTGTCCACAATATCTTCACAGTATTAGATCCCAAACCACCTGAGTTATGAATCCTTAGCTTGAGAGAGAAAAATAGTAGGATGGAAAACACACACACAGTCATATGCACAGTTACGCAGACACATGGACACACATTCATAGACACACATGCACACGCACACGCACACACACAGGCCTATGGATATAAAATATATAAGCTCAGAAGAACATTTTTCTATGTCTCTTAAAGTAAAGCGATGAAGAGTGGTGGAAAGAGCATGCATTTTTTTTTCTCAGCTACATTTGAGTTCAATCCTGATTGTACGACTCCAGGCAAGTGATTTAATGCGTATGTTTGAGCGTTTGTTTATAGGTCTGTTGCAAGTCGGTCACGCTCACTTACAGTTATTTCTTGGGAAGGAAAGTTTCCTCCCAGCAGGGGGTTAAGCTTGGCCCAGGTGCCCTATCATGCACGGGGTCTCAGCTCATCAGAGACTTCTCAGCAATTTCCTTGAAGTCAGCGTGTCATAGAAGAGTGAGGTCCGCCAGGGTCAGGGAGCACCTAGTATGTTGCTGAAGTGAAACAGAGAGGTTCCGAGACAGACGAATCTGGCCCCAACATGAGTACTGCATGTTTGACCTGAGGCCAGTCACTTGCTTTCTCTGATCCTCCAATCATCAGTCTGTAAAAAAATCACAGCAGGGGGGCGCCTGGGGGGCTCAGTGGGTTAGTCTCTGCCTACTGCTCCAGTCATGATCCCAGGGTCCTGGGATGGAGCCCGGCATCGGGCTCTCTGCTCAGCGGGGAGCCTGCTTCACCTTCTCACTCTCTGCCTGCCTCTCTGCCTACTTGTGATCTCCCTCTGTCAAATAAATAAATAAAATCTTAAAAAAAAAAAAATCACAGTAGGATTGCTAACAGGATTCAATCAGTTTATGGTGTCTGCACATAGTAGGTACTCAACCAGATATCCCTGCCTCTGAAGGGAGGTTTCACTTTTGGCGTCTGTTGTAAGCTGATTCTCATACTTTCTCTCAGCACCTCTACCATGTTCTGATGTTATCTCACTCAGCAAAGATAGCTGTTGGGAGCTAACCTTAACTGTCAGGTTTTTTTTTTTTTTTTTCAAACAGCTATCCCTGGAACATAGCAGTTCATTTAAACCAATCCCAGAAAGAGGAGACACCATGCACCCCTCTATAGGTAGTGTGAGGCTGGGCTGTATCTCTTGACTGGGAGAGTTCTTGCTGACAAAGTTTGACTGGTAGGAACATGAAGGAGGAAAGAAAAGAAACACCCACACGCACACACATACACACACACATACTGTATCCTCATCTGTTAAGAGTACATCTTCCAGAGAACAAATCCAATGTTCTGTCTTATGATCAATTAAAGCCCATTTACGCACCCCTGATGAATGTCCCATGCCGTGGTGCTTGAACAGTTTCTAGATTCAGTTAAACCTCAAGTCAGTTTTGGGGACCATGTCTTCACACGAAGGGCTCTGGAGAGCTCCAGTCTGATGACAAATTTCTTCCATCACACGCCTCTTGAGAAGAAAGAGAGGCATTTCATACCTCTCCACCTGCGTGGATCTGATTGAGTTCAGATTTTAAGTCTTATTTCTAGTTTTCTTCTTTTCAGTATTGGTGTTGTCTCGGTGTCCCCTTCCCTTCCCAGGGATGCAGGTCAGCACCCCCCGCTGACTCTGAGGATTAGCTGTATATCCTCCATCCAGGTTCTACTTGTTGAAAACAAGTGGTGCCAAATGCAGTTGCTTTGGATAGAGATTTGTTTTTTGTGGATCTGGATCACACACATAATCCTGGACATCTGTGAATAGGATGCCATATTCCAATGGTTAAAACAACAAGAGGTAACGTTTCATTCATTTCATTCAGAAGAGCATGTACCAGTACTCAGACTCTGTGCTAGGCTCTGAGGTGGGGCAGGACGACAGGCACAATGGTGACAATGTGCAATCCTTGCCCTGAAAGACATACTGTTTCAAGTCTGGTGACTGGTGCCTGGGGTCCAATAGAAGCCCTATACTCTCTGATATCACAGCATAGTGAGGACAGGGGCCTCTGATTAAGCAAGTATGATGAGTGCTGTGGTGGTGAGGCACTCAAGGATGAGAACTTTATAACAATTTAGGGACATAATCTAAGGTAGCCCAGGTTGGAGACAGTGGTGGCCTGAACAGTTTGGTGGTTTCCAGGGCACAAGAAAGGAAATAGATTATGTGGAATATTCAGGAGGAAGAGACAAAAGCTTTTGTGAATCACCGTATGTAGCAGCTGAGGTTAAAGAAAACTTGTAGGCAGGATGAACCAACCACAGGCAGATGTTGCCATGAATGAAACAGAAATGCCAACCAATCTTATGGCCTCACCATGTGGTTTAAGGACAGGCTCACACCCAGTGGTCTGGTGAATGCCGTGTTGTCTCAGAATATATGGTGTTCCTCCTGGTTGCACCTGGGAAAGCTCCAGCTGCTAAAGCCGGTGGCAGTACTAGTGGCAGAATCAGGACTTCTCTGTAGGAACTTGTGTAACTATCTTCATGGGACCATCTGTGCAAATATTTGTTCCTGGGATTTGGCCCATGAACCCTGAAGCCAAATTCAGAGTCATGGGTAGCAAGGGGGAAGCACGATGTGATGAGCACTGGGCGCTACATGCAACTAATGAATGAACGCTGTATCAAAAACTAATTATGTACTATAAGTTGGTGAATCAATTTTAAATTAAAAGGAAAAAAAAAAAAAGATCTCTCCTCAGAGCTGTGGATCCAGGGTGATCAGAGCCCCGGAACAGAAACACCCTTACCAGATCTAGGCATAGGTACATATTAGAAGATATGAGGAGCCTTTGGGGGTATGGGGCTGGCATTTTGATATTCAAGACTTGAAGAACTGGATTCCAGGTCTAGTTCTTGCTAACCCAACATTTTACCTTCTTGGTTAAGAATATGCCCTATCTAGCTTCATTTTCCCCTCTATAAATTGAAGTGTTGGACCACATAACATCAGGGAACCTCTAGCAATATGATAGCCTGTGGTTTTGTTTTATAATTAACAGATGACAGGAAGATGCTGTTCATTGTCAGAGGTCTGACTCTGAAGGCTGTATTTGTGTTATTTCTATTGAAGACATTTGTGAATGCATACACAGAGACACTCTAGAAAGCCAACTCCATGATAGCCAAAGAATAGAGCCTATTGAGAAACTAATCATTAGCAGTTGTGATTTCTGAGCTTAGAGAGAAACACTGGCTGGGGTGGGGTTATGGGAATTAAACCCTCAAGAATGAAGTGGCTAATATTTACTGATTTTTTTTTTTTAATTTAGGAAGTAACCACACATTCTGAATCAAAATTAGGGACACAAAATTTAATAATGAGGCAAATATTTGTTATTTGGACTATTCTTAAAAAATCTAGAATCCATTATATACATTTCCAGAGTTGATAAAGTAATATGAACTTACTCTGGGCAAAGCAATCTTCTAAGTGCTCTGATAGTTTTCTGTAATCCATACAGTACACATCAGTTCCAGTAAACAGCCAAGGGAAGAGTCGCAGAGATGCTATGACCTGCCTCCAGTCACACAGTTACTTCCTATCAGAACTGGTATGTGAAATCAGCCCCATTGAAACCAGAGTCTACCATATTTCTTCTCAAACATTCAGAGGCAGTGCTAAAGGTCCTGCTATAATCTCCTTATTCTCCATTTAGGAGCTCTCAGTACTGGGATTTAGTCAGAAGTGCATGTGACTCTTGACCTTAAGGTCATGACTTTGAGCCCCACATTGGGTGTAGAGATTACTTACATAAATATAAACAAAAAATTTCAGTCTCTGTAAAAAATAATTCCATAAACAAAACCAAGCAACCAAGAAGAAATGGAAAAGAAGCCTTGGCTAATGTGGGGATCTCAAAAGAAACAAAAGCAAACGTCTCTTGTTGGAAGTAAGCTGGAATACTCAAGTGTCAGGCAGCTGTGGTTCTCTCCAGGAAAGGGTCTGTGAAAACATCCCAGAGGCAGGTGTGGTCCTGATGCTGCTGTGTAGACAAGACCCCAGGAGGACTCGGTTCTGACGCATTTGGTGAACAGCAATGATCTCTCTGGGTAGTTAAAACCAAAGAAACCTCTCTCCTCATAGATAGGTTGAAGGGCTGCACTAATCTGAATCTGGGTCAAGTTGTTATACTCTGTGCAGTCTTAACCATCTTCATCCTTAAAAAGGGGATGATAATGCTTTAGGGGGAGAAGGTGGGGATGATATAGGATAGTTCTGGACACTGAGTGAAAATTAGTAAGTAAAACCACATTACTTAATGCACTCATGCTAGCTGCTATTGTTTGGATTTTAATATTATTTTCAGTATCCAAGAAAGAGCTAAGGGTGAGTAGAAGGTAGTTGAATGAAGACTGCCCACATCACGTAATCATGGAGCTGGGACTTAAAGGTCTCTCATGTGAAGGCAGTGGGGGTTACGCCATCCCACTGTGCCCATCACAAAGCACTTCTGCGTGCCCAGATCCATGTGGCCGAACATTCTAACACATCGTATTCAATTTGGACAACACGTGTGATTTGGACAAGTAGCTTAAATTCTGAATTACAGGGTTCCTCCCTGTAGAGTCGAGTCAATGCAGAGATAAACGTTGGGAACTGTTATCACCTCTAGTCAGAGAGTTCTTTGTAATATGTGTGGAAAAGTCAGCTTCTCATTCACAAATGTCATGGATCTCCCAAATACAAAGCTAGCAATGTGACATGCTTCTCTGATAAGACACATCAAAACAGTAGACAGGAAGTGCATTAAGTTCTCGGGCATCAGACTGTAATCCGTGCCTACAGATAGTTTATTTTGTGAATATCTCTTTAATTCAAAGGTGGATACTTAGTTTCCTCCTTGTTCAGCCTTTTCCTGTAGGGCCTAGGGATTTGTTGAACGCATACTTCCTCTTGGCTCTCGTAACGAGTGTCTAGTACATCAGCCTGCCTGCCCAGGCTAAAGTGAGGTTGAGTGAATTTAGATCCTTAACTTAGCTAGGATTTCCTGACCCTTAAGCTGATGAACTACATTCTAAAGTGATGGGAAACCAAGCTGTGCGCAGAGAAGAGCCAGATTCCCCATCCAGAGACTTTACTTTTCCCCCAACATTAAATAAAAGTCCTACTTCTCTGCTGAATTTTGATACCAGGTCTTATGGTTGATATTAACAAAGAGACATTCACTTACAGGTTTGACGCACTCTGTCCAGTATGGGAGTCACCAGCTACAAGTTTATTTTACAACTAGACATTCAGTTCCAGAGTCACAGAGGCCACAATTCAAGTGTTCCATCTGCACATGTGACTGGTAGTTGACACACTGGATAGTGCAAATATAGAACATTTTCATCACTGTGCAGAGTTCTTTTGGAAAGCGCTGATCTAGGCCAAAACATGAAGTCATTAAAAAATCATGAAGAGAGGAATTTTTAAAAGGAATGATATCATTTCTGTAAGAGACATTTCCCCTTTTTAAGCCAATCTATTTTAACTCACCTGTAAAACAGCACCATGAAGTACACTGGGGCCTGGACTTCAGTCCCGAACTTTCTAGCCAACAGATCTTAGGCATGGTGGGAGTTTGAGAGAATGTTCCCAGATCTGAAGACTGGTGGTATTCAACCCCTTTTCTTCTCCCTTTCTTCCAAAGTCATGTTTTGGGGAAATATTACATGACATCTGGTCTCTGGAAATTCCTCACCTGGCTCATAAATTCACTGATGACTCAGTGAGCTTGAGAACATGAAATCTTCCAAGGTCAGACTCATGGTTTCCTTTCAGGCTTGTTTAGCCTTTTGTTGCAAAACCAATGCATCTGCTAACCGCAAGGACATGGTTGGTGCACACTGGAGACAGAAAAGCTTAGTGTCATTGCTCCTGAGACTTGGCTGTGGACCAGAAGTCACAGTCAATGTGGGAGGATGCTTTTGTGGCTTCTGAAGAGTGTTCTTCCTGCAGAAAGCCCTGAGTCTTTCCACCAGATTATTCTTCTACATCTACTTGGCCAATAGTCAGAAGCAGACTTTTTTTTTTTTTTTTTTTTTTTTTTTTAAGAAATAGACTTTCTTTAAATTAGTACAATATGAAGACCTCTGCCCAAACAAGTCACCTTTTACTGCCATATTAGAATGTTACAAATTTACCACTCCATTAACTCACATTATTAAAAGGTCTTGGATTCATGTAACCTGCAAACATGTTCTCTCATAGGGCAGTATAATTTGAACCTCTTCAAAATAAGAAGTCCCTGCCGGGAATTCAATAAAGCAAGGCTCCTTCGGAGTTAAATTGCACAGGCATCATATCATCATGTCCTTCAGCCTGGTGAGCTCTAATGGAGGCACCACTTCAAGGTGTCCCCCAGCATTTTTGAGGAATATCCTAGTGCATGTGCTGGGCTTCCACTCATTGTTTGTTTCCCTACCCCCCAGTAGATTATGAAAACTCCTTGAAGGCACTGAGCTCATACAAATCTCTAAATTTCTAGGCTCAGGACTTGACATTAAATAAGGACTCTGAAATGACTTAGTGAAAATGGGAGAGGAAGAGGGAGTGTAAAAGAAAAAAAAAAACAAACTATGGGTGGATCAGTTAATGTTCTCAGTTAATTTCCCAAGATACTTATTTTCACTTATTTTTTAAGTCAAGAGGGAAGCAGGAGCAGATGGGTACAATGATCCGGAAGCAAGTTTGGAAAACCAGTGTTTGAATTTTAGCTCAGCCGTTCCTCCTGTAATGCCATAAGGCAGGAATTTGAAATTATTTATGTGCCATTCAAATTTTTGCTGTCTGGGTACACATTAGGATTTCAGACTTATCTCCTATCATTTTCCACTATCATATTCCTAAAGCATCATCCAAGATAAAGTTGTCATTTGTATCTGGTCCTTGTGATGAGTACAAAATTGTTCTTCTGTCTATATGTGCTCATTGGGGATCAAAATTACCTCCAACAAATGCCTTAAAAATTGCTTCCACCTTGAAATCTTCCCCAGGCACAACTGTTTTCCTTCTGCCTGTGTTACCATTACTCGTTGTGCCCACATTTATTGGCATGCTTGCCAAACCCATTTTTTAACCACCAATCTTTCTAGTTGCTCTACTAGGCAGTGTGGGATTATTTTTCCTAGCACACATTCTGTTTTTATGTATTTCTAGATCTTTTGTGGATCTTGGATCTCTGGATGCCTGGAGAAGAAACCTATAGATGTGGGCAGACCCACACTGGACTGTGAAATAAATGACAAAGATCCCATCTCTAAGTACCTTCACATATGAAAGTTGTCGTCTAGGGACACTTGGGTGGCTCGGTCAGTCATGACCTCAGTCAGGTCATGATCCCAGGGTCTTGGAATCAAGTCCTGCATCGGGATCCTTGTTCAGCAGAGAGCCTGCTTCTCACTCTACCTGCTGGTCCCAGTGCTTGTATTCTCTCTCTCTCTCTCTCTCTCTCTCATTCTGACTAATAAATAAATTGTAAAATATCTTTTAAAAAGGAAGGTTTTCTTCTAGTACCAATGTGCGTGCAATACTGACAAAACACACACACACGCACACACACACACACACACAAACTTAGTTTCCAGTCCCTTGTATGACAAATGAAGACCCTAATTTCTGTACTGCCTTCTTCATAGTATTAGTATGAAAATCAGGATAAAGTTTTGTCAGATGCAACATTCTTTATAAATGCTGACTTACCTTATTATTGACTTTTTGTCATAGAATTTGGGCAGAGGAAAGGCAATTATTTCAGAGCAATTATCTTCCACTGTGAGAGACCAATCTGGAAAGTGTAGATCTTATTCCTGCTGTGTTGGAAACACTTCTTTCTATTTTAGTGAAGTTTTTGGGCTGAATATTCTTTGTTTTGATAGTATCATCTCTCAAATCCATTCAGTACAGCCTTGGGATCTGGTGAAGATGCCTTGAAACTATCCTCCATCATCTGGGCATATGCTTCCTGGTGTGTGATCCTGGGTAACATACCCTTTCTTGGGATCTCAGGGTCATTATCAACATAATGAGGGGTTGAATCAGGGGCCTGCAAAGCCTCTGCTATCTTGTTGACCATCCCCAGCAAGGACCCAGCTCTCTATTCCTGGACATGTTTGAAGACAGTACAGAATATTTGGGAGACAAATACAGAGGAGATTCCAACATCAGGAGGATCTCCTGATCTGTTGTCCTTCAAAGTCTTTTTCAATCCTGAGATTTTTGAGATGACTGTGGGACGCGGAGGATTATGAGTCACACGGTTTTCTCATTCTATTTCAGGAAACCCGTGGGAGGCAGTGTGGTGTTGTGGGAAGGAATAAAGACATTGGAGTCACCCAGACCCAGGTTTAGAATTTGACTCTAAAACTCACAAGCCATGTAACATGGAAACATTACACTGACTCTGAGCCTCAGTTCCCCTCTCTGTAAAATGGGAGCACCAGCTCCCACTTCCAAGTTGTTTTGCGTACTCACAGGGGTTGCTCTGTCAAGTACTATCATTATGTCTGGCAAGGCACAATACACTCTCTCTGGCACATGCTGGTAAGGAATATCCTGGCAACTTTCCTGAATCTCCATGGATTCTGAATATAGGGCGAACGCCACCTTTTTTTCTAATATACTAAGTTAACTTCTGTTAGCATTACTAGCAAACATTCATATATTTATCTTCATGTTTCAAGCCACCAAATGTATTATTCAGAAAACTACATTTCTGAGTTCTCAAAATGGCCTCAATTTACTCTTGCATGTAATAGGAGTAATATCTATCATCAGTGTTCTTTTTTTAATAAATTATATAAAATCAAGTTTATGGGACATCAGTAGGATATGTCAAATTCATTTCTTTGGGGATCAAACAGTACTTGTGTATTTTTTTTTAGTTCTTGTGTATTTACTGTATGTCACTCACACCCTGAGCCCCAGGATGGGATTCAAGAACACAGAAATCTGAGCTCGAATAACATAACTAGCATTTATCAAGTACTTACTACCTACCAGGCACTGTGCTAAGTGCTTTTCTCATTGAGTCTTCAAAACAAAGTCATAAAAATGTATTACTGCTTTAATTTTCAAGATGAGAAAAATTGTTATATCTTCCCAGGTGATGAATTGTTAGAACCAGGATTCCAACCTGGTATTTCCAATCACAAAGTCTTTTCTTTGACTGACATGTGGATTCCAACTTCTGTCTTTCTGAATCATGTCATGGAATGGGTGACCATTCATCTCCTCCAGGTGGGGATCCCACCGCTGGGGCTGGTTAGGGGAGATGCATTCCATTCAGCTCAGGATGAGAAGACAGTGCTGAGGGATGCCCAGCTGGGGGTGTCCTCCAGTACTTCACTGAGTTTCCCCCATCAGAGGGCTGAAGGCAGAGAATTCAGTGCTAAATCCCTTCCACCTTTGTAAAATAATTAGCTCAGGGGATGGTAAAGACACATCACTGATAACAGAAGCAGCAACCATTGTCTTTCCAGAATAGCCCTCGAGATTTAATAGCAGGCTCCTACATTCCCCTCTGGGGATGTGGGGGGCTGGTTGTCTAACGGAAAAGCAGTCGAAGCCTGCCATGCTCACTGTGTTGCATCCTTCTACGAAACCATCATCAAGAGTGCATGTGTGAAAGCCTTCAAACCCCAGGCATCTGTTTCCTTTTCTCTGGATTTTTGGGTGATTCTTTGGACAGTCCTGGGTCCCACTGACTTGAACCTGTGGTTTTGGAGCTCTTGTTGGTGAACCTCAAGTCAGATGTTTCATGTGGGAAGTAAAAGCCAGGGGAGGCATGTTAGGTGTGGAAGCAGACAGGTTGAATCAGGGAAGGTTTCTGGGCTGTGCTCTCAGATTCAGACGTGAAGTTCCCAGTGGCCGTGGCAGGTGGAGAGCTGAGCCAGGGCCTGGGGCAGCTCTGGTGTGGTCTCGATGTGAGGCTCGGACCCGGCCAGTTACTTCCTCAGCCTCGGGCTCTGCTTCTTTTATTCTATTTTATTTTATTATTTTATTTTATTTTTTCAGTGTTCCAGGATTCATTGTTTATGCACCACACCCAGTGCTCCAAGCAATACTTGCCCCCCTTAATACCCACTACCAGGCTCACCCACCTCCCCCCAAGGGAAGCCCTCGGTTCCTGAGTCCACAGGCTCTCATAGTTCATCTCCTTCTTTCATTTTAAAGCTCCCTACTCTTGGCCAATTCTTGGATTTGGTTTTCAATTCCAAATTTTCTGATTTCAACTTCATGTCCCATTTGCCCCCTTCCAGAGTATTCTTACACCTACTTAACATCTGCTAACATGTGCCTTGAGTTTATGAGTTCACAGTTCTGTATGCGTTAGTCTCTAATCAGCGGTGTTTCCTCCCAGCTCCTGAGTCTACCCAGTCACCGAGGCTCAGATAGCACTTCTCTCAGAGAGCAACCTTGAATGGTCTGTAGTCCTGTTCTAAGTCACTGTTCTAGATTTTGCTTCTCTAAGAAATCAGAATTCAGCAAATGTGGATCTTGTACAGGACTCCCAGAAAGCCCCTAATTTTGCACAGGGACTAAATGAGACCTGATACAGTTATTATACATACACTTGATACATAATAGACACTCCAGAATTTTTTCAATGGTGCTGCATATTTCTAGACTATAATAGAAACTATCTATTTAGAATTTCCCTCCAGGAGATCACTTTTCTCTTCTGTAGTACTAACTCTTCACCATCAGAGCTCATGGTAACCCTGAAAAAAATCCAAATGTTGGTGGGGTGCCCCGGGTGGCTCAGTGGGTTAAGCCTCTGCCTTCAGCTCAGGTTATGATCTCAGGCTCCTAGGATCAAGCCCAGCATGGGGCTCTCTGCTCACCAGGGAGCCTGCTTCCTCTCTCTCTGCCTGCCTCTCTGCCTACTTGTGATCTCTGTCAAATAAATAAATAAAAATCTTAAAAAAAAAAAATCCAAGTGTTGGTAAAGCTCATAATTCCACCTTCATTCAGACCATATTAATGCAGTGGTATGATGAACCCTGGGGTCAAAACCTCAAGCTCTTGCATCTGACATTTGCTGGCTGTGTAGCCTTAGGAAAATCAGTTCTCTTGTAGGGACAGGACTTCTGTTTCTTTATCCTTATTTTCCTGCTTAATGCCTCCATGAGGAAGCTTCAACTTAAGTTTATGAACACTCTGTAGAAACTGTAAGGAGCTGTGCAAATCCAAGGTACTTTTGAGATTCATTGATACTGAATCCTGCATATGGTCTAACAGTTGTCTATGTGTGCTCAGGGGGAGGGTGTGATCTTTTTTTTATAACAGCTTTATTGAGATATAATTCAAATACCATACAATTCCTCTAGTTCATGTGTATTAGGGATGACTGAGATGTGCACTCCTGCCAAGCTGACACGGCTCCGAGTCTTGGTCTTGTTTATTTTATTGACTTTTTTGAATAGTTGGTTCTACCTAAGCTTCGAGAAGCAAGAGCCGTGCCAGGTGACCTTGATCTGCCAGAGCCTGGGCTCCCTGAGCTTTCGGTATGAGTCGTCCTGACCTTCTCTTGCTTGTTCAACCCGTGGAGGGGCAGGAAGGGGAAGGGTGGAGGGAGCTCCCACCCTTTCCTGCAAAACAGCAGAGACCTCAAACCCGCACCAGCAACCCAACCAGAGAACAAAGGAGGAAGAGTTTCATGCATTTTATATTCCTTTTTGCCTGACACATGACCAAAACCATCTTTTCATCTCAAATTATCCATCTCTCTTTCTTTCTCTTTTTTTTTCTTTTTCTTTTCACAAACTCAAAATGCCGGGTTACTTCCAAAGGGACATCAGTAATACAAAAACACTACCAGGGAAGAAAGCTGCATCAATAAATATTGGCATCCTCTTCAGCTTTAGACAATGATTGTTGAAATTACCCATTTTCACTAATTTTAACATATTATTTCTGACATGAAGTACCTTTTCTCCCTGCTGAGACAAAAAGGTATTCCAATTGGTCTTGACGGAACATGAGACATTTTTATTCGGACATGGAGCTGTTACTATTTTTGTTTTTTTAAATAACCTTGTTTATCACGCTTAAAGTGGCTCCAGACCAAAAAACAAGAGAGCTGCCAATTGATGACTCATCCACAACGCTGGCTGGTGCCCTGAGGAAGAAGGCACAGCTGGGGCAGAGCCAAGGGGCAGTATGGATGTGCAGGGGCCCGCGTCTAGGACCGGGGAACCCAAGCTTCTATTCCTTTCATCCTCTCTGGCTGGGATGATTCTGTTTCCTCACCTGAACATCAGAAGGAAATTGGAGTCTCTAGAGTGTCCCTAGAGCTGTGGGAATACGCCTTCCTATAGTTCCAAGGTTGGGCAGAAAAAACCCATGCTTCCAGAGGAGCACGCATTCCCGTCATCATGAGGTGTCAGACACACAAGGACTTCTCCTATCCCTTGACCTTCACATCCTTTTAGATATCTGAGCAAAAGTCTCAAGCTTTCTGCATACATAGAAATTACATGGTGAGGTTGGTCATGGAGCCTGAGCCGATCTCCTTTAGTGAGATCCTCCACTGCCTCAGATTTGATGTACCATAAACAGATGATACCAGAGACACTCCCTGTGAGTCGGTGGTATGGAGACCAAGCTGACTCATGCTGTTTGACCTTCAGCAGCAAGTCAACAAAAAATATTTTTATAGGGAAGAAGGCATTTTTATACCAATTACTTTGTTAGATCATTATTGCAACTCTATGAGGTTATCTTATAAATGGGCGAATGGATGCTCAAAGTGATGAGGGGACCAGAGGAGGGCAGGCAGCAGAGGGCCTTGAGCTCCTGAGTCCTGTGCTCTGTCCAGGCTGTCCTCCTTCTCTCCTGAAATCCCTATGTACATATCCAACAATGTTAAAGCAACTTCATTTGGGTGACCCAGAGTTAGTTCAAATCTGTATATCCCCAGCTGATCTCATAGTTTCCTGCTATCCAAACCCACTCCCCAACCATTGTTCCAGTAGGATCTACTCAGCTGAGCAAGCGAGGAGCTTGGGAGAGTCCCAGGACCCCTCTGCCTGGCTCAGCCCACCCCATCCAATCACCCCTTGAAGACCTCTCTTGGACATGTCCCCAGTTCCCACATCGCCACCATTATCCCAGCCAAGCCACTGTCATTCCCTCCCTAGTTTTTGGAACAGAATCCTAGTTTTGCTTCTTGCTCCTCTGTGAATAGCTTTTATTGCAATCAGAGTAATGACTTCAAAATACTAAACTAGTACTATAACTATAGTCTTGAGTAACCTCCAGTGGTTTGTATCCAGATTTCTTGACCCAGCTCCCAAGGTCCACTGTAGCTGTACCATGCTCACATGTGCGTACATATCCTCCCATTCACTTGAGTTGGGGAGGGATGTCAGGGGGATGTGGGACACAGGGAGAACTCATTAATACTCTACTTGTCCTCATTAGTAATGTGAACTCTGGAAACGATTTCCCCCTTCTTCCTCTTGGAGGGTGTGATTTAAGATAACCTGCTACCCCCATTTCCCCAAAGGGAGAGGCTTTATTGATCTGAGAGTGGGAATTTGAATTTATGAGGCCATGTTTTACTAGTGAGCCCTGTCTTCCCACGTGGCATTCTGGAACCTCTGAAGATGTGCACACTCCTACCTTCCATTCTCCAATCTCATTCATTGAAATCGGGGCTCCTTCTCTTTCCCCTTCTTTCTTTCCAGACATCAGGAACACCTGAGTATACAGAGCTAAAATTTTAGATTCAGAAACCAAAGTCCAAATTGAACCGTAAGCATAAGTCACAAGTTCTGATCCAGGTTTTACCAAGGCTTTGTTTTGAAATATCAAATGCTTGCCTGGCTGCAGCTTGACTTCTCCAGTTGGTGATTGCTCTGTTTGTTCAGTCCCTATCAGAAGGGGCCAGGAGCAAGAGTCCTTAGATCCTGAGAGCCCCTGCATCTGCTCTGAGGTTTCCTCGGTGATGCCATCCATGACCATGACTATTAGATCTTTTTCTCCTAATCTTCTATACCAACTTTTTTGCTTTTGTAGAATCTATCAGAGTTGTAATTCTCTGCTCAGAATCTCTTCCCTGTTGGAATATAAGCTCCATGAGGGCAGTGATCATTTACTTCTGTCTCCTTGGTTCTAGCTAGAGAGGTTAGACTATATCAGGACTCAGCCAATATCTGTGAAGTTAATGCAGGAGACAACCTCTGGTCTATCTTCCTTTCAGTTCTCTTGGAGGATCAGTTAGGGATTAAAGGGGAGTAAGAATGTGAAGGTGTTTGAAGGTCTAATAAGCAACATGCCTGGACATTGGACTTATTTTGGAATGCTGCTCTGTGTACAATCACCTGCCCTCGTCGGCCTACCTCATAGAGCAGAAGTGATTTCTCATTTACCCCAATTCATCATTTTATGTTCTCGGAGAAATGTCTTAGATCTTCCAGGATAATGTAGAAATAATATAGGTTTCGTTGTGTTTTGACCAACTTTGCCCTGTGTGACCACAGAGATGTTCTATATCTCAGATTATAACCCCAGACACCTCCACTTTTATTGGAAGGTGAGAGGATCTCTCTCTCTCCCTCTCTCCTTTTCTCTGTATTCAGTCAGAGTTCTCCAGAGAAATTGAGCTAATAAAACATAAAATCATATAAGCCAATTCCTTATAATATAAAGAGAGATTTATTATAAGAAATTGGCTCACACACTTATGGAAGTTGACAAATCCCAAGATCTAAGGTCAACAGGCTGGAGGCACAGGAGAGCTGATGGGGTGCCTCCGGTCTGAATCCATGTCTGAAGGCAGAAGAAGAACCTATGTCCCAGCTCTAAGACAGTCAGGAAAAGAGAGAGCATCCTTCGTATGCCCTCTTTTTGTTCTCTTTAGCCCTTCAGCTGATTGGATGATGTCCACCTACACTAGGGAGGAACATCCACTTTACTCAGTCCATTGATTTAAAGGTTAACCTCTTCCAGAAATATTTTCACACACATATCCAGAATAACATTTAACCCATTATCTTGATTCTCCATGTCCCAGTCAAGTTGACACATAAAATTGTCTCTCTTTCTCTCATTTTTAGTTGACAACACATAGTTGGCTTAACATTAAGAACTGTAGTATAAAAGGTGTACCACCTGTTTGAGGAACCAAGAGGAGGAAGCTATTTACTTTGCCTTAGTTGAAGGCAGAGTCAGGGAAGGCTCCCCAGACAGCTCTCCCTTAAGAACAAGGCACAGAAGAGGTTGTTCCATGGCAAGCTGGAGTCTGGGGCTGCAACCTAGTCGAGGAGCATCTCTCGACACTCTTTAGGCATGATTTGAATGAAACAATGGATAAACAGACAAAATTACTCTTAAATACTCATCTCTTCAGATGGTTTTCTCTCTTTCTTCTCTGAGTCAGTTTCTTTCCAGGAAAGGCCTCACACCTCAAGAATAAAATAGTGCCTTAAAAAAGAAAAGGTGTTGGCTCAGGAGGCAGAGAAGTGCTTCTAACCAGAAGATGTTAGGCAAATTACTTCCTCTGTAAACCTCTGCTTCCTTATTTGGGAAAAAAAAAAAAAAAAAAAAGGAATAAAACTCTCTACTGCTCAGTATCCAATATGATTTAAATAAGATGCAGTTGAGAAGCAAGTGTACACAATTTTGTGCCCAACCCAGAGAGAGCTCAGGCAAGTTTGCCCCCACCCACCCTGGACAGCCTGAGGTGCACAGTCCCCACAGGGGGAGGTGAGCAGGCCAAACTTGGAGCCTTCAGTGAGAACCAAAGCCCCACTTACACAGGAGGAGAGAGATGTGGAATGTGTTTTCTGAGAGCCACCTGGGGTGTGATAGAGAAAGGAAGCCTGAGTGGAATGCAGTAGCTTGTCAGCCAAACTCTTCAGGGAAGAATGTTCTGCAGGCATCAGGGAGGAGAACAGAGACCCCCCTCCACGTTACCCGATTGCTGTGGTCCTGTTATTCATTAGGCGGGTGGAAGGGGGGATCACATGGGAGGGGGAGCACAGAGACTCAAAGAGCTGAGCCAGCTCCCCCATGGGGCTGGAATCCTGCCTTGCTGGGGCTGGAAGCTCTCTTCCCCTTACCGCTCAGGACTCGGTGCCTTAACCAGCTCCCCAAGGTCCCATCTTCCTGTGAGCAACACCCAGAGCAGCTTCTCCTCTTCTCCGAGGTCTGGGAGGCAGCCCCCGACGAGGGTAGCATTTGGACCCGCAGAGGGAGTCTGGCCTTGGGAGCAGTGTGTGAGCGCAGCAAGGAGCCCCCACTTTTCCTGAGGGGGGCCCGCTTGGAAGAGATCGCTCCCAACTATTCGTAAAACCTGGAACCCTCCTTGTCACAGAGGCAGCCAGCCTGGGGGCCTGTCAATCAAGCCCAGCACCGCTGTCCTCCAGGCACACACCACACTCCGTGGCCTTCCCAGGCTGTGGGGTATCCTGCGGGTTATCCCGGGGATATTTCTGAACTTGCCTCATGCTACTCCTTCCGTCTGGAAGGTCTGTCCTTCTCCTTGACTTCTTAGGAGATTTCTCTCTCAAGGCCCAAGGCCAATGCCCCATTCTGCTTCTCGTCTTCTCTGAAAGCTCCAGTGATGCTGAGTTTCGCCCTCTTCCACTCACGTATGTACTTCCTATGTTTTTCTGTTGCACCTGCTTATTCTATTTTGCCAAAAAAATAGTTAACAGTCAACAAGCTTACCTCCCCTCACTGGATCGGACGGGTGCTCCTTAAGGAAAAGTAACTCAGAGGAGGAAGGGGAAACCGGGCTGAGGTTATTAGATGTTGCTGACGGGCAGGGGTGGGTTAGGTGAGGCTGGGAACACACTCCTCCTGGATATAAAATTTAAGGACATGCCCAAATCTCAGAAGTCAAGATAAATATCTGAAGGCAGTATGATGTGAGGCCCCATCTCACGACCCTGAGATCAGGACCTGAACCAAAATCAAGAGTCAGAAGCTTAACAGACTGGGCCACCGCCCTCGCCCACACACACACACACACACCGGGTGCCCCTAAAGGCAGTATTTTTTAAAAAATCAAAAAAACCATTGATGAACAAAATAGTAAAATAAAAAAGGGGGCAGCCTGGTGTTGTTTATGTGTTTTATCACCCTGTCTTTTTTTTTTTTTTTTAAGATTTCATGGGGGATGTGTGTGTGTGTGTGTGTGTGTGTGGTCAGCTTTTATTAGAATTTGCCACTTGGATCAAAATACAGAAGACTATTTTGGTGAGTAGGCGTGGAGGAGCACCTTCTCCCGTCTTCCCTTCCGTCTCGGACTCCAGCCTGGCTCTGTGATCCTCCGCTTCAGGGATAAAGGGGCCCCTGTTCTGGCATGTGGCACGGGGAGGATGGAGACGATCAGGAAAGACCCTTCTCCACCTCCTGCTCCTCGAGAGGGGCTCCGTTCAAGAGGTCGGGCCCTACACAAATCTCTCTTATGTGGGGTCGGAGTCGTAATTCCCACTCTAATCAGTTGAGAAACTTATGGAAATATCAATTCCTTCTCCTCTTCCATTTGAAATATACCAGTTAGGCTTACTGATGCCTTCATAATAGCATCTTTATCGCACTTTTTGTTTATTAAAAAAAGAATGTTTTTTTTTTTAATTTCATGTGCATTTTTTGAAAATTCTAATTTACATTTACTCTGAACCTGACACTGGGTTCCATGCTGATAATTCAGAGATAAGTTAACCCCTGCCCCCAAGTCGCTGGTGATTTACAGTGTTTGTCTGTGTCCTGGTGGGTGGGGCAGGCAGGAACTAGGGCACGGAAAATGAAAATAATTATAATGTGGTGTCAGAAGCATAATGACAGGGCTAAGCCCAGTGACCCCAGGAGCATAGAGGAGAAAGCCACCATCGCTGCCTTTGAAGGCAGAGGCCAAGCAGGAGAGACCAGCGATGCCAGAAGGAGAAGAAGTGCTGGCCTTGTCAGCAGAGAGAATGCACAGGGAGGAGGAGAAGGGAGACGGGTGGTGGCCTTCCTGACATGCTCAAGGGGAGAGGTGTCCTTGGAAAAGGCAGCTGCCTATAGGAAAGCTGGGAGCAATTTAGGCCAAGTGCATACAGGGCACTGCAGTGACTCAGTGCTTCCAGCCCCGAAGGTAAGAGAGTGAGGCAGTTAGACCTTGGATTCCCACCGCAGAAACTGGACCTATGAGGGGGGTGGGACACGGATGGGTTTCAAATTCCAAGAGCCACTTGGTCAGTTTTGCATTGTCAAGTTTGCCTTGGGCTCGCCCTGTGAGAGCGGGCGGGGCTCCACAGCGGGGAGAGAGAGCAGGCCCGCCTGGCCTGTTGGAGACATGCTCCATGCTAATGAGAGGAAATAGAAAATGTAATGAACATGTCTGCCACCAGAAATGAGAGCTAAATCTATTACTCTCTTCCTCCCGCTTCGATTATAAATGACTGTGTTTCAATTATGATTTTGAAAGTATTTCCTTGAGGAAATATGTCCAGGTTCTGCAGTGGGAAAGAAGGAAATGGGACTATGAAAGTTTAATTTGTTGCAGCGGCCACATGTAGAAGAGGAAGAAAAAAATGAAAAAGAATAGAAAGGCAGAAAAATTGAGAGTGCCGCTGACAGGTCACCTGCTGGGAGCAGGGAGGTGGGCAGGAGAAGCCTGAGGTGTCTGAATATTTATGGAATTGCTTTATG
The DNA here is from genome assembly GCF_011764305.1 of Mustela putorius furo. NCBI lineage: Eukaryota > Metazoa > Chordata > Mammalia > Carnivora > Mustelidae > Mustela > Mustela putorius. The sequence continues at coordinate 3,488,157 of NW_025421485.1, forward strand.
GCATGCGGTGAGGAGGGGCAAGCCGACACTATCTCTACAGGCCAAGTGCACCTTTTCCGACTCGGGGCTCCCGGGAGCCTGCTCTGCTGTGTCCTGCAGACCCTGAGGAAGATCTCAGGGAGGATGGAGGCGTGGCTCCAAGTGCCAACTGGACGCCGGGGTGGGGTGCATTGAGGGAGGAGGACATGGCCCAGCTTTCCGACAGCTTGTAGTCCAGCCCTGAGGGGCAGGAGGAGGCTGATTTAATGGGACAGGGAAGTGTGGACAGAGAGCTTCTACTCGGGACTGGAACAGCAAGACTGCACCCCAAGGGAAGGTGCGGAGCCGGGCGAGGGAAATAGATGGGGTGCCAGGTCCCGATTCCCATGTCAGCCAAGGACCCTCTCAAGGGAGCAGACACCCCCAATTGTCTTTAGAAAGGACGGATGCATTCAAGGTACATTCATTTCTTCATCTACTCATTTAGCCCATAACTGGCAACTCATCTGAGAGAAAGCCCTGGGTCTTATCCTTGAGGGCTGCATGGGCTCCTGGAGAGCAGACACCTCGGGGAGTAACTGCAAGGCAAGGAGGTCCAGCTAAGACAGTCATTTGTACAATGTGACACAGAAGGGGAACAGGATCGCAGGCACCGAGCCACGAGTTCTGTCTAGGAGGAAACCAGAAGATTTCTAAGAGAAAGAACGCTTGGGGGTGAGGGTGGGAGATTCCCTGGTGGATGATGAGCAAAGGGGGCAGGGAGAAGGGGCCCCAGAAAGCCACAGCTCAAGCCAAAGAAGGCAGGGAGACTAGAAGCAGAGCGGGGATTCCAGGGGCCCGGGACTGGCGAAAAAAAAAAAAAAGACAGGAAAGAAAGCTGGAAGAGTCACACACCTCGGAAACCAGGTCCAGAAGGACAGGTTGTGTCCAGGGGCTTGTGTGTGATCCTGACGACACTGGAGAGCTCGGGGGTGTTTTTAAGCACGAGGGGGAACACCTGGGTTCTAGGAAGAACACTCGGGAAGCTCCGCGGGGTATGGCCAGGAGGGGACAGAGGCCGGAGTTCCAGAGCCCAGAGGGGACCCACATCAGTCCCACCAGAGAGACAGGGGGACCTGAGCAAGGGCAATGACGGCGTGGCCTGATGAGGGGACACCCGGGGTGGGGGGGATCAGCCGACAGATGCTCAACGCAAATCAGTGGAGACATGTCTGGAGACATTCGGCCACAATCCACCCTTCAGGGTTAAAGCCTAACGAACAAGAAAATTTTGAAGGGCGAGACGCATTAGTTCTTAAGTGAAAACTGTTTTCGTAATTACGTCAATCCCATATGTTCTCACTTCCATGTGTTGATCCTATCTGATCCCCAAAACAATCCGGCAAGACAAGCATCACGCTCCTTTCACCGATAGGGAAGCTAAATCGCACAGCAGTTCAAGTTTGTCGGAGGCTTCTGGGAAGTCAGCTGTGGGCGTGGAAAGAGCATCGTGACTTACTCACTCCAGAGCCAGCATGTATGGCCCCTCCCCCTCTTTTTGTCGCTGTCCCCCCGCTTTCCCTCCTTCTCTCCCGTCTTTCCTTTTTCTCTGCCTCTGTCTGTCCTATCACCATTTTCGGGGCCCTTCTTCCGAGTCAGACTGATGCTGGGCTCTGAGCGTAAGGCGTCCAGGAGGGCACAGGACTGGGCTGCCCAAGGGAACAGAGACATCTGAATGAGCCACGAAGGAAGGTGCCTGGGACAGGTGTGCCCTCATGTCAGTCTGCAGAGGAAGGGGCTTTCCCGCTGCCTGGGGTGTGGGTAAGGCTTTTTGGGAAGGAGACCCTGTTTGCTCTGGGAACGGAGTTCCGAGCAGAAGAATCTGCCTTCATCCTGGGATGAGTCAGACGAGACTGCTTTGAATATGGAGCTCGTTTGCTGGCTTGCTGGCTAACACTTTTCCTGGGGAGCATCTCTGCTGCTTTCTCCCACAGCCTCCTTCTGAGCACCCCGCCTGGTGGAGCGGTGGAGCGCGTCTGCGTGTCCGGCCGGGCCTGGGCTCTGGGGGAGCAGGTGCGTGTGGTAGGCCGCGCATCCTGGATCTGGGAGCCTCCCTGCGCTCCTCCTTCCGGGCCGGGAGGCAGTGCCTTCAAGAAGAGCAGTCACGTCACAGAGGTTAGTTCCAGTCCTCTGAACAGCCTCGGGAGGGGTGACTCCCTGTTCCTGGGGGAAGCAGCCCAGCATTGTGAAGGGATGCGGATGAATCAAGTCACTGTTTACAAGAAATTCTAATCTTAGGGCAGTTCAAGGTAAAGACAGACACCAGCCGGGAACAGCCAAGAACAACACTGCCAGAACACACGGAGACAGACGCCTCCCGCCAGACGCTGTTTTTTCTCTAAATATTGTCGCCGAAAAACTCACTCCGTTCCCTGGGCAGCCCCCAGCATATCAGTAATAATAATATTAAAAATAATGAGCTGTGATATTGGATTGCCTAGTATGTACTAGATACTTGTTTATATTACTTTACTTTGATGCTGACCCTCAAGTAGGTGTTAGTACAGGAAGAAAAAAAAAAAGAAAGGTCAGGTGATGGGTTGAAGTCACACAGTTAACGAGTAACAGGGCTATCTTAGGGGTAGGACGCGGGCTGAAGTCTATCTGCTTTTCAGATTCTTACTTTGGTTAGCCCTGAGAGGAAACAGGTTCTGCAGATTAAGGTTTTATTTCTGAATCTTCTACATCTGGTCCAATGTGCCTCAAATAATTGGGGTTGTGAGGACCTTTTAAAAATGTTAGACGTAAAGCCCGAGTTTCTCCACAAATTACACCTGTACACATGGAAAGCTTTACATAAAATTGAAAGGTATTTATAGACTTTTTTTTTTAAGGTATCTCTGACTTCATGTTAAGACACGCTGATGGCGTGCTTTTTTTGTGAACTGATTTAGGATTACGGTTCCAAACCTCAGGTCATCATTCACAGCCGGCTTCCTCTCCCTCACCACCTATTCCTTCTTCCCATTTGCTCTGTGTATCTCCATGTGGGACATGAGAGATTCAGAAAAGGGACTGAACCAGCTGTCCCTCATAGGACTTCGGGGTCACTGGAACATCAAGTCTCATTGATAGTGGGAACGTTCTACCTCTTCCATTGGCGGTGGCTTGTCCAAGTATCTAGAGGTCGGAGGAAATCGTTAAGCCTCTTTTAACCTGACTGATGGCAGATACGAAATGACAATGAACTTGGGACTTCTCAGGTTTCCCCAACACACCTTGGTCCTCTCCGTTTGGATGTCCTCCCTGGCCACTCTGTCCCTCACCTCCATGTGATTAGTGGTGGCTGGTCCTTTACCACTGCAGCCCAAGCTTATCAGCCCTGCCATTCTAGGGATCTATCTGAAGAAATATTTGAAAGATAATAACAATTGGTTTTTATATAGTGTTTGTTTTTGTTTTTTGTTTTTTATAATTGACCGTTCACTTTCCCATCTAAGATTTTACTGGTGCTATTATACACATACTATGGTAATTGTCACTGAAGATTCTAGAGGTAAATTATCTGACACTGAGTCGTGTGTCACTAACTAGCAGTGTGGGCTTGGATAAATTAATTAACCCTTCCTTGTCCCATAAAACTATTGAGCAGATTAAATGAATTAAGCATGCACAGTGTTTAGAATAAATTCTGACCTATGCTATGTACTCAGTAAGTTATTATTAGCATCTGATTCACTGCGTTATAATTGTGTGTCTCCTTTCCTGGAGACACAAGACTGAACTTGCTGACCCGGACTGTACCTGGTCCATCATTGTACGCCGAGCCCCACCATAGTGCCTAGCACATAATTAACACTCAATAAATGCTAGTTATACAGTTATATGGATTAATGACTGATTGAGTCAATAGTTTAGATCGTTTTCCAGCATCTAATCAGTCCCATACCTCTCTTACTTTGGGCAGAGTATAATTTTCCAGGGGATTTGGGTTGACCCATTGGATTTCAGAGGTCATAAATGTGCCTGTGTGGTCTGGCTTGTGTGGTAGGCTTTGATTATAATGAGGATAATGATCCAGGAGAACAGACCTCAGGTAACCACTGTTTCTTTAGCCTGCGTCCCAGAATCAACCAACTACAGCAGGCTTCTATCCTGAACCTTAGCTGCAAACCCAGACAACTGTACTCGGAAGCAAGCTGTCCAACCAAGTACAGCCCCCAAAGAAGGGATGCTTTCCCAGGCAGAGCAATATTTCTTTGGTGGGGTCGTGTGTGCTTGGACTGCCAGAGTGGTGCTGACACTCTGATGTAAGGTGACTTAAGTTGTCTCTCTAGTCAGGACTGCACAAAATACCTGTCTGCTATCCATGCACTCCATGGCTGCCCTGCCCCCCACCAAGCCCACCTTAGATCCCCTAAGCTGATAATAACCAGCAGACTTAAAAGCACAAGAACAGAATTCTTCTGACACATGACTGAGATTTGAGGGTGGTTTTTAAAACAACAATCCACATGAAGTGGTTGGATACAGTGGACATATCATCTGTGGTATAATGATTATCATTCTTCCCATTTTAAAGGCGAGGAAAATGACAAATCAACAAATCTAGAATAATGTAGACAAATCTAGAATATCATCTAGAGTGCATTTGGCTGGAAATAACAGAAAACCCAACTAGCCATTAAAAATGACCATGGGACCTAAAAACATAGAGATCACGAATGGCTTCTGGAGAAGCCTGACCCAGGGACTCCACAGGGCCACCAAGGACCTTGTTTCTGCCTCTGTGTTCACATTGCTTTATCTCATGTCAGCTTCATCTCTGCCGTGACCCCATCATGTTTTCGGGAAGGTTGCAGGTGGTGACGACCAAAGGCACATGCTAATTTGTGCACGTCTGCAGCCACAAAGAGCTTCCCTCCCCAATGTCCCTGCAAAGACTGGTTCACACCTGGCCCTGAACTAAACACTACCCCATTCCCAATTCTACCTTGTGCCCTTTGTTATCATCCATTTATTTAGTAAGTATTATTCAGAGCCTCCTGGGTCAGGTGTTTTCCCATGTGGCGGGAATACAGTATCGAGTAAAGCTGATGTGATCACTGCCCACGCTGAATTGACACACTCTGTACTGTATATAGGAAAAGACACAGAGATTAGGTAGTTGCAGATCGTTAATTATATGTACAGAAACACAAGCGTGGCTGTCGTTTGGGGAGACCAGCACCAAGCACTACACCAGATGTTCTCAACTTGTGTTTTAGTTCAGCCCTCACCATGTTTCTCTCAGTATCCTTGTCCACATTTTAGCATTAAGGAAAATGGCACCGCAAAGCTGAGAAATTTACTAAGCTCACACAGTGAGCAAGTATGGAAGTATAAATTTGTAGTTCTTTTTCTCTTATTGCTGTGTTCACTGCCTCCCATGCAAGGAAACAGCCTCTTCCCCTTCTGCCGAACGGTGAGTCATGTGCCAAATGGTGTGTCAACATAAAACAAACTAACCTTTTGTTAATTTCATTATGGAGATTTTGTTAAACCCTTTAGTACACTCTGGTTAAATACCGTAGTGCTCAGAACCCCACATATTAATCGATTTTCCAGAAGTGAACAGTCATCTCTGTCCATAAATGCTACACATGTGTTCTTGCTGATAAAATCACTGGATGATTTTAAACTCTTCCCATACAGCATTATGACTATCCTCACCCCTTTTGACTTATTAAAAAAAAATAATAATGGGGGCACCTGCAGGCTCATGCAACTCTTGGGTTTGGCTCAGGTCATGATCTTGGGTCCCGGGATCGAATCCCCTGTTGGGATCCCTGCTCAGTGGGGAGCCTGCTTCTCCCTCTGCCTGCTGCTCCCCCTGCTTGTACTCTCTCCCTCTCTCACCAATAAATATTTAAAAATAAATAAATGAATCTTTTAAAAAAGGAAACTAATTAATTTTTATTATAGAAAATGTGGAACAAAAATTATGAAGGGGTAAGATAAAAATCATCCATGGTCCAACAACTCATAAGCAACAACTGTGGCCTTAGGTTTTCCCAGTTGTTTTTTGTTTTTCCCTCCATACTGTACTTTCACAAAAAATAACATTCTATATACCATCTTCCACTATGTTCTTTATACTCATTCTTCTACCTCACAATTTCATAGGTTATTACAACACCTTTGCTAACTTTATTTTGTATGTCGTAATTCTAGTGAATAATAATGCCATAATTTTGTCATTCTTTCACTGTTGGACATTCAGAGTGGATGATTAATCAATCTATTTTTGTCTCTTCTTAGGGAAATATAAAGTACTTATATTTATTATTCAAATCGAATTAAATTTTGCAGTGGAAATTTATGTTGGACATGCCTAGATTTTTCACTGTCTACATGTCTAAAGCCAAATTCATCAGCTTCTTCAAGGAGAAAGAAAAAAAATCACTATTTCTCTTATATCTCCTCACTTGCAAGGTTAATGGCTCCCTGTTTTCCAGGTTGGCCTGGCTCAGAAATGCCAAGTCAGCCTGACTCTCTGCTCCTTGAAATTTCATATCTAATCAGCCTACAAGGCCGCTCAATTTTCCCTCCAGAGTAAAGTGACATTGCATTTGGATCTTTCCCCTCATTTTCAGAGTAAATATCCAGTCAGGCTCCTTTATCTCATGTTTTCTTTACTTAAAAGCCAGGGTTACAGCTCATGTAATTTCATACTTATATGTAGTAGGTTTTTGATGACACAGGATAACATGAATGCTGAATGAATAATAATCTCTTTTACCTTCTATTGATTTTAAATATGAATACTGCCCCATTTTTCCACTAAGGGTTTGTTAAAAACAAGAATCATAAACTGATAATGAAAATAACAAGTTAATAGGCCTACTGTGTGCCTGGCACCCTCCTAAGTCTTGCACACAGTTTTCCTTTAATGCTGTCACATTTCCATTTGGAAGGAATGGCACCTTGTTTCATGGAGAGGATATAGAAAGTCAGGATGACCTTCCCAGGATACCACAGCCCCCTGCAAGGGCCAGATTTTCGTCTGAGTGATCTGCCCAGGTATAGCACCATTGTCGTGCCTAGCCCCAGTGCACTTGTTAGAGTCAGTCACAAAGGATGCAGTCTACAAAGGGATCCTCAATCATATTACCCTCATCTGCTTTTGCTCCCATTTAGGAGCCAAGGAATGTTTGTTCGGTTTTTCTTGAAGATGTTAATTATTTATTTGAGAGAGAGAGGAATACAAGTGGGGGGAGGAGCAGAGGGAGAGGGAGAAGACGAGTCCCTGCTGAGCATGGAGCCCCTCACAGGGCTCAATCCCAGGACCCTGAGATCATGACTTGACCAAAGTCCGATGCTTAATCGACTGAGCCACGCAGGGGACGCTGGTAGCCAAGGAATGGCTACTGACAGTGAAGTTTGGGAAGCCAAGAGGTTCAAGAAAAGGGAACTTTATTTTCTAATTCTCTGTAAAAAATAGTTCCCAATGGTGTGCTACCAAGGTTTTATTCTCTGCTGTTAAGTCCCAGATTCTGGTGGGGATATTTGCACAGGTCACAGTAGAATGCATACCCTCCAGTCTCTTGGGTGTGACTGCAAGGAGCTGCCCTATAGTTGAGAGTCACAGGCACTGGTTTCAAGACACTTAACCTCAAGTCCCATCAATAAAACTCACTAACCTTGTGGCACTGGGCATGTTGGTTAACCCCTCCAAGTCCCAGTATCCTCATATTAAAAGCAATCGTAACTATCCCTCCCTCATGGATTTTGTTTCAAGAATAATTAAAGGAAATATTTGAAAATCTCAGCTATCATGCCTAACACATGCTATACATGATTAGTTTTATTCTGATGACCCAATGACCCCCTGCATATTCAGCAGTTACTCCTGATAGTGCAAGGTGTCAGTCACAAATGGTACACACTAGATATTCATTGCATACTGAAGAAGATAAGAACAAAAAGATAGGTAATAAACAGAGGAATAAATGTGCAGGCACATGGCGCTAAAAAACAGTGGAAAACTGCAAGTAATTTGTTACTTTTCAAACCAATGTCATGAACATAGCAAATAGCCTTCAATGGTTTTTGCAGTGAAAGTTAATTTTTTGATAAATGGGCATCACTGTAAATACACACACACACACACACACACACACACACACACGTTTCTGTAGACATATGTTTTTGTAAACATGTTTCGCCCAACATCAGGAGAAAGAAAAAAAATTCAACACCCAACATCAAAACTTCACTACTCCTAATTCAATAAGTAATCATTCATGCTACTTCTCTTGCTTTTAAAATACATTTTAAAAGACACTAATCATCTTCTGTTGCCTGTAATTAGTCAGAAAAAAAGAGAATAGAGCTTCTTGATAATAAATTATGATGTCTACTTCATATTGAACTATAGGAAAGTCTATATCTCTAGAAAACTCCTTTCAGTATAAAATCCATAAAACTCAGTATAAATCCTGTTAAAAATCAGTTTCTCAAATAGGAAGCTGGGCTGACAAGGAAAAAGAGAAATCTTCAAAGTCCAAAGATGAAGAGAAACTCAAAACCAGAACACTTGGCAATCTTTAGAGCTGGTATTTACCCTGGCAGCATTTCCTGACCCCTAGTGGGCTGGTGTTTAAGGTTCAATAGCTACACACTCCAAGTGCATGAAGACAAGAGAACAAAGACTGAGCCTCGGCACAAACAGGACCCCCCAAACCTAACACCCTCAACAGGTGAAATATTAAAAAAAAAAAAAAAAGAAAAACAAAAAAAGAAACCTCCCGTAAAGAGAAGCTTAAGGATAGTTACCTGGTCCCTCTTCAGCTCTGGGTGGAATATAATAATATCTCTGCATACTTCTTAAACTGCATGTTAAGATTCATAATGGCTTGGGACTGGTTAGTCTGCACAAAACTCACACCAGCTGTGTGTTCTGCAGTGATCTTAAAAAACTTCATGTGGCTTCCAAGTCAAGGTCCCAGGTCAGAAGAAGAAAGAAATGAATGAGGGATAATAGCCTTTAGCTATTTAACTCCTGACGTAACACACATCTCTTCTGGTTATTGTCTGTTGTCCTGAAGTAGTCACTTGGCCCCAACATACCTTCGAGGGAGGCTTAGAAATAATAGGGGTGAGCATTGGAATGTTTGCGGAATACTATTTCCGTCTCATCATCTAAAAGCTTTGTGTTTCTGGAATAGTGGATATTGATTAATTTTGGACATCTAAAATTAACACATAAGAGTTAAAATTTCTAGGATAACCACAAAAAGGAGGAAAACAGTATGTAACTTCAAAATTAGTAGTGGGAAAGAGATAAAATAAAGAGAAAATCTTAAAACCTCAATCACTTCAAAAGAACGTAAGAAAAGTGAAAGAAAAATAGATACTGGGGTTAAATCAAGACAGATATAAATCACAAATTAAGACAGTAGAAACAAAACCAAACATAAAATTAATTTGATAAATACAAGTAAGGTATAGTCTCCAGTTAAAAAGCACAGATTCTGGTAAATTCTAGCAAACATTCAGGAAACAACAAATTCCAAATGTTTCTCATACTCACCAGTACGTTCAATGAGACTGCTGTATCCTTGTTACTTGTATTCATTTTCTATTACTATGTGACAAATTGCCACAATCTCAATGGCTTAAAAGAGCATCCATTTGTGAGCTCACAGCTCTGTAAGTTCCTCCATATACAGGCTCTGCTGTGCTCTATACTCAGGGTACTACGAGCCTGAAATTAAGGTGTTGCCTCGTCTGAGTCATTATCAAGAATCTCTGGGAAGAATATCACTCAGGTTGATGATAGAACTTAATTTCTGTAGGCTGTAAAATAAGGTCCCAATTTCCTTGCTAGTTGTGGTCTGGGAGTCTCTTAGATTCTAGAGGCCACCTGCAATCCTTTCCACCTGTCCTCTTCCATCTTCAGGCAGGCAATGATGAGACAAATCTACTTAGTACTCACAATTTCACTGACTTACTCTTCTGCCTTCAGCCAGAGAAAACTCTCTGCTTTTAAAAGTATTCATGCAGTTAAATTAGGACCACTTGCCTATTAAGATCAGCTATCACATAAAACATAACGTGATCAGAGCAGTGATATCTCATACTCACATATTCCAGGGATTAAGATATGGGATCTTAGGGACATTTTTAAAACTTTGTCTACCACAATATCAAAACCAGAGAACAGTTCAAGAAAGAAACATCACAAGGCAATTGTACTCATGAACCAAGAGGCAGAAATTCCAAAATATACTGGCACTGAACGCAAAAGAGCATAAAAAATACTTAAATTGTAACAAACCACTTGGTTGTTCGCCAGGAATGTCAAAGTATTTTAGCATTTAAAAAAAATCTATTAACATGACAACAATATTTTTATATTAAAAATACAACACAATCAATTTAGAAAACGCAGTTTGCATAATAGTAGAAAATCTTAGAGACAGACTTCTATCAAGCAGAGTATATAGAGATGAGTATATTTATGTGATCAAATACTTTATATCAGTAAAAATAAGTAAATGTATAACTAAATACATTAAAATGTAGGAATCTCAGGGCACCTGGGTGGCTCAGTTGGTTAAAACTCTGATTTGGCTCAAGTCATGATCTTGGGATCCTGGGATCAGGCCCCATGTTGGACTCCACAACCATCAGGGAGTCTGCTTTCCCTTTCCTTCAGCTCCTCTGCAATGCTATTGCTCTCTTGCTTTCTCTCTCTCAGATAAATAAATTTTTTTGAAAAAATGTATGAATCTCATAAAGTTAAAATTTCAGAGACAAGGAGCATAAAGTATACAATAACTTTCATTTATATGAAGGTCAAATATAGGCAAACCCAATGAATACATTCTTTAGAAATAGAATAGTATATAGTACAACTATTCAGAAAAATAAACCAATGGAATAGTAACATAATAATCAGTTTATTGTTTAACTCTTAGAAGAAGGAAAAAAGGTGTAACTGGGAAAGGAAAAACAGAGGATTTCAGGAATTATGGCAGTATTTTTCATCTCTGGTTGGGAGAATATGAGTGCTCATTTTATCATTTTTTTAATAGAGCATATATGAAAGATAAACTCTTTTATATGCAGGATATATCTTATTTTTAAAAGGCTAAAAAGTGAATTCTAAAAATGGTACCCTAACTTCCAACTAAATATAAATAATTGAAAAATTAAAAATTTTCCTGCATATTGCCTTACAAAGAAGTTTCAGAAACCAATGAATATTCTCCATATGTGCCCTTGCTTCCCAACTTATGGAAAAGCTGGCATCTGAGTTTAAAATGGCAGACTAGAAGAAGAGGAGAATGGGCACATCATTTGGAAAGAAAATAAAAGGCTTGGCCTGAGGAAAATATTTTATTTATTCAAATGGAGAACATATATAATTGAGAACTCAAATGAATGCATCAATTGAATCACCCAATAACTAATTTTCTAAACATTTTCTACCTGTTGAGAAAGGCAAGGAGACTGTAGATAGGACCATGACAAAGCCCCGGCTCCGGAGAATCTCATTCTTGGGTAGAAAGATTGTCACAAAAGTTTCATGACAATGAATTAAGATAATTGTCATGACAAAGGGATGTCCAAAGTAATATAGGTATATACAGGAAGAAATGTGTTTGGATGGACAAACCAGCACTCATATTGGAGATGACATTTGATCTAAGGTCTTCAGATAACTTCAGATTTACTAGGCAGATAGAGGTTTTCTAGGTCAAATAGAGGAGGCAGCCTTCAATATATGTACATAAGATGTTTATAAGGTGAGAAATATGCCCCAGAAATTATAGGAATCCTAGTACGGTGATGAGGTTAGCATGGTGGGATAGGAAATTCAGGAGGGAGACAGATTCAAAATTCTAGATGGTCTTATTGGGGTTAGGAGCTTTTTGATTTTTAACCTATGCAGGTTCATAGTCACATTTATGTTTTACTAAGTTCAGGTCGACTGTGGTGTTGAGTACATACTGAGCTGCATCAGACCATAGAAAGAAAACCATTAAGAGTCTATGGAAAATGTTCAAATCAGAAATGGTAGAACATGCAAAAGGAAGTGGTACTGGGGACAGAGTAGATATGCAGGTTTAAGAAATATTTGGAAATTTTAACTTATATGATGGAGTAATGGAATGTAAAAATGTGAAAGAAGAACCAAGGCTTTCAGGTATACATCTCCAGTGGGACCTACCTTGAACTTCTGACTTATAGAACTTTATAAATTTATGTTGTTTAAAAACCATTGTTTATAGTTATTTGTTATAGAAGAAATAGAAAAATAATACACAAAAGAACAATTATCTACTGAACGTACATCAGGTGCAAGGCATTATAATGGGACTTTTTATCCTAGTCAAGATGGAGTAAATTTACACCAACAAGCCCTTTGGCCATATAAAACTATATATATATATATATATATATATATATATATATATATATCTGCACAAGATGAATGCCACAATCACCCATCTTTCTCAATAGAGGTAATTTCTGCCACATTGTCCAGAGAACTGGAGTCTGAGCAAGGCAGTGATCTCACTGAGTTTGGGAGGCAGAGATCAGAGATAAGAGTACATAATCTGCTGATATGTGTAAGATGAAACATGAGAGAGAGGAAGCTATTTAGTGATGAGACCTGGAATTCATTGTGGAGATCTTCCATAAATCCATGAAAAGGCTGAATTGTACATACATGGGACAAGACCATTTGAACTTTTTTTCCAGAAAGAAAAGATTTATTCATATTGATTGATTGATTGATTGACTGCATGAGGGGAGGAGTAGTGAGAGGGAGAGGGAGACAGAGAATCCTCAAGCAGACACCCCACTGAGTACAGTGCCAATGCATTGCTGATCCCAGAACCCTGAGATCATAACTTGAACCAAAACCCAGGAGTCACTAAGGCCCCCCATGACCATTTGAAATTAATGGAAATTAGCTGCTATAGGATGAAAAGAAGAACAGAGATACCCGAAGTCAGGCAATGCTGGAGGAAGAGCATTCATGGAGTTTCAACCTTGAGAGTGGAGAGATCATGTCAAATGCAGAAAGTCTTAAGAATAAGGATAATGAGGGGCACCTGGGTGGCTCAGTGGGTTAAGCCTCTGTCTTCAGCTCAGGTCATGATCTCAGGATGAAGCCCCGCATTGGGCTCCCGGCTCAGCAGGGAGTCTGCTTCCCCCTCTTTCTCTGCTTGTCTCTGTCTACATGTGATCTTTGTCTGTCAAATAAATAAATAAAAGCTTTTTTAAAAAAAGAAATAAGGATAATGACATAGAGTTAAAACTACTTTAGATGCACTCCTTTTTTAATTAATTTTTTCATTTTGGAGATATTTTATTTTTTTACTATGTTCAATTAGCCAACATATAATATACCATTAGTTTTTGATGTGGTATCCAACAATTCATTAGTTGTGTAAAAAGTCTTAAACAAAGTCTGAAAAGGATGTTTGCATAAGACAGAATTAAGAAATTGAATCCTGCCCAGCTAAATGGGTTTGGATATACCCTGATCTGTGCAAATATTTACTAACAAAGTGTAAAAACAAGTATACACATGTCCAAGACGATTATCTAGTCATTGAGCTTCCTTCTGAAACAAGAATCAACATTTCAGGAAAGAATAATAGAATCTACAGTTTTTATAACCTATTAGTCATACTATCCATTAACAATAAAAAAAATCACTAAACATACAACAATAACAACAATAAATAGGACTCACAAGTGGGGGAGGAAGAGTCTGTAGAAGCCAAATCTAAGATGGCTCAAATGTTGAATCTAATATATGCAAGCAGTGATTATAAATATATTTAATGAATTAAATAAAAATATGTTCAGAGAATGAAAAGTAGGGGTCTTAATAAAAGAGTATATAAGAAACTTCAAAATAAATATGGAAAGTATAAAAATGAACAATATTGAAGTACTGAAAATAAAAAATACAATAATTGAAACAAAAAATAACTAAATGTCTAACAGTGCATTGGTGAGCAAAAGTAAAGACCAGCTAATTTGAAAATTGATGAGAATAAATTATCTAATTTGAAGAATGGGGGGAGTGGGAAATGAATGAAATTAGAAGATCCTCAAGGATCTATGGGATAATATAAGCAGCTAATATATGCGTAATTGAAGTTCCAAAAGGACAAAGTGGGAGATTGGGGAAGAAAGCATGTTTAAACAAATCATGACTGAAAACTTCATAAATTTGATGAAAACAGAAAACAAACCAACAGATAAACAAATAAAATTGCTTCAGAGATTCAATAATTTCAATAAACCCCAAGGAGAATAAATGTAAACAAAGAACTAAATTTATGCACGTTGCACTAAACCTCTGCAAAATGAACAATATGACAATATTCAAACAAAGGAGCATGGTACATGGTACTATACTGTTTTAATTTTATACACTTGGGAAGTTCAAAGTGTTCATCAAGAAGTTGGAAGCAGAAAGTGTAAGGTATGAAGTGAAGAGAACAGAAAAATATAACATGGATTTTATGTAGAGTAAATTGAAGGATACCCATTGCTGGACTCTGCGCAATTAATGCAAAACAAATGATTGAATAATTAAAAAGACAGTCTAAAAGCCAATAAAGAGGGGCGCCTGGGTGGCTCAGTGGGTTAAGCCGCTGCCTTCGGCTCAGGTCATGATCTCAGGGTCCTGGGATCGAGTCCCGCCTCGGGCTCTCTGCTCAGCAGGAAGCCTGCTTCCTTCTCTCTCTCTCTGCCTGCCTCTCAGTGTACTTGTAATTTCTCTCTGTCAAATAAATAAATAAAATCTTAAAAAAAAATAAAATAAAAGCCAATAAAGAAAATAAAATGTGGGGCGCCTGGGTGGCTCAGTGGGTTAAGCCGCTGCCTTCGGCTCAGGTCATGATCTCGGGGTCCTGGGATCGAGTCCCGCATCGGGCTCTCTGCACAGCGGGAAGCCTGCTTCCCTCTCTCTCTCTCTCTGGCTGCCTCTCCGTCTACTTGTGATTTCTCTCTGTCAAATTAATAAATAAAATCTTAAAAAAAAAAAAAAAAGAAAAGAAAATGTAACACCAAAGAATATCCAATTAATCCAAAAGAAGACAGAAAGGGAACCACAGAGGAAGAAAAAGCAGAGGGACAAATGAAAAGTAAATGGCAAGTTGGCAGACTAAAACCCAGCAGTTATGTTGATTACATTAAATATAAATGGCCCATAAACCATGAGATATCTTGCAGGGATTGAAACCTAATGTGTGTGTTATCCTACTACAAGAAAATCCAACATCCTGTCAACAGATCTTGAGGAAATGGCATCAGGTGATTGAAAGAACAGTTTTGAGCTTTTTTGTTCATTTGGTCATTCATTCCATTAGTCTCCATCATTAATCTTGGTATGTTAAGTGCTCTTTGATGTGCTCTGAGAAATAACATTAATTATACAATTGCTATTAGCAATGACTAATTACTTAATCCCTAATCTCTGATTTCCACTAAGCATTTAAAAGCAAAATACAGCACGATGACTGTATTTTATACTGGAAATTTCTTAAGAGAGCAGATTTGAGGTGCTCTAACCAGATAAACAAAAAAGAGGGCAACTATGTGAGGAGGCAATGATGACAATTAGCTTTCACTACGTACATGTATATCAAAACATCATGTAGCACATCCTATACACACACATTTTTTTTAAAGATTTTATTTATTTATCTGACAGACAGAGATCACAAGTAGGCAGAGAGTCAGGCAGAGAGAGAGAGAGGAGGAAGCAGGCTCCCTGCAGAACAGAGAGCCCGATGTGGGGCTCCATTCCAGGACCCTGGGATCATGACCTGAGCTGAAGGCAGAGGCTTTAACCCACTGAGCCACCCAGGCACCCCATACATACACATTTTTATTAAGAATAAATAAGTATTATGGTAATAATTTCATATATATACACATACATAAATATATACATATATATATCAGATCATCATACTGTATACCTTAAAAATATCACCTGTTACATCCTGAATGTATACAATTTTTATTTGTCAATAAAACACACACACACACACACACACACACACCCCTACACACAAAGAAACAGGTGGTAAGAGATAACTCTTCATCCCACTCTTAGTTTCAACCTGGATATGTTTTTATTTTTTCTACAAAAGGATGAGGTAGTACAGACATCAGGAGACACTCAATGCTTACCTGCTAGATTATTTGGAAAAAAAAAAAACAAAACAAAAAAACCATGATTTACCCTCTTCTTACATCCCAACCATTGTCAGTAAGTAAACAGAACTCTCTTTATTCAGGATGCCTGAAGCTCTAGGAAGCCTGGAGGAAGAATATTCATGGGTACCAAAGCTAGTCTTCTGCTTGGCATCAGTGACTGAGAAATCCCCCTGTAGCAATGGTTTTAAACACTTTTAATTTAGTGCTTTTTAAATATATTTATGTTTTTGGCCTTGTTTAACATTTTTCACTGAGTTCCCTTTTCCTTTCAAGAGGCCGAGGCCAACAAAAACAGAAAATGAGTTACGGGAGCCTTAGCAAGAAGTCTCCTGAGACGCCACCGTCTCCTGGAAAATTCTCCTCAAGAGTTTATGAGACAAATATAAATATATGCTGGATGAAGTTTTCAGTGACCTTTAAACTGTTTGCATTTTAGGAAGATTCCAAGAAGAGTTTTGTCTCTGGCAGGTCCTTGGGTTTCTGAGCTTAAATTTTAAAAAAGTCTAAACCAGATCACACTTTAGGGAAAGTCTCCCAGAAACAGCATCTTTTTGGGATCTGGGTGTCAACAACCCTACTAGATTTGGGGAAATGTGTTCAGTGATTTTTCTGTGAGGTTCACTTAATCTTGATAGCTTTAGAGGGAAGGGATTCTTATTTTCATCATACAGAGGAGGAAATGGAATTACATAGTTCAAGGTTACATACTCTGTAAGAGACTCATCCCAGTGGGAAAAATGTGCTTGTTTTACCTGTTTTGTAGGGTTGTTAAAGATTTAGCGTTGAGGTAAAAAACATAGTAGGTACTCAGTAAATGAGAAATGTTATAACATGTGGTTAAGCCAAGATCCAAGCCAGTCATGCCTCCTCTGTTGACCTTTGTTCCATGGCCACTGGCACAAGAGACTGCTTTTCTAGCCCTCTGTGGGGATAGCCATTGCCCTCTGTACCCCCAGCTAGGAAGAGAAAGGACCCCTCTCACTTGAGCTTCTATATTCTTTCTGTCTATGAAAAAACAAAAAATGGGAGCTCTTCTTTTTCAGGAGTTTTCTTTCATTCACTTTGGTGACAAGCTAGAAGTGACAAAAATAGCCAATATGAGAAGTCAGCCAAGAGTGTAGCATCATACGAAGTCCTTGTGATGTGTCATCAGGAATATTGGCCTCCTGCTCCCAGCACTATTGAGTAGAATGTGATTGTAGTGGATATCTTTCTTCAGTCTTTATTCTACAAGGCCCATGGAGGAGTGCTCATCAGTATTTCCCAGGGGACCTTGAGACTGGAAAGGTGAGGTCCATTCCTCCATAACGGCTCCTCCTTCCATCAGTAAGATTCAGTTCAGGTGGATTTCTGCTGTGTCCATTGTCTCCAAGGAACATTTGTATTTCTGACCCTCCAGATGAGAAGACACTTATGCTCTCCGAACCAGTCATATATGGGTACTTCCTCCATATTTGGTAATTTAGATGTGAGGGGGGAAAAAGAAGAAGAAGAATGAGCCTGCAAAATGTGAGCTGTATGAGAGCTACAAGGAGGAAACAGTGTTCATACCTACAACATGATGAAATATTATTCGGTCAAATTAAGTGGAAGAACAAACCCTTGAATGTAGCTAAATTCTCTAAGCTGGAGAATTTATATTCTGTAGGTTTTTTTTCCTCCTCTGGTTTTAGATATTGGGTAACCACCTTTGAAAATACATTTTTAAAAGTAGAGGAAACAAAAGTAGTAGGAAAATAATTGCCTCTAATCCCTCACTCAGAGGTAAGCTAAGGACAGTTAATATTTTGGATTTTGTTTTCCTAATATCTTTCTAGTCATTTTTCTCTTTGCCTACTTGAGATCACTGTGTGTGTGAGTGAGTGTGTGTGTGTGTGTGTGTGTGTGTGTGTGTGTGCTGCTTTCCTCATCCAGCATAGACTATAAATATTTTCCCTTATTATAAAACATGAAGAAAGACTGAGGAAATTTTACTAATTAGAACAGACTAAGGAAAAATGACAGCTTAATGCAAACTGAGATTCTGGATAGGCTTCTGGAACAGAAAAGTTTTATTCATGGAAAATGAAGCAAAATTCAATTAAACTCTAGTTTAATAACGTTAACTTCCTGGACTCGAGCATTGTTGATTGCACTATCATTTAAGGTGACCAAAATTAGAGGACACTGGTTGACACTCTGTGGGAACTCTCTATGTCACCACAGCACCTTTTCTGTGAGACTAAAATTAGTTCAAAGTAAAAATGTCTTAAGAATGTCTCATTACGTAGCAGCATATTTGTCACAGATAATCTTCCCATCTACTTTTTTGCCTGCTGCCATGTGGCTGCAGTGAGTATCATTCTTCTAACTCTTCCATGACTTTGGAAACTTTGTAAAAATAAAGTCTCAGATTGAGATTACTGGGTCAAAGATTTTGAATATATTTAAACTTCTTGATACATGTTATCAAATCTTTCAAAATATGTTTTACCAAATAATATTCTGGCCAGCATTTTATTTAGGAGTATAGCTTCTTTTGAAGACTTTGTATTTATTTATTTGAAAGAGAGCTGGGGTGGGGTATGGAGGTTGGGACAAAGGAAGAGGGAGAAGTAGACTCCCTGCTGAGCAGGGATCCCGATGAAGAGCTCAATCCCATGACTCTGGGATCATGACCTGAACCAAAAGCAGGTGCTTTAACTGACTGAGCCACCCAGGTACCCTGAGTATAACTTATATAACTAAAGCATAAATCTTTATTAACAGGATAGGCAAAAATAAATTAGATATTTTTTAGATTGCATTTTTTTAAAGATTTTATTTATTTACTTTGAGACAGAAAGGCAGTGACCATGAGCAAGGGGAGAGGCAGAGAAAGAGGGAGAGAATTTCAAGCAGACTCTCCACTAAGCAAGGAGCCAGAGACAGGGCTCAGTCTCTACCACCATGAGATCATGACTTGAGCTGAGATCAACAGTTGAACACTTAATTGACTGAGCCACCCAAGGACCCCTAGATTACATTTCTTTATATAAAATTCAAGACTGTGTCTTTTGATCTTTGCTCCTCAGGGGTTTCCTTATTGATTGGAATAGATGTCTATAAGTAAACCCTGACAATTATTTGTCTACATTGTGTTACAAATTTTGATTGCCTTGGAAACATTTAAGAGAATGTATTTTAGTTGCATCAAAGTACATACCTTAATAGAGATATGCCTTCAAATATTTCTTAAGTATAAAATTAGGGCTAAGATCTATAATAAGGGTTAATATGATATATAAAGCTGTTTATCATCCTCAGTATGTAAATAAGCACATCTAAAAGGACTATCTATGTATAGTTCAATTCATATGAGTCTGGGAAAGGCAAAGCTACTGAGGTTGTAAGAAGTCAGTGCTTTCAGGGATGCCTGGGTGGCTCAGTCAGTTAAGCAACTGACTCTTGGTTTTGGCTCAGGTCATAATCTCAGGATTCTGGATCAAGCCTCATGTCAGTCTCCACATTTAGCAGAGAGTCTGCTTGAGGATTCTCTCCCCCCTCTGTTGACTCCCCACACTCTCTCTCTCTCTCTCTAAAAAATAAATAATTTTAAAAAATGGTCAGTACTTTCAGAGGTTTGGGTAGAGAAGAATATTTGAATAAATGAAGGAAGAGGATATTTCAGGTCAGCAAAACTATTCTACATGACACTATAATGGTGAATAGATGACACAATACACTGTCAAAATTCATAGAAATTTACAGTACTAAGAATGAACTTTAATTTATGCAAATTAAAAAAATAGGACATTAACTTAGCAACCTTAGTTCCAGCATAAAATGCAGACTGTCACCGAATAATCTAATTGAATTTCAAATGCATGAAATGACCTCACTGAAGAATGTGTGTTTGGAGGGGGAGATGCTACCCTAATTAACTTTGGAAATGAGTGGAGGGAGAGAGTAGGAATAAAAGCAAAAGGAACTGTACATAACAATTGTGTTATGGCTGATAAAGTTGTTTTTCATTGGAGTCCAGGTTGACATTTCTGATACTGCTAACCATGTACCCCAGAATTGAAAGAGTAGGTGAATGGATGGTGGATGGTGGGAGCCAGATTTCTCATTGTCGAAGTGGGAGGCTGTAGATAAGAAAGGATACGATCCATGAGGTAGTAGATTAGAGTTGGAGATGCCAGTGTGAATTCATGTTCAACTGAATACAGTTACTAGCCATTAAAGGTAGAAATATTTATTGATATGTTTATAGAAGAAGGTTAGTATACACATACACACACACATATATATGTATACATATACATATATATATATGTATGTGTGTGTGTGTGTGTATATATATATATATATATATATATATATTGTTTTTT
This sequence comes from Mustela putorius furo, assembly GCF_011764305.1. Taxonomy (NCBI): domain Eukaryota; kingdom Metazoa; phylum Chordata; class Mammalia; order Carnivora; family Mustelidae; genus Mustela; species Mustela putorius. Next base: position 3,508,712 of record NW_025421485.1, read on the forward strand.
ACTTTGAGAGTTGAGAGAGCACAGAAGGCATACACCCCAGCCAAACAAGCATACCCAGGGCTCAGGTTTTGGATTCTAATACCATTCTTCAATAAAAATAACCAAAGCTTCTTGGAGAAATAGATGATTATAATGGCAGAAAGAACGGAATTGCTCAGCACATGCCCACGCGCGTGCACACACACACACACACACACACACACACAGTGATGGTGTACGTTGAAGGAGTCAAGTAGAAGAGTTGCCCATGCCAAAGCTAGAACATTTCCACAAAACGAATAAAGTCATATGGGATTGTAACCAAAGTATAAAATGAATGTCAAGAAGTCCACAGCATGATAACAAATGGTAGAATAAGTAAATTAATTATGAGAGGAATAGACAAATTTCTCTCTAGTATTTATGAGTGAATAAGCTGTATCCTCAATGAATAGTATCACTCAATATTTTGGAGTGAGTACATGAGTAAATAACATGAATAGATAATTATTCTATCTTTGTCAAAATTGTCGAGCTCTAGCAACTCAGGTTCAAAATACAATGACAACCCTCTTCTATTTTTTCTGGAAACACAAATATTAAATTAACTTTAAGTTTAAAGTCCTCCAAGTGCTGTCATTGCTGCAAAGATGCCAAAGATTTTCAGTTTCTAGATGCTGTCAGGCTCCTTTTAATGGCGGTTTCATCTCAAGTTTGTTTATTTTATAACACCAATAACAATAATTTAAAAAAGTGTACCTATCTCTGAACTCCTTGCAGAATAACAAATCCACTCTGCAGAAATGTTCCAGTTTGATTATCCCCTAAGACTTCAGGCCTATCCCAGCCACAATAAATGCCACATGTTTGGGGGAATACATGTCATTTACAATAGCATGTGCTCTTTGAAAACATGTGTGTGTGCTCCTCGAGCCAAAGAGTATCATAGAGAATGTTCTGGGTGAGGGAATGAGCCTGAGGCCAACGATGGGCTTCCATCTCCTGTGTAAACTTTCAGGCTGAGATTGTCTGTTTCTCTCCTCGATCTCAATAAAAGGGCATCCATTTTATTCAAAGTGCCAGTGTTGAATCTGCACAAAACCATGTGTCCTTTGTCTAATTGAAAAGCCACTTCTCTTGCATTAAGTGTGTTACTAGTTATGCACCATCAAAGTCTCTCACATTCACCCAGTAAACCTACATGTCAGTTTTGCTATTAAGTCTTGACCTCCTGTACCCTGCTCCATTCCTTTCTGCCCCCAACCCTTCCCTCAGAATCAGGAAGTGTGGAATGTTGGATTATTTTTGAGATTGAGGACACAGAAGCTGATGGAGGGTAAACTGACACCCCGAGGTTAAAGAAACCAAGTAGAGAAGCACCTGTGCAAATAGACAGTGAGCTATTTGTTTTGTTTTTAGGGACACAACTCAAATTCTCTAGCATGTACCCTGATCATAGGACATTATTTGCTGTAAGCCTGGCTCTTGTACAAGAATTTCTGGGTGCTGTTTGGAAGTGTTTCTTTTTCCCTCTCTCTCAGTACCTCCCACTCTCCTCTGGCTCCATGGATTTCGGACTCTGCATGCATCACTGTCTGCCTTATAGGAATCAGTAGGAGGGTGCACCTGTGCCCCAGCTGGGAGCAGCATGAAGGGTACTGCCCAAATGTGAATCTCCCCTGTGTCGCCAATCCCACCACCAGTGTTAGTGTCAGTCCTGAGTTGGATGGTGTCCAGTCGTGACTGGAATGGGACTGGTTATGGTGAGCGATTTAAGGATGGGGAAGTGTGTTCTGATCCCCATTGCATGCCAGGCTGTGTCCTGGGCCCTTTATAGCTACCCCCCACTAATTTTGGACTTAACTATCATCACTCCCATCTTAAAGATGAAGGAAATCACACAGAGAGGTTAAGTCACTTGGCCAGGGTCATTTAGCCGGCAGTGGCAGTATCGGGGTTTGAACCCAGACTGGATAATTCAATCATTATTGCTCTTTGTACTAAAAGACAGCCCTGAGTAAATTAGAAGTGTTATAAGGAATTTAGTTTCTCAAGGATCAAGGACTAATCTTATTTGTATTCATCACATGAATATAATACACCAAGCACCTGAGAAAAAAAAAGGATGGGAAATTCTACCCATATTTCATACGTTCAAGGAACATTGGCTTCTATTGTGATCGGCGATCTACACTTCTTTTTTAATTTTTTTTAAATGGAGAACAGCTGAATATTTTCCACTTGAGTATAAATGGATGTCTAAATTGCAAAGGTGCCTAGAGCTCAGACTTACTGTGTAGCTTTCAGCGTAGGTATCCACCCTGCATTGCACAATCATCAAATGGGATATGATGCAATTTTTAAAAACAGACTTTGCAAAACAAGTATTGGGTAACCCCAAGCTCTCTTTATCCTTGTATGTGCCTAGCAATCTTGCAGGTCTATTTGGCAGGAAAAAAAAATTTGCCCTTGGACAGCAGTTCAGCAAGATACTCAAAGGCTCAGAAAAGCACGAGGCTTGGGAGTGTTGCAATCAGTCAGCCTGACTGAGATTAACTGAGGAGGAAGTGCTCCCGCTCCACAGGGCCCCTCCCCTCCCTGTGTTAAGGCAGCAGGACTTAGAGAAAAGCCAAATGCATCTGACACGTCTCAGGGTTTACACACTGCAGAGGACAGGGCCTGCAGCAGAGATGGAAACTTTCTAATACTTTTGTTTTCTGATGATAAAATGAAGCAACGTTACAGAAAACTTGGGAAAAAAAATTAATCACACCTTTGATCACCCCAACAAAAGTGTTTTCATTTCACGTGTTCCCTTCCTGACTTTCTTATCACTCATTCATATTTTATGCTGTGGGAGAGAATTGAGGAAGCATACCACCTACTGGGTGAGCAGCTGGACTCCGTGACTTACATTTATAATCAAATTTATCTCTCACAAAAGTCCTCCAAAGTCCATCGAAAGAGTTTCTCCCATCTTACAGATGAGCATATAAATTAAGGAAATTTCAGCACCTGGCTGAAGTTCCCTGGGCAAGCCATGAATCTGGGATACAAACCCTGTTCCAAACTGTGGAAAGAGCCAAGATGCCCTTCAACAGATGAATGGATGAAGAAGATATGGTCCATATATATAATGGAGTATGATGCCTCCATCAGAAAGGATGCATACCCAACTTTTGCATCAACATGGACAGGACTGGAGGAGATGATGCTAAGTGAAATAAGTCAAGCACAGAAAGTCAATTATCCTATGGTTTCAGTTACTTGTGGAGCATTAAGGAGTAACATGGAGGACACTGGCAGATGGAGAGCAGAAGTGAGTTGGGGGAAATCAGAGGGGGAGACAAACCATGAGAGACTGCAGAACCTGAGAAAGACTGAGGATTTGGGAGGGGAGGGGGATTAACAGGTAGGGTAAACCTGGTGTTGGGTATTAAGGAGGGCACGTACTGCATGCATGGAGCACTGGGTATGGTGCATAAACAATGAATCTTGGAACACTGAAAAAATTAAAGTAAATTAAAAAACAATAACAACACCACCAACAAAATCCTATTCTCTATGGTATAAAATTAATGGTTTGTTCTTCATCATTGTCTATCAACTTTACATCTTTCTCATTTGCCAATATGTTTAAGCATGCTATCTTGCTGTATGTGTCCAAATTAACATTTTCATGTATGTAATTTAAATAGTAATAGGTATATCACCATTTTCTCTAGAACATTAAGTTTTTCAGCAAGTACAAATCTTAGGCTACAAAAAAATTAAAATCTACAAGAAATACAGCTTTATTTTCTAGAAACAGCCTTGAATGTCTACCTCAAGCTTCCATTTTGCTAAGTGGTAAGACCTCAATCTCATCAATGAGGGATTTACACCCCTAGAGCGCTGTATGTGTTCTAGGTTCTTAAGGAGTGCCTGGAATGTTTGGGGAAGAAAGACATGTGGCTCTTAGATTTTACTCTCTATCCACTTTAACATCCTCTTTTAAGTGACATATGATACCCATCCAGTTTCTAGTTTCTGTCCTTAAAGGTCACTCCCATGTCCTTCTTTTCCTAGCTACAGACCCTCTCTCATCTGGCTTGACACAACTCTTCCCTGATTGGATGAATTATTAGTATCTTCGTGGCTCTGACTCTCCGTGGCCTTGATTCCTTCCTATCCGGGCTCCTATTTGTAGTGAATCTGCTGTATTTCTTTTATTCTTTTTTCTTTTTCTTTTTAAGATTATACCTATTTATTTAATTAGAGAGACAGAGAGAGTTGGAGGAGAGAGCAAAGGGAGAGAGAGAGAATCTTTATTTCTTTCTTTTTTCTTTTTTTTTTTTTTTTAGCTTTTATTTATTTATTTGACAGAGACCACAAGTAGGCAGAGAGGCAGGCAGAGGGAGGAAGGCAAGCAGGCTCCCTGCTGAGCAGAAAGCCCAATACAGGGGTCAATCCCAGGACCCTGGGATCATGACCTGAGCTGAAGGCAGAGGCTTTAACCCACTGAGCCACCCAGGCGCCCCTAGAGAGAGAGAGAGAGAATCTTAAGAAGACTCCACGCTGAGTGCAGAGCCCAGAATGAGGCCCAATCTCAAGACCCTGAGATCGTAACCTGGGCTGAAACCAAGAGTCAGACACTCGACCTACTGAGCTACCCAAGCACCCTGGATCTGCTGTATTTCCAAAGAAGAATCTCTGGCAGCCACAGGCTATGAAGTCCGTAGCAGATACTTGTGATGTCTGGTATGAATCTTGGGATGTGTCAGGGCAAGAAAGGACACTTGAAGTGTAGCCATCTACATTTCATGGCCAGTGAGTGGATGGCATCTGTATTTGGTCACGGCTCTTCAGAGGAGCAGAAACAATAGGAGACACTACTATCTTTATCTGTCTATCTATCTATCTAGAGACTTTAAAAGGATTTGGCTTATGAGATTGTGGAGGTTTGGAGAGTTCAGTATCTGATGGGAGAGTCCAGCAGACTAGAAACAGGAAAGGGCTACAGTTCAAGTCTGAACACAGATCATGAACATGAATTCTGAAAGCATTCTGCAGGAGAATTCTCTCTAGCTCCAAACAGGTCATCCTTTTATCCTATCAGACCTTCCCCTGATTGCATATGGCCCACCCACATTACAGAGAGCAATCTGCTTTAAGGTCCACTGACTTACATGTAAATCTCATTCCTAAACACCCTCACAGAAATATCCAGAATAATGTTTGACTATATATCTGGGTACTGGGTGGCTCAGACAAGGTAACATGAAATTGACCACCACAACCTTCTTAGAATGAGCATGTGCTGTGAATATATACAGCAAAGACAAGGATGCTTCTTCAGTGCTTCTCTGCGGATTACTTTAAACCAAGATATCAACTTTTTATTCTCAGAGAAGGTGTTTTCTGAAAAACAAAAGTAAAAATAAAAACAACCTGCATTTACAACATATGAATTAATTCATTCAGAAATATTACTTGTTCTAGGCATCGTGCTAATCTCTGCAGATTCACAAGTGAACAGATGACTCTTCTTTGTCCCAAGGAATTGACTTTTATGGAAGGACAGATAGCAAAACAAGAAGCTGTAAAATATTGCAATAGTTGCTAAAACTACAACTGCAATAACCAAAGGTGCTAAGGGACCCCATTATTTTGGCATTTCATTAATTTCCCTTTACTTGCTTTCATATGGCTGTTATGCCCCTGGCTGCACAAGGGTTATTAAAAACAACAGCTATAGGAAACATGCCAGTGTTTAAGGGAGTGGCGGATGTTGTGCAGGATAACATCTACAGCCTCCCATGTGTCCCATCTATGAAGGCCAAGGGTGAGAAGCATTTTGATCTTGGAAAACAAAGTAGGTGTGCATTCCCTTAGCAAGTGGCTGGCTTTTGCCTTAAGGACACAATTATTTCTATAAGGGATATGTATGTATGTTTTCCTTGTTTTGGCAACAAAAGAACAAAACACCAAAGCCCCTCAGGACCATGCAGCATACATTTCGTATATTGGATATACTTCAGTGCTCACATTCTTTCTCTGTCTCTCTCTTTCATTTCATTTTTCCTTCCCTGGATTAAAAAATAATAATAATAACTGTATTTAACATTTTGTTGTCAGCCAATTCAAACCCACTGTGGAAAGACATAGGAAATTAAGTTGATGCATAGGTGAATGGATGGATGGATGGATGGATGGACAGACAAATGGACAAATGGACCGGAAGATAGATTTTCCTTTGAGGAAGTTATGGAAAGTATCACTGAAGAAATGACACAGCCATGCTGGTTATAGGAGCATGAGTAGCTGTTGGTTGGTAAGGAAGGATGGTTTCCACCTAGGGTAGACAGGACAGAAGGGTGGGAGTCTGGATTGCACTAATCTTTGGGGAACAGAGCTAATTAAATAAGTGACTTAGTAATCACATCATCTGGTTAATGTACTTCAGAATGGGTCCCTTATTCTTCAGTCATTATGCTGATGGAAAGCTTTTTGAAAACAACAAGAAGAGCCATCTCCTGATGCTCATCCTGTAATTACCGCTTTCTTGCCTACCTCTTGCTGTTTTTGATAAGAGCCATTGCGGTAATAATTACAGACTCAACTAATGTATTAATAACTGTGGATGTACATGTCTTTATGCCTCTGTGAAAGACTCAACTATGCCCACCTTTTCAATGTCCTCAGTCACAGGCTGTGTCAGATTTTTATTAATGGCCTGGTTCAGCTGCCCAAACTCCAGCTAGCTGCAAATGGGTGCAGTGTGTAGAAACAAAGCCTTTTCATTATGCCCATGGTCATTTCCCTTTTTAGGAACCTGAAATGAAATACTGTGTTTATCCTGTATATCCTAAGAATGTACGTCAGCTGTAAAGCCTGAAATAGACCTGGTTTTGCTGCCCTAAATATTTGATTCTTGAGTCAAGTTATTATAATTGCTAGACATCCTTCCTTAAATATAGCAGGACAGTCAGTGGAACTGCACATTTGAAATAAACACCATGCTCAGAGGCAGCACCGTTTCTATTTGATCTTTTTTTTTTTTTTTTTTTTTTTTTAAATAACATCCTCAGGCTTGGTGAGTGCAGCAGAATATGGAGCTATTTTGCTCATCTAAAGTCATGCAGCTTTAGGTAGTCCTGACAAAGAGCTCTTTGGGACAGGAGAAGGTATTTGTAAGTAGTTAAGGGCTGTATGACAGAACATGACCTTTTGTAAAACCATCCTTAATCAGCCATTGTCCCACAGCTCTATGGCTGCTGTGGCACTGATAAGTGGTTTCAGATTGAGCAGTGAAGGCAAATACATTTACCACAGGCAAAAGCACATATTAGGGGACCTAACTGCCTTTGAACTGTTTGATAACTTATCTTCAGCAACCAGGGCACTGAGCTAAACTTGCAAGGTTTCTTTGACATCTGCAGAAATAGCCTTGAGATAAAAATATCCTCAAGCAGTCCTGCGTAGTACATACTAAAGTTAGCGGGGAAAAAACAAAGGACTCAAAGTTCATGTGTGTGTTCGGGGTGTGCTTATGAATGTGACATGCCCACCCCTCAGCCTTCCTATCCTTCCTTTATTATTTGGGATTTGGCCTAATGATCACTCTCAGTCTGCCTTTCAATACTGGCCTTGAGAACCTAATTTTGAAATTTAATTTTGAAAGGAGCTTGATACAGTTTGATTCATCTGATTTTTGTGAAATTAAACTTAAAAATGAGACAGAAATAGAATTTGTTAATTTGAAGCAGCCATAGTGAAGGGAGTTTTGAAGGCTATTTTGAAGTCAACGGTGAACCTGGGTGACTCAGTCAGTTAAGGGTCTGACTCTTGATTTCAGCTCAGGTCCTGATCTCAGGGCTGTGGGATGGAGCCCTGCGTCTGGCTCAGTATTCAGCAGGGTGTCTGCTTGAGAAGCTCTCCCCCTCTCCCTCTGCCCCTCCACTGACTCACGCACTTTCTCTCTCTAAATAAATAAATAAATAAAATCTTAAAAAAAAATTTAACCAGTATTTTTCTAACCCATGTCTTGTGGATAATACAAAGATGTAAAACACACAACCCTTTCCTCTATAAACTGACTGTACAGTTGGGGAGGGAAGAAAGATGTATGATCAAAATACTCTAAAAAAATAAATACTGTGACAGAAACAAGAAACGCAAAATAAATAACTGAATAAAAACAAAACAAAACAGAGTGCTAGCTCTAGGATTCTCTGATGTAAGAGAGGGTAATTGGCCCTGGTCAAGAGCCTATTATAGGTTATGTTTCTTTGTTAGAAATTTCCCAATCTCCCATACATGAGTATGAGAGAGGGTGGGAGATTTCTAAGGGCAAAATCTAGGAAGCTTATTTGGAAAATGCAAGGTTTATTTAGGGAGATTAGATTGTTTTCAAGCATACCTAGGGGGCAGAAAGAACACCAAAGTCAGAGCAAACCTAAACAATAAAGGATTGTTGTTCAAGACATGCCAGACATTTGAGTGAACAGAGATTAGGTCCATCTAAGAATATACATTGGGACATAAGAAGTGATGGACATTTCTTAGAAATTCACAGTATGTAATGTTTTAATGTTTTAAATTATGAATAGAATGGGTTTCCTATTAAGTAATCTAGTAAATATCTGCTGAGCCACCAGTATGTGTTCTGCAATATTCTACAATTGGGGAATCCCAGAAATGAACCACACAGACCCAGTCAGGTCATTATCTTCATGAAATCTACATGCTAGTGGGTGGAAGTAGTTGATTAATAAATAAATAAATAAATAAGAGCCCACAAATAAATAATCAAACCAAATTAGAAATATCTGATAATACAAAGGTATGAATCAGAAGGAATGCCCTCTCTGGGTGCAAAGTCGAAAAAAGAAGTACCACTCCCTCTGTGATGAGAAGCTTGTCTACTCCATAGCACCTTTGGCTAATACAGAGGTGCGGTTCCTCCAGCACGCTGGAGGAATTCGTGGGTCAGGTTTCAGCACCCTCCCAGTGCGGAGCCATCGTAAAGCTCAAACCACAACTCAGAGGCAGTTCTGCACAAGGAAAATAGTGGTGGAGCGCCAGTGTGCTAGCGTGACCTGGGGTGGTCTCGCTGACTGTGTGGTATTTGTCCTGAGATCTCCATGTTGAGAAGGAGCCGGTCATGCAGAGATGAGAAGAACAGCCTTCCAGAGTGTGGTGCTAAAAAGGCAAGCAATGCAGCCCAGGGTTGCTGTGGTTGTTCCTGGAACCAAAGGCCAGTTTCTGGAGGAGACAGGAGGTAAAGGTGGTCCACTGAGAGAAGGCATGCTAGGGCATTGGCATCTCACTTTCAGATTTATTTATTTTTTATTAACATATAATGTATTATTTGTTTCAGGGGAATAGGTCTGTGATTCATCAGTCTTACACAATTCACAATGCTTACCATAGCACATACACTCCCCAGTGTCCATTACCCAACCACCTCATCCCTCCCACCCCCTATATTCCAGCAACTCTCAGTTTGTTTCCTCCAATTAAGAGTCTTTTATGGCTTGTCTCCCTCCCTGGTTTCATCTTGTTTCACTGTTCCCTCCCTTCCCCTATGATTCTCTGTCTTGCTTCTCAAATTCCTCCTATCCGTGAGATCATGTGCTAACTTTCTCTGATTGACTTACCTCACTTAGCATGATATCCTCTAGTTGCATCCATGTCATTGCAAATGGCAAGATTTAGGGGTTTTGATGGCTGCATAGTATTCCATATATACACATACATAACACATCTTCTTTATCCATTCATCAGTTGTTGGACATCTAGGCTCTTTCCATAGTTTGGATATGGCATATACTGTGTATGTGCTGTTGTAATTGAAATCACCTGGTCCTCGCCTCTGATCCCAGGAAGTTAATGGATTCAGACATCCTCCCCGCAAACTGGTCAAACATTGCCCATAGATTCCTACCAAGGAGTCATCAAATATTAAGTTGAGCACATCCACCATATGAGGAACTGTGTTAGTCACTGAAAATGTTAAGAGGAAAAACCTACCAATCCAGCTGGAGTGATAGGGAAATTGATGATTCAATTCAGTGTAAAAGTCTGTTATAGAGGTAACTCCATGATGGTGTGGATCATAATAGAGTGACTTTATATGCCAAGTAAAGCAGGAGAAGTGTCAGAGAAAGGCTAACATTTGAATGGGATACAAACATCCTTCAAAGGATGAGTAGGAGTTTGCTAAGAAGTCTCCTACCTCAGGCTTTCTTAAAACTTTTATGACATGAACTTCTTCAATAGTCTAGTGAAACCTGTAAAGTCCTTTGTAGAGTAATAACTTTTAAGCTTTAAAATATGATACGATATTTAAATGTATAAAAGCACATGTCTAGACTTACAAAGGAAACCAATTATATGGTTTTAAAATGTTTTATTAAAATAAAATTCTAAAATATTCAAAAAATTATAATATATTCCCTTTTTGTCAATGTATTAATAGATCTTATTAAACATAATACCCTAGCAGTGGCCTAATAATTATCATATTTTCAAAGTAGTGGTTAGGATAGACAGGTATATCAAGTTATCTACCATAGATGAAAGGTGATATAAAAAAAAATCGATGCTACTAGTGACAAAACCATGAGTTCCATCACTCGTACAAAACCATCAGTAATATATTAATAATACTATTGCTGTGGTATGTTGCTAACTTCACAAGGGGAGAAAATGGTAAATATCCATGGATGTGAGTGACAATAGACAAGAAGGTATTCTTTTCCAAGTTCACAAGTCCTCTATATGCAGCCTTACTGGGAGTCAAAAACCCTAGGTCAGGACCGAGTCCTGGAAACACTAATTGCTAAGTGCAAACATAAGAAAGTAAGAGGAACACAGCAGGACTTAGAGGGGAGGAGAATCTGGCCCCATGAAAGCTCTGTATGAAAACAAATGATCAGAATTAAACCAAGTTAGGAAGCCTTATATGAACATAGAATAATTTTGACTTGATACATATATATATATATATATATATATATATTTTTTTTTTTTTTTTGACATAGAAAACATTGAAACGATTTAAAGCAGGAGAGCAACAATGTCATGTTTGGATCCTGGAAGTTAAATCTGCTATCAAATTAGGGGTATTTTGTACAATTCTTTGGCTTTTTTAAAAATACACTTCTCCGAGGATACATAGCACAAGAGAGGACTTATTTCACTTGCAAATGTTCTTAAATCCCTTCTTTTTCTATATGCAGTGAAGGAGTTACAAAGATGAACTCAAAAGGACATCGCAACCTGTCCCATATTGACATTTAGCAATTCTTGGGGAAATTTAAGCAGTTTAAAAATATCAGGGGAACGTTTCCACCTGTCTGTTTCGTTATTCCAAGAATTTTCTTGAAGCTCCATGGACTTTCCCTTTAACTCTCCATTCCTCTACCCCGCCCCTCTCCACTTGGGGGCTGGGCGGGGGGGGTGGGTGGGGGGGGGGGTGGGGAGCATAAAATGTAAGTGCTAAGGGCCTCTTGCTTGAAAAGCACACAGTGGACATTTAAATTTTCCTGGAAAAAGTAACTCCTCTAATATTGGCTAGGCTTTGAAAATATCTATAAATGAGGACCCATATATCCTAACTCATGTATTTAAAAGTTATAAACCAAACAAAACGTTTGTTCAAAAAAATAATGTTTGTTTGAACTTCCAACTCCTTGCCTTGATAAAATCTCATCCTAGAAGGCCATGGAGAACCATCAGTGCCCCGGCCCACTTCGCTTCATCCCGCCCATGAATCCTCTAGCCTGTGTGCACTCTGCTCGGGCAGTCTTGACCATCCCTTACATCCAGAATTTGACCGCCAGTGGCACCATCAGCCTGTGGCCACATGGACCCAGGAAGGAGACTTATGCTAGTCTGTGAAGGGAAGTCTTAGCAAAATGGGCAGAGAACTGCAGAATCCTAGGCCCTTAGAAAATGGGTAGAAGGTAGGAGAATGATTTCTTGCCCCTTGGGGATGATTCTGCTTAGACGCCAGAGAAAAGACTATAAAGTGTGGAGCCCTGGACCAGGACCCTTCTGGGTCAAAGTTTAGTACTGGTTGTATGAAGGTCGAGGTTTTTCATTTGGGGCTCATTTTACTAAAAGATGAAAAAACCCTGATTATAAATACAATAATAACACTGATGTAACTGCTGTATGTATCTAATCACTAATTTATTTTCATAAATTTATTGATCATCTATCATTACCTATTATAGTATATGGCCCAGTAGCCCTAGAGTAGGAAAATGACTTTCTCAAGAATACACAGCTATTAAATTCTAGAATCAAGATTCATCCAAAGTTTCCTAGCTTAAAAGCCCCAAGCTTTAAGACCCCAAAGGAGATACAGTACTCCAAACTTTATTATTTATTTACTGTTAAAGCCTAGAAAAATTGTTTTGAATGTTCTTAAAGAATGGTAAATCTTCATAACTTTCAGATAATTTTTAGATTTGATTTCTAGAAATAGTAAAAGTTATTTGACTCCTAGCAAGCTTAATTAATGTGGGAAGTCGGAGTTACACTATCTCATTGACTGCCCATTGCGTGACTGGCAATTTTGTTGTGATTTTTAATATTATATTTATATTAGCTTTCTTTCCATCTCACAGAGGGGAAACCAAGTCTCAGGTATTTGATGGATGAAACACAATTTCATAGATATAGATGATACAAACCCAAGTATTTCTAATACCGAGTCCATTTTTCTTTCCATTAAGCTACAATATATCCTGTGTGGAATCATTAAGCTAGCAGAAATATGGAAAATTATTGTTCCGTGGGGTTACACAGAAGCTCCTCTTGTCCATGGATACCCGTGTTTAGGAGAAAGTTTAATTGGATAAGGAGTGTGAAATCAGAAACTGTCAATGAATATTGTCTTTTTAATGAATCAATTACATTAGATCCAGTGTTACATATCAGATATTCTCTCTGGTATTGTTTCTCCACATCCCCAGAGAAATTCATTTTATTTAGAGATACTTTTATTCATTAAAAATGCAGTCCATGCATATTATGTCACAAATCAGTGTGTGTGTGTGTGTGTGCGCGTGTGCGTGTGTAAATGCTCTCCACTGAGTACTAACCCCTCTTTTAAGCTTGTATCATTTATTATCTCTTCCCAAACTGCCCTGACCCATCAAGTTAAAATCAATGACTCCCTCTTGTTACCTCCATTGTTTCCTTCAGAAACATCAGTGACAGCAATTCTAACAAATGTTTGAATTTTTTATTTTAGGAATTGTCTCTCTCACCAGACTCAGAGGCACTTGAAGGCAGTAACCATGTTTTCCTACTTCCATTTCCTCACTATCTAGCACAGCAATCAGTACAGAAAAAACACACAATTATTTTTAAATATAAATTTTATCCAATTATCATTTATTTTAAAACAGCCTCATGTTGCTGGCCTTATTATGATGAATTAAAATGAGATCCAAACATAAAACAATATTTACTGAGAATATACTGTGTACTGGGCACGATACTCTCTCTACCTCGGCCGGTTTTAATACAGTAATTTTAAATTATTTCATCTTCCCCTGGTCAACGCCCATCTTTTAATTTGTTGACAGGTGTGCACACACATGTACGTGTGTGGTGTATACATGTGTGCACATGTGTGGATGCATATATCTGTATGTGTGGGTGTGCGGTATGCATGTGCATATGTGCATCTGTGTGTGTGTGCACGCTGGCACTCCCAATGAGACTGAGAGGTCTGTACCCTGCAGGAACCACATGTTTGCCAAGTTGCTTCTGCTCCCCCTCCCTTACTCCTCTTTGCCATGGTGTGAGCGCATGGAAAGCACGGCCGGATCAGCCCTGTTGAGCCATAGATGTGGCAGTATCTGGGCACCTGAGGATGCATTCATCTTCTCGTTGATCAAAACTTGTTTATGACTTTAAACTACAGCTGTAACATTGAGATTATGTTTTTCTCCTTTATTCTTATGGACAAGCTCCCTAATCTCACTCTGAAAATGTTGGTTGTGACCAGCTTTACTCTATCCTTTGTAGAACGGAGTCCTTGAGCTCAAAAAGTCTCTAAACTGACTGGATCTACTAGAGCAGAGATTCTAGGGGCTAAAATGTCTATAGCATGGACATGCCTCATTTTTTTAATTAATTTTTTATTTTTTATAAACATATATTTTTATCCCCAGGGGTACAGGTCTGTGAATCACCAGGTTTACACACTTCACAGCACTCACCAAAGCACATACCCTCCCCAATGTCCATAATCCCACCCCCTTCTCCCAAACCCCCTCCCCCCAGCAACCCTCAGTTTGTTTTGTGAGATTAAGAGTCACTTATGGTTTGTCTCCCTCCCAATCCCATCTTGTTTCATTGATTCTTCTCCTACCCACTTAAGCCCCCATGTTGCATCACCACTTCCTCATATCAGGGAGATCATATGATAGTTGTCTTTCTCTGCTTGACTTATTTCGCTAAGCATGATACGCTCTAGTTCCATCCATGTTGTCGCAAATGGCAAGATTTCATTTCTTTTGATGGCTGCATAGTATTCCATTGTGTATATATACCACATCTTCTTGATCCATTCATCTGTTGATGGACATCTAGGTTCTTTCCATAGTTTGGCTATTGTGGACATTGCGACTATAAATATTTGGGTGCACGTGCCCCTTTGGATCACTACGTTTGTATCTTTAGGGTAAATACCCAATAGTGCAATTGATGGACATGCCTCATTTTTTAAGCTACTCTTATGTGCCAGCCTTTACCCAAATGTTGTGGAGAGCAACAAATTAGATAAGATCCCTGCTGTCTAAAGTCTAACTGGGGAGACAGGTGCAGAGACAGATTATTTCAGTTCCTTTGGTGAATGCAGTGAGGGAGCCAAGCACAAGAGATTAGGGACATCAGTGGTGACTCAGCCTATAGGGTCCTGGGAAGAGAAACCGAGGAACGGATGCCTGAGCGGAATATTGAAAGGTACGAAAGAACCATTCTAGTGATAAAGGGGAGAAGAAGGAGGTGTAGAGGAAGACTGACAGAGAAGACAAGGAAAGTCATGTGAGGCTGTACAGTGTGTGTCATTAGACTGACAATCAGTTCAGGGCTGATTGTATGAGATGCACCCATGGACCCGTGTCCTCTCTCGTAAACTCTAAAAGCAAACGGCCTCGACAACAGCAAGGGTTTAGGTTTCTTTCCTAATTTATATTAGCAGCCTCAGCGGCTCTGGCTTGGTTCCATGCATCTCCTTTCTTCTAGATTCTGGACTGAAGAAGCAGACCCTCTGTTCAGAACGCTATTCTCAGGGCGGACGGATGGAGAGCAGGAATGCAGGAGGCATCCAACATCTCTGAAAGTGTCTGCTCAGACACAGAGCTTGCACTGTGTTCTGCTCTCATCCACTGGGCAAGTTGTGTTACCTAAGCAAGCCTGACTTTTCAAAGGAAAGGAATTCTCTTTCACCAGCTAACTCATGGTGGGGGGTGGGGCTGCACGGTCCTAAAGGAAAGGCAGGGCATTCTGGGTAAGAGAGTACAGCAGTGTGAGTCTGGCAGATCCGACACAGGACACAACCAAGGACAGCCTCAGCAGCTCCTGGGACTGTGCATTTGTCTTCTTGGGCTGCCTTTACAAAATAACACAGCCCCAGGAACTTAAACAACAGAAATGTAAAAAAAAAAAAAAAAAAAAAATCAAAGAAACAAACAAACCAACAAAAAGCACCACACATACACAAATCCAAACACACAAAGATATATTTTCTGGCCATTCTTGAGGCTGGAAGTCCAAGATAAAGATTCCATTTCCCTCTGGTGAGGAGCCTCTTTCTGGCCTACACACCGCTGTTTTCAAGCCAGGTCCTCCAGCAGACCTTCCTTGGTGCACACGCAAGGAAAGAGTGACAGCCAGTTCTCTGGTGTGGATACTTACCAGGAGTCCCTGCAGATCAGGACCCCACCCTCATGACCTCCTTCAACCTGACGCACCTCCATAGAGACCCCGTCTCCCAAGACAGCCATGTTGAGGCTGAGTTTTTCAAAAGTTGGATTTGAGGGCATAATCATTTAGGCTAGCATAGAGCCCCTCTTTGAAAAGCATTCCAAGTAGCCCCAGGCTTCAGAGGCTGCCAGAGCTGAGGGTAGAGAGGCCCTTCCTCTGGTGCTCCCTGGACAGCAATGAGGACAGGGACACAGGTTCTTGTGTGGGCTTCAGATGACCGTCAGGCCAGTGTTCACATCTCCATCATTTGGGATGACTCATATGCGGTCTTGTGTCCAGCATCTAACCTTTGCCCGTATCATTCCAGTTTTCTGAAATAACCTATCTTCTCCAGTTAACTAATTCTCACATGCCTTATTACTTTGGTTTGGGTTTTAATGGGGAAAAAAATGGTGATCTCTTTTATGAAACCCAGTCAAATGTCCCCTCTTCCAATGTGGCTCCCCTGGTGCCCTCATTACGACTTGCCTTTACCAGCAGCTTCCTTTTGGTTACTTTCCCAAGACTTTGGTAATTCTTTATGTATTTGAATTTCTTCTCTTTCTTAAATGTTAAACAAAGTCCTCTCTACATCCCAAATATTTGCACAGACTCTAACTAGGTCAATAAAAAAATGCATGAATGAATAAATGAAAACCATAATTAAGACTCTATCCCTTCTTCCTCCAGCAAAATCTGCATGCTTCACTTGACCATTCCTTCCTCTTCTGAAAAATCCAGAACTGTGTCATTAGTGGGATTTGAGGCATGGCCTAGAGGAAGGGAGAAGAGAGAGGAAGAGAAACCTTCCCCAAAGCTGGAAAGCCCATCAGATGTCTTACTTATTACTGTCAACTCCATTCCAGCTGCTGCCCTCTGAGCCTCCACCCTTTTGCTGTCTCCGGGCCATCAAAGGGCTCTTTGCAGCCGGCAATCTAATTAGCCAGCCTGGAGGACCACAGAGGACCAGGGCAGGCACACTAGAGCTTGTTAAAAGCTCCCGTCTCCTGCTTGGGAAATTGTTCTCCGTTTTACCAGGGCTGTTTGCATTTTGCAGCTCCCAAGGGATAGAGGGCAGAGCTGGTTGAATTCCTGGCTAAGCCATTTGGCCCAGAGCCTCCATAAAACCTTGGCCCCAGCCTTCCTGACTTGGGCTTTCCTCATTAAACCTGGAGACAGGAGCCTGCTGTTTGGCCAGCAGAGACCTACGTGAGACAGACTGCTCTCCTCTCCCTGAGGGCACAGGACCCAAAGAGAAAGGTGGGTGGTGGTGGGAGCCAGTGGGAGCTACTGACGGGAGGGTTAAGACGTCACACAAAAACCAGAGAAATGCCAACCAGAACCTCAATTTCCAAATACAATATGAGACCCCTTCCTGAGAGCTGATGGTCGCCTGCTTGGAAAAGCTCACTGTAGACATCTCCCTTCTACCTTGAACTTGAGCCTGGATCCAGCTTTGCAACTGGATTTATCATGTCGTGGATGGTCCGTGCAGTACCTGAAGACCTTGTCCATGTGCCCAAGAGCGGCAAGGCACTGTGCACTTGTTTGCAGGGAGAGGAAGGGACCGGTAATGTGGTTATAATGTCGTTTCAGCATAGTTAGTAGACACTCTCCTCCCAACCTCCAGCAGCCACGGGAGTGAACTTGGCAAAGCAGATGAGGACACTCTGCTCTGTGAGTGCCCTCCAGTAGATCTCTGCCTGTTCCCGTGAAGCATGGGTGCATTGGCTCAGAGTCCAAAGGCCCCTGAGAGCAGGTGGTGCCCCTTTCAGCCTCTGCATTCTCTGGCCCGCCCTTGGGACAGTGATTGCTACAAGGAAAGCGGGGTGTCCCTGAAGGCTCACGTCTGGGGACCTCCATGGCGCTGGTGCAGAGTGTATAGGAATCTGGGCAGTGTCAGTTCAGATGTAGTCCAGGAACCAGGAGCTGAGGACAGTGGGCGGGAAGCTGAGTCATTCTAGTCATGGGGGCAGGGGGCACAAAACGCTCTATTAACTCTATCACAGATTCAGAAATTCCTGATGTGCATGCTTTTTTGAGGGGAAGCGTTTAAAGGAAATAAAAGGATGGATCTCTCATCTAATACAACGTGCTGTGGAAGGAGCTGCAATGTGACACAGTAAAGAAATGCTTCGCTTTACTTAGAGGAAGGAGACAGGAGCGTAAAGGGGCCAGGAAGACCACAAGCCCCTCCCCCTCCCCCCAGACTGCCAATAATCTCTTGGCTTCCACTGCAGAGCGGCTGGGTGAAGCCCTGGAAACACAGTAGCTCCACAGAGGGGCTGACTCAAGTCACACAGCCCTCCAGGGGAAAGCCAGAGGTGAGCCTCTCCAGAGCTGCCATTCATCCTTCTCAAGCAGCAGGAACGGTCACCACATCACAGTGCCATTGGGCAGGTGTCAATACAGAGCCCAGCGCTCCAGCACGTGGGGCCCTTATGGGGATCTAGCGAGACCTTATGGGTTTTGCATCCCGACACTCCTGGCTTCCAGCGCAGCTCCTCCCTTGTGCATGAGGTCACCTCAGGCAGGCTACATGAGTCACTAAATTGCAGTTCTTCACATGTAAACCAGGGTGAGGATCCCTCTGTGACTGGTGGCTGAAGGACTGGAGATTGTCCACATGGGGTGACTAGCGTGGCGGTACCCGGCTCGTGGTGGATGCTGAATCATGGGCAGCTGGAGCTATGCTCTCAGGGTGCATAAATTCATGAATGAAGTAATAAGTAGGTACCCCTGAGAGGTCTTCGAGCTCTCCCACCCCCGATTCTGTGTCATGACGTATCCCTTAGAGTATTTAAAAACAGGATCTCTAACGTGTGCCAGAGTGCTTCCTGGAACCTCATATCTGGGCCGGAGGTGAGCTACATCACGTTCAATAAGACTTTTGCCGTGATTGATTACTAATTCCCCCTGCTGGAGGCCGCGTTTTCCTTTGGAACTCAGGGTGAAATCACACCATGTTTGAGATGAATGTAATTTAAATGTACCCTAAACGATGAGCCCAGGAGCTTTCTAAAAGCCAACCTAAAAGAACAGACCTGCACAAGAGTCCCTGTTTTGCTCCGAAATGACCTTTTTTCCCCCAATGTTCTTCTGCTTGGTAAGTCTGAAAGTCGCACAGCTAATGTTACCACCTCCCTGTCACATGCCAGTATTCATGGTAGTAGAAAGACGGCATTGTGTCTGGCTCTGTACCTAACCAGAGCCACCACACAGCGAGCACTCCTGCATCCCCTGCTCCAGTGTTTAACCTGTAGTGGTTCCCACTCTCCTGCTAGCCCCGTGAGGTAAGTCTAACAGCTCAGAGAGGTTAGGGAATTTCTGAGCATTATTCAGCATGAGTCAGTGAGTGCCGTTTAGGGTCAGGTTCAAACCCATTTCATGGTGCCTTCAAAGTCCGCAAAGTCCTCAAATACACCGAGCTGGTACAAATGAGGTGAGCCCATGTGCTAACACCCGGCACCTAGTCACCTTAATGCCAGCTCTGGGACTTACTTGGTGAGCCACCAGAGCCCACGACCTTTGACGTGGCTAGTGCTTCTCACAGAGAGCTGGGCATCAAACTTTTGCCATTAGCTGAACTCAGTCAGAATCTCCACAAGCAAGTCCTGAAATCTATATTTTGATGTAGCTCCCGGCGGTGGGGGGGGGTCCTCATGCACCCAAGGAAAGAGGCAGGAAGCCACTGTCTGTTTACAAACCAGACTACGCCTTTCAGATCTTTTCTTCCCCACATTTGCAACTCTTTTGCTTTCATTGTAGATGCGCATTTTAATATGGGGAAGTTAAGGAAAAAAATGGCTCCTAACATCTCCTCTAAGCTGTATTATCATGACACATATTGACATATTTCAGAAATCATATATATGTGTATATATATGAATTTATATTTCTAGTACCGAAAGTTCCAAATGAAGAGTAAATGCCTTTCCATACCCACCATTTCCTCTCCTCAAAGCTTACCACCATTGAAAGTTATACATGTTCCTATAATGCACAGTATTCTGCCATTTTGGGGGATCTTCTGGTATTATCACGTTAGAAGTTCTTTAAAAAAAGAAAAAAAAGATTCCATAGTATTTCAGGATGTGCCATATATTTTTTTAAAGATTTATGTCTTTAGGTAGCATAGACATTTTCACAATATTTATTCTTCCAATCCAGGAGCATGGAACATTTTTCCATTTCTTTGTGTCTTCCTCAATTTCTTTCATGAGTACTTTATAGTTTTCTGAGTAAAGATTTATGTCCTCAGAGAAAGAGAAAGAGAGAGAGAGAGAGTTGCAGAGGGGGTTGCACGAGAGGGGGTTGCAGAGGGAGGGATCTCAAACAAATTCTCTGCTGAGCTTAGAGCTGGTCACGGGGATGGATCCCATGACCCTGAGATCATGAACTGCACCAAAATCACGAGTCAGAAGCTCAACTCAACCAGCCACCAGGAGCCGTAAACAGTCCCATTTTAATCAACACCTTATTTTATTTCAGGTTCTGCTTATTTGCTGTTTACTTTTGAAAACAACATTGTACCCCTGGGGCTAATAATACATTATATGTTAATAAAAAATAAAAAATTATAAAAAAAAGAAAACCACATTACAATGCATATTCATCTGCACATCTCTTGGTGCCCATCTGTAAGTACCATTCCTAAATAACGGCATTGGTACACACAAAGCTAAGTGCATTTTAAAATTTGATACTTGTGGGCACCTGGGTGGCTCAGTGGGTTAAGCCGCTGCCTTCAGCTCAGGTCATGATCTTAGGGTCCTGGGATCGAGTCCCGCATCGGGCTCTCTGCTCAGCAGGGAGCCTGCTTCCTCCTCTCTCTCTGCCTGCCTCTCTGCCTACTTGTGATCTCTATCTGTCAAATAAATAAATAAAATCTTTAAAAAAAAATTTGATACTTGTTATAAAATTGTTATAAAATCATCTTTCCACCAAACACAAACAGGACTGCTCATCTTTTATATAACGCCAGCCTTGCTATCATCAAATATAACTGAGACAAAAGGATGAGACAGTATACTGGGAAGGTGAATGGGGACACAGATGACCGATGCCAGTCTGTGACCAGGATCCTGCCAAGAGCTCACTGAGTTTGCCCATGAAAACACTGAAAATATACACACAGAGGAATACACACACACACACACAACACATGCCCACATGCATGTGTATCTGTGTATGTACACACACACATTTACATACTCAGCAAATGCCACTGGAAACAAACATATACAAGATGCAAATCACTTTCTTCTTAAAAGGAAAACTGGTTCCTAGGAGAAAAGTGAGAAAAGAGAAAGATGATAAATATCCATTTGCACTATTTCTTCTTTTGTTCTGTTTGAATTCTGCGTACATATGTGCATTGCTATTCACAAAGTGGGTAAAATAAAAAGATCTCAGAAAAGAAAATTACAAATGCACCTAGTCTTTGATTCAGCAATTTCTACTCTAGAAATTTATTTTACAGCTAAGCTAAACCAGCATATGTTCAGAATAAAGTATATTTAAAATTATTCACTGAAGCATTTCTTGTAATAAAGGGAGATTAGAAATAGCCTTAATGCACCTCAATATGGACCTGTAAAATAAGTACCGTACACACTGAAATGTTCTGCATCCACAGCGAGGAATGAATGATTTCATTATATATTGGTACGGGCATTTCTCAGAAGGATGCTATTACATGAAGAGGTGAATTGCAAAAAAAAAAAAAAAAAAAAAAAAAAGTGTGTGATATCTACCATTTATATAAAAAAGCAGAATTCCTGGCTGTGTGAAGGGGTGAAGGGTACCTGAGTGGCCCAGTCAGTTAAGCATCTGGCTCTTGATTTCGGCTCAGGTCACAATCTCAGGGTCACGAGATCGAGCCCCTCATCAAGCTTCACCCTCAGCAAGAAGTCTGCTCAAGATTCTCTCCCTCTGCCCCACCCCCTCTCTTGTGCATGCTCTCTCCCTGTCTCTCAAATAAATAAATAAGTCTTTAAAAAAGAATCCTGGCTGTGTGCATGTATGTATACCAAATACAGTGTATAGGCACAGGTATGATATCATGCAAACATAACATATATTATATTATACACCCCAACAAGTAAACACACACAGTTATACACACATATGGATGTGCATATCCGTGTATTAGAATCAAGCAGCCCTGGAAAGACACACAAGCAGGAGATAGCAGTAGAAGCCTCTAAAAAATGCGTGACAGGGGAGGGAGGAAGGAGGGGCTGCAGTCTTTTACTCCATAGTCTCTCGTTCCTTCTGCACTCAAAATATAAATGAATTAAAATTAAAGAGAACTGTGTGTAGGCCAAACTTCCGACTCTTAGAACTCTTTACTCATTTCCTAATAACTTTGTCTGATTGACAGAGATTTGTCTTTATGGTCATCTTTGCAACGTATGAGTGAGAGAAAGGTGCTGTCGAAAGGTAAAGAGACGAAGCCCTCCTTTACGTGCACATGCGACCAGATCTCTAACTTCAACCCAACGTGGCTTTATCGAATCAAGGTCCCTTCTGTCACCTCCATTTGACATTTTCCATTGAATATTCGTGAAGAGGAAAGGCCGCCTCAAGCTTCTTTGACGGTGGAGGAGTCACAAATAACCCAGTTTTCTAGAGCAAATTATTTGCAGATGGTTTTTGAGTAAGAGATGGGCACCCCTCCTCCCTGCCGTGGTTGTTATCGAGCTGAGCTCAATCTGAATTTTAATCTACTTTCATCTACTAACACTTGTGTGAATTCAAGTGCCTTTCCAAATGAAATGGTATCCTCTACCCTTTATGAAAACAATTCAAATAACATTTTATGCTTACAAAAAGATATGTATAGGGGTGCCTGGGTGGTTCAGTGGATTAAAGCCTCTGTCTTCCACTCAGGTCATGGTCCCAGAGCCCTGGGATCGAGCCCCGCATCATCGGGCTTTCTGCTCAGCAGGGAGCCTGCTTCCTCCTCTCTCTCTGCCTGCCTCTCTGCCTACTTGTGATCTTTGTCTGTCATATAAGTAAATAAAATCTAAAAAAAAAAAAAAAAAAGAAGTTTCCCTTAAAAAATAAAAAGAAAAGAAATGTATATGCTCTTGGAAACACACCATAGTTTAACTTCCTCTTCCTCTTAAGGACCCTAAACCCATCATGCGGTCCAATCTTCAGGACCTCATCTAAACCTAATGACCGTCCAAAGGCTCCACCTCCAAATACCTTCATTATGGGGTTAGGGTTTTGGCATATGAATTTGGGGGTGGGGACACATTCACTTCCTTTCATTTACTCACTTTCCTTCCCAACATAAATATTTATTTTGTGCTTTCCATGTCCTCGGGGTATTAATCTAGGCCCTGGAATTAAAAGGATTATTTCAGGACATACGAGGAAGCTGCCCTCAAGGAGTCCACAGACCAGTGGGAAAGACGCCACCATGAACTCTGAGGCAGTGGCTTCGGTGGAAGTGATCGTGGGTGCCATGGTCACTCGTGATCAAGGAAGATGATGATCAAGGAAGACCTTGAGAAGGGCAATGAGTTCTGTGGAGATAGTGAGAAGGAAAGTGGTTCAGGAGTTTAGAAGCTTAGGTGGGATTCCAGGCAGCCAAATGAAAGAGAGGCTTTCTAAGCAGAAGGCGCAACATTGAGCAAAATCACAGAGACCTGAACTTGCCGTGTTTTTGGTAAACCCGGGGAGCAGAGCAGACTAGAGTGCTTTGGTGGGAGACAGAAGCAGGGAGAAAGAGATGCAAGAGGTAAAATTGAAAATTGTAGGCTGGGGCCAGTTTGTCAATAGTTGCATATTTTACACAAGAAAAGGTGCCAACTTCTTGTACCTTTCAGATGAAGGTCATAGACAACGCTTGGTGAAAAGTCCTATTTGGAAACCTAAGATAATCTGGGATTAGAGTTCTTACCAGGCAATGGAGCAGACAGCTTTAAACTCCTCTCCTGGATTATCCTTCTCCAAGACTGGCTGCATGGTACCTGCCCTCAGGGCCCACCTGTTGGCAAGCAGATAGTGCAGGGCCATTTCCTCTCCCCTGCACACAGGACTCTCACTCCCTCCTCTGACCACTCAGACCTCTGCCAGCTCTCCCATCAGCCTGCGTGCTGCAGGCGCTGCTCTCCCCCCGCTAAAGAGAGAACTTTCTCTCGGGTTTTCAGAGTAGGGGAGATCCTACCACTTCCAAGAGCAGAAAGGCCTGGATAGTAAAGGGTAGAAACTCTGGTGGGGAAATTCTCAGTCTGGAGCCTCTGAACATTGGTTAGAAACTCTTTAGTGCTTTCTTTTTGTGCTTGCTTTATAAATTCTTGTTCAATGAAATTAGGCAATGGTTATTAGTCTCAAAAATTGAGAATATGGCTACACGTCCTAAGGAACACAAGCCAGAATTTCGCTGTGTACTCAAATACTCTCCCCTCCTCGATGTAGAAATTTCTATGTATCAACAACAGCAACAAAAGTGTTTATTTTTAAATTTTTTTTAAATATCTTTTTTAAGGTTTTATTTATTTATTTGATAGAGAGAGAGAGAGAGAGAGATTGAGCACAAGATTCGGAGCTCCATCCGAAGACCCTGAGATCATGACCTGAGCCAGAGGCAGATGCGTAACCGACTGAGCCACCCAGGTATCCCCCCCAAAAAACATGTTTACCTGTCTTGTCTATTTTTTATAATATATCTGCTGAGAGGTTTATATAGTTATATATATTTTTTCAAACAGTGTTCCCTTCTTCCAGGAATCTGCTTTAAGAACGTAACTGTAGTACCATCAAGCGATGAGTGTTCCACTGTACCAAAAGTCAGGAAAACCTAAAATCATCCTACATGTCTGTCTATTGAGAAGTAGTTGAATTGGTTGTCATAGAGCCACTAAGAGTTATAATTTGGGGTCATGATGACAACAGAACTTTAAATGAAAAAATGAGAAACAGTAATGTAAATGAGTAACAGTAACATAAACAGAGACAAATGCTGGAGGGGAAGGCACCAGAATGTTAGCAGTCGCTATAGCTCAGTGGGAAGTTATGCACGACTTTTGTTTTCTTCTTCGGAGAGAGACAAGACATGAGGTCAGCGGCAGAGAGG
Organism: Mustela putorius furo; assembly: GCF_011764305.1. Taxonomy (NCBI): domain Eukaryota; kingdom Metazoa; phylum Chordata; class Mammalia; order Carnivora; family Mustelidae; genus Mustela; species Mustela putorius. The sequence continues at coordinate 3,533,754 of NW_025421485.1, forward strand.
ATCGGTACCAGGAATATGGCATGTGGGAGATGGTTAGGCCAGAACTCACTCAACACTGAATAGTAAAGACGTGAGGGCGTATGCTTCACAGGGCGCGGGCTGAAAAACACAGAGGCGCACATGAGAGACGGCAGCAGGCAAGGAAGGTGGGCAGCTATTCAAGACGCCAACAAAAGGAAAACATGTAAATAGACCCATGCCTTGAAGACTTCAGATGAGTCGAGGCTAATAAGGAAAACCAATGATGGTAGAAGATCCAGGGATCCCAGTTCTAGATGCATTTGCTTCGTGGATTCAGGCAAAACCTTTCATCCCTCATTTTGGCCGATTTGGGGAAAGACTCCATTCCTGCAGTCACACTGTGTTAGGACCTTCTGGAACAGGAATGTTCCTCCATGAAAAAGAGTTCTGAGTTCACAGTGACTACCACAGGAGGAAGGGCTGAGAAAAAAAAAAAATTTGAAGTGATTTTTGCAGGTTTCTTGAGATACTTTGCTCTAACAAATTACATAATGATTAAAATAAAGGAAATTTTAGGTTTTGCTATTATGGACTGAGAATGGGGTTTTGGTGAAAAAAAAAGTAAGAAGGATAATTCTGGTGTGAATCCTCTGTGTATTGTTTTAAAAGCTCTGTGCTAATACCAGAAGAATGTATTTCTGGTGGGAAGTGATATATTTCCATGGCTTCGGGGAACTTGACTTCTGTCCTAAAAATATATTTCCTTAGATATTATAAACAAAACACTTTAAGCAATAAAAAAAATGAAAATATGGCAAAAAAAACCCCTTCTACATCAAACAGCAATGTTGAATATCCTTATCACTTAAAGACTTTAGATCTATAAGAAAAAATGAGCATCTACATCCCAATCCCCCTTTACAAAAGGTGCGCATGCAAAGTCTACAAAAGTCAGTTTATAAGAGAAGATTTGCATGTGATGAATAAAAATAAAAATGCTAACCCTGCTCCTAAACAAAGAAATGAGCAACAACATATCAGTAAAATAAAATCTGCTCCTCGTACATGGAGAAAACGTGTTGTGCAGTTTTTCTTGCTGTGTCTACATGTGATTTGATGTTGGTGAGTGTACAGTGCCATGAACATCCCTATGACCCTCTGGCATGGTCCATGGATGCCATTGGTCTGCTGTGCAATATATACTTGGTCCTAATCCTTGAAACTAGTCATTCAAAACCCTGAAATTTGTTATTTGTAAAAACATAAATATATGCATAAATCCATGTATGTGGTCATGCAAAGCAAGGTTTTTGTAATAGCAAAAATCTCCAGAACCACTGAAAAGACCCACAGTGGAAAAATGTTCAAATTCATTATGGTTGATTTTATTTGATGGATTTCTGCACAGTGGATTACTAAAAATCAGGTTTTTCAAAGACTACTTAATGACATGAGAGATTGTTTAAATAAGTTAAAAAAAAAAAAGGAGAAGTTAAAACCCTATATGTAGTATTCTCCTCCACCTGTTTATATAAAAATACTGGAAGACAATAAATCAAAATACTAATAAAAGTTATTTCTGCATGATGGGATTATCTTTCTTTCTTGTCCACATTTTTCCATACTTTCCAAAGCTTCTACCAACTTATAGCCCCAAGGCCCTGAGACTGTAGAATGACATTATCTGTCTAGCAGTGAATCTTCCATGCTTGCATCCTCAATTTTAAGGGGGTTGGGAAGAGTATAGCCTTTTTTGAAAGGTCATGTGGCAAATGTGTAGTGTCAAATATAAACAAAGTCAGAAACTGGGTAAATTATAAGGACTGATGCCAACTGGTAATACAGTATTGCAATAGACAAGACACTGAATGTCTAGAGTGAATCGAACTCAACTTCCACTTGCTTAGAGGTATTTGGGCATTTTGAAGGCAGAATGAGGAACTAGGGAGGGAGTGAACAGAGCTCAGTAGAGTCAGGAAAGGTAAAAATTACAAAAAGGAAGAAGGAGGGGGTTGGTTCATGTGAAACTCTTCTGGGATCCTAACTGGTGCTTCTAGACATTAGGTTCCTCCCATTCCATGGAGGCTGTGAGTTGGGGACCCAATCTCCAAGTGATGTTTGGAACACAAAGATATTTCTCCTGGAAGGCTTGAGTTTCCCAGGAAGGCACTTTGAGCAGAGCTAGCATCATGTCAGGGATCAGCCTGGAACTGTTAGAAATTATGTGTATGGAAGCATCTGGGTGGCTCAGTCAGTTGAGTGTCCAACTCTTTATTTTGGCTCTGGTCATGACCTTGGGGTCATGGAATCGAGCCATGCATCAGGCTCCTGCTCATCATGGAGTCTGCTCAAGATTCTCTCTCTCTCTTTCTCTCCCTCTGCCTCTCCCTCTGCTCATACTCTCCCTCTCTCTCTCTCTGTTTCAAATAAATAAATTTTAAAAGTCTAAAAGAAAGAAAGAAAGAACCTAACTATGTGTGTGTTTGTTCAAGTCTTTACAGGTCAAGGGTGAAGTCTTGACATTGAGTGGAGTGGAGGACAATGGGGAGCCTACCTACAGTTTGGGGACTGAGAGTCTTTTCCTGAGCAAGTCTCAGAGTTGGACCCAGTTCTCCTGCCTCCTGTTCTAATATCCTCTTGCTTTGCAGAACAAGAATTTTCTGACCTGAATGGGAACTTCAACCAGAACAGAAAGGATAAGAAGAATGAAAAAGAGATTGAGAAGACATACTAGCTTATAAAATGTCTCCCCTCACCCATACCCCATTATATCGGGTCTTAATTAAAATGCTCAAAGCTGGTCTTCCTGTGAATAAAGACTTCTTGTCTGTTCTATGGGGTTAATTCCTAAGTCTATGTATTTAGTGGGTTGAGATAAATTATGCCTGAGAGTTTCACCGCAAAATTCTTAATAAGTTATCAGTTTCAATGTATGCATGCTACAATAAAATCCTGGGTGGTTTACTCTCTCACAGAGCTGACCAGTGAGATGCTTTCTTGAGTATTGATTTCCTCAACTGGCCATGAGCAAATACATTACTCACTAACCCTCTGTTGGTCAAGAGCATGAGAACAAGGAGCATTATAGGGCAGCTTCATGTCTTCAAAACCTGATATTTAAAGAGCTTTCTAGGGTTAGTATAAAACTAATGAAATCTGGAAAAAAAGCCAGTGTTGGCTTTGCAAAAATAGTATCTTTCCAATCCAGTTACTTAATGTTTAGACATCACTGACAGTGTCTTCCTTGTGTTCTTCCCCTTTCCCCAATTTTTCTTTTCCTTTGGCTCTCTACTTCGTTCTTCCTGTCCTTCTGTCCTTCCTTCCTTTTCCAAATTTTGCTTCACTTAATTCACTTTGCTTCATGAAATTCACTTAGTAAACATTTTTGGCTCCCATATATTGCCAGACCATGTGGAGACCACTGAGAGTCTAACATGATGCTAGATACACGGGCTTCCAGTCAGATAAGCCAACCGCCATTTTTGGTTCAATGTCAACTTGCTACCTCACTGTGACCAGTCATTGGATGCCTACATATTTATTTATTTCATAACCACACCTTTATTGTGAACCCTTTATGTGTCCTAAGGTATGCTAGATGTACACACCAAAGTTTTAAAAATACTCTTTATGGGAAGTCATCAGAGAGGGAGACAAATCATAAGAGTCTTTTTTTATTTTATTTTATTTAACATTTTCAGTGTTCCAAGATTCTCTTAAGTCTAGGAAACAAACTGAGGGTTGCTGGAGGGAAAAGGATAACTGGGTGATGGGTACAAAGGAGAGCACTTGATGTGATGAGCACTGAGTGGTACATACAACCGATGAATTACTGAACTCTACTTCTAAACTAATGATGTACTCTATGTTGGCTAATTGAATTAAAATAATACTCAAAAAAAAAAGTAATAAAAAAGAATACTCTGCAGAACAGGCAAACTGCTGCTCACCCTTGGGCTGCTGTGATGATCCCACTAACTGACACAGGTGACAATGACAACAACTCACGTGGCATATCGTCGACACCTGATAAATACTATCTTCCTGATATTTTTGTTCAACTTCCTAAGAGGCCAGATACGTGTATGTGAGACCCAGTTTTTGAAAACATTTCATGGGCTAGCCAGAAAAAGCAGATTACTTAGGAAAAAAACATGTTATATTTCATACATTCTAAATCAGACATTTTCCCATTTTTGAAACCAGAAACCTTGTCAAAATTGCTGTTAGCCTGGTGGTGGTGGTGGTGGTGGTGGTGACGCTGTAGCTACCACCATAGTTACATGCAGGACAGAGCTATGGTGGTCCCATAAGAGACGGAGCTGTGCAGACCATCTCCGCTCCAGGCCGTCTGGTAGGTTAGTAATACTCACAGTTGGAATTTAAAACATCATCGAGGAGATCACGTTATGATTCAGCAGTAAAACCAAAAGCCATTCGAGCATACAAAAAGGCACAGAAGTAGAAAAGCGAGGCATTATTTTGGTAGTAGTGAAGCAAATAGTCTTCACTGAAGAAATAATTAAGAATCAAATAACCTGCCAACATCAAAGCTTGCAGAAAGGTGTCATCACTTGGAGGCCAAGGTCACACACCATGGTGAAGTATTCTTAGTAACGCTGTGCTGCCTTCATTCCCAGTGCCCTGGATGGAAAGACACGGGCATCCTCTGATGGTGATAACAAAGCAAGGCTTTATGAACAGAACGAAACAAAACAAAACAAAAAACAAACAGCAACAACAAAAAAATCCTGGGTTCAAATACCTTGACTCTGCCTCTTACTAGAGTAAAAGATTTCCTCTTGCTGGAACTCAGTCTGCTCTGTTGAAAAAGGAGCATTAATCACATGTACCCAACGGGCTTGCTATAAAAATAAATTAAATAGACACTATGAAATGAAATGAGTTTTAGCTGCAAAATATTACCAAAACATACGCATTTTGCAGAGCCGATTGTTTAACTGCCTGAATTTTTTTGTCTTATTTTTCCCCCTGAAGCTGGCAGCTCCTGGAGGTCAGTGGGTATTCAGTTTTGAGCCTCCCCTCCCCGCCCACCCCTGGCAATGCGGGGTGTGACGTGCACCTGCACTGTTCCGTCACTAATCACAGCGCACCTGGGCCTGATGCTTTCCTGCTGCTGTTATCACTGCTGTTTGTAAAATTTTGATGTTCATGGCATTCCTGAGGGTTTCATCAGCGAGTATTGAAATGGATACAGAGAAGCCCAGTGATATGTGCAATTTCACATGGAACATGAGAATTGAATGCCCTGATACTCTCCACCTGGACCCAGACTGGCTTAGTCATGAGGGTGCGTCTGGGCAGAAACTGAAGTGCATTGGTACCTCCAGCGGTGGGAAGCCACAGTCTGCAAGGAGTGAGGGAGGAAGCTGGGTCTGAGCTGACCCTCTGGGCCTGGGCCTGTCTCTTGATGACTGTGGGAGACAGACAATGGTGTTAAGGAGACTGAGGGTTCCATGCTGCAGAAAGAGACTGTTGGCGTAAACATCTCTGAGGCCAAAAGTGAGAGAGAAGGTGCCTGAGAGGACTGAGGGGCAGGAATGTAAAGACCAGGAGCAGTAGGTAGGGGTGGAGGGGGACATCACTGACTTGCCCTCTGCCTGCCAGCGTGGGAGAGGGAGTGATGGGATGGGTACGGAGTGGTTAGTAAACCCAAGAAGACACAGGAGAGGGGACCCCTCTGGAGCTATCCATTGTATATTTAGGTGGAAAGAGTAAAAGAAGGGCCAAGTGTTTTGAATCCACAAGAAATACATCTTTAAAATGTTTACTCTACTTTTTTTTTAAATTAAACTGTAAATAAATACAGAAAAAAATGTGCAAATCCTAAATATCAGCTTGACGAATTGTCACAAGATCCCAAACGATGATTTCTAGCAGCCAGAAGCTCCTTGGGTCCCTTCCCCATCACTATTATCTCAGAGTAACCAGGGTTCTGACTCTTGCATTAGAGATGTAAATTTCTGGCTTAGTTCTGTTGTATTGCTTCTGTATTTAGACAAATAAAAACCAAAGGCATAAGAGCAGATACTGTGCTTCATATGGGAAGTGAGGCCATGATCTCTGTCCTTGAACAGGCAGCCCTTGGAGCACAAGGCAGACCTGGGTTTGAATTACACACGTGCCTTTTCCTGACTGCGTGATTTACGAAGTGTAATTTTTTTTCCTCCCCCAACTCCAGTTTCCTCGTTAGTAAAGTAGGGACAAGATGGCAAAGCTACGTGAGATAATATCTGACTCTATTCCCACTCAGAGCCTGGTATTCTGTAAGCATTGGTTGGGGGACATATGTGTCCATGAAAATGGAAAGAATGGGTGACCTATTTGAACAGCCACAGACACTAGGTTTTGGAACATGAGAGAGGACACTTCCCTAAGTCCCTGGCACTAAATGGGATGTGATTGGAAGAACATGGGACAGATGAGGCAGAGTATTCATGTTCTTTCCGAGAACGACCTCAGACTTGCTGGGAGAATTCTCATGTGTTATCTTTCTCCCCTGGGTCTCAGTTTCTTCTCCCATAATCGACGGATTCTACAATAAGATTTTCCCACTACTAACCTAGCTTGAAAACATTGAATCTATTATTAGCTAACTTGGAAAACCCATAGAACCAAAATATACAGACTGAAATACATTTAGGGAGAGACATCAGGCTGTAGAAAGAATTCAAAATCTTATATAAGGTTGATAATTTTTCACATGTTGAATAAACTATAGTAGAACCATATAGACTCACAAGGGCTGTCATGTAGTAGATAGAAGAGTCTTCTGCATGATGATAAGCTTGAACTTCAAATGTTAACCAATAGCCTGGAGACCTATAAAAGATGACTCAGTCTAAGGTTTAAACTGTGCACACTTATAGACTGGAGGCCTCAGGAGGCAATACATTTCCTGGCTTCAGAACAATTCAGACTGATACATAAGACATTAGGGTTGGTGGGGATGACACTCCCAGCCCTGAGATTTTGAGTTTAAGACCAGAAAGACCTCAAATCAATGACATGGCCACCAAATTGTCTATGAATGTTCAAAAAATCATCTGGAGCACATTCAAGACATTTAAATGGTTGCATTAAAATGATTTTCTTATTTAGAACTTGAATTAGCAGTCATAGAATGAGGTTGTTAGAAGTTACCTAGCAAAAAAAAAAAAAAAATAGCCTACGATTAAAAATAAATAATATTATAAAAAGTTCCTTACAATGCATATAAGATCAAGGACACTTTATGGGGACTTGGAAGCCGAATTCTCTCCTCACTCTTGTATCCTGAAATAGACTAACTTATCGCATTAATTGTAACACTATACTCTATAACAGGGCCAAACTATGAAAGAAATAAGATGGATTTAGTAAGTTTTCTTATCTTGAAAAGGGGAAAAAAAAGTAAACACAGTTTTTCGGAAGAGAGGTTTTTCCCCATGCCAGTAAATTCTAAGATGGATTTATCCCACAAGTCTTCCAGACCTCAGCTGAAATCCCAGATCTCCTGACTTCTAGTAAATTGCTCTGTGCACTACACCATCTTGTGGCTTTTCATGCTGCTTTTCACCTCCAAAGATTTCTGACAGCACTCCTTCCGCAGGTCGCCACAGAATCTACCCTTTCAGTTAGAGATCCCTTCACTCGTCCTCTACAAAAACCCCCGCAAATCCCTAAATGTCTACTAGTGTTAGATGCTGTACATTTAAAAATGAATGAGGGGCAGGACCCTGTCTCCAAGTATCCATAAGCTCAAGGAAAACAGAAGCAGTGGTGTGCAAGAGTCACATAGAGGCATAAATCAAGGCCAGCCTGAGAGGGGACCCACTGAGGGGCGAGGACACACAAAGTGTCCTTCCACTTCCTTTTGTTTAATCATATCTATCAGCCTTTTGAAATGTGGATCGAAGCCCTGAAGGAAGGTATGGTCCATGCAAAGCTTGAAGAGGAATGTGTGAGTCTGGTCTCCTTGCCCATAGCCATACCCTTGTTCCTATCAAGCAAGAAGTTTGAGTGTTAAAAGACACTTAAGGCAACAAGGCCAACTGAGTTGGGTTGCTCAGGGGTAAGATGGGCAGAGAGATTGTCTCTTAACCAATGCTAAGGGATTGGAGGAAAATGTAGCAAGGCAGGTAAGCCACAGAAGAAGGAACCCTCACACTCCCCACGTGTCCTGCTCCCCCGTGTCTCCAGAGCCCCAAGGCCACACCTAAAATACGCAGCCAGCACAGAAACAGCATGGTGGGGAGGAGGGGCACCAAAAGGCCCATCAGAATAGGGAAGGACAATGATAGGTCCTCATATACTTTCCCCATGGCCTGCCAACACCGTTAAAGGTCCAAGATGAGAGCAAACAATTGGTAAGGGATACAAGTAGATGTTGTGAATTAATATTTGACTTGGTTTTAAATGTAGGATTGTTACCTGACCGCATCCTGACAGTACCTTGTTAAATTGGTCATTTACCAACCTGGACTTCAGTTTCCTCGTTGTAAAACTAGGAACCATCCTATAAACCTCTGAGGGTTCAAAGAGTTCTTAAGTGTGAAAACATTTAGTAAATGGTCAAGTACACACTGGTATTCTTAATCCTATAAGCATACTTTTACACAGTGGGAGACTTTTAATCTTCATGACTGTACATAGTTTTGTGTTCTCTTGTTTTGCCTTCCTTAATTAAAAAATGTATCGCTCTTGAAGTTTCTCCCCACCCCCACCCCGGCCCCCTTGGATTTTCCATGTCAAGCCCCATTTTCCAGACCAGATCTAGGGCGGGCAATGGAAAGAGTACGAACTTGGCGCTTCTTCCAAAGTAACGATTTCTAATCCCAGCTCTGCCATTGAAAAGCTGTGTGACCTTGACTGAGTGGCTCAGGCCTTCTGTTTATTGGTCTATAAACTAGAAGTAAAAACACAGCATTCCCTATTTTAGGGTAAGAACACAGTACATTGATCAATTCTGAAATCTAGAGAAATGTTATTTCTCCAGTTGGAGCCATACCAATGGCAAGTCGCTCTCAGAATAGACCAGAGATTTCTTTTGCCCCAGCTTCTATGAATATCAAGCACAACCCTTTAGTCTTTTGTAAGGGAAGCGAAACGCTGCCTTTTATAAAAGAGCTCCTCGGTGGCAGGCTGCCCAGCTCCCTGTCAGCACTCCCTCTGCTTATGTGTAGCTCCAGACTTGTATTGATACCCGCACGCATATGTTGGCTCAGCTCCTCCTTTGCGGGCGATACATTGCTTCTGCTGAAGCTGCCAGTGCAATATTTTCAAAATAGACATCCATTTCTAGAAGAAAAGAGATCCAAATAAGAATTTTTTTATATATATTTTACATCGAAAATCATTATAATCCGTGTCTTTCATGTCAGTATGCTCTCTGTGGCTGTTTGATAATCACTCTAGTCATGACCGCCCAGTGGTGTGGTGGGAAGTGCTTGGGGGTGGGGGACAACCTGCACATTGCTCCTGTCTGTACAAAGAATTCGGACCAGGTCGACTCTGGGGAAGGCTTGGAGTTTCTCAGTCTTACAATTTGCGTCAATCATGCATTGCATTTGTGCCACCACAAAGTTCACATGCAGAAGGCTCAGCCCCAGGACCTCAGGATGTGAACTTATTTGGAAAGAGGGTTGTTGCAGATGTAATTAATTAAGTTGGGATGAGGTCATAGTGGGGAAGAGTGGGCCCTAATCCAATATGACTGTGTCCTTATAAAGAGGGGAAATTCTGACACAGGCACGTACACGGAGACAGTGCTGTGTAAAGATGAAGACAGATGTCCCCATGATGCTTCTACAAGATGAGGACCACCAACCGTTGCCAGCAAACCACCACAGCTGGAGGAGAAGCTGGGAATAGATCCCCTCTCGAAGCCTTGGAAGACACCACCACCAACAACACCTTGACCCTGGACTCCTAGCCTCCAGACCTGTGAAAGAATAAATGTCTGTCATCACTTTGTTCCAGCAGCACCAGCAAACTAATATGCTTTGTATGTGTCTGATATTTCTGAGACTTATCGATTATCAGAACTGGGAGGCACCTTTAGAATTCATAAAGTACAATCACCTTATGATCCATAAGGAAGTAATATCTACAAAGATACTTCCATACCTAGAGGTAGACAGGTTGACTGCAAGCCTGGGTACCTGGTGACCAGGTGTGTGGTGGGTATTTGTTTCCCTGCACTACACTCTTTACTAAGAAGTCAGTGGGGGGGAAGATAGAAGTTATTCAATATAAAAATGCTATCAAGCTAGAAAGATCCACAATTTCAAGGTCATCTCCTGCTAAGTTTGCTGAGACACCTGTATTCTATCCAAGTCTTGTGACTCTGGTTCAAACCCATTCAGGATATGCCCCAGGCCCTATGGCTGCTCTTCTTTCAGCCTTGAAAAAGAGTCTGCTTTACAGGAGTTACAGTTAGTTAGGCCAGGAATCAGCCGTCCATAGGGGGGAAGATAGAAGATATTCAATATAAAAATGCTATCAAGCTAGAAAGATCCACAATTTCAAGGTCATCTCCTGCTAAGTTTGCTGAGACACCTGTATTCTATCCAAGTCTTGTGACTCTGGTTCAAACCCATTCAGGATATGCCCCAGGCCCTATGGCTGCTCTTCTTTCAGCCTTGAAAAAGAGTCTGCTTTACAGGAGTTACAGTTAGTTAGGCCAGGAATCAGCCGTCCATAGGTACTCATGCAACTTTTCCCCATCTAGTCTTTGCTCAGACATCACTGTGTATCCTTTCCTACGCTGCCCTACTTCTTTCTAAATAGCATTTATCAAACTCCCTAGTTGTTATATTTATTTATATTTGTTGTCTTCATCTCCCTACCAAAATGTAAGCTCCAGAAAGTCAGAAATCTTTTTATGATTTGTTCACGGATGCATCCCAAGTTCCCAGCTTAATAGTATCTGCCATAACTGAGCTTCTAACGTAGTATTTTGTTGTTGTTGAAAGAATGCATAAATATCTTAAAAATATCTTTATTTGAATACTTCCAATGATACCATGGAATTTATTGCTTTGCTGATTTGGAAGACAGACTCGAAGCAGAGACCTCAGCAACTCAGGGGACCTCTTAACGCTGGCAACCGTGGGTGGCGATCTAGCAGCCTGGGTTGTAGCCCAGAGCTGCAGCTCACTGAAGAAAGAGGCCAAAAGAAGCCTGAAGGAAGCGCCTGTGGAGAAAATTAAGCCTTAGCATTTAGCTGGCAACAACCTCTCTTTTGTTATTTCCAAGTATGTTCCACAGTTGTATTTTCTTTAAAATATTACATTTAGGTTATGGTGACAAAAAAATAAATTAGAGAAGCAGGCCTGAATCTCCTCCAGAGCTCCATAGTCACTAAGGTGGGAATGAGCTACATGTGGCTGTTTGAATTTCAATTAAAAATGAATAAAGGTGAAAATCTACTTCCTCAGTCACTTTAGCCTCGTGGCCATTTCTCAGTTCCCACATGTGGCTGTGGCTGCTGGAGGTGACAGAGTAGACCTAGAAACATTCCCATGATAGTAGGCGAACGTGTGCCCTAGGTGTTTCTTAATGTCTGAGATTTGGCACCTTGAAATGAAGGCATCACAGTGAACAACATACATGTTCACTCTTCTCAGATCAAGTGACACATCCGCCAGATCGATTTAGGTGAAGTCACCTCTGCTAGGCTCCATGCTCACTTTTTTTCTTCTTCACAATTTAATAGATTTGTGCATGAGAGGCCACGGCTCTCATATGTTTTCACCAGGTTATGGGATCAGGTGTTCAGATCCTGAGACTTTTCCATCCATAGTCAAGAAAAGCATCGTTGGCAAGGGCAAGGAGATACTTACTGTTTCAGTAAGTTCAGGAAAATACATATAGTTTACAATGACTGAACTGTAGGGCCCATGGGGGGAGGAGTGAAGGATTCTTGTGTTCTCTGTGGAGAGAAAGTGACTCAACTTTAAACCCTGGAGTTTGGGAGATTTGGCTGTAATACATTTATATCCTTAATGCCCAGCATAACGTATTCTAGTCCGTTCACGTTTGTCTGTTGTTGTTCTTGTGGAATGAATGGGTCAGGTAATCAACCAAGTCACACAGCAACCAGCTGACTAATGACAGATGAACAAGAGCCAGCTTCATGGTCAGAATAGGAATGGTATTCTCTAGCAATAAATAGACTCCAAAATTCCAGAGGTTTCTGCTATAGAAGCTTGCTTTTAATTTAATTTTATATGTCTAACATAGGTCAGGGTGAAGGTTGATCTTTCATGTCATTGCTCAGGGACCTAGGCTGGTGCATGCATTCGCATGTTGTAGCTACAGTACTCCAGACAAGTAACCTGTAAGGTCACCAAGGTAGAGAAAGGGAGAGATGGAGAAGTGTCCTGGCCGCTTAGCTATCTCAGCCTGGGAATGACAGCTGTCTGTTCTCTTGAAGGTCATTGACAAGCATGTGTCCTATGACCCCATTCCCTGCAAGGGAACCTGGAGATGGAAGGAGCACCTCCTGTCTTTGGTTAGCATTCACTGCCTACCCCACAAGGTCATACAGGACCCTGGCAGGAACATTGAAGTCTACCCATTAGTGGTTTCCAAGCTATTATTTTTAATCAATAGAATCCTTTCTTCAAATAAAGTACAATATATAAATAAGCAAAAATAGAGCTCTTCTGGTGGAAAGGAGGGCAGAGAGAGGAGGATCCATAAATCTGCCCATTTCACAAACCCTCATGTACCATCTCTGCTCCTTATGCATCCCTCCAGGGAGGCTAGGGCTCCTCAAAGCAGGAAGAGGTATGATCCCATCTTCTCTTTGGAAGATGAATGCAGCGTAGTTGTAAAGAGACACAGGGAGAAGTGGGTTAGACAGATGGCGTGTGTGTGTGTGTGTGTGTCTGTGTGTGTGTGTGTGTCAAGATGAGAGGCAGAGGCAGGTTCAGAGGCTCCTAGAGCCACTCAAACAAGAGATGGTAAAGGTCTTAACCATGTCTCCATGGAACTCCATGTGCTTTCCCAATTTTTCCCAGGTCAAAATTCTACTTCTATTTCTCATTACACCTTTATGGAGGTTGACATTATTCCAAGTAGCTTTCCAGTACTATGAGAATCAGCAAACTTTCTACAGAGGGCCCAGCAGGCCATTTGGTCACGATTCCAACCACCCAACACTGCTGTTGTTAAGAAAAAGCCGAATCTAGTATCACAGAAGGGGAGGTGGGTGGAGGAATGGAGTGACCGAGTGATGGAGATTAAGGAGGGCACATGACCTAATGAGCATTGGGTGTTCTATGCACTAATGATCATTGAACACTACATCAAAAACAGATGATGTACTATATATATGTTGGCTAATTGAATTTAAATAAATAAATATAAATATTTTTAAGAAAAAGAAAGAAAGAAGAAAGAAAGAACGAATGAACCAAGAGGGCCAGTGCGCAGAAGAATGTGCATGTGTGTTCCAACATAATTTTATTTATGAACATTGAAATGTAAATCCCATATAATGCTCACATTTCATGAAACATTATTCACTTTTTGATTTATTTTCAATCATTTAAAAATGTGAAAAAGATTATCAACTCATAGGCAGTGTAAAACCGGGCTGTGGTCCAGATCTGGCTCCTGAGGCACTGGACGCAGACCCCAGGATTTTTGAATACCAAGTGATTGTGTCCTTGTGGAAAGGGCTTACACTCCCAAGGGGGGGTCTCCTTTAATTTTTGAAGTGGCAGATATTGTGATGAAACAAAAATGAAGGTGTGTGACCAATGTTCTGAACAGTTTTTCTCCAGAATACTCAGAGACCCTGGGAAAAAACAGCACTGGAAATCATTGTTGATTCAGTCAGTCACTGCTAGTGTGTTTTAATTTTGTACCACCCCCAAGGCATGTAACAAACCCACACAATTAGAATAAACAAAGCAAAATAAAACAAGGCTGGAAGGCTCTAGTGTTCTTGGATTTCTTCTTGCCTCTGGAATAGAAGCTCAGAAATAAAGATACTCTCCCTCGGGCACCCCCCCTCCCACTGTGGAGACCACCAGTTAATTGTAAGAATTCCCAGAATCACTGAACTGAGAAAAAAGTTGGACTTCTTAAGACCAAGAAAACAATTTTGTTCAATTTTTCCTTATCAGGAGTCATCTTATCCCTGAAAGCAACTAAATGAATGAACACATCAACTAAAGCATCACATGACATTATTTGTTCTTAAAGTGATTTCTTCCCAATTTTCAAAGTAAGGCAGGTTGCTTCTAGATAATTTGGGGGAAAATGGCCTAATGGTATAATGATGATGACCAAAGTCACTCCACTTCTCAGAATCCAGGGACAGACTTTGTAAATCAGAGGCCATTCCTTTCACACAATGGGGATCGTCTGGAACTTATATATTTATAGCCTGATTCTTTTTTCCACTCATCATTACACTCTGAACATTTTTCCATGTTGTCAAAAAGCCCTTGGATTTGTCATTGTTTCTGTGGTTGCCCATAGAATTTTGCACACATATGTTTTTATTTAGTTTACTGATTTATTGAAAACTATCTTTCATGAGCAAATATGCCATCGGTGAGCAAACATTTCCTGCATGCCTCTTGGATGCTGGGAGCTGGCCGAGACACTGGGGGACACAGTCCTTGCCCTCATAGAGGTGGTGTGGGTGCCTTTGTGTGGAGACCCTGTGCTGGGTCCTGTGGTTTGGTGTGCACACTCAGGTTTCTGCTTCCTGAGAGTTCTCAGTTAGTGAGGGAGCAGGGTGTGTGGTCCAAGGACAATCACACCGCCTTGGGACGTGTAGAGGACACTCTGCCCTTCCCGAGAGAGAGGGGCACATCCGTGGCAGTGGCAGGGGTGAGAGGGTATGGAGAATGTCTGCCGAACAAAATGATGTCGTTTTGACAGATATTTTGGTTCTAGTCTGAAGCATCTAGACACAGACTATGCTGTGTCCAAGTGATGCCACTCCGCTCAAGAGAGAGGACCTGGCATGGAAGATGAACTTAAGGGACTGCTGGGTAGCTCAGGCTGTTAGGCCTTCTACTCTTGATTTTGGTTCATGTAGTGATCTCAGAGTGGTGAGATCATGGCCCATACCGGCTCTGCATTCAGCACAGAGTCTGCTTGGGATTCTCTTTCTCCCTTGCCTTCTGCCTCAACTCCCTGTCTCTATCTCTCTAAAAATAAAAAAAGGAAGAAAGGAAAAAAGAAAGAGAGAAAGAGTAAAAGAGAGAAAGAAAGAAAGAGGAAGGAAGGAAGGAAGGAAGGAAGGAAGGAAGGAAGGAAGGAAGGAAGGAAAAGGAAAGAAAAGGAAAGAAAAGAAAAGAAAAGAAAAGAAAAGAAAAGAAAAGAAAAAGAAAAGAGGTGAATGTAAACTCACCAAAGGAGGAAAGACACAAGTTATCTTTCTAGATGACACACGGAGCAGCATCATCAAGAGTATGGTATTTTTGGACCAGGACTCAGTTCTTCAAATCCTGGCCTTGGCTCGAGGGGGCTTATGATATCCATTTGCCTTGTGATGCAGTAAGTATTCATTGTGGCCATTCATCTCGGCAAACCAGAAAACCCCCCAGGGAAGGTGCTGGTTCTGCCTGGCATAGAAGAGCTTCCATCTAATGGAGTTGAAAAATCAGCCTTATCTTGCTCAACCGGAGCCCCGTCTATGAAACGGGGATAGAATGTCTGCTTTATTTTCACAAAGTGGGGAGGCAATCATACATGAGAAGCTTTGTAAAAGGAAATCTAAATTGTTAAAATAACCCATTTTAAGGTAAGCTTCACATTGTTCCTGAAAAATGTTCTAAAATTTCCAAGACATTTTTATATGGGGTGATTTTTTATTATTTTTAACCATGTCTCTTTTATAGGATGTGATTTTCCTGTCTGCTGAAACACCTTCAGGGACAAGGGTCTAAATCCAAACCCCAGACTTCCCTCCCTTGGACACCTTATTTATAACCTGTACAGCACAATTTCTTCTTTTACAAGACTCTTCCTCCTAGTGCTGCTTTGGGGAGTCAAAGGGATACCAGGAGATGATAGAAGTAGGGCACCTTGCCTTGCAGCTAGCACAGATTAAACACTGAAGCGTTACTTAATTATTATTGTTGCTGTTGTCACACTACATCACTTCTTAATGCAACCTGGGTGTTCACTAACAGAGCATCCTGGTTTCATACTGTGCTGATCACCAACCCAGGAGATGTCCTTACCCACATGACTATTAATTGATGTCTCTTCCACCTGTATTTTGCCAGCTAAGGCTTTTCATCTAAAAGCTGTTTCAAATCACTTGTTTTGAAATATGTGAATTTGTTGCTGTGTGATTAATCCATCAGGGGGAAAATCTGAGCATAATGTCATTATGTACTTGTATACGCATTATGTCATGTGCAGAAATTGCACACAACTGACCTGAGCTCCGTAGGAACATGCAAAGTGCACATACCTCATGCATCTGTCAGCTACTGCAGACAGCAGTATGTCTTATGACCACACCCCCCACCCTTGTCTGGTGCTAGAACTTTCTCTGATTTCAGATCCCCCATACTCTACTTCATAAGAGCTTACAAGCTGCCCCCTTCCAGCCAGCAAATCCCAGGTCTTTCCCAAGGAAAAGTGCCATCTTTATTGTGGTAGGTATGCATGTCTCCACTATCTAACCTGAGTGCAATTCTGTTGCCATTTTTTTTAAAGATTTATTTATTTGAGAGAAAGAGTATGCAGAGGGATAGGGAGAGACAGACTCTAATGCAGACACTGCACTGAGTGCAAAGACACTCAGATCTCACAATTCTGAGATCGTAACCTGGACCAAAAATGAAGAGTCAGATGCTTACCCCACTGAGCCACCGAGGTGGCCCTCTGCTGTCATTTTTATTAGGGACCTGTCTTTGTGAATGTGTGTCACTGAAGTTTTTGGGTGTTATAACTGCACTTTTTGTCCTGGTCCTGTGGTTTTTAATTACATATCTCTGCCAGTACTGTCATTTATAGGAACACATATGTCATGATATAGCAGAATTCGCTGTATGGGACTTCATGTTCTCTGTAACCTTTATCTTGCTGGAAGTGTCTTTTGCAATCACCTTTGATTTTTTTTAATAAAGTTTGATCAGGTATTCTAAGCAAGTGTTTTATTCTGATTTCACAGGTGGCTTACCTGGGGTTTAGTGGGAGTGAAGCCTAGCTTAGCTTTTCATAAGTGAGTGGTGAAATGAGAATTAGAATTGCCTTGTGTCTGTTGTTCCAGGGGAAGCAGCATGTTGCTGTGTAAACAGGATGGTCACTGGAGTGGAGCGCAGCTAGACTAGAAATCCCGCTCAACCAAATCCATCCACATGAGTGCCTTCGGTAAACTCAAATCTTTAGACCTCATTCCCCTCATGCATAAACATCAGGGAACCAACACTCACTTCTCAAAGTCACTCTGGAAATTAAGCCACAAAATATATCAGAAATGCCACTCCAGTGTCTCAGAAGGGCAAGCACATTTGTTCTCTTCTCTTTCCTTTGTATGATAATGGCCAATAAATGGTATCAAGCACATGCTTTGTTCCAGGAACGGTTCTAAGCACTTGTCATGTATTAAATAATTTAATCTTTAGAACAACCTAATGTGGAGGATTCCTTTATTATTGTTATTTTATAGGTGAGTAAACTGGACAGAGAAAGGTTAGGTGCTTTGCCTAAGATCAGACAGCAATGTGCTCAATACTCAAGTATTAACTCTCAGCTCCAAACCATCCTACTTTGCTTTATACTGGGACCTGGGGTCTACAAAGCACTTATCTATTTCGCCACCTGGATACCTACCAGTGTCCCCAAGGCTGAAGGGACTTGCTCCTTCCTATTTGTTTCTTGCATCACTCCCTGCCCACTGTTATTTCCCCATAAAAACTTGCTCCCTCTGGAGGAAGCAGTTCCTTCCTGCTGCAGCAGCTGGTTCTACCTCATAGTATTTCTTCTAGGACAAGCTCTAGTGTGGATTCCCTAAGGACCCCAGCCAGCCCTCTTCTCAGAGGTCTAGTACCAAGGGTACTGTGCTACGGTTCAACAACTTAGTCATCTAAAACTCTTCATGTCTTTAACCCTAGGGGCTGTAGAGGCATCCTGAATTTGCTACCTTTTTGACACCTTAGAGTGCACTTCTTACCTTTTCAGTGAGCTAGGTGACAACTTTATACTGCTTTAACAATCATTTGTATTAAATTCTCTCTGTCAGTCAAAGTGACTTATGTGCTCTGCCTTCTGGCTGTAACCTGACCAATGCATCTACTAAGAGGGGAAGACAGAACTTTAAACCACCCAGATGTGTGGGGGGGGCAGCCATTATGCTCTACTTCCTCTCAAATATTATATAATTATGGATTCTTACCCAGGGGCCATTGTCTTACACATAAACCAAAAGTTATGGCAAAGCTGAACAATATTATACCATTGGTTCCAATATTCTAGAGTCAGAAGAAGATAATTACTTCAATTGACCTTCCACAGGGCCTGATGTTTGGGAACCAGTGAGAACAGCTGTTAGTTTCTTCTTGTGATCCACTGACTATCAAAAAAAAAAAAAAAAGAAAGAAAAAGAAGAAAGAGAACCGGAAGTTCAGTAGACAGCAAATGGCCAAGATTGACCAACTGGAATCTTTTTGTCTGGAAACTGCACTTCCACATGGAGAAAGAGACATGGCATTGTCCCCGGGAGCGCTAGTCCACAGCCTTCTAGAATGTCTGAACTAAATAGGATCTCAGAAAGCATGTGTTCCTACACTCCATTTTACAGGTGGGTAGACTGAGACCAAGAGAGAAGAAAGTCCGGACCCATATCGCACAGTGAACTAGTGAACTAGTGTTGGAGGCTAAACTAGAGTATAATCTCCTCAAACCTAATCTTTCCATGGAAACAGTGGGTTCGGGAGTTTACTGGGTAAGTCTTGGGCTTACCTCTTCTTCTAGAGATTATAGTCCTGTCTCTGGAATATGATCTCTCTGGACTAGGGGTTCCTTGCTTCCCCCTGACTCCTATCCCTGGAAGGCTGGGGAGCTAGGAGGACGAAGATCTCTTCTCCACTCTCATTCTGCTTGACCTTATTTCCACTGCCTCCTTCTCTGCCTCTCCTCCCTCAGGGCAGCAGTGAGGGTGAAGTAAGTAAGGTGGGGCAGGAAAATGAACGGCCAGACCCTTGTCTTTATTTAGCATTTCGATATTTTATTTATCATGATATTTTACATTAATTTTGTTTTCTTAATAATGAATTAAAATACTATTTATCAGGGACGCCTGGGTGGCTCAGTTGGTTAAGCGGCTGCCTTCGGCTCAGGTCATGATCCCAGCGTCCTGGGATCGAGTCCCATATTGGGCTCCTTGCTCCACAGGGAGCCTGCTTCTCCGTCTGACTCTGCCTTCCACTCTGTCTGCCTGTGCTCGCTCTCGCTCGCTCTCTCTGACAAATAAATAAAATCTTTAAAAAAAATAAAAATAAAAATAAAATACCATTTATCAGAATTACTGAGATTTTTGGTGTCTCCTTAGAGTTTGTGTTTAAGGCCAGTGCCCTAGGCTTATCACACTCTTGTACCATTCCTGATCTCTCTCCCCAGCCTCCTTGTGGCACCCCCCAGAAAGGTCAGATTGGGAGACTTTGTAATCATTTTCTAATGCAAGGTATTTTGAAATATTAAATTGGTTTCCTACTGATAACTCAAATGGTGAGTAGCACAAACAATAACCACCCAGGCATCATTTGATAAAGATAAAAAAAAAAAGGATGAATCCCCAACTTCGATGGAAAGGATGCTGTGGTGGTAGAATGGCATGGGCTTTGAAGTCAGAGGAACTGAGGGTTGAATACTGATAGCACACTTAGCAGCTGCATGGTCTCCATGCTTAACACGACTGATGGCCTATGATCTGAGAGCACTGAATATACAGACCCAACCAAGCTTCATTCCCTGCTCTTAAGGCAACCACAATCTAGATCAAGGAAATTCTTTATTTCTCTGGGCTTTCTTCTCTACAACTGAAAATGGCAATAGTATTATCTGGCTGAGAAGATTAAATGCAATTCTTACATGAAACTGCCTAGGACAGTGGGACAGTGTGGTTGCTCAGTTAAAAGTCACCACCATAAGAGCAAGTTCATCATGAGAGCATCATTCACTAGAGGCCCCATCCCTGTGCACAGCTACTCTTCGGCAAGGTACACTCCTTTGTGTATAGCAACTCAAACTAATTTGGGAAGACTGAAAAGAAAATAATCATTAGGAACTTTCTGACAGAGTGCCTCAGGATTTAAGGAAAATACCGAGGAGGACACATTCCTTTCAGCCATGCTCAACGTACTTGGGTTTTCATCTAGCAGCTTTTGTCCTAACACCCTGGCACTCTGTGTATTCTGACAGTAGAATCCTTGTCCTCACCTTCTTCCCTCTACCTCTGAGCTCAGTCAGCCTCCTTTAGTTCTATAATGGTGTCCTGTGAGCCTCTTCACAAGGAGATCAACAATTCTCTGAGGGCTCTTCCACACACTGCTGGTGTTAACAACTGCAACCTTTTTCTGAAGGCATTATGGGAACAACATCTGCCAATACAAGGCGCTGGGAAGAATGCTAAGATGACCCCCAGTGAGTCTGCCCTTGCATATTCTCCTACTCATGAATGCAGGTGAAACCTCTGACTTATGTCTAGTCAATAAACTATGACAAAGGTGGTGAGATAGTCTTTCCTGTGATTATTATATTATATTATATTATATTATATTAATTATAGAATTCCACCATAGCAGACTGCAATGAGAGGCACTTCTGCTGACCTGGAGGAAGAAAGTCATCACATTATAAGAGATCCTGTAAGAAGACCATGTGGCGTGGAGTTCTGGATGGTCTCTAGGTGCTGAGAATGACCCCAACTGACAGCTACCAAGAAAGCAAGAACTTCAGTCCTACAACTGCAAGGAACTGAATTCTGTCAATTACATGAAAAACATTAAAAGTTTTAGAGAGGAATGCAGGTCAGAAAACACCTTGATTTCTGCCTTATAAGACCATGAGCAGAGGACCCAGCCAAAAACTTTTGCCCAGACTTACCCCTCAGAAACTGTGAGATACCAAAGTCATGTTTTAAGCCACTAAGTTTGTGGTAATTGTCACACAGCAACAGGAGATTATTACACACAAGGTGTCTATCTGAGAGTGATGACATAAGGAGAGTTAATTCATAATCTTTGCGTTTTCTAGTGGTCCTTCCTTTCCACATAAAGACAATATATCAGATCTGGTTTTAGAACTCCATTTATTTCTAAGCCCAAGGTTTCATGTATAATTGAATCTTCTCACATTACATGCTCTTCATTTCATTCAGTGGCATCGATTGCTTCAGATCAGTTTTGTCAAGAGACAAGGAGGGCATTTCTTCAAGTGTTTATGTAGCAGTTTTGATCAAGGGGATAAGCATAGAGCTCAACAGGGTTGAGAAAATTGATGGACTTTGAGGGAGCTGATTGATGTATAACTTTGGTCAGGACCCCTGTGGAGTGAACTACAGTAAACTTTCATCTGCAACTTTCCAAGCATCAGAGGAAAGGCTAATCAGTGCATTCTCAAGACACATCATAAATAAATAATAGTTGTTTAGCTGAACATACCATTCATGTATTTATCAATGGTACCCAGAGCCCCTGAAGGGTGGTACCAAAGAAGGTACGTGGATCCTTGCCTCCCACCATACACACACCTTGCACATACACTCTCTATCTCATCCCACATAACAGCACAACAGGGCCACCCTGATTGGAGATTGGATTTTAGTTTCTTTTTATATCATAACAAACCACCCCAAAAGATCCATGGCTTAAGCAACAGTGATTTTTTTTCCTTATGATGTTGTAGGTTAACTAGGTAGCTCTTTTGCTTCCCACAGTCTCTACTATGTCTCTTAGTGATTTTGCAATCAGTTGGTTGCAAGGTTGGCCTAGGAAGACCAAAAAGGCATCTTTCATATGTCTGAGGCTTTGGAGCTGACTGTCAGATAAGGCATCTGAGTTCTCCTCTGTGTGGTCCTACTGCCCATTCAGTGCCTCATCCTTAGAGGTCTCTCTCTCTCTCTCTCTCTCTCTTTCTCTTTCACTCTTTATGGCCTTTCTCTCCAGCAGGATAGCTTGGACATTCTTTGCATAGCAGCCAGATGGCAAGAAAGCAAAAAAGGCAACCTTCCATGCCTTTTCAGGGCAAAGCCTGGAAGTCCACAGGGACATTTCCACAACCTTTATATTGGTTAAAACAGTCATCAGGCAATCCAGATTCATGATAAGAGGAAACAGCCTCCATTTGAGAGGAGGAACAAGATGTGTCCTGGGAAGAGGAGGAATTATTGGTGACCATCTTTGGTGACCATCCAAGGTATGAGTCTGTTTGTTTATCCATGAGATAATGCTTAGAATTTACCTTTGTTTTCAGGTTTTCTATTGATAATGAACTATTATGTTAAAATCGTTCAATAATTTAAAGGTTTTTATCACAAGTTAAATAAATAATTTCAAACTCTTTCATTTATTTAGTCAACCACCAAAAAAAAAAAAAGTCATTTCTTTGAGAAACAGAAGATGCATTATAGTAGTAGAGCCAATAAATTACTACCACTAGGGGGAGGGGACACTAAGATGTGCCCTTTGTGTACTCCCCACAGACCCCTACTCATGGGTCTTGAGGGTGGTTTTCAAACTTCAAAGTCATAAGTTCCAGAGTATGCCCTCGTCTCCTTAATTTTCCTCTAACAGTCCATTTTCACTCTTTTACCTGTACTGTTATGGTCAAGAAATAGATCCATGTCCTTGACTGAGAAAAACTCAAAATCTGGACAGATAGGTTTTCTTATACACAGCTGCTGGAGGTTAAGTATTATTATATAGAAACATCCTACTCTATTCATTCATTTATCAGTATATTCATCTGGCAGATTAGGAAAGAGACATGTAAAACTGTGGCCCACCTAATATCACCCATGAGCAATGGTGTCTCCATCCTGAGCTTCTCGCCTTCAAGACCACTTAGTGGATCTTGAGACACTCTAAGTGCACAGATTTGGGATGAGATAGTGAGTGAGACAAGCACGCATCTGAATTCAAGCCCCACGATTAAAATTCATCTTTTCTTAACACAACTGCATAGCTTAAAAAAAATTATCTTTTAGTATAAGGCAGTAATTCCTACTTTACAACTTAGTTGTAAATACGATTTTATTTTATTTTTAAGATTTATTTATTTATTTTAGAGAGAGAGTGTGTGTGTGTGCATGCATGAGTGCATGCCAGCAGGACAATGGGCGGATGGAAAGACACCCGAACAAGCTCTGTGCTAAGTGTGGATGTTGACACTGGGTATGATCTCACAACCCTGAGATCATGACCTGAGCCACAATCAAGAGCCAGGTACTTAACCAACTGAGCTACCCAGGCACCCATTAGTTGTAAACTTTAAACCAAATAACATATGTAGATGGCTAGGAATTGATTATAAAACCATCATTTACACCTGTTTGGTCAGCATAGTAAGAACTACAACTTTATGTCCTTGGGTAGTTCTCCTCAGGAGAGACATGTTAGAATAGCCTAAGTGCTAGATGTTTCAAGTAAAAGTAACTGCTTTTTACTATATGCACAGTTTTCTCCTGGAATTCCTCACTCTTCAAAGAAGAAAGTTTGTGTTTGATGCTGTTAACATGAGGTTACTCTGAGAAGGAGAATTTTCTCATCTATAAGCCCTTATCGACATTAGTCCAACACTTTAGAGCACACTACAAACACTTCCTTCCTCTCTCTCATTTAAACTTGAATAGCAATAATATAAGACAAATCCCCCAAAGTATGTGAGACATTATTTCTATTGTACAGGTGAGGGAACTGAAACCCACCAAGGCTTGATGCCCTTCCCATACCAGATTTACCAATCAGTTAACACCAGACCCAAGTGTCAAAACCAGCTCTTCTAATGCCAAGACCCACAGATCCTGGTTTCTTTTTTGAAGGTTTAAAAAAATGCAATAGTATGATAAAAGGAAGAAACCAGAACATTCTTGAGCAGCTGTTGTGTGCCAGGAACTTTTCTACAAGCTTCCTAGGTAAGATTTTAAGTGTAATCCAGACATAGTGAGAAATACGCATTATTAGTCTGATTTGATGGAAGAAGAAGTTGAAGGCTGAGAGGTAATAGGCTAGATGATACAACTCAACACCGGAAGATTTTAGAACTGGACCCAGAGACATTAAGCTGACAAACCATGATGTCTTCACCACCCCTTATGATCCACATGAGAGAAGGGGAAAGAAGGAACTATGAGTCAAAGAATCCACAAATGGCTCATTTTTCTTCTGGTTTATCCTCAAACTTCAACTGTGGTTGTTCAGTATTGAGTGGCATGGCCTGTCCTGTCTACCACTTTTGAGTTTGCCAGAGACTGTTGGTGAGATGTGCATACTGGAGTGCACATACCTCGGAAGAAGTCATATTTTTAACTTGATCTTCTACCTCTGGGGAACAGTCTTTTGCAGCAGCATGACGTCATCATGTTTGATTACTGACCTTGCTCACTTCTTTATGCATTGGCGCCACTGGTTCCATAGAATTAATGGGCTTAACCTTACAAGAATCCTGTTGGACATTTCCCCAGTCTTTTCTATTATTGACTCACTGAAATCCTCTATAAAAATATATGTCCTGTGCCCGGGGAAACCATGCACACTCTTGGAAATTCTTCAGGTAATTCGGAGCTCACCTAGTCTGGAAGAAAATGGCCTTCACATAAAGTTAGAGAGGAGAAGTTAATCTCCTCTTAGGGGCCCCACCCCTAAGAACAGCCCCTTACCCACTGCACTGCAAGAAGAAGTTGTATTATTGGCCTTGTGGGAGTGACTCTGAGATGGTAGGGGTAGAGCAAGAGATGTGGTATAACATTCAATTAATATGTTAGTCTGCTTGTGCTGCCATAGCAGAACACTACAGACTGGATGGCTTCTTCCAGTTCTGACAGCTAGAAGTCAGGATCAAGGTTCCTGCAAATTTGATTTTTGCTGAGAATTCTCTTTCTGACTTGCAAGTGGCTACCTTCTCACTGTGTCCTGACATGGTCTTTTCTCAGTGTCCATTTAGAGGGAGCTCTGTTATCTCTTCCTCTTCATATATACCAATCCAGTAAGATTAGGTCTCTACCCTTATGACCTTATTTAACTTTAATTACCTCCCCGAAGACCCTGTCTCCAAATTTAGTCACACTGATGGCCAAGCCTTCAACATATGACTTTGGAGACATACGTATCAGTCCATAACAATAAATAATAGTTAATATTATATATGGGAGCACTGATTATATGACAGACAGCATATTTTGAATTTTTACATTATTTTATTCAATACTCATAAAGTCTTTCTTGTATATATATAAATGAGTATGAATTTAGAGCCTCATTTTAAAGGTAAGGAAAATGAAAAATAGGTTGAAAACTCACACCGGTAATAAGAGGTGAGAGATTCAGACCTTCAATTCAAATGCGCTTGCCTCCAAAAACACTCCATGTCATCGTTGTAATCTCTCTCTCTCTCACTTCTTCCCACCTTACAGCAGCCACAGTTGTTTCCATAACATCCATTTCATAACAGAGCTAACTCAAAACTGTCCACGTCATCCTGCTTCTCAGATATTTTGCCCTCTAAGGAAGCCACGGCTACTTGCTTTACCATCCTACCCATCCATCCTCATCCTTCCTGTATGAAATCATTTGGAGACTGACAACAAGAGCTGGCACAAAGTAGAGTGGTACTGGAAACTGTGAAATACGTTTAAAGGAAGAGAGGTTTTCCCCCACAGGCTTAAAAAAAGAGAAGGCTAATTTCTGCATAAATTAAGGAATTCACCTTCTATGACTGTGCACCTAAGTGTCTGTCTGGGGGAAGTGCGGGATGTAGCAGGAAAGGAAGGAAGACTGAGAGGGAGACATTGAAACCCAGCCAGGGCTTCCTAAAGTGATGCAAACTGCTGAATAAGGGCATTCATTTTTCTCTCCGCACTTCAAACAAACGGTAATTGTTGGTTTGGCTAACAAGTTGTGCTTAATTACAGGCCATTAGGCACCATTAATAAAGGAAACCAATTCTACAAGAATCTAAATTTCACTTCTTACATTACATTCTTTAGAAAGAAGTCCTATTCAAAAAAAGATCCAAGTCTCAGCCTCCAATCCCGTGATGGGCTGAGGTCCCCATCCTCCCACAGTTTAGCTCAGCTGTCACCTTCTCCGCGCATCCTTCCCTCCTCTAGTCTGCACATCACCCACCAGCCCCCCCAAACCCCCACCCCCACCCCTCCTCCAGCCGCTGCCTTGAGGGACTGAAACAATCCTTCCTGCCTTGGGTGTTCAACCTGCACCCAAATGGTCTACATGCAGAAGAATGATACTTTAAAAAATAATCCTACTTTCTAGGGAAGAAAAATATTACTACTTTTTCAGTTTTTGAATCTCTTATTAATGAATATACATCCTTCTATTTATGCCAGCCAACTATTTGATTTAATCATTTCAAAAACCCACGAATTTCCCACCTTATTGCCTTTTGTGCTACAGCTCCTCGCAATGCAACCCCAATCTCTATCCCCCCAACAATTAGGAGAAGAAAGAAAAGAAGCCTGTTCATTTACCCAGCTTCTCCTGCCCAGGGCATTAGCATTGGAGGCTTGTTTCCTTTGGGGAATGGAAGGTCTCATTCTCAGTGGAAGGATGTCTGTGCATCTGTTCTTAAGAGGTTTCTCCATGCTCAGGAGTTACTGACTGTCCTCTCAGGTCAGTCCAGTCACAAGTAAAAATCTCTCAGGCTGACCAAACACCAGATCAGTTCTCCAACTGGTGTAGTGTGCATGGCCCATGGAACATTCTGGTGTAGATACTGAAAATCTCTCAGCATCATAACAAGCTTAGGGCACATGATTAGTCTCGTATGCTTCAAGCACAGGGACCCTTCTAACACTCAAACTCACTGTGTTCCTTCGTCCTGCCTGGCTCTGCGTTGCCCCGGGAGCAAGTTGAACATGCCCCAAAGGGTTTCTCATGACTTGGATTTCTCCACCTCAGCACACTCCATTCTGGACCCCAGATTTCACCATGTAGGGAGGTGATAACACTGTGTCAGGCAATTCATGGAGCTTCTGGCTGGAGACAAAATCTCTACCTTATATGGGACTCTCTGTTTCCCTCCCTCACTCTTCCATAGATATGTGTCAGTTTAGCAGTGGAAGTTTATATATCATTACAGGGTATAAAAGAAGCACAGAACATCAAAGAAATATTTTAATGAATGGAGACGTCCCACAGAGAAGAAGAGTCAACTAAATGGAAGAGTTTGGGAATTCCGGATACTTTATACAGCAATGTCAAGGATGTCTTGGCTCTTCTGACCTCACCTTTCTTGTTCACAAACAGGCCAGCTTTGAAGACAAGTATGAGAAATGACATCTGTTCTAGTCACTTGTATGGAAGTGAAGCCTCTCAGATCTACAGAACTGCTTTATGCAAAAAGGAAATTAGTCTTAATAGGTTAAGGGGTATGTAGTGCTTGACCATTGTTACAATGGACAAAAGTCTTTTATTAATTTTTTAGGTAGCTCAATTACTTCATATGTGTATGATAAATAATAATTAAATGAATTAATATATATTATCAGAATCTTGAATAAAATCCTTAATATTTATAACTGTAATAATAATAATTTTGCCCCCATATTTAAAGATCACTTTATAGAATATGTCATCTAATGTCCACAACACCATACGATTACCCATCCTTCTCACCATCATCACCGGACATGGAAATCATACACCAGACACCTCTTCACTTGGTGCTCCCCACAGCCTCTGAGGGACACGCTAACACTGTCTTGACCAACAGGTGAGGAAATAGCTTTAGAGAGATGAAGTAAAACACCCAACGTCACAGAGCTGCCGAGTTGGTGCTTTAACTATTGCTGCCTTATGGCAGAGGCTATGTTCTTAGTGCACTCGGGAATTTTCAGCCTTGAGTGTAATTAAATGACTTACTCAAGGTCAAGAATTTCTATGATAGGGCCCTGTGTCCATTCTGAATATTCCAGTTCCGGGTGTCTTCAGTCTGTCACAACAACGCAGTAGAAACCTGTACATGTCCACTTGAATAGCTTTCTTATACCTGAGCCCTAACTGACAACGTCTCTGCCCCTGTAAGTTCCAGTTAACATTGACCCAAACAGGCAAAAGAAAGATTCAAATTGTCCCACTAACAATAATTTTGGGCTGGATGGTCGATTGTATCACAGTTCCCTTTGATGCAATGGAAATGGGCTCTGTTTCAGTTTCTCTGATAGGACACGTATCTTTGAAGCTCCTTTGTGCTGAATTTAATGAGCCTGATTGTCATCTTCCAGAAGAGAGTGCAGGTGAACCTCTGCAGTCAGGGCGGATGGAATCACTCATCGATCGCGTCGTCACACGCATCAAACAGCCAGGAGAACCAGGGCAGGATGTGAAATCAATCTGACCATCTATTTATAGATGAAGCAGTGCCTTTGTCATGGTGATCAGACCAGCTACATGCACTGGGCAGCATCTGCACTAAATGACTTACACAAATTAAACATCATGTCCTAATAGCACAGAAGGGGAAATTCTATGTTTTATTTGATAATATTGTATAAATGTGGACTTTTCTTTCTCCTATTCTTTTCGCCTTTAAAATCCTATTTCTTTCTCTCTCCATTCTCTGCACCCTTTCTCTCAACATTCTTCCCTCTCTTTCATTCAATAATAATCTGTTTCAGTTCCATTATGTGTTCAGGCATTGTACAAAGTGCTGTGAAAAATTTAGAGAAAATACTTCTTGACCCCAGCTTCAAGCTGTTTCCAATACCACTGTGGGAGGAAGAACACTCGTAATTCAAAATCTAACACCCATTTTCTAACTGTTTCCAGCATTCATGGCTTTTTTTTTTTTTCTATGACCCTGTAATAGTCATTTGCTGTTTCTATTCTCCAACCTCCTCCCCTGTAAGATAAAGCAACCATGTCTATACCACATATATTTTTGGGTGGCTTACATAAAAAGGAATAAGCTTGATGATGACAAAACACCTAGTTGGGTAACCGCAAACAGCATAAACTGTCTGAATCTCAATCTGCTTAAAATGAGTATAGGAGTAGGAGTATACATTTCATAAGATTAATGCGGTGACTAAATGAGATTATATACATGAAATGCTTAGCGCAGGCAGGAACTGGCTTAAGACCTAGTTCCATGAGAACTTGATAAGATTTGGTTCGTAATGTAAGACATGGGAATGTCTGTTATGAACGATAAGGTGCTACTTTCTTCCTTCCCACCTCTCCCCCAACTCCTTCTTTTTTTTTTTTTTTTTCTATTTTGGAATCTTGTGTTGTAGTTCATCTCCTCAAAGGCTGCAAATCTGCTTCCACCTAGGATGAAGGAAGCTGCAAAGAATGTACCTCTGACAATGTAGCTGGTTTGATCACTTAAATCATTTTTCTTGAGCCCATTGGAGAGTGGATGTAGTGAGGCAGCCATGTAACCTGAATTCTAAACATGGGTTAATCCTTCCCAAGGGGGAACTCAATTTCTCCCACCTGTAGCAGAACACAAGGGTTATAAGTGGCTGCCATAGGTGAGTACAAAGAAAAGCATTAGAAATTGACAAATTATTAAAGGCCAAGTGTGTTTCAATGTGTAGTTTTAAGATAACCAACCGCCAGAACCAGACACAAGGGAAATTTGTACTGACATCCTACTTCCTTGCTCAGGCCGTGACCAGGTGTTCCCTAGGAAAACTGGGCGCAGTGCAAATGGGAGGGAGCCCCTCAACTGTGCAGACATGCAGGAGGCAACGGATAGTTATGAGGTACCACTCAGGAAACACCACCAACTTCCTTACACTGGAATGCCATAAGCCACTAGGGGGAGGGGAGAGAAGTTCATCATGCCTGGGGTATATGCAATGACCTGTTGCAGCTGGGGAAAGATAGAAGAAAGGAAACAAACAAATAAAAGAAACAAAACAAAACAAGCAAACAAACAAACAAAAAAAACCCTTTCATTCCCCTGGGAGAAGTGAATCATTTTGAGCCCAGAATCCGATATCAATATGATACAGAAATGGATGTGGGGGAGAAGGGTAGAAATACTGAGAAAGCTTCAGCCAAATGGTCTAAAACTTTGATTTTGACCTTCTAATCCCCAGATTTAGGAGAAAATAGATTTCTCTTGTTTAAGCCACTGTCTTGCGGCTCAAGACAAATCTAAAATACATACCTCAGTCAGTGTCAGTAAATGCATCCTAAGATAATAACCACATCTCACTTCCAGATTTTCCTTGAGAATTTGAATTCAAAGGTTGTACATTGTAAGTAGAGACATACATGTAAGACTCAGTACATATCGCCTTACTGACCTGTACTACGTTTGTACTAAACTACACACCTAACAGATACTCTATGAGAATGTTCTCTCGTCATACAGGATACTCCGTACTCCATCCTCTCCTTCTCCCCCCGCTCTACCCTTTCTCCCTCCCTCCCTCTTTTTCCTACCTTGATTAAATTTTTTAAAACTATGTTATATAATATATGTCTTATGACCTTCCCCCTCAATCCATTGTCTTAGTCTCCTTGTGTTGCTATTAAAAACAAACAAACAAAAAAACACAGACTTGGTGGCATAAACAACACACATTTATTTCTCACGGTTCTGAAGGATGGGAAGTTCAAGATCAGGAAGCCAGCTGGTTCACTTTTGGAGGTGGGCTCTCTCTCCTGGGCTTACAGATGACTGCTTTCTCTTCTTCACCTCACACAGTGGAAAGGATGAAATCTGATTTCTCTCTTCCTCTTTTTATAAGGACACTAATGCCATCATGAAGGCCCCATCTTCATGACCTCATCTAAACCTAAACATCTCCCAAGTAAATATTTGGAAATCACTTAAAAGGCAGCTTGGCCATCTGAGAAGTCTTGTGTAAGTGCTTAGTAACACTTACCTACCTACGAACTTTACATACATACCTTAAGGTAAAGCTAAGTCTGACTATCCATCAGAAGACAACTTGGCAGGCATGTAATCGATACCCTGGTTTTAAGGCACAGGTGCACCCACATTTTCTTGAATTGCAAACACAGTTTCAGCTCACTGCATCATGGCATTTCATCAACAAAATCGAAATGCATTATTTGAGCTGCCTGTGAATTAAAAATAGCTCTATTCCTGATAAGGAGATTGTTTTTCCTCTCGCCGTCTGTTGAGAACTATTCTTGCCTTTAGAGTTCAGTCTGGGAGCTTCCAGAATGTAAAAAGAAGTCAGGGAAGAAGGACTTCAGGAAAAGCTAAGCTTGTTATGACATGAATAATGCACAATAGAAAGGAGTCTTCAGGCACTTAGTACCCACAGCCTTGGCATTGTAGCTCTGCCATTTGTCTGTATATAACTGACAGGTCCAAAGACTAAGGGATTATTTTTAATGTTGCAAGTGATAAAAGCAAGGCTCTGAAGGATTCAAAGGAGAGAAACAGCCTTGTGGAATGTCAGAAGAAAGAGCTGAATAATAGATAAAAAGTGATAAAAAGAGTGAATAATTTAAGACTTTTCAGGGCTGAACATGATCTTTGGAGGTTTATTGTGTCTCCCCAGGCCCTTGTTTTGAAATCTAGTTTTTCCATTAAGTTCAGCCATTGCTTCTATCCAGCCCAATCTGCACCAACATCAGGAGACTGTGGTCTCCCTCCCTATCTCTAGATCAGAACAATGCAATGTGAGGACTGGCTGCTTGTGAAGTACTTGTGGGAAATCTTTTTATTTTGGTTGCTCTCATTGATGACCAAAGAGTAACCTATGTTAAGAGAATGTTCAAGTGTTTACAAAGTTCTGTTCACTTTAACTTTCCAGGAGTCTCATGTATAGTTATCTCTACTTGGACCTTCTTTATTTTGTGACAGATCACCTCGGATACTATCATACCTAGATTCCTGAGGAGGGTTCCTTACTCGACCTACCTGTTCTCAAGCTCATACCCAACAAGTCCAGGCTGTCCTCCACTAAACCAGATGAAGCTTTGCACTGGGTCACTTCTGTTCCCTCCCCACAAAGCTCTGGCAGCTGCCACTGCCCACAGAAAACATTGACTTCTAGCACTTCAGCTGCCACGTACGTGCTGATGACTCTGAAATCTTTACTTCTTTGCTAAGGGTCCAAACCCACACATCAAATTGCATATGATAAACATACCCATTTTGGTTGTCCACAAGCTTCTCAAGCTCAGAATTTCCAAAACTGGAGTCCTTATGCCCACTTCCTTCCCATGAAAAATAGCTCCTTCTATTTCTTTGATTATAATCTATGTAGCCACTCATCCAAAAACACACTGAGACCCGCTCTTGGATACCACTCACACCCACCAAATCTTAGCACACTGAACTCTGTCGCTGTTACTTCTTAAATTACTTTCAAATCGGGCCTCTCCTTAAAACCTCAAACAGGCATCCTCTTGGGGCCTAACTTTGTGAAAAACCTCCTCTTTTGTCTTACCAGTTCAAGTCCCCTGCTGTGAAAGTATTCCAACCACTCTGTCTTCACTCTGACAACTGTAGAAGGCAAAAACCAAGCTGTTCTCATATTGACTTCCACTAGAAACGTGTAACTTCTGGTAGTATAGTTTTTAGCTAAGATGGTTCCACTTCTGACATGGTGGGGTAAGTTTCTAACAGATCAGCATATGTAGGAAAAAAAAAATACACAAAACAACTTCTGGATGACTCTGAACAGAAATCAAAACCAGAAAGATTTTGGAGGGGGATTGACATTTTGAATAAGGGAACAATATAATTTAAGTTCCACACTTTGCAGGTCTTACCACAGGGAAATTATGTTGCATCAGGGCATGGGATGGCTAAAACTCCAACAGAAACCCCACTCCCTTCTGCCCAGAGGAAAGAAACACTGGAACCTAGGTAATCACATCCACCCAAAGGTGAGGGGGAATCCTGGAAAAGAGAAAGAGAAGGGAAGCCTCAGCTTCCAGGTGCAAATTCTTCAAGATTCTGGCTGATTCTTGGGGAAAACTCAAAGCAATATCCTTAAAAGATCAAAGAAGTGAGTATGATTTCACCATACCCACAAGTGAGACAGGATTTCAGTTTGTTAGCCAAGTGATTGTCAGCTAAAACAAAGGCACCACATTCTTAAAAGGAATGTAATACATCCACAACTCCATCAACAAACATTCATGATGCACAAGATGCAATCTAATATTGCCTGACTAGGAAGAACCAGGAAAATAAGGCCATTCTCAAGGGAAGAAATAGTCACCAGAGACAAAACCTTAAGATGGCACAAATGTTGAAATTGGCAGGGAAGCCTTTTAAAGTGGCTGCTCTAAATCTGCTCAATGAGATTAAAGAAAAAGTCCATTTTAAATGAAAATATAGGATATCTCACCAGAAAAGTAAAAGATGTAAATAGAACTGAAAAGAAATCTTAAAATTCAAAGATACAGTATGTGCAATTAAGGTAAAAAAAACAGAAAACATGGGATGGGTTTAATAAAATTATGATTTGTGATCACAGAGGATAGCCCAATGAACTTGAAGATAGATCAATAAGAATTATCCAAATTGATAGAATAAACATAGGAAAGGGATAAAGGGGAAGGAAGGAAGGAAGAAAGGAAGGAAAATGAGTGACCCTCAGGAACCTGTGATTATAATATCAAAAGGTTTAATCTGTGTGTAATTGTATTCCCAGCCCCAGAAAATTAGAAGAGACAGATGGGGCAGAAGAATATCTGGAAAAAAAAAAAAAAAGTCATGGTCAACAATTCCCCAAATTTAGTGTAAGATATAAATGCTCATATTCAAGAAGCTCAATAAATCACAACGAGAAGAAATAAGAAGACCATGACAAGCTATAACAGAACCAAACTTTTGAACACCGAAGGCAGAATACCTTTAAAGAAGTCAGAAAAGAACTACATATTACAGAGTTTCTTATGAAGTTAAACTTACACTGACTACATGACCTCATCATTCCACCCTTAGATTTTTACCAAGGAGAAATATATATATATATGTACTTACACATAAATATTAGTATTAGCTTTACTTTTTACCATTTGTTAAAAAACTAAGAAACAACCGTAATGCCCATTGACAGGTGACTAAATAAAATGTGATACTTTCAAAGAATAGGATAGTACTCATGGGATGCCTAGGTGGCTCAGTTGGGTAAGTGTCTATCTTTGGCTCAGTTCATGATCACCACGTTCTTAGATCAAGTCCCACATTGGACTCCTTGCTTAGTAGGGAGCCTGCTTCTCCCTCCACCTGCTGTTCCCCCTGCTTGTGTACTCTCTCTCTCACTCTCTCTCTCAAATAAATAAATAAATAAAATCTTTTAAAAAAATGGAATACTACTCAATGATAAAACATGGATGAATCTTGAAATAGTTGAGTAAAGGACTCTAGATAGAAAAAAAGTAAATTCTGGATAGTTCAATTACAGAAAATTATTAAAATACAAGCTACTCTATAAGGGCAGAAAGTAGATTAGGGTTTTTCTGGGGTTGGGAGACAAAAGGGTGTACAAGGAAGATTTGGGGTTGAGGAAATATCCTCTCATTGATTGCAATAATACCTCATGTGTAATACCCTTCATAATTCAAAATGCACAACCATGGGATGCACTATATGAATTATGTTTCAATAAGTTATTAAAATATGCTACCTAAAGAAAAGATTAATTGAAGAAGAAATGTATACAAAGCCCTATTGCTCTTCAATATGTTTTGACATTGGTCAGTCAGCTGTTGAAAAATCTAAATCAGAGCACGGATTATGGAGAACAGTGTGCCATCATGTTCGGTCATCTATGACTGTCTTCCAGTGGCTGTAAGTGATTCAAGTAAGTCTTTAGCTTTTCTGTGTGAAGACGTTTAAATGAAATATCACTCTAAAAGTGAAAAAACAAATTGGTTTTTAATTGAACAGTTAAATGAATGGTCCTATCAGTTATTAAAATATAGTTTACAGATTTTATAACATTCTTTGCCCTTAAAAGTTAGTTCTTAGATGTATGATGTATACTATAATTCCTGGTATCTTTTTTTTAAAGATTTTATTTATTTATTTGACAGAAAGAGAGACACAGAGAGAGGAAACACAAGCAGGGGGAGTGGGGGAGGGAGAAGAAGGCTTCCCACTGAGCATGGAGCCTGACTCAGGACTCGATCCCAGAACCCTAGGATCATGACCCAAGCAGAAGGCAGATGCTTAATGACTGAACCACCCAGGTGCCTCTAATTATTGGTATCTTAAAACCAATAAATTACGGCATATATGAAAGTTTTCTACCAAGAACCTAGCATATAATAGGTGTTTGATTACTTAAAGTTTTAGAAGTAAACTTTTGACATTTGGGAAAGGAGAAATAAAGCAGGCTTGCTTATTAAACATCAGTCCACTAAAAAAATATAAATTTACCAGAAGAGGCTCTATCCTAAATGGTCTGTCAAATCAATTTACTCAATTGCATTCTATGGTAATGTATGGTCCATTTACCAAACAAGAACTAAATAGCTATGGAATTCGGAATAACCCATGTTCCTCTGAGAAATTTTCTTAGCCTGAAGCTTCAGGATTAGTCACTTTAATCTTGCTATACTCTTGGTCCCTAAATGGATGGAAGTTTTAAAATGTCATTAGAGATGGCTTGAAATTGAAAATTGCCCTTTCAAGTAGAGAAGGAGAGCTAAAAGGGGATTAAGATGATCCTGTTGTAGTAGTGAACAAAGCATGGCTTATTTACCCCTTATCGATTAACCTAAATCAATGGCAATCCTCTTCAGAGTTTCTAATTCATATGGAATAATCAACCTATTATATGAAAAATAACATTGATATAATTTTATTTAAAAGCAGAGCCTTAATGCTTTAATTAACAGTTAGGGTTTTTTTTAGATATTAAAATAACTTGTAGACTTACTGCTCACACGCATTCCGGATAACAATTATCATTTCCCAATCAGGAAACAACCAGGGTTCCTTGGAAAAATTGCTGTTTCCAGGTATAAGCCAGAGAAAGTACAAGATGAGCTTAAGAAATGTTGGTATACCAGAAAAAAAAAGAAAGTTCTTGAAGTTTAATATGGTCACAACAAGATGACTCAATAGCCAGCTCTAGGAAATGTCCACTGGTCAAATTCGGGGTAGGTAGGAGAGAAAGAAAGAAAGAAGGGAACTAACTGATTTTGAAACTTTGGTTGAGTAAAATACTGTGAGTTCATAGTTACATTCTAAAAAAGAAAAAAAAAGGATAGAAAAGGAAACTTTCTTTTACAAAATGTCACTTAATAAGAATATAAATAATGATAGAATTTTATAAAAAATGAGTTTGCAACTCTCAGTATGTAATAATTGATTTGAGCAAGAATGATCAGTAAATACAGAAAAAATTAACTGATGTCTGCTTAAGAAACAAGACCTTTATATTGTGCCAAATATTATCTTATACACTGCTAAATAGTTACAAGGGAAAAATATACCTTAACAATGGAGAGATATGATGATTGCCTCCTTAACATATGAAAGAATATAGTATTGGCAATAATGTACACCTGAGGGACACCTGGGTGGCTCAGTTGGCTGGACGACTGCCTTCGGCTCAGGTCATGATCCTGGAGTCTTGGGATCGAGTACCGCATCGGGCTCCCAGCTCCATGGGGAGTCTGCTACTCTTTCTGACCTTCTCTTCGCTCATGCTCTCTCTCACTATCTCGCTCTCAAATAAATAAATAAAATCTTTAAAAAAAAATGTACACCTGACATTATAGCCCTTTTCATGTGATACCTTAGGAAATAGAACACTGCTTATGCATTACTCATACCAATACGTTTAACCTGAATCTCAAGAAAATTTAGATCTGAATTCCTATCTTGAGACACCTAGAAGAAATAATCAAACAAACCCAGGATGTGGGAATTCTATGGGATATCACTCTTGGACTCTCCCAAAAGTCAATGCCATGAAAATAAAATATGCAGGAATTGTACTCAGACCTGTTCAACAGAGCAATAATGAAATTATTCTTTACTCTCCAGTATGGTAGTCATTAGTCACAAGTGACTACTGACCACTTGAAATGGGTTAAGGTTACAGAGGAACTCTGCTAAAAGAATTTGAAATGGCATAAGAACCAAATGAGATGCCATACTGTGATTGGATTCTTAATTAAAAAAAAAAAAATCTATAGGGGCCCCAAGGTGGCTGTCAGTTAAGCATTGCCTTTGGTTCAGGTCATGATCGCAGGATCCTGGGATGGAGCCCAGGATCACATCAGACTCCCTGCTCACTGGTAAGTCTGCTTCTCCTTTTCCCTTTGCACCTCACCCCCAATTTGTGTTCTCTCTAGCTCTCTCAAATAAATAAATAAAATCTCCTTAAAAAGCTATACATTTTGGCATAATTGCTAGAATTTTAATAAAGACAGGATACTAGGTGATATTGTAAAATTATTGTTAATCTCTTTTAGGGTTGCTGATAGCATTGTGGTTATGAAAGGGATTGTCTTTGATACAGAGGAGAAAAGGCTAAATAAAATATGTAGGATTTAAGTGAATGACATCTATGTCTTCTTCAAACAATTCAGCAAAAATGCAGGTGGGTCAAGGCAAAAGAGTGAGGGAAATGGGAAGCAAATATGGCAAAATGTTAACAAATGTTAAGTGTCAGGTAGGCTAGGATTCCAAATTTTCTATATTTTAAAATTTTTAACAATGCCTAGAGAAAAACAGCTCACAAATTCCTAATTTCCGGATTTGCTGACCTTAGTCCTTCAGAGACCTGAAGTTGGTCACCACTGGTCGATGTGAATCTACCTACCTAGATGTGGATACAGAAGAATCAGAAGCCAGGAACAGAAGGAACTTGCTAGGGATTTCCTGTTAGTAGTAGGCTAAGAAGAGCCTGTCTGTCAGTCTGCCCCCTGGTCCCCTAGTGCCACAGTCTTTTTACTCCTCTCCACAGCATCATGCATTTTCCCAGCTTTTAAGAGCTGGTATAAAATAATGATTAGGAGCACAGACTTCCAAGTTAGACCTCCTCTCTTTGACACTAGGATCATCAAGTAAGATGGTCTTATCAGTCTTCCCATCTGCAAAATGGTTATAGTAACAACATTCACCTAATACATATTGGGGGGGATATGAAAATATGGTATTTGGCCTCGTGACTGGAACATAGAATGGTATTATTTTTATCATTATTAACTGTGTCATCATTAGATAAGGTGCTTGGCACACTGCCCGACTTCTAAGAATTTAATAAATGTTGATTAAGGAGAATAATAGTACAGTATGTATGTAGGTGTCCTTAACTGAACAGAACTTATTCATTTTAAACATAAATAAACTGTTCAATTCAACTTGGATTATTAAGTACAATAAGCTAAGATGGGTCTAGAGACTAAACCACCTTAAATTTTCAGCAGCTTAATACAATAAAAGTTGATTTCTTGAAATATATCCACTTTCTTATTTCTATGCTGGTTACATGGGTGTTCATAAAAAATCACCAAGCTAAAAACTTATATTTTGTGGGTCAAAACTATATGAAGAAGTAAATACTTCAGCCCTAAATTGCTTTATTGGTAAATTTGTTTATCATTCACCAAAAAATCCAATGTAATTAATGTAAGTTAACCAGTTTCTGGAATATAATTACTCAGAAATTGCAGTATTCATTAGAGTTGATAATAGATTTTCTTTTTTTTTTTTAATTTTTAAAGATTCATTTATTTACTTGAGAGAGAGAGAGAGAGTGCAGCATAGGGAAGGGGGTCAGTGCAGGCAGAGGAAGAGGAAGAAAGATTCTTAAGCAGACTCCACACTGAATGCAGAGACAGATAAGGGGCTCAGTCAGTCTCATGATTCTGAGATAAGGACAGGAGCTGTAACCAAGAGTCAGATGCTTAACCAACTGTGCCACCCAGGCTCCCAATCCTAGATTTTCTAGTTGGAGTTGTGATCACTTGAAGTCAAGTGTGGCCATAACAGTCAGGTTCTCCAGAGAAACAGAACCAGAAGGAGATATACATGCATGTGCATGTATCATTCATGTTGAAATTCAAGTCAATTTCTTGAAATAAATATATATGAATTTATTATAATTTACTATTTATTTATAGGAATTGGCTTACAGTATAGTGGAGGCAGGTAAGTCCAAAGTTTGCAGGGTAAAGCAGGAAGCTCTCATTACCAGGGCAGGAACTGATGCTATAGTCTTGAGGCCAAATTTCTTTCTCTGGGAAACATCCATTTTGCTCTTCAGCCTTTTTACTGATATGAAAATGTTTATCCAGGTTACCAAGAATAGGCTCCATGACTTAAAGTCAACTGGTTGTAGGTGTGGCCAACAAATTGCTTAACAGCAACTGTTAGATTAGTGTTTCATTGAGAAACAGTACTATAGGGTAATTGTGATGACACATACAATACATTAGCCAAGTGGAATTCCTTGCTAACGAAATGAGAGTGGCAGTCATGTTTGTTACTTCTTGAAAGGTAGACTTGAAAAATTCACTGTTTTCTTCTGTGCTCAGAGACACCAGCCATCAGCCTGTGTACCTGAATAACCATGGTGAGCAGAGCCCCAGCCAACACTCTGTTCAGGCGGAGTGAGTGAGAAACCTTCTTCACTGACACTTGAGACTCATATGTTACAGCAGCGTAACCCATCCACCATCTCAACATGCAGTTTCCACCATCAACAGGGCAGGAGAAGGAAGACGAACTCACTGACTATATTTAACTTTGGCCAAGAAATGATATCACTTTAGCTCTCAATCTGTAAGTCAGAACTTGTCTTCTGATTCCACCCACTTACAATAGAGATGGGAAAAATTAGCCAGGGGAGCACAGGGACACCCAGTAGTCAATGTTTCCTTCTCATACTTCCTATGTGTTGAAAGCTATCCAAAGAGAAGATAAGATATATGTAAAAGAATATCGTATAGCAAATCTCCCAGAATGAAGTTAACTTCATTTATTGGTCCTATAAATCAGAGGTTCTTAACCAGCATGAGCATAGCTTTTAGAACACCTGAAATTATAATTAAAATTTGTGAAGATATGACTGCATGCATTTTTTTATGAAATTGTCATTATTTTCCATCAGATTTTTCAGAAAGATATTGGGCCCAAAATGTGAAGGATCAAATGATTGTTTTACATGAACAAACAAGCAAACAAACAAACACAAAACCAAGTCATGGACTTCAGACAATGATGTATCTGATTCTCTATTTCCTGAGAGGAGTTATGCTTAAGACTAGGAGTCTCCATCCAGCTCATGATAATTGCCAAAATCCTCCTGCATTTGCTTTGGAGTCTGTCTTGCCCGGATGTCTCGTCACTTTGACTGTTGCCACTCTCTTTGTTTTCCTTTCTTACCATCAGGTTTTATGACTTGAGCTCCCCAAGTTACTCTTCCTACTTCCACATGGCCCTTTCCTCCTCCAGAGGTGTTAGCCTGGTTCTTGTGTAACAGCTCTGCTAATGGGAAAAACCTTTGCAACCTAAGAGTGCAGTAATTCCCACATATTATTTTCTTCATCTTGATTTGATGTTTCTAAGGGCCTATACTACACAGAGTCCAATTGCTAAGTTCTGTCAGGAGATCATAAAGTTGGCTGACTTCTAAAAGCCTATACATAGTTTTTCCAGTTAAGTCTCCTGTGTCAATTCTAGCTACAATTTGTCAAATACTGAGGCCTTGAATACCTTTCTTTGAGGCAATTGCAATTAAGAGAAATCACTTCTTATTAAGCCTAGAAGGGTCTGTTCTTAGTTAAAGGCCATTATTCCTCATTCAAACTCCTTCTGGGAGTATTAAGCAGTTACATGGAGTAGTTGTTTGCCATTAACCTTGAAATCATGTGGATTATTTAACTCTTAATGAAATCATGCTGTATGGACACCCTTTTGATCTTTAAATGAATTAATTTGATCTGTTTTCAACTCTCCCTCATCATTCTGAAAAACCTAGCAGAGAAGAAGTATACATTACAGGTTTAAGCTCAGAAGGAATGAAAATTTCTATCTGATTTTCCAAGTTATTTCCCAGTTATGTTAATTCTCTGGCCATTTCTATGTAGGCAAAAACAGTGAGTTTGTAGTAAAAGTACATCTCTTATTTGTTTAGGTACAAATACCCTCCCCAGGAAAGATAATCTCATTACTGTGTCTTAGTAAACCAAACCACATTACTCATGGCCACCAGCATTTCTTTAAACTACTGAAATGGTATCTTAGTAAAAGGACCTCAGGCTGACCTGTATGTAATCTCATCTTTGAGCTTTACTGGTTGTGGGACCATGAGTTAATTAAAGCTATTTAAAAAGTTTTGTTTATTTAGGGGTGCCTGGATGGCTCCGTTGGATAAGGCACTGACTCTTGATTTCAGCTCAGGTCGTGATCTCAGGTCCTGGGATTGAGCCCTGTGTCAAGCTCTGCCATCAGCAAGGAGTCTGCTTGAGATTCTCTCCCTCCCTCTTCCACTTGCCCTTGCTCGTGCAGGTGTGCTCTCTCTCTCTCTCTCTCAAATAAATAAATAAATCTTTTTAAAAAATTCGTTTGTTTATTTGTTTATTTAAAAAGGTATTTTAGGGGCGCCTGAGTGTCTCACTGGGTTAAAGCCTCTGCCTTCGGCTCAGGTCATGATCTCGGGATCCTGGGATCGAGCCCCGCATCAGGATCTCTGCTCAGCAGAAAGCCTGCTTCCTCCTCCTCTCTCTCCTCTCTCTGCTTCCCTCTCTGCCTACTTGTGATCTCTCCCTGTCAAATAAATGAATAAAATTTAAAAAAATAAAAATAAATAAATAAAAAGGTATTTTAAAGTGATCTTGAAGCTGATTATGTCTGATAATTGTATGAATGTACATAGTAGTGACTTCTTAAATGTTCTGAGGAAAGATTATGAGCCAGACATGTGCTATGTCTCCCCAGGGATCTATGGCAATCTTTTTTCAGAGCCTGCACTCCTGTTCTTCCAGTTCAAGCTTACATTTGTCTTCATACTGTTTTGTTTTTTGTTTTCCATCCTTATGGTTTTTTGCCAAGAAGTGTGATCTTTGCAAAGATACGGTATATACATTAGAAACATAGTTGAAGATGAGTTTTATGCTAAATGATCCAGCTTTGCTATTCTCTAGCTGTGAGTCTTTTGCAACCCAATTATTTAATATAAATGCCTTTGGTTATCTTATCCTAAAACAAATAATAAGAGCTCTGAGGTTTTTTTTTTAATTTTTATATTTTCATATAATATAAATTTCTAAATTAGTATCCAAATACACTGAATAAAATAAACTGTTAGTCTTGACAAAAGAAACAACAAAATAAAATTCTTGTCTCCCTGTGTATGTATGTATATGTGTGTGTGTATGTGTGTGTGTGTGTATATACATATATACACACACATATATATATAATGAATATATAGGTCACTTGGAATCATGCCCATTAAGTGGTAATTGCTTTTTACATTAAACAATTATTAATGTTAATTGAAGAATGTATGAGTTATAGTAAATACTCAACACATGTTAATTATCATTAGTATGACCCTTCTAATTGAAAAAGAACGGTTGAAAGAGGTAAAAGAAAATAAAGACCCGCAAAGAAGATAATCAAGAGAAACAACCTTCAGCTATCAAAGAAGCAAAAGTGTAGGCTCAAAACTGTTAGAGTTTTAGAAAATCCAGTAAAAACAGAAATAAAAACAATAAAAATCTAACTATATATAATTTTAACATAATGAAACAGTGAAAGTAAACTAATTTGAGTAAGTGTTGACCACAGTATTCTGTTCATTTTTCATGGGATAGTGTTTAAGGACCAAAAAATTTTCCAAGAAATTTTAATCTTTACATAGTAGTTTTATTGTTACTAAGAATATTGACATTAAAAATCAGAAAGTATGGGGCACCTGGGTGGCTCAGTGGGTTAATGCCTCTGCCTTTGGCTCAGGTCATGATCCCAGGGTCCTGGGATCAAGCCCCACATCGGGCTCTCTGCTCAGCGGGGAGCCTGCTTCCTTTCCTCTCTCTCTGCCTGCCTCTCTGCCTACTTGTGATCTCTGTCTGTCAAATAAATACATAAAATATTTTTAAAAAATCAGAAATTATCTATTTCCATTACAGATAAGAAAGTAATTAAGCATGTAAGTATTAGAACTCAGTGTTTTTACTCTAGAAAAAGTGAAATAAATATACAAATAAAGTAAATTAAGGAAAACTCCATGATATAAAATTTGATTTGGAAATATCAGTATGAACTCATTATTTACATATCTAAGTATTTCCTAGCTTTTCTACCAGAAAGAGCCTAGAGTCATTGATGCCACAAAAGCACATGACCCAACATGACACGCAGATACTATTTTCCAAAGGCCAGAGAGTCAGACTTCCCTAAGAAATGGCTGATTCCAGAGCTGTGACAAAGAAAGGCCATGACATATGCCATAGCAACAAAGTTCTCAAAGCCTAGGGGGTCGTGCATTAAGGGCACAGGAGTGCAGCATGTGTATTTCAAAATATTATAGAGAATGTTCCATCCTGTGTGTTCATAATCACTGGTTATGTCACCCTAAACAAAATCAGCTACTCTGATAAGCATACAGCCACCTTGCCCAGGAAAGATACAACCATGGTGAGCATAACAACATTTGAGGATAATGAGGTAACCCTGAATGACTTAACCCAAATGATGTAAGGCAGTGATGTAACTTTGGACAAATAGAATATGAGGCATATTGTA
This sequence comes from Mustela putorius furo, assembly GCF_011764305.1. Classification (NCBI taxonomy): domain Eukaryota; kingdom Metazoa; phylum Chordata; class Mammalia; order Carnivora; family Mustelidae; genus Mustela; species Mustela putorius. The sequence continues at coordinate 3,577,599 of NW_025421485.1, forward strand.
ACTTTCAGGTTTTGTGCTAGCTAGCAGAAAACTCAGCACCGCAACCCTACCCCACCCCTCCAGCGGCATTCACTGAGAAACCCTTATACTCTACTTCTCATGACTTTCCAGGAAATATTGTTCTATCAGCAGGAGAGGACACCTCGTGGTAGGCAAGGCAGAGAGCAAGGCACTGAAAACATAAGGAATTTAGGTTGTAGATCCCTTCCCTGCATTTTAATTTTGCTTAGCCACTTAACCTCTTCTGGAACTAATGCTTGAATTTTTAAATGCTTTAAAAAGTGGTTTGTATGGTTTTTGCTTCTGCTTCTGCATTCTACAATTCAGAAAACTAGGTTTTGTTGTGACTTGAGTAATCCTGAAAGTGAAACTAAAATTGGAAACTCAAGTGGAACACAGAAGCCATATTCAAGAGGTTCTTATTGGCTGAGTGTATGATAATTTAAAAACTAAAAAAAAAAAAATTTTGAAAATGGATTATAACACATTGAATTAAAACCCCAAATCCACAAGTCAATAGTGTGACATAGGAAAGATGGGGTGTAAAGGATGTGGGGGAAGGGAAAGAAAGTCAGGTCCTGAATGGAGGAGTGAGAACGCGTAGGGAAGCCGCTACTTTCCAACCACCAGTATAATAATCGATTCAGGCAAGTATCATCCATGGATAGTAAAAGCATCTGTGAAAAGTCAGGAGATACAGCAGTTACATGGTCTCAAAATTTCACCTCATGGATTACTTATTAAAGGGAAAATGCTCATCTAAAATGGAACTACTAAGTAGTCAGTGCCCTAGCTAAGTGACCAAACATGGTATCATGAGTAACAGGACAGACTGATGCAATGGGCCTCTTGTGTGGCAATAAGAAGTGCACATCATCACCTACCTAGCATTCCCAAATACTATAGGAAATACTTCTTTAAAATCTAGAATGAGAGACATTCTATTTAAAAAAAAAAAAAAAAAGCCTGGACTCTGAAAATGTTTCTCTCAAACTTCAAAGGTACAAAATAACTCAAAAGACCTAACAATCAAATGCAATATTCAAAACTTAATTAGATCTCAAATCTAGAAAAAAATTAGCTCTTGTAAAATATATTTGGGGGACCTGGGTGGCTCAGTGGGTTAGGCCTCAGCCTTCGGCTCAGTGGGTTAGGCCTCAGCCTTCAGCTCAGGTCATGACGTCAGGGTCCTGGAGTCGAGCATCAGGTTTTCTGCTTGGCAGGGAGCCTGCTTCTACCCCCCCCCCCTCTCTCTCCGCCTGCCTCTCTGCCTACTTGTGATCTCTGTCAAATAAATAAATAAAATCTTTTAAAAAAAAGATATTTGAAGGACAATTGGAGGAGTTTTAATATGAATCAAGTTATGACCGAATTATAGAATTTTGGTCCATTTTCTCATGTGTGTTAGTCATGGTGTGTCCCTTAGGTGCCACCTGCTAAATTACTTAAGAAGGAGAGATCATTACTTTCAAACAGTTTGGGTGGGGAAGATAAAAATAGAAAGACAAAATCTTCTCAATTCACGAAAATAAATGAAGAGCATATGCGTGCCCATCACTGTGCTGGTTGGTGAACTCCAGCCTGCCTTTCTCTACTCTGTGATGCTAAGGTTGGGAAACCATGCTTTGCTGGAGCCAGCGGACTCCCATAGGTTCTAGTGCCAGGAGGATTAAGAGACAGCTAGCCGGATATGCATGCCAGGAGGATTAAAGGAAGACCTGGGGCTGCAAGAGGGAGAAGGGGTGTTTTTTCCTGTAAGCATCCCCCTGCGGTGCTTCTTCTCCAGATAAATAGAGAGCACACAGGAGCTAAAGGGAGGCTACTGCGTGTCAAGCAATGAGAGCTCCTCTCTGAGAAAGTGTGTCAGTAGGAGCACCTGGGTGGCTCAGTGGGTTAAGCCTCTGCCTTCAGCTCAGGTCAAGATCTCAGGGTCCGGGGATTGAGCCCTACATCAGGCTCTCTGCTCAGTGGGGAGCCTGCTTCCCACCCCCCTCTGCCTGCCTCTCTGCCTACTTGTGATCTCTGTCTGTCAAATCAATAAATAAAACCTAAAAAAAAAGAGAATGTGTAAGTAAAGTCTATGCCATATGACAACATGGTCTCTGAATCACAGTCTATTTTCCTACAGAAGATTTTTCTTTTCTTTTTTTTTTTTTTTTTCTTCTCAGACGTCGAAGGACCTCTAGATGAATAATTCAAGTCAAAAAGGACTCTACACTACTCATTATACTCTAACTAAAGTAGCTGGTCATTTTGCTGAAGGATTAAATCTTTAGCTGTTGGGATGTCCAAAATCAGGACCAACAGATTCAGGTGATCTGGAAATTCTAGTGCATTTATTGCTCATGGCCATGATTTCCATAATTTCTTATAGTTCCTTTTGGTTTGAGGTCAAGAAAGCTTTTAGGATCATACCTAGGTGCAGAGTCATCATAACATGCCCAGAAAAATTTCTTGCCTCCTAACTCACTCCAAGAATATCCAGGACCTTCTACTTGAATCTCATTTAAGAAATACTAGCTTCAGATTCTATTTACTTGGCCAAGCTCTCCAGAGTGAGCTCGAACCCTATTTACATGGGTAAAGTCTAAGCTGTAGAATTTTTCTGTATCAAGTTTAATCATAAGAAAGTGCATGAATAAAGTTTTACTAATAGTGTGGAGCTGGAATAAAAATCCAGATACCATAGCACAGCCCACCCCTACTGGAGTAGAGACACGGAGAAGAGACTCTACACTGAACCAGAAGAGAAACTATTGTCTTGGTCATACCGGTTCAGATCTGTCATAGAGAAATTGAAAACGGAATTCTGTTTTGAGCCATCCCTATGTCACTGGGTATAGACAGGATTCTATCTGGACCTCATTTCAGAAAGTAGATTTAAAAATTAAGAAAAAAAATTAAGACAGACCTTTAGAGCACAAAGAAGCATTCCAGGTATTGTTTGAGATCAACATTTCTTAAAATGTATATAATAAAATTGGATGAGACATTTAAAAATTCCAACATTTCCAAACACATGGAATCCAGTATATCCTCATCTTAGCATCTTAAAGGGCTGGTTTTCTGGAGAATAGTCCTAAATAAATACCTAAATTGAGTAAGCCTCAACAGACAATATGACAAAGTCTGTCTCATTGAGAATTACGTATATTTGCCTGGGGTGAAGGAAGGGAGCACATCCACAACCACACTTCTGCTGCCCCAAGTGGAAAACAGCCAAATGATGATCCACACAGCACCTTATACTCACTTGGCTCAGAGTCAAGAATCCAAGGGTTTCTACTGAATTGGATTAAAAGGATTTTGAGTTTAAAATTGTTCTGAGGGAAAGCAATATGAAATTACTTCTTGGGAAGTTATGATTTATACCTGGAAATGTTAAGGTAGTATTTAATCATCAAGATAATTCTAATCTAAATGTAAAGCAAATCATATCCAGGAGAAATCTCCGTGGCCATTGTGAATCTCTGCAAGACTAAAAGCAGGGAAGGTGACAGGATTCAGAGAGCACAAAAATCCTATCACTTTTGTTGCATCTTTCTGTGAACACCACTTGCATACTGAGTGAACATGGCTTCAGGATTCCTAAACCTCATTCCAGTTCAGTCATGTGAGTCCAGGCTAAACTGAATGGGAAGGTTGCAGAATTTCTGAGTACAAATGGAATTTACTCTCTTCTGTTACAGGATTTCTTCTCAGGGTATATATATTAGGAGGACAAATTCTGATATTTTGAGAGAGGAAACCTTTATACCAATATCTGCTCCCCTCTTATCACTTATCAAAATCATTTCTGCTGCTGACGTCATGGTTGTTGATGAGAGGGAAGAATAAAACAGCCACAAGATATTATTCTCCAAACATTTAATGAGTACCTACTAAACATTAGGAAGTATTCTACAGCTGTGGTGAATTAATGCAAAAAGAGATAAAGCAAGTCCCTTATATCATAGAACTCACACTCTAGTGGGGAAGACATATACGAACAGCTGGGATCCCCATTCAAGAGATGTGTATCAGTTATCTACTATGGATCAAGACTGTGCTCAGTAGGGGAGAATGGGAATATGTAGAGACATAAGACAAATCCTATTTCTGATAAATTACTTGGAGACAAAAGCACCAACTAATTTATTATATCACAGTGAAGTAAGTACTATAATATAGTTTCTAACTAACTCTTCCTACAGCATTTTTCACTTAAGGGTGTCTAGTCTTTAGATTATGAGGATGAGTCCATCTGGCAAAAAAGAGAAAGTCATTACAATGCTCATAATGATCAGAGTACACATTTTCACAGTTCTAAAACCTGGCCCCAAGAAACTTTGTCATTCCTTGCACTGAGTGGTCTGGCCCAGGTACCCTTCCCTTAGTCACCAATAAGGGAAGGTTGTTCTAATGCTGACGACTAGTAGCACCTGGACACCAAAGGTGCAGCTTCCACCTTGTCCACTGGATTGTTCCCACTAGGAGCCCTGAGTCACCAGGGCTGAAGCACTGATACCTCAAGTCTACCACACTGTGAAGGATCCAAACTACATGGGGAGACAATGTTGGAAATCCCAGCCATGGACTCCTCCCCACTCAGATGTCAGAGGCAAATGAGTGTGTCTTTAGTTTACTCCAGCACTCCAGCCTTCGAGGCACAACCATTTTTTAAATTTTTTTCCAAATGGTTTTCCCAGATGAGTCTATCAATCTTTTTCTGTCCCCACTGCTGCTATCTGCTATGTTGACTCTAGCCATTATTATTTCCTACCAGAATGAATCTCCCACAAACCAGGTTTCTGGCTGCTGATACAATCTCTCTATTTTGCTCATCATTCTGCAAGGAGAATGATATTTCTAAAGTAGAAATATGATCAGCACTGCTTCAGCATATGTGGATCTTCCCATCACCTCCAGGAGGCTCACAAGGACCTTCGTGATATGGCCTCCTTAACCATCACAAGATTCAGCCCTTAGGCTTCCTTCCTAGCCAGAAAGTCCACCTTTAGTTTTCTTGAACAAATCTTCCTCCTTCTGTCACTTCTGGGTCTTTGCACAGGTTTGACCCTCTGTGGCCCCATCTCATATTTGCTTACCTGATGCTTCCTTGTTCATCATCAGTATCAGTATCAATGTCACCTCATTTAGAAAGCTGTTGGTGACCTACCTACCTTCTTTCTTTCTTTTTTTTCTGGCACCAATAGCCCCAACTATCATTCCTATTCTAGAAGATACGTTGACATTTCAGTGATAAAGTGAAATTTTAAATTAATATTAAATTAATAAATTGTCTGACTTTATCACTGTACTATAAGCTCCATGAACATTAGGACTTTGCTTAGCTTTCCCCCTGTTCACAGGAGAAGGAAAAGACACAGAGGTAAATAACACATCTTACTTGAACCTAAGGTAACAACTTTCCTCCAGTGGGAAGTGGGACAACAAGAAACTTTAAATTTGATAAGATTTTAATAAAGAAATAATCTGTCTAGGGAATGAGGGGTAGCATGTTATACATAATTGAATTTAAACTGGACTTTAATGAATAATATCATTTGAAAAAAAATCAAGCTGAAAGAGAAGATCCTATATTACACCCCAACCCCAAACATCTGATAATTTTGCATGGAAATCTATAGGAATATAATCCATTTGTACCTAGACAAAATTTCTCTTTTACTACATTCATTTTCCTTAAAAAATGAAATTATTCTTGAATATTTTGAAAACTATCTGTAAGTGTTTACAAATGAAGAAGTTTACTAATTTGTAGATGCTTACAAATGAGTATTTGTCTTTGAGGACTCGGCCATTTCTTTCTCAAAATTGCCTGATAATATTAATATGTGACAAAACTGTACCTGACCAGAGTCACTAGGGCCTGCTCTGCTCAGATTCTTGTAGGTGTAATAATTTTTAGGAAATGCTGAAGGTCATCCCCATCATTATGGCAATGGAAATATCAACCAGTAATTATCAAAGAGTTTAAAGAACGCTCAAAAAAAAAAAAGGCTACAAGTATAATTTTGGATTTGAGCTAATTAGAGCCTGGGTGAGTGTATCTGAAAGGATTAGGGTTAGCATCTCATAATTATAGAATATCCCTGCCCCTAGGCAATCATGCATTTCATTGTGGTTTGAATTTTGCATGGTCTCCTGTCACCCAGTTACCTGGACAATTTCAGAAAAGTTTCTTTTATCCCTTAGTGTCATATGGAACAGCTTCTTGAGGACAGTTCTAAATGAGGTGCTTGTTTCAGAATATGTGGTGTTCCTGAAGGTGTTGGTCATTCTATATCCTATTACTTGTTTTAGCTTAAGCAGCAACCACAGCCATATACTACCATTGGGTTTAAAATCGAAGGAGTCCTGACAGAGAATTGGTGAAGGTCATGAAACAAAATATGTTTTCTTTTCATACATCCAACTATTTTTCCATTTGGTCACTCATTTATTGAAAAAATATTTATTAAGCTTCAAATATGTATTATCAGTAAAATAATAATACTTACTCTCACAGGGTAAGATTTGAATAGACTATTTGCAAAGCACTCAGAGCAATGCCTAAATGTTGTATATTAGTTTGAACATAGCTTGTGTCCAATACATCTTTTGTGGAATGAATAAATGATCAAATAGCTAAGTGTTGACATCAACCAAGAAGGGGCCAGAATGGTGGAATAATCTGGACAACTGAACAGAAGGAAAACTCACATTTTGTACAGGTTTTCATGAGCAGGCTTGACGAGATGCATTCTGTTGGAAACAAGAGCTGGAAAAAGAACAGCGTGAGAAGGTGCTTTCTGATACTCTGGGTGGTGAGATATTTGAAATAGGTTCCCTGGTGAGGTGGTAATATCAGGTCTGGGGTAGGTAGGGGCTCATATTTACAATGGATTACTCACTGTGCAGGTGTGGAGCAGGATGGGCAAGTCCCTTCCAAACTGAGATTTTAAAATTCTAAGAAATCCCTGACGATCTCAAAGATATTTGATTTATCTCAATTAGTGGACAGATTCAGCTAAAACTTGTTAAGTAAAATGGCACAAAGTAGCTCTAAAGTGGGTTTAGATATGGTGGAATTCCCCTGAAAACAAGCAAAATCATGGAATATTCTCTCTTAATTTTTTCATATGCTACAGAATTAGCTAATGAGCAGTCCCAAGGGGACATTTTTTTCTGACCTGAGTCTTTGATGTCATCATTTCGCTTGCATACAGAGGCCACGTGGGACTTCTGTAGATCATACTTAGGAACACACACCTGATGATTAGAAAGTCCTGTCTTCTACTTCTACTTGCATTGTTTGCTCAGCAAACTGGGGCAAGTTACTCGTGTTCTTTGAGCCCTGGTTCCTTCCCCTTTGAGGTGAAGATATTATTTTGATTATTACATTATTCAAAGACTATTCAGAGAGCCAGGAGATGAGGATTGTAGCTCAGCGTTACCACTAACCAGCTGAGTGAACTTTGATGAGCCACGTCTTCTTTCGGTGGACCGTTTGGAATGCCTAGATAATGGACTTACTAACAAATGATCTGCTTGCTTTGAAAATTACAAGAGTCAGAAATAAGTGATATTTTTAAATAACAATGAGTATTTGTTTTAAATACATAAATATGTCTATATAGGTATTTGTATTTTATGTATTTATATACCTATAAATAGTAGTTCATATAAAATCTTTGCCAGTTTTAGGGTCAGTTGAAGTGTGATCTAAATCTCCTTCTGTCTTTCCTTTCTCTCATCCTCCTTCAACAATATCTTTCCCATTCTGGTTTGTGTCTAGGGTTCATGTAACAGATTACCACCAATGCAGGGCCTTGAAACAACAGACATTTATTCTCTCTCAGTTTTGGAGGCTACTTACAAGAGCAAAACCAATGTGTCAACAGGGTTTGTTCCTTCTTGGGGGCTCAGAAATGGAATATGCTCCAGGCCTCTTTCCTGGCTTTGGTTCAGAGCTGTCAATCCTGGTGTTCCTTGGTCTGTGGCAGTATCACACCAGTCTCTGCTCCCATCACTACTGGTGGTTTTCTCTGTGTGTCTGTGTGTCTCTGTTTTTCCTTCTTATAAGGACGCAAAGCAGTGGATGAAGCCCCACTTGAATCCAGTATGACCTCGTCTCAATGAAGACCATATTTAAGCAAAGACCCTATTTCCAAACAAGGTCACATTCTAAGAATCCAAGTGGATGTGAATTTAGAGGGGACCCTCTTCAACCTAGTATACCATCCATAGTTCCCAAATTCTGTCCCACAGAGATTAGCAAGGAGACTCCTGATCTTAGATGTTTTATAAATTATACGAGGCATTATGATGATTTCTGTTTTGTGTTCTGTACTCTGCAGCTTGTGACTCTGGTGATACATTGTCTTCCAAGAAGCAGATGCACTGAGGATTCAGAAATGGGAAGAACTGCATCCTAAAGGGAAAGCAGATCTCGGACAATGTACATGAGGCAGGTGGGAGGAGAAGCTCAGCCTTTTGCCTTCATCTGGACCTGCCTCCTGCCCTGCCTCTATTACACTGCTCTATGCCAATATGCAACTGGGCAGAACATGGACTCCAAATAATGAGGAGAAGGAGGTTTATAAGTTAAATTGTCAAGCTTCACCGAATTCAGTGTGATTATGTTGGCTCTGTTGTTCTTATCTTAGCCATGCTGTAGAGAATTGAGACTGCAGATGTGTTCACCCGTCAGCCAGGGCAGAGCTGAGGCCAGACCAGTGGCAGCCGTGGTAATTACCAATAATTCCCAGGGCAAAGGGGCACGTTCTGAAGAAGAGTTGTAGTGTGAAGGTCTAGCTACTTCTGCTTCTAAGCAACTCTTCCTCCATTAAAAACCTTGAAATCCATGAATGTGACTTATTAATGAAGGCTATAATTTTCATATAAACCACACACTCTGTAAGTCAATGTTTGCTCAATTTAATTGGGATAAAATTGGTCCTATGAGCAATGTTATGGCATTGACAAAGTCACTCACACTCTCTATATTTCAGCTTCCCAAGATATAAAACAAATACTATTATCTGCTGTTTCACAGCAGGAGTGAACTCAGCAAAGGGATAAAAAAAAAAAAAAAAAAAAAAAAGCTCATTTAGAGCTTTAAAATCAACTCTGGATTTTTCAGAGGGAAGGTAAGTGCCTCTTCGTTACTTGATTAGGCATCATGTTTGAAAAGCATCCAAACTGATAGTACGCATCCCTCTCTCACCTACAAAATGAAGTGCAAATGATACTCTTATCACAGGGATTCTCTGGAGGTCTCGATAATAATTTGTAGTAAAATTAATGAGAAGACTTGAAATGAGAACCATTGATATTCAGATTTGCAAATGTTGAAGTAAACCTTTCCCTTTACTTTCTGCTGAAGCAATCGACATTTTCCCCTGAGTGGCCAGCCTGGCAGAAATCACAATCATCTGAGGACCTCTACACAAGGTCATTCTTGGTTAAAACTCAGTAAAAAGTGACTCCAAAAGCACTTTTAGAGACTTCTTACGGTAGAAAATATGACTTTTCTTTAATGTATATTTAAGTTAAAATAGAAAAAAAAAAGTAAAGTCTATTCCATTTAGAGATTTTTACTTAAAGTGTCTTCAATAAAGAGCTGAAGTGGGGAGATGTATTGAGACCATTTATTTTAGCATTATTCAGGAAAATTAATGCAGTGTGTACAAAAGTCATTCTACCCTATGGGATAAGGATACTAAAATTTAGTTGCATAGTATAATGTAAAGAATAAATAATAAATATAATAAATAAGTGATCTTTTTAAAAGAACTTGTATTAAAAAAGAAGGTTTGGACTAAAGGATTATTTCAAATCCAAAATCATATATTATAGGGGGTGTCTGGCTAGCTCAGTTAGCAGAGCAGATGACTCTTGATTGTAAGGTTGTAAGTTGGAGCCCCATGTTGGATGCAGAGATTACTTAAAAATGAAATCTGATTCAAAGGAATACATACACCCCAATATATACAATAGCCAAGTTATGGAAACAGCCCAAGTGTCCATCAATTAATGAATGGATAAAAAGATGTGGTGTATATATACAATGGAATATTATTCAGCCATAAAAAGTAAAATCTTGCCATTTGCAACAGCGTGGATGGAGCTGGAATGTATTATACTAAGCAAAGTAAGTCGCCGTGAGAAAGACAAATACCATCTGATTTCAGTCACATGTAGAATTTAAGAAACGAAACAGATGAACATGGGAGCAGGAAGAAGACAGGCAAATCAGAAAACAGTCTGTTAACTCTAGAGAACAAAGTGAGGGAGGGACAGTGAGAGGGGGGATGGGCTAAACGGGTGATGGGTATTAAGGAGGGCACCCGTGATGAACACTGGGATATATGTAAGTGTCAAATAACTAAATTGTATACCTGAAACTAAGATTACACGATATATTAACTAATTGAAACTAAAAAAAAAAAAAAAATCTTAAAAAAGAAAGAAAATCATATTATATACTACTTTTTTTGTTGTTCAGTCCTTATTCTATGAATTATAATACACATAGTTAATTTTTCACATTCTAGTTAGAATTGCTGTTTTATCACTTTAAAAGTAAAGTAGAATCCTTTCCATGATATGGAAGTCTGGATTTACCTGGAAGCAGGACCAAGAGAGGAAAAATAAAACAGGATTTCTCCTATTCTTTCTGTTGTTGGTACCCTTCTTACTTCTTAAGCCAGAAAGAGGAGGATTTTCCCTCTCTCTCTCTCTTTAGGATTTATTTATTTTAGAGAGAGTGAGGTACACTAAGGGAGGGAGAGGGACAAGCAGACTCTGCGCTCAGCACGGAGACTAAGTCTGGGCTCCATCTCAGATCCCTGAGATCACTACCTGAGCTAAAGCCAATACCTGGACACTTCACCAACTGAATCACCTGGGTGCCCTGGAAGATTTCCCTGAACTCTTTCTCTCTGTGCTAATACACAGGAAGCATTTGGGCTGCTTTGGATCTAAACTGGGAGTGTACTTTCTCTACCTCAATGAGAACTGGAACCCTTGACCAAGGATCACTACTCACTCATTATTCATCACTTCTTTTTAAAGATAGTCATTTCCAAGTAACTTGACTGAGCTTCTCCCTAATCCTTTTGTTCTGAGTTCCTTAATGGAATGAATGCACGCAGTATAGACAAGATGATGTGTAGCTATGTTCAGAGATTACTTTCTGTCTTTTTACCTCTCTCACTTGCCAAGACACCACTAGATCACAAACAGGTAAAAGGGAGCCCCTGGGGGCCAACCAGCTAATGAAAAGATAACACAATTCTTTTAGTTTGATCTCAACTTGCTCCTTACCTTCTTTTCTTTTCCAGTAAGCCCTGATGCACTCTGTATTTGGCAACATCCAACCATATTTTATACATGACTAATTATAAAAGTATTAGAAATACCAAGAGCCATGCCACTTCCCTCTTTTCAAAACTCCTTACACGGAGATCAATTATAAGATACCGGATTTAGTAGTGGCATATGCCAAGTTTACTGAAATATAGTAAGGGACACTTCTTTCTTCCTAAGGGAATGAGTAATGAAGGGCAGAGACTCTTCTCTGGAGATACCTCTTAGATGGATGCTGAAGGATAAGTAGGGTTTCAGACAAATAGAGCTCCTCTGTAAAATAAAATGATTTTTATAAACTGAAATGGAAATAAATTAGTAAGATCTAAGCAGAGCAAAGTGAGAAAATGCAACTGTTACTACTGTACTTTGGGAAATAATTCTAAATTAAAAAAACATTGTCTTTGCTATGTCTTGCATTGCTCTAAAATTCATGCAGATAGAATATTAAAACACAGTAAGTTCAATTTTTCAAAAAGCATTTGTCTATTGACCAGATAATTACCTTATATGTTTGAGGTGTCAAACATGTATAAGTAAGCAGAAAGGATCTGATGTGTTATTCATCACCAAGTCTAGAGGACTTCATTTTTAGTATTTACTCTAGTTGTAAAAAATAATTTACAAGGAGATTTACACATATCAATATCTTCATGTTGGGTTTCTTTCTTTTCCCTGAGAAGTCTTCAGCTGGCAATAAAACACAGTACCACAAGCTTATGAAGTGTAAGGATAAGCTCAAGACTATCACTAGATACCACACTAGACCAAATCTCAGCAAGATCATTGACTAGCTGTGTGGCCATGAGTAAAATACTAAAACTATTCATGCTTCCTTTTCTCTCATTTGTATAATGTGGCTTATAATAGTATCTATTTCCCAAGATTATTGTGAGGATTAAGTATATAAATATGTAAAATGTTCTTGCTGCCCAACACATGAAAAGTGCTATACATGCTAGTTATTAGTATTTATACATAGTAATCATATAGAAAGTTATTTTTTTAAGTTATCATTGGTTTGGCATGGTAGGAGGTTGGAAGCTATCCCTCCATCTTAACAACAGCCAAAAAGCTGAATAAATTGAAAAACAACTCTCCTTGGATCTGTAAAAGTGGGGAAGACAAATGAAAAACCATTGAACCATTGCTCCTAAGACTGGAGAGGCAGACAGGTGAATATAGGGCATCATGGTTTCCTGGAACAGAGACTCTCAGGTGGAAACCACCAGATGAATCCGTTCCAGGGTAGGAAACCTGAACTGCAATTCACAAATGCTGGAGGACAAGTCTGAGAGTTAAAAACTCCAAGAGGACCCAATCATAGGAAGACTTTCAAAATATTGAAAGATTTACCTCTAGGTAGTTGACCGGATTCCCACCGTATACTATTACAACAGTGGTATAATGATATAGTGTTATTACTGTAACTATTAAAGAAAAATCCCCTGGTATTTCTGGCAGGGATAAGGGAAAAGGAAGTATTTTGAAATACACCATTGTGATGTGCTCTTCTTAACAAGACCTGCCCTTAAGGAAAACTGGTTGATCAATGCCAAACCTTCTGTGGTATTATCAGAGCTTAACTGACCTGGGGGGAAAGGAAATACCCAACTACAGCTGACCCTAGCCATCTCATCCCGCCTAAAGAGAGAAAAATCTGAGGAACTCTTGAGAAGGTCACAGTGCAGAGGCACAGGCTTACTGGAAGTTTGAGAAGTAACTGTAGGATTCTAGAATGGTCCCTTCTACCCACATACCTTACCACATTTCTATTGGATTATTTATAACAATACTCTTACTCAGTACATTTTTTCCAGCTATCAAGGATAGAATTACAGACATATTAAAAGGCAAAAACAAAAACAAAAAACAACTCCACAATTTGAAGAGACAGAATAAACATCACAAGTAGAGATGGCAAGGATGTTGGAATTATCATATTGGGAGATTAAAAAAAATAAAACAAAACAAAAAACTATGATTAACATGCTAAGCAGTCCAATAATAAAGTAGGCAACATCCAAGAACAGATGGGCAATGTAAGTGGAGAGATGGAAATCCTAAGAAAAAGCCCAAAAGAAATGCTAGAAAAAAACAAAACAAAACACTGTAACAAAAGTGAAGAATGTCTTTGATGGCTGTTAGTAAACTGGACATCACTGAAGAAAGAATCTCTAAGCTAGAGGATATATAAATAGAATCCTTGAAAACCAAAAACCAAAAGAGAACAAAGGCCAAAAATAAACAGAGCAAGATATCCAGAAAATGTGGGGTAACTATGAGCAGTGGAAATGCCAGAAGGAGAAGAAAGTTACAGAAGCAGTATTTGAAAGCCACCTGAATGGCTCAGTGGGTTAAGTGTCTGACTCACGAGACTGAGCCCCACCTCGGACTCCACACTCAGCATAGCCTCTGCATGAGATTTTTTTCCTTCTCCATCTTCCTCTGCCCCTCCCTCTGCCTGTTCATGCATGTGCATGTGCACCCTCTCTCGTGAAAATAAATAAACATTTTTAAATTTAATTTAATTTAATTTAATTTATCTATTTGACAGAGAGAGATCACAAGTAGGCAGAGAGGCAGGCAGAGAGAGAGGAGGAAGCTCCCTGCTGAGCAGAGAGCTCGATGTGGGACTTGATCCTAGGACTCTGAGATCATGACCTGAGCCAAAAGCAGAGGCTTAACCCACTGAGCCACCCAGGTGTCCCATTTTTTTTTAAGAGAAAGAAATATTCAGGCACCTGTTGGCTCAGCCAGCTAAGCATCTTCCTTTGGCTCAGTTTATGACCCCAGAGTTCTGGGATCAGGCCGTGTGTGAGGCTTTCTGCTCAGAGGAAAGTCTGTTTCTCCCTCTACTTCTCCCTCTACTCATGTGCTCTCTTGCTCACTTTCCCCCAAATAAATAAATGAAACCTTAAAAAAGAGTAAATTAGGGGTGCCTGGGTGGCTCAGTGGGTTAAAGCCTCTGCCTTTGGCTCGGGTCATGATCCCGGGGTAGTGGGATCAAGCCCTGTGTTGGGCTCTCTGCTCAGCAAGGAGCCTGCCTCCACCTCTCTCTCTCTGCCTGCCTCTCTGCCTACTTGTGATCTCTGTCTCTCAAAAAAAAAAAAAAAAAAAAAAAAAAGAAAGAAAAGAAAACCTTAAATAAAAATAAATTTAAAAAGAAATATTTATGATGATAATGACTGAGAATTTTCCAATTTTTTAATGGAGAGAATTAATGAAAATATGTGTAATATTTGAGACAGTTAATAAAATTGGTTACCTCTACCCAGACTAATAAGGATAAAAGAAAGAAGACACAAATGACCAATATCAGAAATGAGAAAGGTACCATTACCATGGAGTCTTCATCTATTAAAAGGATAAAAGAAAGTATCATGAATAAGTTTATGGTAATAAATTTGACATACATATTAATTGGGTCATCTACACATATGTATTAGTTGGGTCAATATATGTATATATGTGAAATACAAATTTTGATGAAAATTTCATAAAATACATTTTACATAAATATATATAAATTATATACTTTTTTAATTTAAAAAAATTAAAATGAAAAATAAACATTCTTTGTTATCTCTCTTGGAATTTTTTTTTTTAAGTAAGCTCTATAGCCACTTACTTACTTTTTTTAAGTAAGCTCTATAGCCTCAAACTCATGACCTCAAGATCAAGAGTCACATGCTCTACTACCTGAGCCAGGCAAGTGCCCCATTTTGGAAAGCTGACAATAAGCTGGACTATAAAAGCAAACCTTGACAAATGAGAAAGACCAAAAAGAATTCAATGAATGCTCTTTGGTCAGAGCACAGGTAAAGTAGCCATGATGAGGAAATAATCAAAAATTCACATATGATAAGAAATTAGGAAGTGTGCTGTGGGACCCCATGGGGCAAAGATAAAACTGTAATGTACATAAAAGATTTTGAAAAAAATGATGATAAAAAATGGCATAGTGTGGGGCCTCTGGCTGGTTCAATCGGTTGAGCATCCAACTCTTGGTTTTGGCTTAGGTCATGATCTCAGCATAGTGAGATCAAGCCCGATGTCAGGCTCCAGGCTTAGTGGGGAGTCTACTCCAGATTCTTCCTCCATCACCCTGTGCTCTCTCTATATTTTTAAAGATTTATCTATTTATCATATGTATATATAATATATATATAAATATAAAATATATATAAAATAAATACATAAATCTTTAAAACAAAATGACATATAACTAGTAACTTTTAAAAAATTTTTTATTTTATTTTTTTAATAAACATATAATATATTTTTATCCCCAGGGGTACAGGTCGGTGAATCACCAGGTTTACACACTTCACAGCACTCACCAAAGCACATACCCTCCCCAATGTCCATAACCCCACCCCCCTTCTCCCAACCCCACTCCCCGAAGCAACCCTCAGTTTGTTTTGTGAGATTAAGAGTCACTTATGGTTTGTCTCCCTCCCAATCCCATCTTGTTTATTTATTCTTCTCCTACCCCCTTAACCCCCATGTTGCATCTCCACTTCCTCAACATATAACTAGTAACTTTTAAAGAGATTAAATATATGGTTAAAAACCTCGCAAAGATAACTCCAAATCCTGATGACTCAGTGGTAAATTCTGAAGTTACCTTTGAAAAAGAAATAACAACCATTTGAAGCAAACACTTTTATAGAATAGAAAAAAAAAACAAAAAACAAAAAACAGGAAAACTCGCCAGTGGTTCCTACTATCCAGTAGCATTCAATCCAAGACAGGATTCAAAAATTACTCAGCGTAATTTCTTATATTAACAACAACAGGTTAATATGACCATTTCAACATATAAAAACACCCATTCTATTAAAATTTGAAGTTCATTCCTGAAAATCCAAATATATATTTTGTTAGAAAGAAATTTTCTTAATCTGAGATAATGAAAACAAAAAAAGAAAGAAAGAAAGAAAGAAAGAAAGAAAGAAAGAAAGAAAGAAAGAAAGAAAATTTTAAAAATCACACTGGAAAATGTGAAGTGTTTCAGGAATGAGACAAGGCTTCCCTATTATCATGAATCATGTCCAGTTTTGTAATAGAGACCCCAAGCTTTACAACAAGACCAAGAAGAGGAAAAGTGTCAAGGGTAAGGGGGCTGGATGATAAAACTCTCATTATTTGCATGCGATAGCACACATGTAGAAGATCTATAAGAATATACAGAGAAAGTATTATAAGTAATGAGCAAGTTTAGAATAGTTGAATTCAAGGGGAAAGTTTCCTCATTATATCAATTTTGTGGTTCTATTTTTCTGCTTCATAGTGATGTTATGTATTTTGCATTCACTTTCTCAATACATATGCTCTGGACTGCATGTTTATGTCTCCCAGAAATCATATGTTAGAGCTCTAATTTCCCATGTGATGGGATTCGGAGGTAGAGCCTTTGGGAGGTAATTTGGGTTAGATGAGGCTTTGAGGGAAGGGTCCCTATAATGGGCTTAGTGTCATAAGAACAGAGAGAGAAGAGAACTCTTTCTCTCCAGCATTCAAAGGCACAGCTGGAACACAAAAACTCACGAGGCAGGCCCTCACCGACAACTGAGTCTGAGACATTTTGATCTCTGACTTCTCCAGTTCCAGAACTGTGAGAAATAAATGTCTGTTGCATAAGCCACTCAGGTGTGACATTTTGTTACAGCAGCCTGAGCTGACTCATACAGTGCACAATTATAATCCCTGAGTCCTCTTATGCTAACAAGCAACATGGGCCCTACTTCTCATTCATTAGGCGCTTGTTACTGCTCCTCTTCATGCATACACAACAGTTCTTGGCCCAACATTGTGTGTTTGGTCCCTTTTGTTCTATATACTTCAGTTCTAATATTTTCAATTGATCCCTCCATGAGAAAAAAGGCCTTTATTGCATCACACTACAAAACCAGTTCCTAGAGTAGGTGGTTAAATAAGCATGTCCTTGTCCTGTGACCATGACTCCAGTTAGTGCTAGAAGAGTCTCTACAGTTAAGGCACAGGTCATATGGCAGAAGAGAAAGGACGGGGACATGGTCATCCTAAATGACTCCATTTCTAACTCAACCACCTGCCAGCTGGGAAAACTTGGGCTCCATGCTTGGTTTACAGACAGTTATCTACAATTGGGATTTAAAATAAATACATCTTAGGGTTATCCTAAAAGTAAAATATCATGTGTCAGGTACCTAACATAGTGCTTGACATGTTTCTTCTCATTAAATATTAAAAATAAAGCAATTAAAGAAAACAGAGTACAAAATTTTCTAGTGCACAAAACTGTGGCCACGGTCACCAAACTATGGAAAGAACCAAGATGCCCTTCAATGTACAAATGGATAAGGAAGATGTGGTCCATATACACTATGGAGTACTATGCCTCCATCAGAAAGGATGAATACCCAACTTTTGTAGCAACATGGATGGGACTGGAAGAGATTATGCTGAGTGAAATAAGTCAAGCAGAGAGAGTCAATTATCATATGGTTTCACTTATTTGTGGAGCATAACAAATATCATGGAGGGCAAGGGGTGTTAGAGAGGAGAAGGGAGTTGGGGTAAATTGGAAGGGGAAGTGAATCATGAGAGACTATGGACTTTGAAAAACAATCTGAGGCGTTTGAAGTGGCGGGGGGGTGGGAGGTCGGGGTGCCAGGTGGTGGGTATAATAGAGGGCACGGATTGCATGGAGCACTGGATGTGGTGAAAAAATAATGAATACTGTTTTTCTGAAAATAAATCAATCAATTTAATAAAAAAAAAAAAACCTAAAACAAAACAAAACAAAACGGAAGAGTTCTGACAGCAGAGCCTCCAGCTCAGAATTTGACTGTCTATATTTCCCTCAGAACATTTCCACTTAGCTATCTGTGACCTATGTCTTTATCTTCTTAAATTTCAAAGCCCCTGGTGTTTTGTTTGAGAAGACAAGCTCCTTTCCATCCATGATCAATTAACCATGACTTATGAATCGCCTACTGTGTACCAGGCCCATGGAGGACCTCATGATAAGAGATAATAACCATCTGAATAACACCCATCTTCCAAAGATTACCTTGGGTTTCAGGAGCTTTCATTAACATAATTTGACCACATTATTTCTAGGGCATAGGTAGAGCAGCAATATACCTTTGTCCCCTGTTTTACAGACCAGAAAACTGAGGACCACTGAAGAGAACATGTTTGTTACTAACAAGCCATAGTACATGCACCCTACTCTCAGAGATCTCAGGGAAGATTTTTAGAAAGCGATATGATCCCTGTAACTGGTCCAATTGCAAGGCTGTGGGGTGTGTTGGGGAACATACCAACTTTAAAATCAAGAAAGATTAAGATTGAGTCACCTGCCTTAATATTTATGGCCTTGGAAAGTGGCTCCACCTTTCTGAGTCCCTGATTTCCTCATCTATACCATAAAAATAATATTTGTTCCCTAGGATTTTCCAAAGACTCATTGAAAAGTAGCTGAAGCTTTTAGCACAAGTTGACTGGCGAATAGTTAAATGTTGAACAAATCTCATTTTGCCTCCTCCACTCTCTGTACAATCAATGCTTTTAAGAGGGCATTAAGATCATTTAAACTTTACTCTTAAATCCTCCACTTTTTCATATCTGACCTTGGGGAACACTATTGTCTAAAACTTGGAAAGAAGGATGTCCCAAGGAATCAAATCTTCTCTGAAGTCATTCAGCATGGCTCATGGTTTCTAAATTTCCAAGATGTCAAATGTGGTGAAATATACTAACACTCATGCTTTATTTACAGCCATCAAGTCAGATGACTCAGAAGGAACGTGAGGGCCTCACTGGGTCAGGGTTCTGGAATGGACACACATCAATTATCTCTGGGACTGGTGGTAGAGCTCTCGTCTGGAAGCATTTACTTAATGGAGACCAGAATAAGTCAGGGTTAACGTTACATATTGCAAAATCTAGGTGGTCACAGAAGAAGTGGCATTAAAGATCTTAGTCTACACCCTCAAGTTATAAACAAGGAAAATGATATCCAAGCAGTAGAAGAGATTTACTTAGCTTGGGTCTTTGGATCTTGTGTTCAAGAATGCATAAATTGTACTGTTCCTATGAGCTTTTGGTCAACTAACCACCCCATCTGAATCTCCTCTGAAATACATCACCTTACCCTCTCTCTTGGCTCTCACTTTCCACTGGGCACCCTGGCAGCCCCTAGCCAGCCAAACCTCCATGGTCCAAGCAAATTAGAGGGGGCTTGAGTTATATCAACTCCCATCTCATAAGCTCAATGGCTGTTTTTCCAAGACAAGGCTGAGATGCTCAGCTTTGTTAGACAATGAAGAGTAGGTAGCAGATGGATTTTGAAACCCACAGGAGATAACCAAAGGCTAATGTATCTATAGAAAGGTGTGCAGTCAAGGACCAGGAGTAGCAAGCTTAAGTGGAGATGGGTGGGTACATCTGGTAACCCCTATGGCTTTCCCTTTTGCTTATAGAATCTAATCAGGCAAAACACTGAGTTCTGCTTAACAACTAGGACTTTAGAGACAGACATACTTCAGTTCACATCTCAGCTCTGATTCTTATTACCTGTGTGCCCTCAGGCAAGAAAAGGCTATCTCAGTTTCCTTATCTGATGAAGGAGAGAGTTACCAAAGTCAAATGAAGGTTGTCTGCAAAGCACTTAGCACACACATTTCCTAGGACACAGAAAAGATTTTATAAAGAACGACTGTTGCCACTGCTTTCCATCCAAATGTTCTCAGTCTCAGCTATGTTCTCTGTTTATACCACCATCAACTCTAACCTGAATTTATGTAGCCACCTTTTATTGGGCTTTCCTTCTGGTAGGTCTTTTTCTTCTGTTCATCCTTCCCAGTGCATCCATATCTGTACATTGTTGCAAATGTTGCAAAGAAAATGAGGATACAATCTGTGTACTCAGCTGAACTGTCCAAGAAACATGCAAGCTTTTAACCAAATATGTGGGGGTGATATAATTAGAAAAAATTCAATTCTTATGGCACCAGGCAAAATCAATCAACCTCTGGCATGTTTTCAAGTATTTCTCTTGTCACCTATCATAATTTCTCTTGTCACCTACCATAGGTCAGACAAGAAGCTATTTAACTTCAGACTCCTCCTTACCAGTTCTGGATGTAGATACTATTACTCCATTTTACAGAAGAGAAACTTAAATTTTATGGAATTTCAGAAATTTTCCCAAGTTCATGACACTAGATGACAAGATGAAGATTAAAATCTAGACCTGTCAATTCCAGATCTGTCTTTTCTCCCACTACTCCAGAGAGTCTCCATGCGTACTCAAAGGTTGTATTGTGTAGACATCGATCACCCACAAAATTCCTTTTGAGATGCCCACTGTCATCTCCAACCCAAGAAATCTTAGCTTGTAAAAGCAAACAGAACTTTTATAGGTCTAAGTTCAAGGTGAAGTCCAAGCCAGGGAACCTCAAAGAATTCAAATGCATTCTAATTCTACCCAGTGTCCCCTCTCACACAAAAGCTGTGCTGAGATTCTAAAAAGTTCTGAATTTCCTATTTGACATTTTAAATATTCCAGCTGCTCTCCTAACAACCATGTCTCAGGAGTACCCAACCATAACCTGGGAAAGTGGGACCAGATGCCCTGCCAAGTGCTTACAGTTTAATAGTAAATAAATGAGTCCCTGGTAGTTTTCTTATAGCTAGCTAGGGAGCCCATTCCCAGCTGCCGGGTCCACTAACAGCTGAATAAATACACTGCTAGAAGCCACAACCAGAGAATTACCATTCAGTGCCCACAGCCCTGGATATCCTAGGACTGCTGTTGTTTACTCATTAGCAGGTGGGAAATATCAAAGTCTCCACTACCAAATCCCCTACTGAGTTGTCTGTAAAAAGGATTGCTCTAGTTATTGAACTAGAAAATCCAAGCTAGGACTGCTGATTTAAATGAAAGTAAATTTAAACTTTTAATATGCATCCAAAACCTATATAAATCCAATCAAGAAATGGACAGAGGACATAAATAGACATTTCTGCAAAGAAGACATCCAGAAGGCCAATAGACACATGAAAAAGTGCTCCACGTCACTTGGCATCAGGGAAATACAAATCAAAAACCACAATGACATACCATCTCACACCAGTCAGAATGGCTAAAATTAGAAAGTCAGGAAATGACAGATGCTGGCGAGGATGCAGAGAAAGGGGAACCCTCCTGCACAGTAGGAATGCAAGCTGGTGCAACCACTCTGGAAAGCAGCATGGAGGTTCCTGAAAAAGTTGAAAATAGAGCTACCCTACAACCCAGCAATCGCACTACTGGGTATTTACCTCAAAGATACAAATGTAGTGATCCGAAGGGGCACGTGCACCTGAATGTTTATAGCAGCAATGTCCACAATAGCCAAACTATGGAAAGAACCTAGATGTCCATCAACAGATGAATGGATCAAGAAGATGTGGTATATATACACAATGGAATACTATGCAGCCATCAAAAGAAATGAAATCTTGCCATTTGCGACAACATGGATGGAACTAGAGCGATCATGCTTAGTGAAATAAGTCAAGCAGAGAAAGACAACTATCATATGATCTCCCTGATATGAGGAAGTGGTGATGCAACATGGGGGCTTAAGTGGGTAGGAGAAGAATCAATGAAACAAGATGGGATTGGGAGGGAGACAAACCATAAGTGACTCTTAATCTCACAAAACAAACTGAGGGTTGCTGGGGGGAGGGGGTTTGGGAGAAGAGGGTGGGATTATGGACATTGGGGAGGGTATGTGCTTTGGTGAGTGCTGTGAAGTATGTAAACCTGGTGATTCACAGACCTGTGCCCCTGGGGATAAAAATGTATGTTTATAAAAAATAAAAAATTAAAAAAAAAAAAAGAACCTAGATGTCCATCAACAGATGAATGGATAAAAAGGAAGTGGTACATATATACAATTGAATACTATGCAGCCATCAAAAAAATGAAATCTTGCCATTTGCAAAGACATGGATGGAACTAGAGGGTATTATGCTAAATGAAATAAGTCAATCAGAGAAAAACAATTATCACATGTTCTCCCTGATGTGAGGAATTTGAGAGGCAAAATGAGAGTTTGGAGGGTAGGGAAGGACAAAATGAAACAAGATGGGATCAGGAAGGAGACAAACCATAAGAGACTCTTAATCTCACAAAACAAACTGAGGGTTGCTGCGGGGGAGGGGAGGTATGGAGAGGGTGGTTGGGTTATGGACATTGGGGAGGGTATGTGCTATTGTGAGTGCTGTGAAGTGTGTAAGCCTAACGATCACAGACCTGGGGCAAATAATACATTATATCACAAAGTTTCCAGAAATAATAATAATAATAAAAAATAATAAAAAACTATATAAATGCTGTAGTTTCATTACTAAGCCTATGATTTGAACGAATTGTCCATTCCAGCACACCTTATATACCAGGCACTAGCAGGTGAGCGTTAAAGCAGCAAGCAATCAGTTCTGTTATGCATTTCCCTAATTAACACACACTGACCAAATATATGTTAGGTCCCAGACTCTTCTGCTCAGTGAGAATATTTGTGTGGATGGCACTGACTCCATTTTCATGCTATAGTAGGGAAAGCAGATATCTGAAGAAATAATTGTGAATATGTGTGACATATGGAACAATAGATATATATTCAAGTCAAAGAAGCAATACCTCTGGAAGAATTGAGCAGGAGACAGTAAAAGAGGAGGTATCTGAGCATAATTTTTCTTGAAAATTTATCTGGGGGAGGAAGGGGGAAGGGCAGAAAGAGAGAAAGAGAGAATCTCAATCAGACTTCCCACTGAGTGCAGAGCCAGACTCAGGGCTTCGTCTCACAACCCTGAGATCATGACCTGAACCAAAATCAAGAGTTGGACAATTAACCACCTGAGCCACTCAGGTGCCTGTGAGTATAGCTTTAGGGATGAATTTGAATGGGTGGCCATGTGCTGTCGAAGGGTAGGTGTCTATTGAGAAGTATCTCTGCAGGTAGAGAAAGCAACATGTAGGAAGTAGTGAAACATCAAATGTATATTCTGGAAAGTCAGAGGAGTTGGGTGTGGCAACAAAATGAAGCTAGGAGGGAGATGCAGGTGAAAATGTGGCCTCTCCTTCAGTGATGCAAATTGCCTAGGTCAAGGCTGTGTTCAGTGCCCGGACTGATGTCCAGAGCATGCAGATGTGAGCAGAAGTGCAGTGTATCCTGTCCCCAATTAAGGGACAATCCCATTCCAATGCCACATGATCCTTCCTTGGACACTAATTCCATCCCTTCTGTGCTCCTATGGTCTTCACTTAATGCTACTAACACTGCCAATTTTTCTGCAGAGCAGGGACAAACTTTTCCCTCTGTGGTTCTCTGACAGATGGTTTGTTTCTCTCCCAGCACCCGTGAGTCTGTCCTTTAACCAGTGGAGGAGTCTTTGGAGTGTAGGGACCATTCATTCTACATCTACAGAGGCCAGACTTTCTGGTATGTTCTGATGATCTATAGATAAATATAAATAATGTATTGTTTTCTTTTGAGGCACATATAACCTATGAAATTTCAGGCAAAAAGCAGAAAAAGAGATCATGCAATGTGTTGTGGAGATGAATCCCAGGCGCTGCCCAGGACAGAAGAGGCATCTGTCTTACTGATTTTCTTTCCACCCCAGTACCAGTCTCAGGGCAGTGGGCAATGCTGGTTGTATTGCTGGGGCAATATTGGGTCTAGGAATGAATGCTGAGCTGAAACATAGAATCCTGAGTTCAGATCCATTTTTGTCACACAAATAGATGGACAAGACCTGCTTATCTGTTTTCCTTATTAAACAAATAAAATTTAAAAATTGATACTTTATTTGTGAAGCACTTTCTAGTGCTTTTATATGCATTGACTCGTCTTTACAAGACCCATTTACAGTTGCAGAAACTAAGTTCTGAGGGTGAAGGGGAACAACTTAAACTGGAAGTTGGGATTTCCTTTTCATTTCTAATCCCATGTCTTATTTCCCTTTCTATGCCTGACTTCTGAGCCCCCAGCATAGCTCTCAAACTCTCTGTTGTGTGACTTGGGATTTCTTACTCTCAGTGAAATGTCACAAACCCATCCTTATATTGTTCACTTAAATGATGTCCAAAAGAATAATGGCCTTGACAGATATCATTTTTTGTTTCATTCTGAACAGAAATAACAATGGCTCTTCCTACTGATAATGAACTCTTCTCCCTGACGTCAGAAAAAGGTAGAGGCCCTGAAGATATCTCTCCCCAGCCAGTGGTCAATCCCTGTTTGAGACCTATGCACCTTCCATGGCTTTCAAGATATCATAGTATCCCATGTGTGGTGGTAACATCTGCCCTATATCAACTTGTTTATAGTTTTCTCAAGATCTTAAGATCTTAAAATCTTACTCACTTATTTTCTTTTTAAATGGCCACATGTGCCTTTTGGTTTGAGGTGTGTGCTGTCCTATGTCGCATGACAGCAGGGAAGGCAAACTTGGGATTCGAGGACATTGATATTGGTCCTGACCTGATGCCGCATGACTTGAGACAATTGACTTAGCCTCCTAGAGTCTGGATCATCTAAGAAATAGGAAAAAAATAATAACTTTTTTCACCTGCTAGTGTTACCGTGATTATCAAATACTATAAAAACGGTGCATGCTGTCATTGTTACAATAGTTGTGTTAGTGGCAGGATTACTGAAGAAATCGAACTAATAAACCCAGGACAGAATTAGCTTGAAGTGCAGTTAATTCAAGTCCATTCTGCAATGATTCAGTACAGTCTTTCTGTGACATGCAGGTCTCAGCACTAGGTGACTCTGTGAAGAAAAATGCAGCCCCTCTTCTGCAGATTTCAGGAAGGAAGGAAAGAACTAAACATTTATGAGTCTTGCTGTTTTCCAGATGTGCGCTAAGCACGTGACATTTAATTTATTCTGAGCAACAAAATGTTCCAAAGTCGACATAATTACCACTGTTTTGTAAGTGATGAAACTTTATGGCAGAGAGGTTAAAAATCATATCCAAGGGCAGTTTGCTAATATTTAATGTTTCGTATATTTCCACACGCACACACACACTTGTGTGTGTGTGTGTGGGGGGGGTGTTGGCCCATGAAAGTATCAATGTTGAAATCAAATCCAGGCTAGGGCCTCAGGGCTCAGTGAGGTGAGAGAGCCCAGAGACTGCAGACAACAATGATGGTTTGGGAAGCCGACATCTGTGTTTGGGTTCCATTTGTCCCATTTGGTGGGTCTGAGATAATAATGGGCAACTCAGACAAAATTTCTGGGTTTCAAATTCTTCATCTGAGAAATGGAAACAGCCTGCCTTGCAGCATGGCCAGAGCACAAGGCATGATGTCAGGCATAGAGTCATGCTCAAAAACTAGCATTTCCTGTCTTCTTTGAGTGTATTCATCCATTCTGGGTTCACGTACAAGCTTAGGTCTTCAGTTAAACATTTGGCTTTTATCCCTGCGTCTTGCTGGACTGGAGAACGTGGACTGCCATTTACTCATCTGGCAAGTGGAGGGCTGGAGGCACGGTCCACAGCTGGAGCAGCTTGGTTAGAATTTGAACCTAGAACCAGAAAACATATTTACATCTAAGTTCTGTCTGAGGGACTTCAACCCAAATTTTCTGGCTCCCGGGACTCGGTTTCTTCTTCTGCGTAAAGGCTCCTCTATCACGGCAATATTATGAAGAGAAAGCCCATTGGCAAGGCACCTTGAAGAAGCTCCATATGAGATAATATTGTGAATGATTTAGTGAACTTTGTTGCCCCATGAATAAGGCAGCCAATTTAAATTTCGTTTAGCCCTATTTCCATTATACCTTTCCTACCTACTTTTATTCTTTCTATTTCTCAGTGACATGATGGTAGTAGCTCTGGAAAATACTCAGGGCTATGTGAAACCAGTGACTAAAACAGTTGACTACATTAATTACAGGAAACGTTGTGAATGAGCGGGCCATGCTTTCTAGTTCTGATTGTTTGCTGAGGTGGTTCTACTACAGACTGCACGGTGCTGTTATCACGTATTTGCATTCAGCTCCTTGCTTTCTGACACCCTTGCTTTTCACAGAGCCTATTTCCCTAGTTTGCAGGGGAAAATCAGGTGATAAAGATAAATGTTGAAAGCACATTTGCATTTAATCAAAGAAGACCAAATATAATCTAAAGAAGTAGAAAATTTGGGATTATCCTTGTCATTTAAAAGTGTTTAAAAGTGAATATAATGGTTCAGATGAACTCCAGTAGATCTTAAGAACCTGTCTGCTTTTGGTAAGAGGGATCATGGATATTTGCACTGAGTTCACCTACAGGCTCCCGGAATCTTAATGAAAGAGTCATCACAACCTACGTGTTCTATGAATTTGCATTCAGTGTTTGTCCTTAGTAAGTTTAGACTAGTCAATTACAGTAATCAACAGTTTTAATTGATTTACTGAAGAATGTAAACAGCAATGGTGATTGCTTTCTCTTACTAAGATCATCTAAAAATTGTCTCACAGAGACTACTGTCAGTACAATAATCAAAGTCTTACAGAGCAGACAACACAATTTTAGCATCGTGTATGGAAGAATGGATTAAAGTCAACTTTCTTTCTAGATTTATAAATGCTTAAAAATAGAAACATTACTTCAGAATTATTTTTAAAAAATGCATTTCCTCAAAAATACAAGGGAGGTGGCCACATCTTCCAGAATCAGGCAGAATCACAGATGGCCTTTATTTCTCCTGATTGAAGATTGTTCCAGAACACTGGTGGAAACTTTATAATTTTTGAGTGTACATGACACTGTTCGAGGTATTTGTATGGTATTTGTAAGTAGAGTATCTCATTTCTTCAAATGAATTTATAAGTACAGTACCTCATTCCTTAAAAAAAAAAAAAAAAAGAACCCTCCAATACCAATATTTGGCTCCTTTTTACACTTGAAGGAAGTTTGGCCTGAAAGGGTACCTGTTTTCCCATGGCTCTATATAGTATATCAATGCTAGAATTAGTATCTAGGTTTCCAACATCAGACCCACCATTCCCTTCTATATGGCATCATAATGTATCTTTGAACAACAACAAAAATGACATAAAGGAAAGACTTCCTTAAGAAGAACATAAAACACCCATCGGTAAAGCTGAGTTCTTTCTGTGTAGCAGACACAATGTCTTCCTTTTCTGCCTCCTACAAGGTTTATAAATCAAGGAGTGCCCGAGTCCAGCAAAGGCAATCACACATTTTCTCTGGTTCTACCAACGTCATGTGCATAATTACGCCTATTAATAATGTCATACACTCTATGGGTTTTTAAATGCCTGCCCTATCATTCCCTTTGGTGTGTTTATACAGCCTGCATGGGCTCATAAGCAATTTGAAATATGCTTTGGCCTGAGACCTTTCACAGACGTGCTTTTCCCTTTTTACTTTTCTGTACTAACACTGTCCTTCAGAGGGCTGCGGCTCACCTGCGGCCGCTTGTGCATGAGATAAATAAGGTCAGGATGGGATTTATGAATCACCTTTTCCACCACCTTTTACGGGAAAATTCGAGCTAAAAACCAACCCCATTTGGCATTGACTCAGAGTGGGACTTCCTGAAGCAGTGAAAGGAAAAGGAAAACTATTTAAAGATACATCTTCTAAAATAGAGTCTCACCCCGGTGACCCTACCTACATGATATGCAGGAAACCTAGCACCCAAGGTTACAGAACTTTTTGCAGGAAAAATAGAGATGCATCCTTGGCCTTGGAGACCCAGGTCAGACTCCCGGGCTCAGCAGGAAATCTGCTTGAGATTCTCTTTCCCTCCACCCCCTCTGCCTCTCCTGTTCCTTCTCTCTCTCTCTCTCAAATATAAATATTAAAAAAAAAAAAAAATGCCTCCCTGGGCTACCAGTTCTGTCACTGGCTTTCATTTCTTTTCATCCACATTCACATGAGGTGGTCAAAGAAATCCTGTGCACTGAAATAGATTGTGCCTCAAAGCTTCACTTTGGAGAAGGAAGTTCAATCATTCATTCAACTGATTCATCCCTCAGTCCACAGCCATGCTCTGGGAAGGTACTACCATTTGTTAAACACTTCTTTTGTACTTTATATTAACCAGGTGATTCTACGTATTTCATCTTACTTCATCTTCAAAATTAAAGGGAAAAAAATGAAGCCATATGAAAATATATGAGAAAAAGTCTCTGGTAAAGGTAAACATGTGGATAAAAATAAAAAAGCAGTATTATTATAATTTAGACTCATCACTCTTCTTTGTATGCTTTCTGAGGACTTAAAAGACAAAGCCATAAAAATAATTATAAACCTATGTCCGGGGCTACAAAATATACAAAGATGTGATTTGTGACATAAATACCATAAAGGGGGTGGAGCTGTGAAGGAGTAGAGTTATTTTTGCAATTGAAATTAGGTTGTCATAAGTTTAGAATAGATTGTTATAGCTTTACGAGGTTACATGCAATTCCCATAGTAACCACATTCAAAGTATAGAGCATACACAAAAAGGAAAAAGAAGGGAATCGAAAGTTGTCACTATGAAACACCAGTAAGGGAGACAGGGAGGGACACAAAGTTTTAAGACATGCAGAAAACCAGTAACAAATAGACAAGACTAAATCCTTCGTCTTGGGAATTACTTTAAATACAAATGAATATACCCAAAGGAATATTATTTGTCCTTAAAAGAAATAAAATTCTGACATATGCTATGCCATGGATGGACTTTGAAGACATTATGTTAAGTGAAATAATTCAGTGTCAAAACCATACTTTGGGGGCACCTGGGGGGCTCAGTTGGTTAAGCAGCTGCCTTCGGCTCAGGTCATGATCCCAGAGTCCTCAGTTCAAGCCCCGCATCAGGCTCCCTACTCAAAGGAGAGCCTGCTTCTCCCTCTCCCTCTGTCTGCCACAATGCCTACCCATGCTATCTCTCTGTCAAATAAATAATTTTTTTAAAAAAATCTTTAAAAAATACTTATTTTCATTTATTGAAATTACAGGGAGTAGTCAAATTCACAAAGACAGAAAGTAGAAGGAGCAAGGGTTGGGGGGGAGGAGACTAGGGAGCTGTTATTTAATGAGGACAGTGCTCTAATCTTACAAGACCAAGAGAGGTCTGGGAATGGGTGGTGGAAAGGTTTGCACAACGATGCAAATGCACTGAATGCCATTGAACCCTGCACTGGAAGAGTGGACACGATGATAAATATTATGTTATGATGTGTAGTTCACCACAATTAAAAATAATAATAACAATCAAAGAAATGGGGGGGGAAATGAGGTAGGTAGTCTTATGGTTCTCATCTTGTAGATGTAGAAACCAAGTTTTAGAGCTATTAGGTGACATGGTGGTCCCATGACAAATTAGGTCAGAGTGTGGCCACATCACAGAGACCTAACAAAGAGCTACCTACACAAGTTCAGAAAGACAGGAAGGAAGGAAGGGCAGGGAGGAAGGGGGAAGGAGGGAGGGAGGAAGGGGGGAGGGAGGGAAGGAAGAAGGAAGAGAGGGAGGAAGATGGAGGGGGGGAAGGAATGAAGGAAGGAAGGAAGCCATATTGAAATTCCATCTACGTAAGAAAGAAGACAATTGTTTCTCACAGAATTTTGTAGATGAGAACTTTTTCAGGGAAATTTATAAACATGTCATCAAATCAATTTGAGAAACAAAAGGAAAATTCTTGAGCTTTTTTATGGCTTTACACTAGTTTACTTTTGAGTGATGAATAAATGGATGGTGGAATTAATAAGCCCCATGCCTTTTCTATCTTGTCAATGAAGTTTTGTTTGGAGGCATATTCATAAAGGAGATGGAATCTAAATAAGGTACCTCTCTCTGGCAAGATACTAGCCCAGAGTGCAGGTAAGAAGTGTGATGAAAGTGTGATGCCATAGAATCAAAAGTCAGAATGACAGAAAGAGGTTCTGAATTTTCCAGAAGTCTGAGTTATGTGCCAAGAATTATGCTACATTCTGGGAACAAACAGACTTTGTGGAACTCCCGGTTTAGAGTTGTTTTATCTTAAATGGATAAATAAAGGAAACCAAGTCCTCTGTTCTCTAGTGGGAATATAAAATAAATATTAATTTCCTTTTATAGAACACTAGAAAATTAATCAAGTACCTGAACCAATATGACCCTAGTCCAGATGAGACAGACCCAGGAATATAAAAACATCTTAACTTGCTCTTAAGTAGGATGGGGGAAATCAGCAGCCAGCAGGAAGTACTGGATGTGACCTGGTATTAAAGAGGGGGTTATGGAAAGCATGTTGCCCTATGGGAGCAAGGGCCCAAAAAGGATGCATTAATCCCTGAGATAATTGCATCTCATATCAAAAGTTTACACTGAGTTCATTGATGGAAGCTCTTAGCAGCTCCAACAAGCCACGGCTCTGAATATGACAAAAAGGTTCTAAAGAGGTTTTGGTTCATGAAAGAAAGCCAGGTCTGAAAGAGCCTATCTAGTGGGTATTTGTTTTTCTTGATTCCCGATGTCGACTGCACATTTTTGGTGACAAAACCTGATTTTTACTTGGGAAATATTTCTTCACCACTGGATAAAATCAGAGACCCAGAGATCAGGCTAGCCAAGAGGTCAGCTCATGGCCCGACCTAGCCCCCGCTAGATCTCCCTTCTTAGAATTTAAAGAGAGAGTGACCAAAGCCAGAAGAGATTTGTGGTTCATGCATTCCAGCAGTGCCACACAGGGAAGATGGCCAAGCAGGTCCAGCTCTGAGGCTATCTGGAGCTGCCTGTCCCTCTGCCCAGCCTGGTTTTCCATTTTCCTACCATCCTCTGAGCTTCTCCTTACCTTCCAGTAAACTCTCTTTTTGCTTACGTCAGCTGCAGAAGGTTTCTGATTCTTACAACCAAAGGATTCTAAATGATGTATGAGACTTGTTTGATTTCTTATTTGCTCATTCACTGTTTCATTGATTCATTCATGCTTTTGCTCATTCACTAATCATTTATTTAACAAATATTTTATGCAGTCTTTAGCATTCAATCGAGCATGGGAACTGCTCCCAGATTGCAGTCCATTGGGAGTTACTTCATGTACACCTTTGCTGTCCCTCCATGCTTTGTTCATGTTCCCCGTCTACCTGGAATGTCCAGTGTGGCTGCCCGCTTCTTTCTACTTGTACCCAGCATCAAATCCTTGGCATCTCCAAAAGGTCTTAGCTGACCCCCAGGCTGGGTTGAGTGACCCTTCTCCAGACTAGACACCACCATGGTTAACTGTATGATAGGCTCCTACACTAGAGAGTAACCTCTTTGAGGGCAAGTACTCACAACCTCATCTCTGCCTCTCCAAGGCCGAGCACAATAAGAGAACCTCACTGGGTGCTCAGTAATGGCCTCATGAAGAACAGAATGTGATGAGTGTTGAACAAATTCATATACAAGGTGTGAGTGGGAGAAAAGAAAAGGGATATTCTAAAGAGACTTCTGAACAGAATATAACTTCAGAGAAGACGGGCTACTTGAGTCATATTTTAAAAGGTGATTGGAAATTTTCAGGTATTAAAAGGGATGAAATTATTGAACAAGCAGAAAGGGACCATAAAGGGCATAAAATGATGAAAAGCTCAAAAATAAAAGCTGAATATTCTATATATCTGGAATGTCATTTTTTCATGCTGTGAGGGTGATGAATCAGGATAAGGCAGATCTGATGTTTTGGAGGCTTTGTCACAGTGATGCAGCTTACACTCTGTTCATATTCAGTGAGAGGCCATAAGACCACATTAGTTTACCAGGGCTGCCATAACAAAAGACCACAGACTGAGTGGCTCAAACAACCAAACTATTTTCTCCAGTTCTGGAGGCTAGTGACCCGAGATCAAGGTATCAACAGATTTGGTTTCTACCGAGCCTCTCTCCTTGGCTTGACTTCTATGTCCTCACGCAGCCTTTCCTCTGTGCACACACTTTAAATCCACATTTCCTCCTCCTGTGAGGACACCAGTAAGATTGGAGTAGGGCCCATCCAAATGGCCCCATTTTAGCTCAATTACCTTATATCTCCAAATAGGGGATTAGGACTTCAACATGTGCATGGGTGGTGGTGGTACACAATTAGCCCATAATAACAACATAGTAACCAAGGGCAAGATCTCTGGAAATTGACTTCATAGGTTCAGATCCTTGCTTGCTCATTTAGTTGCTGCATGAGTTTGAAAAATTAACTAAACTCTGCTTCTCAGTTTCCTAATCTGCAAATTAGTGTTACAACTATCTCCTAGGTTATTATAAATTTCAACAGTGCTTGTTAACAATAAATAAAAAAGGAAACTAGTCATTGGGGAGGGTCCTAATCAAGAGTCCCTCTGGCAGCAGGGTAGGGGATAGATTTAAATAGAAAGACTAGAGTCAAGCAGGCCAACAGAACAGACAGAATTGTATGACTTTTCATCATTTCAGAGAAAGGAAAGGATATGAGTAAAGACATTGGATAAAGAAATCATGTTTGGAGTGGAGGGAGTTCAAGGACATGGTGACTTTGATACCTGGGATTCACCCAAGAATAGTCTAGCAGATAGTGGTCCATGCAGATCTGAAGCTTGGGACAAAATCTGGGTCTTGAAAGAACAGAGTTAAGAGTCAAAAGTGGAAAAGTGATGCCTGTGTTCATAAACTGTGGGTGAAATTGTTCACAGAGAACCAACCTTCTATATGACTGGAGATTAGAACCATAATTCACCAACACAATCAGCACAGAATGTAAGATCCTCCCCATCTTTAAGAAAGACCATCTTACTAGTCAGGGTCTTCCTAAAACACACCCGGATTAAGGTCTTGGTGGGCAAGGAGATTTGCCCGCCTTCAATTCTCAAGAATGGGTATCAGGAAGACAGGGTGGGACATAGGACCTTGAATTCCATTTTTTTTCAGTCTTTACTTTTGTGTTCTGACTGAGAAAGATTTAGAAATCAAAAATACCATTGATTGAGTTCACAGTTGTTTTATTGTCCTAGGATATATAAGAGACTAATCAAATGTAATCTCTTTCTTCCCAATCTCCACCACATATATAAATGTGACTTTGGGCAGGTTATTAGGTCATACTGAGCCAGGGTTCTCTTCTGAAAAATTACAATAAAATCATCCTAGTTTCACCCTTCCTCTGGCATCAGAGTGATGATATCTAATTTAAGAGTGGTTTATGGTTTCCCAAAGTTGATTCCTGGAGGGTACTTGTGTGGTATCATTATTATTACTAAGCACTGATATAGCCATAGTCAGTATTATTTCAATATATAGGGATCCAACAGACCCTACTTTTGTCTATGGAACAGTCTTTGAGTAATACACCAGGATGTAACTCCCTAAGCAGTCATTCAGTGACCACAAAGTGTGCACAGAGAAAGCTCCTTCATCACAAACCATGTGGGTAATCATTTGAGAGAGATAGCCCCACACCCAAGCATCCTGTGATGGAGGATAACATTCATCTCAGTATTATCCACTCATGGGACCCAGAAGCTGGGCAGGAAGTGGAGACCGAAGCTTGACTCAGTCTTCAAACCACTTGTCCAGAAGCATGAAGGCCCTGTCTCGTTAGTCAAACAGGAAACATCTAAGGCAGCTGGAGAGAGGAGAAGCAGCTGGGCTTAGTGAGAAGACCACCAGCCTGGGGATCAGGACACCCAGACCCTTTCTCCCAGCTCCACCACAGATGAATTGCCTGGCTGAATGTGGACAAATCATTCTTCTCCTCTGGGATTCAGATGATGAATCCTCTATAAAATGAAGGATTTATGCCAGATTCTCTCTTAGGATAAAACAAACAACAACAAAAAAATAGTTTCCTTATCTGGCATCTGACATTCCCCAGTGGTCTGTGTGTATTATACACAGTGGTTAATGCACAAATGACAAGGTGAGTGTCACACCCTATTCCCTAGATAGATACTAATACTCAGAAAAAGTCCTATCAACTCTAACTTCTCTCTCTTTTCCTGTCCCATTCAGGTCCAGCTTCATTTAGAGTTCTGTGTTAGATGGTCTCTCTGTGCTTGGTTTGATGCTCCATTGTTAGGTTTTGAAATTCTTAATAATTTTTTGAAGAAGGGCCTCGCATTTTCATTTCCACAAATTCCATAGCTGATTCTGTTTTGATTCTACAATCCTGGCAATCAGGTCTCCTGGTGGTCAGAGCTCAGAAGAACAGACAGAGAAATCTTCTTCACTGTACAGTACTTGTTTCATGGAACCACAATGAGGTGGGCAAGATAAGGGTGACAGATGTGAGCTAATTAGCATGAGGCAATACTTCCATGGCAAGATACAGGGTCAACAGTTATGGAAAAAGGAAAGAAAATTTCATGATCTGTGGAAAACCAGGACCTGGCTCCTTGCCTTCATTGATTCTGACATCCTGGAAAAATATCTCTTTGTTATTGAGTCAAGAAGTCAGGAGCTGTGTATGTGTTCAGTGATAGGAGTAAGAGGCTAACTTCCTTCAAACGTTCTGCTTCTCTAACACCTCAAGCTGGTGATCATCCGAGTACTGGATGAGAATGAAGGCAAAGGCAGGACTCAAATGATCACAGTAAACCCTAGGAGTCCAGAGGTGGGGTCTAAAGTTTTCATGTGGTACCCCACAGCTCTCAGGGCTCTCTGTCAGAACCTCTCACCCTCTGCTTCCCTAAGAGGATCAGACCCAGTTGTCCACAGTTATCTGGAGTCTTCAGGGGCTTATGCCTTCCTGAGCCGAATGGGGAGCACCACAGCAGCTCGATGAACGAACCAAAGAGAGTAGGTGGGTATCCCCAAGGAGAAAGCAGTGGGGTCCAGAGCCTTGGTTGAAAAATCTAGACCCTAGCATCCCAATAAATCACTTTCTGTCTCTCATCCTTGTGTCCCCATCTACAAGTGATGAGGTTAGCCAGCAGAGCCAGGGTAGCTTACTAGATGGAACGTGGGGTACAGACTTAAGCAGCTCTGGGTTCAAATCCTGACTCCACCCCACCTATTGCTGGGTGATACCAAACTTGTGACTTCATTTCTTAAAGTCTTACTTTCTTCTTTAACCCTTGGAATCAGGGTTAATAATGTCTCTTTCACAGAGTTGCTGTGTGAAATTAGTAGACTAATGAGAGGTTAATATGAATGCCCAGGTCTTACACATGTAGGCATTTAATCTTTGAGAATGGTTACTATTTTTAGAGGCTTCGAAGCTTTCCTGGGGATCTATGCCCACATGATTAAATGGTATTCATGCTGGTGCTGAGAAATGGTCGGCAGAAATACGAGAAGAAACACATTCCTCCAAGCATGCCTGGATCCAGCATGTTTTTGGAAACATGGTAGTGCAATGGGCAGAGCCCCCATGGTTTCTGGGGAGCATCTGAGAGCTTATGAGAAAAGGAGGCACCCAATCCCTCCATTCCGGATTCTGTCCTCAGCACTCACCCTCCTTTGGCCAAGAGTGAGTGAGTGGGCCTGGATCACAGTGTTCAGTACTTCACACGTCCAATCTGGGCTCCGTCTAGACAGACAGCTGGAGACTGACAGCACGGGATGCCAAACTATCCGGGGAGGAGGAGGTGCCGCAGCAAAACATGTTCTCTTTCTGCCTCCGCTGACTGCTGGTTCACAGAAGACAGCCGGGAGCAGCTGAGGGCTTCCCGTAGGAGCCTGGGTCAACATCCAAAGAGCAAGGAGCTGTCTGGCTATCAGTGATTTCTCTGCCCAGCCCACCAGCCATAGGTCAGAGGCACCTCTGCCTTGGCTGTGTCAGGTCAGATGGCCATGGTGACATATCATCTGTAGGGCCCAGAACGGGGTCCTCTCCTGATCTCCTTCTGCTTACCAGTGCAATTGCATCTCAGGCATCAAGAGCCCCTGTCACTCAGCTCTAGCTGGACTTTTGCCTGTTTATAGTGTCAGTAGGTACAAAGAAGACTCTGTGGCCTAGCCCCTGCATACCTACCCCATCATATTTCCTTCCCTTTCCCACCTCACACTTGATACTTTGGCAACACCCAATTTCCCTTAGGCTCATTCCTCATCCTAAGAAACCATGTGCCCCATCTTCATGGTACGCTCAGTGATCACCAGTAGGACTGAATCCTTCATTATCCCTGCGGGCTGGGCCAGGTGCTACTTCTCCTACTATGGTATTTGCCAAAATACATCATAACTCACTCTCAGTCATCTTGAGGGCAGGACAGGGGATTTAATGTGTAGTTGGATCTCAACATATATATTTAAATGAAAAAAGTAAAGTGAAAACAAAAGTTGTACGAGTAGAATCCAAACTACTTTGATTCATCCCTCTTTCCTTCCCCTGCTTTTCATTCTCCACAAAGTAACCAAGTTAATCTTTCTATAGGACAAGTCTAGTCATGTCACTTCCATGTTCAAGCCTTTCGGTAGTGCCCCATAACCCTGAGAGTGAAGTGCCAAATCTTCATCCTGCCCTACAAAGCCCAATGGGATCTGATCCCTGCCTATTCCACTCCCACAATCCTTACCCATATTTTTGGATCCTGTGTCAGTTTGGTTAACTGTGTAACAAACCACCCCAAATTCTGGTAGTAAGTTTTCATTATTCCAATAATTATTGGCTTAATCCACCGGTCTCCTCTGGACTCCCTCACACATACGCTGCCACGTGTCAGTCAGGTTAGCAGTTCTGCTGCTCTCGGCTGAGCCTGCTTACCTGGGGAGGAGCCGGCTTGCTGTGGGCTGGTCGAGGATGGCCTCAGAGGGCTATCAGTCTCCCCCATGTTGTCTCTCATGCTCTAGCATGTTCTCCTGCTATATGTTTATATGGCCACGTCAGGGTTCTAGGAGAGAGCAGGGGACACACTCATTCTTGAGCCTTGGACTCGTAATTGGCATGAGAACCCTTCCACTTTATTCTGTTGCCCCAAGTGGGTCACAAGGCCAGCCTGGATTTAAGCAGTCGAGGAAGATAGCCCACCTGTGGATGGGAAAACTGTAATATCACATTGCAAAGATCACAGACTCAGAAAGGGGGTAAAACAGCTATTTCTGCAATCAGTCTATGAGAGTTTCCATCTCTACATATACTGATTCAAGAATAGGAGGTGAGAATCAGGCATTTATAGTTTTGGCAAGTAGTCCAGATAATTCTGCAAAGTCAGTCAAGAACTGTCCTTGGAGATCATGACTTGCCCCCAAGCCACACTCTCTTCCGTCACCTGAAAATGCCCTGCTTTTCTCAGTGATCGCGTCGTGATGTGTATGTCTCTGTCACCTGGCATCTCTGCCCCGGTCCTAGCCTACAGATCCTTGATCATGCTCCAGATCTCAGCCTTCCTGATTCCTCAGACTAGGTTTGCTTCAACCACTGCCCTGTTTTCATTTTTTATGAGCACTCCCCCTTCTTCCTTGAAATACAGTGAGGGCATGGGACAGATCTGATTGGCTCATCCCTATACCTACAGAATCTGTTAGGGTCTAGCCCTTAAGAGGGACTTGATACATCGTGACAGAGTGGAAAGGTACTGCTTCAAAGTCTGCATTAGAATCTCTGTCAACAGAGACACAGCAGAAGACACTAGGAATTCTGCTTTGGACCAGTAGAGACAGGGATGCCTTTTAGGCCAAGGCAGGACAAAATTACAGCAACCAGGGCATTTTATGAGCTACAGGGTGATTGTGGAGGTTCTTTAAAGAATTTTGATGGCCCCAAGGGAAGGGAGGGAGCCGAGGAGGCTCCCCCAGGGAGGATACCAGAGCCCCCCCGCAGTGGAACGTGAGGCACGTCACCCAGAGTGGCTTAACCAAGAAGAAAATCCACGGGGTGCACAGGGGTATCTCCATGGGCTGAGCATCAGAAAAGGAGGAAAATGTGTGTGTGTGTGTGTGTGTGTGTGTGTGTGTGTGTTGGGCGTGGGGGGCAGAGTGTGCAACAAAGATGGGACCACAGAGACCTAGTAGGGTTTTCATGAATTAAAGGGAATGAACAAGTGACGGTGGTAGAAGTCAGGAGGGTTCAGGGTCAGAGACCCCCGAAAAACGCAAACAAGGTTACATCAGAGGTGCTAGGGGCCCCTTTTCCGCTTGGGCCAGAAAACCAGACACAGATGCCTGGGGATGTCCAGTCAGACGGTGAGGGTGAGAAGCCTGGAGAGAGCAGGGCAGCCAGGACTCAAAACTTCTCCAGAACTTGCCTCATCCGGGTGAGCTGTTAGAAAGAGGGTCTCCGTGCTCGCTGGGCCATGACTTAATGGCAGACGCCTTGTCTCAGGGGACACTTGTCCTATTTGGGGGCTGCTGTGAGGAATCTCCATGCCAGATCCCACTGGAGGCTTCGTCTCCTTTAGCAACAATAAAGAAATAAAGGGGGAAATCCCTTCTAAACTGCTCCAACCCCTAAACCACAATCTGCAGCTGCGGAAAGCGAAGAGCGGCGGACCCCAGCAGCCGGCAGCCCGCGCCTCCATTCCCGAGACGCTTCCTGACAACCGGTCGTGCTCGCCTCTTGACTGCTCACACGCGAGGAAAATCTTCATTTTCTATCATGCTCCCTCAGCTTGAATACTTCTCACATGTTTCTCCTTTGCAAGCGCCCTTTCATCTCCCAAAATAGCCACACCAGTGATGCATGTTTTCTGAAAGCAGCTCCCGTCTTCGTTACCTGCACAGAGGGCTGAGTCATGCGGGATTCACTTATCATTCGTCCCAGGCCGCGTCTCCAGGCCGCGTCTCCCGGCGGGGTGCTCCCACCTCCTCTCCACAGGCGAGCTGACGCTCCTTCAGCCGCCCCGACCCCACGGGCCTGTGTCCTGCCCCCTCCTCCGTAAGCTGGCTTGTCGGAGGCACCGCACGGCCACAGCCAGACGCAAACCTAAGTGATGCCTGGTCTCCCCTGAGCCCAGACATGGTCACAGATGCGGAGGATCCCCTCTTCCCTCGCAGGCAGCTTCCTTCATCTCCTGGATTCGGGAGCAGGAAATCCCCACAGGTCAGAGTTTGAAAGAAACCCTCACTTGAAAGAAATTCTTGTAACAGCTGGGGTTTGCATGATCTACAGAGTATGTGGGGGAACAGGGCTGAGATGTCGCTCCTGTTGACGGACAGCGTGTGGCCACAGAATCTATCACCCCTAAAATGGGATAAAATGATCGTTTCACCTGAAGTAGAAACCCCCCACCAAATCCAAGGGACAACGTAGCCTGAGGTCCTGTTCATCCATTTCTTCACTGCACGCGTGGGTGGGTCTGCACTGCTCAGGGCTCCCTGAGTCTCCCTGAGTCTCCCTTGCCTCACCTGGAAAACGGGGATACCGTTTCCCATGCTGAATTATCGTCAGGAGCAAGCGGCAGCTTGCACAGACGGCATCCAGCACAGAGTCTGCTCCGAGCCTCCCTCCGTTCAGCACGATTCCAGGGGGAGGCGAGGAGGGAAGGCCCTGCCCGGTGCCCTGAAGCCTGCCTCTGGCAGAGCCTGCTTGAGGCTAAGGAAATGCGCTGGCCTGAAAACTTCTGCAATTAAACTTTTAGTATCTGGAATGATGAAGCAATTCAATGCTTGAGTTCATTGGCGCCCCAGGAAAAAGAGAATAATGACACTTGAGCTGATGAGAGAATTAATGCTACATCCTGAAGGGAAGAGATGAATAGGCTTATTGCAAAGCTTGCCCTGCATTTGGGGAAAAGAGATTCGCTTTGCTACAGTTGTCAGAACCCAATAATTACCAATGAGCACACGCTGCGGTAACCTAAATAAAACACTTGGCAAGAAGTTTTAGACCCAGAGAGCCTTTGACACGAGGCTTAGGTGTAAGAAATGAATGAAGCATATTAAAAAAGACGTTGGGCTGCAAAACAGAACCCCTGAGTCCCCGTCCTCAATCGTGTTATTTTAAAGTAGTCTCTCTCTCTTGGGTTTTCTTTGTTTTCTTGGAAAATTGAGGAGCTGAAATGGGGCTCCCTAAAGCCCTTTCCATTGTGAATGTCCTGATCCTTGGTGGGTGTGTCTCAGCGATGGATGAGGGCATCCCGGGGACAGCACAGGCCCATCAATCCCACAAGGTGGGCAGAGGGTGGTGGATCAGGGCTGCTCTGCAAGAGGGACTGGGTTGATCAGGGAGCATGTTCCACTCTGGATGCTTGAGACAACTTCCCTTGCACACCTGCCACTTTGCACCTCCACTCCAGCTCTGTCCCAGATCCCTCTCAGATTTCCTTTCTCAGGGACAATTCCCTTGTCTCTGTCCCTCTGTGCAGACTGCCTTTCTCCATCACATGTACCCGTGATGGCCTGTTCCACCTTCCTCATCGTGCTCACGTCCTGACCATAGCTATGAGGTCAATGATGCCCAAACACATCTACATCTGTGTCCCTAGCATCTGGTACGCTGCCTGGCATATATTCTGTCCTCAGTGTGTGGGTATGTGTGTGTGTGTATGTGTGCACGGGCACAGACCTACTATATGCAAATCCACACACACCTATGAAATGCAAACCAAGACCTTGATTCAAATCCCACCGCTGCCACCTCCCTGGGCTCACCTGCCACCTGCTGTCCCATCTCTTCTGTTGTCTCCAAGCCCACTGTCAAATCGAGAGTTCAGGTCCTCTTCATTGTTTACCTGGAGGATCTCTAGAAAATTCTCTTCAGTCTGCCCTCCCTGCTCCCGATACTATCTTTTGCTTGTTCTCAGGGACTTTTTTTTGTTTAAATACTGGTAAATATTATCTCTCACGGAACAGCTTCAGGATTTATATTAACAGTTCAAACTCCTTACTCTGGGTTCCCAGGCTATTTATCATCTAATCTTCAACTACCTTTCCAGCCACCCCTCTCATGAACTGTGACTCACCAGCATCAGATGACTTGCCATTTCCTGAGTGCCCCATCAGCTGTCACATCTCTGGGCTTTTAGTCCAGCTCTTATTTCTGTGTCTGGTGCCCCTCCCACTGCCTGTCCCACCTTGAGAAATTCCCTGGAATCCCAGGGACCTGATGCCTCCTTCCTCTCCAGCATTTACAACATTTTTCCCCTCATTTAACTGTCACTTCCTTAGGTGGTGACTCCCATCCTTTACCTCTGTCTCTCCTGTGGGGCTCGGTGCAATGCCTATACTACAATTCCACTGGATGGAAATCAGTCACTAGAAGTTTGCCGAAGGAATAAATATGTATGCATAGGGCATCTCAATGGTCAACTTCATTGTAAAGTGCTTTATAATATATATAATTTTCCAATCAAGGAAATGTGGACACATTTGCAATCCAAGGGTCCCACATCAGGCAGGATTCACAAACAAGCAGCAGCTTACAAAGTAAGTTTCTCACGAACCTAACCTGAACAGAAGGCTGAAATATAGAGCGAAACTACTTGGGTGAGTGTTCTCAGCCTTGGCTGCCTGCTAGAGTCTCCTGGGGAGGTTTCAGACCCTTGACACCCAGGCTGCATTTTGCATTTGCAATTTTAATTACCGCCCGCCTACGAAGTAAATCAAAATCTCCAATGGTGGAACCTGGGCATTCG
This sequence comes from Mustela putorius furo, assembly GCF_011764305.1. Taxonomy (NCBI): domain Eukaryota; kingdom Metazoa; phylum Chordata; class Mammalia; order Carnivora; family Mustelidae; genus Mustela; species Mustela putorius. Next base: position 3,619,452 of record NW_025421485.1, read on the forward strand.
TGTTTTTAAAGTTCCCCAGGAAATTAGTGTGCAGGCAAAAGTGAAAACCAGTGCCTGAATGGGAGAGAAGAAAGTGCAGTGCCTGAATGGGAGAGAAGAAAGTGAGGAACTGGCGGAGAACCTGGCTTACATAACTCAGGCAGGATGAAAGAACCCAGATTATCAGGCTGGATCATACATACACATCAGGCTCTGTAAGTTCTGGTTCTAGATCAGTGGTTCTCAGCCCTGACTCCATATTGGAACCATCAGGGGAACTACTAAAGAATACTAATTGTGATGGTTACTTTCATGTGTCCATTTGGCAAGGCCACAGAACCCAGATAATTAGCCAAACATCAGTCTGGATATTTCTGTGAAGATATTCTTTAGAGGAAATTAACATTTAAATCAGTAGACTTTGAGGAAAGCAGATCAAACTCCATAATGTAGGGTGGGTCTCACCCAATCAGTTGAAGACTTTCAACAAAAACAGACTGAGGGGCACCTGGGTGGCTCAGTCAGTGAAATATCTGACTGTTCAGTTCAGGTCATGATCTCAGGCTCCTGAGATAGAGCCCCGTGGCAGACTGCACCCTCAGTAGGGTGTCTGTTCGAGATTTCCTCCCTCACAGTCCCCTTCTGCCTCTCCCCCTTTGCATGCAGGTGCTCAATCTCTCTCTCTCTCTCTCTCTCTAATGAATAAATAAATCTTTCAAAACAAAATAAAACAACCCTACTGAGGTCCTTGGAAGAGGGAATACAACAACCAGACTGCATTTGGACTCAAGCTGTCCCAACAACCCTTCCCTGCTTTTCTAACCTGCTTGCCCTACAGATTGGGACTTCCCATTCCCCACATTCATGTGAGCCAATTCCTCGTAATAAATGTCCTTCTCATCTATCTGTTTATCTATCCATCTCTCTATCTGTCTATACATTATAATATCTTCTGTCTAACATTGGGTTGTGGGTTTGTTCATTCTGTTTCTCTGGAGCACCCTGACTAATACACCAAAGTCTGAGGTTCTGATTAAGATAGGTTTGGGCCTAGGTACTGTTATTTTTAAAAAGTTCCCCAAGTGATCCACGTGCAGCCGGAGTTGAGAACTACCATTACAACTATTTCTAAATCACTTCCCATTGCTAACTGGCCTCATGATTGTTCCATTGAAATGCATTTGCAATGAAAATTTCTCCATAACATCTTTTTTCTTGTTATGGACTGAATTATATTCTGCAAAATTCTTATGATAAAGTCCTAACCAGTAATGTGACTACATTGGGAGATAAGACCTTTACGAAGGTAATTAATGTTATATGAGGCCATAGGATGGGTCCCTAATCCAGTAGGACTGATGTCTTTATAAGAAGAAGAGGGGCATCTGAGTGGCTCAGTCAATTAAGTGTCCGAATCCTAGTTTGGGCTCAGGTCATGATCTCAGGGTGGTGAGTTCAAAGCCCTATGTGGGGCTCCACGCTCATCAGGGAGTCTGCTGGAGATTCTTTCTCTCCAACTCCCCCTGCCTCTGCTTGAATGCTCTCTCTATCTCAAATAAATAATTAATAAAATCCTAAGAAGAAGAAGAGGAGGGAGAAGGAGGAGGAGGAGGAGGAGGAAGGAGAGGAAGGAGAAGAAGAGGCGGGGGAAGAGGAAGAAGAAGAAGGAGGAGGAGGAGGAGAATTAGAGGAAGGAGAAGGGACGCCAATGACACATACTCACAGAGAAAGGCCATGTGAGGAAACACTAAGAAGATGGTGGTCTGCTAGCCAAATAGAGAGGCATCAGGAGAAACCTAACCTGCTGACAGGATAGATTTCCAGCTTCCAAAATGGTGAAAAATAAATGTCTTTTTGAGACCACCTGACTGTGGTCTTGTCGCAGCAGCCCAAGCAGATGACTCTACGTCCCACATGAAGTGGCATCCACATGTTTGCTCCGATAAACCAGCTCTGCAGGGTTTTCATGAAGTTGTTCAGACTGTATCTGAAATTAGCCATTTGGCTTCTCTCTACCTGGCCATTCTTCATAGTAGAGTTAAATTGAATAGGTTTTAGGGGGTTGAGCTGGCCAGGCTGAAGGGAAGCTGGCCCCATTTGACATTAGTGGAAGAAAATGACGAGGAGCTCCACCTCAACTGGATGCTCTTTCATTCACTGCCTGTTTACCCCAAATGGCTGACTCTCGAGCTACTTCTTGCAGAACAGGCTACGTATGATGCCACACTACTGTACCGAGAAGCCTAGTAGAAAACACTTAGCCTCGGCCTTTCCATCTTATCCCTGTTCCACGACTTTGGAGGACAGGCCATTCTATTCCTCAATCTACTCCTGAACACTTAACACACTTTCTTTCAGGACAATGTGTAGTATAATGCAGTAAAAAAAAAAAAAAAAAAGGCAGGGGTTTTGCAATCACACAGATTTGCTACCAAACATTACCTCTCTGTTTAGGAGTTGTAAGAATTTGGAGCAGCTTTTCTGAGCCTCAGTTTACTCATACAAAATGAGAATTAACTTCTCTATATCGTTGAAGGGAAGGTTCATGGAGAGCTCATTTAAGAGCATAAAATGGCTGTCAAGCAATCTGTAACTAACTCTTATCCCCTTTTTGTCTGTGACCTCTTGAATCTATTTATTATGATTGATTTTAACTTTTAATTGAATACCAAGCACTAGCTACCAGAGATTGCTTGTGTATTGGAGCTGGAATGTTCCACCTTTCCAGGGAAACCATTTGCCAAAGATCACATAACAAATGGTTCTCAAGCTGGAACAAAACCCCAGTCGTCCTGACTCCAGGAAGTCACTCTTTCTAGAGCATTGTATGGCGAGTAGAATGTGTAACCATTGAAGTCTCTTTCAGCAGACTCACCACCATGGCTTCATTCCTTCCTGGACAATCTCCAGTTCACCTTTGTGTGTCCCCCACTCCACTTTGTCTCGCTCTTCACCATTCCCAGTGCAGATGATTAAGTTCCCCTCAGCATGTCCCTACTTAGACATGTCTATTAAGTTTGCTTCCCCAGTCCCAGGCACCAACATGAACCTCTGGAAGTAAATATCCCTAAAACACCACAAGCCACACTTCTTTGTCTTCAGAAGCTTTTGTTATACAAAATATTGGATTTTTTTACTTTGAATGAATGCAATAGAAAAGAGCTCACCGTACTGTGCATGAAGAAGGACCTTATGTTAAACACTAGGAACTTGAACTTGGAGAGAACTCTCTTTCCATGTTTTACTATTTACCTACAGCTTAAAACACCAGAGTGACATCTTAGAACTTCAAGATCTGGTTCTATCCCTTTCCAGCATCACCTCCGCTGGTCTTCCAATCCATTCCCCCAAACTGCCAACATGTACACATAGGTCCCCTGTGAGAGGTGGAGGCCCTGGAGTTTGCATATACTTTTCTCTTTGTCTGAAATTCCCTTACCTTATTTTGTGTCTGGAAGACTTTCATTGATTGTCTTAGTCCATTTGGACTGCTATAACAAAATACCTCAGATTGGGTAGCTTAAAAGCAACAAATTTATATTTCACAGTATTGGATGCTGGGATGTCCAATATCAAGGGAACAGCAGACTAGAAATGGTGGTCCCTGAGGGTTGGCCTCCTGGTTGACAGACAGCACCTTCTGTGTCCTTGCTAGGTGAAAGAGGCAGGGGAGTTTTCTGGGGTCTCTTTTATAAGATACTAACCTCTTTCATGAGGGTTCCTCCCTCATGACTTAAGCACCTCCCCAAAGTCCCACCTATCAATACCATCACCTTGGCAATTGAATCAACATATGAGTTTTGTGGGGACACATTTAGACCTTAGCATTCATCAATGCCTCCTCAGACTGTCATCCCTTTAAGGGAATCCTTCTGAATCTTTACCTTTCTCTTCTGTGCTAACTCCATGCTTTGTGATTATCTTAAAACCATATTTGTCTCATAAAAGCATAATTCTGGCTCTTCATAGTGGGCTGTTATTTCCCAGGGCTGCTGTGGGAAATCGTCACGGGGAATACAGTGTTCATTAAAGGTTTGAAAAAGTCTGGGGCACCTGGGTGGCTCAGTGGGTTAAAACCTCTGCCTTCGGCTCAGGTCATGATCCCATGGTCCTGGGATCAAGTCCGGCATCTGGCTCTCTGCTCCTCAGGGAGCCTGCTTCCCTGCTTCCTCCTCTCTCTCTCTGCCTACTTGTGATCCCTGTCAAATAAATAAATAAAATCTTAAAAAATTTTTTTTTTTGAAAAAGCCATTTTAAAGCTAAACTAGTTAATTTAATGAAGAAGTTCTCAAAGCCTGTAATATGGTGACCACATATTATGTTACTCCCAAGAAGGATGAGAGAGAATTCAACATTTCCTAAGACTGGGAGATGTAGCATACTGTTCTCGCAGTTCGTCTCCAGAGACCAGGGTTCTGTGTACATGCTCAGGGAGAATTTTGCTCTAAACATCTAAGTCCTCCAAGGGAAGAGAGCAAGCAGGATATATCTATCTCCTTGCAGGGCCCAACATATATGTGCAGAATTGAAATAAAGTGTATTCTATGAGACTGCTAATTCTCCGTTCCAAAGCTGAGAGGAGAATCTGGAAGTGGGTAGCAGAGCAGGAAGAGTGCGTCCCTCTTTCCAAGAATTGACTAATTCTCCTCAGTGACAGGCAAGATGCTCAAGCAGCAGTTCCTCCCCTGCCGCCCCTCACTCTGACTCATGGTGGCTTCCCAGTGCCTCTCCCAGGAGAAAAAATATGTGACATGTTTTGGCTGGAACTCAATGGCCAAACATCTTGCCACCTGCCACACTTTTGTAGGGAGAGCTATTAATCTGACAATAGTTCTTGTTTCTTGTCCTCACAGAGACCGTCTGGGGTGGGAAGAACTTGGCCACAGCAGAAGGAAGTGAGGCTCTTGCAAACAGTCTACAGCATGGATCCTGTTGTCAGCCTGGCAGCTTTCACAGCACTGTCTCTCAGAGTAACCCAAAGCAGAGATGCTAAAAGACTCCAGCATTTTCGAGTTGTGCTCTTGGCTCAGAGGGCCAGAAGCCCTCGAACATATATTCTGGGTTGAGACTGGCAAGCGTCCACCTCAGAAGATGCTGGTTCTCTATTTGATTTGGCTGGGCTGCTGGGGATACTGGCTGAAGTGGAAGCTGCTATAGATGGATAAAGAAGGGTCTAGTGGTCCTGGGTTTTGGCAAAAGATCTGGAAGGATTTCTTTTAAAGGATATTTTTTAAATATTCTGGTTTCAGCAGGGGCCAAATTATCTTCCTGAAGTATGTGCCCCCTTAATATCAAAACTCATGTGCATTTCATGGGATATTCAATCCATATGTTTTCGGGATATTTATCTTTAGTACATTCAAATGTCATCTTCTAAGAGAAATTTGATTTCAGGAAAAATTTTTGAGCCTTCTCTAAGCCCCCCATTTCCTTGAGTCAAAATTCAGCTTTAAAAACATTTCCCCCAAACCTCCTATGCAAAGGCCTCAGGTTTGATTTCTAAACCCTTGACCCTAACACTTCCAGAACGAATGTGCTCAACTTAGCTGTATACTAAACACTCCATCCTTTGTGCAATCCATATTCACCATGATAAACTGGAACAACACAGTCACCAGAAGCAGAAGAAGCCAAACGGATGTTGAAATGAAGCCATGGCTGGAGTGATGAGATTGTGGTCAGTGTTTTTGTTGGGTTCACTCCTGATTCAGAAAAAAAAAAAAAAAAAAAAAAAATTCCACTGTTTATTTTTAGTCTTCTTCATAGAAATGACATTGTTCCTTGAATACAAACTAATTAGATTTATATTTAGAATTGCTATCACATTTCAATATCCCAGGGATTTATGATTTCATGTGTTTCAATAACAGGCATTTCCCACCAGGCACCAAGCTGTCCTTGGGAAGCCATACGTCTAGGATCCGGCCCCTGGTGTGAATACACATAATCACGTTGTGGACTTCCTACCACGCAGTGACAAAGGCATGACCAGTGATGGGGACAAAGATCAGATCCAGATCCAGATTAATAGTCACCAAGAATGTTGACCCAACGCCTCACCATGGAATGGCTTCTTGAAAGTAAAAACCAACTGAGATAAGTAGACCTATCACAGCCTCCCAAAGCACGTGTGATGCAGAGTCACCATCTTTTAAATCAGATCTCTAAAGAATTAGTCAAGGGGATGAGCTCTAAAATCAAATAAACCTGAGTTTGAATCCCAAATTAACCACTTGCCAACTGAATGACCACATGCACGTTAAAAAACTCCTCCCAAGCATAACAAATAGCATGGAGGACAAGGGGAGATGGAGAGGAGAAGGGATTTGAGGGAAATTGGAAGGGGAGGTGAACTATGAGAGACTGTGGACTCTGAAAAACAATCTGAGGGTTTTGAAGGGGGCGGGGGGGTGGGAGGTTGGGGGAACCAGGTGGTGGGTATTAGAGAGGGCACAGATTGCATGGAGCACTGGGTGTGGTGCAAAAATAATGAATGCTGTTACACTGAAAATAAATTAAAAACAAACAAAAAAATTTAAAAATAAATAAATAAATAAATAAATAAATAAAATAAAACTCCTCCAAGCTTCAGTGTCTTATGTATCAAATGAGATAAACTTACAGGATGGCTGTGATATCTAAACGAAGTAATGTATACTGTTGTGATTATTATAAAAAAAACCAAAAAACAAAAAAGAATGGTTCTCAGAATAATTCTTAGACAAAAATAGGTTTGCATTGAAAAAAAAAAAATAGAATGTCTAATTTTAGAGGTAAGCCACAATCCCGAGAAATGATTTACATTTTATGTTCTCCAAAAGAAAAGGAGTTAACTTTCTTTAATCAGACAAGTCCTAGGCAATGTGTCTGTGGTTGAAGTTTTGGAACTTGAAGTGAAAGTAGAGATTATCCAAGTTAGTCCCCATCCCTCAGTCATCCATATGGAAAAATAATCCAGAGAAGAGAAAGGGCTTGTGCAAACCTACAGATCAAGTCCAAGAGAGCCAGGCCCAGGACCCAGGTGCCCTGTCTCTGAGGCTGGCGTTCCCCTTCACAGACACTAGCTACCTATATCACCACAATCTCCTCCACCTTCTTCATCTCCAGATCCAGATAATAGCCATTGTTCCTCATAGTGTTGACCAGTGGTCCTCCGGGAGCCCCAGCTGATGAAGTACAATTTCCCAGCAAAGTTCTGAGAAAACCATGAGCAGGTGTAGAGACCTTTCTTTCTCTAGAACCTACCCCGATTAAGTCAAGAGAATCAGGTAATCCATTCCCAGTACCTTTATCTACAAGGATTGGTTTTCACTCAGTTATACAGAAAGCAAATAACAGTAAGTCCACAGAGAGACCTGTCAATGAGGCACCACTGCCTTTCTTCAGTGTGACTGTTTCACAAATTGGGGTGGTGTCTCTGTTGGGGTTTGTGGCGGTATGCCAGGATTTATGTGAGATCAAGCACAAAGATGGCACCTCCGTTGGGAGGTCTTATTCTACTGGAAATTTTGGAGAAAACATTATTTCCTAAAAAAAAAAAAAAAAAAAAAAATAGAGACAGATATAGAGTAAAATACAGCATTGCCTGAATTAAAATGAAAGGTGGAACTTATAATTTTGTTTTGGAATGACAGTTCTCATTTACTGAGCCCTTAATATACTGTGCTAAGGAACTGTGTGAAGTGCTTGACATATATTAACTCAGTTAAGCCTCAGAACACCCCAACAGGATGATAAAATCATTGAAGCAGGTAAGAACAAAAACAGAGAGGCTAGTGGCACACCTGAAACTAATATAATATTCTATGTCAACTCTACTTAAATAATAAAATGTCACCAAAAAAAAAAAAAAAAAAAAGGAAAGAACGAAAGAAAGAAACTGATTGAGGGGAAGGGGACACCCCAAGCCACATAGCTCCTAAATGTACCAGGATCCAAACACGAGACTGTCCATCTCCAAAGCCCATAAATTTAACCACTGTGTTATACTGCCTCTCATTCTGATATTTACAGGGAAGGGCCGTTTCAGCCATGTCACCGTAAAGCAAGGTATTCATTTACTCACTCCTGTTGGCTTTGAGCACTTGGTGGAAAATTTTGACAAGCCTTGGATTCTAGCTTCCCCCGTGGCTGGTGTCGGTTATATAACATGCTCATCTGTAAAAAAAAAAAAAAAAAGAAGAAGCTGAATTGCAAATAGTCTACTAACCTGGAAGGAATGTCTCAATGACTCCCACACCACACTGGTGCTAATTCAGTTGGGAGAGTTTTGTGGGTTTGCTGTGATTTTATTGCAATAAAGGGTTTGGCTATCATAGTTAGTAACTTGAGTGTGTCTTTTGATCCATGTAGAAATCGCTCAGCTAAATGACATTTACATGTTATTCTTAACTGCCTGTGGAATCAGATAATCCTTTCCCCAGAAGGATGTCGGCAGACTCCCTAATTTGTGAAGGAAGAGCATCCGGGAAGGAACACGGTGTCAGGCATGCCTGGAGGGAAGATTTCTGGGTTGATGATTCACATACTTTTATAGCTCTGGTTTTCATGGTCTTTGTTTTTTAAAAAGGAATTTGAATGTATGTGAGCTTTGTGATTTGCATGTATTTGTGGGGATGCACTTAGGTCTGTTGTCCCCCACATATGCAGGATCTCAGACTGTGACCTGGGAGAGGGTGATCTGATTTAGTGCGGTGTCAGAGGGTGTCCATGTGATTGAGTAGGGTGGAACTGCCTGTTCCAATATGCTAGTCCCAAACTGTGCCAAGGATGAACAGACCAGGAAAAATATTGTGTCATAAGCTTAGACCTTGAATCTTCACCAAAGGCCTCACCAAATGGTGTAGGGCTGAGTCTGAGGGCCAGAGTGTTCTGTGCAGGAAGTGAAAGTTCACTGTGGAAGAACTCCAAAATTTATGACTAGTCTGAAGTCAGAGGAAAAGTACCACGCAGGCTCTGATTCACTTAGTGCTGGGGGATCTGTCTGCAAAGGCAATGGGAGAGAGCCAGACGTTAAGAGAAGCCGCTCCGATGCAGGTGTCCCAGGACAGCTGTAATCTCACCACAAGACTTGCCACAGAACCCAGGGGTTCCCAGATCTTCAGTCTCGCCCATGTGTTGACTTGAGATATGCTTGCTCTCCAGCATCCCTCTGCCCAGAAGCCAGTATCCAGTCGGTAAATGTCAGGCTTCCTTTTCTCCCATTTCTTGGGTCTCCTACACCCCTCTTGTACCCTCCTGTGGGGCTTCTTCATTTCCTTCGTCCACAATTGGATGAGTCTCCCAAAGGAGTCTTGGTCACTGGCTATAAGTCTTGCCTTTCAGACATCTTGAACATAGTTTTCTCAGCCATTTTTTCCCACAGGTTTTGGTTGGGTTTTGGCCGGTAAAATAGTCTTTGGCGTTACATCACAATATGGCATTGTCCAGATTCCCAAGCATGGTACTTGGAGCCCTCCGCAGCAATCCTGGCCTCTGTGACCCTTTCTACCTCTCTCTCCACACACCCAACACTCTGACTCACCAGCGTGCAAGGCTTTCTTACTATTCTGCACCCTTCTGCACGGTGTTTGTCGGGAACAGGATCTGATGTCTCACCAATGTTGCACCTTGCCTGTTGGGTGAAGGCTTCCATATCCTTCATGTCTCAGCGGTTACCGCTGTACCCCTAAAGTCTCTCTTGGTTTCTCCATGGCTTTGACACATCCAACCCCATCAAGCTGCCTATCTTTTCTTACCATGAGGATAAGACTGATCTCTGTACCTTGTACTTTGTACTTGATTCTCCTGCCAGACCAGGAGCAACTGAAGGGCCAAGTTAGTATCTTATCAGTCACTGTGTCCATAACACCTAGCAACCAAGTAAGTGAGCAACCAAGTAAGTTCACAGTCAACCTTAGATAAACTGAATGGAACTGAGTTTGCTCTATGCAAAATCCAGGGGCAGGAGAAATTTAAATGAACTATTTCTCTTCCAAACCACATGCCTGGATTATGCAAAAGGTAAAGAGATCTATTTTTTTTTTTTTTTATGGTCAGTGACATTTCAGCTCCTAAAAGACAATGCTGGGACATTGCAGCTGAGCATTTCCATGTCTGTCCCTTCCAGAGGAAAGCTCTACAAGGAGGTCCTTGGCACAGCCAGCCATCAACTCATTTTACATCTAAAAAAGCATCTGGACTGTTTTGGAACAGTATGGCATTTAGGACTATTTGTATGGCTACACAAACACAATGCTGGTTCATTTAAAGAAGCCATATTTTTGTTACCCTTCCTTGCCCTTCTGCTCTCCCAAATTACTTTATTTGTACACAAATGCATGTCTAAGTTTTAGGGTTTGAAAGGAGGAAGAAGCAGACTTCCTTCTGCTTATCTCTCTGCTGGGCGGATAAGCAGATATTTGGAGGAGAAGCAAGCTTGTTCAAATTCTCTGAGCAGCAGAATTCAACCTCAGGAAACTGTATCTAGGCAAGGAGAAAGTCATGTCTACAAATTCACTTCTGTTAATCCGGTTTATGCAAGAGAGACAAGGACTGCTATTTGCATAAGGATCTGCTTAGCATTCTAGAAGAAAGGTTGGAGGTAGCCTTGAGACTGGCGGTTGGGGGCAAGGGAACAAAATACTCTTGGAGACAGGCAAGAAAAGAACCCTTAGGATAGTAACAAACTTCAGTTGTGCACCCCAATTATCAGTATGGAGAAACAGACAGATACTGCACTGGGTAGTCCACAGAGACATCCTCTAATGAAGCCCTGGAAGAAAATGTGCCAAGTTCCTTACTTTATTTTCAGGGGTTGATAAAAATAGAAATAGTTGGTGTTATGGACATTTGTGTCACCACCAAATTCATAAGCTGAAGTTCTAGCCCCCAGTGCTATGCATTTGGGGTAGAGACTGGGAGGTAGGTAGATTTCAATGAGGTCATCAGGGTAGGAACCTCACGATGGGATTAGTGTCCTTGTAAGAAGAAGAAGAAGACAAAGCTCTCCCCGTTGTTCGCACTTGCACACACCAAGAAAAGGCCGTGTAAGCAAATGGCAAAATGATGGTTGTCTATAAGCCAGGAGGGGGCCCCCACCAAGAACTGAATCTGCCAGCACCTTGACCTTGGACTTCCCTGCCTCCAGAACTGTGAGGAATACAGGCCTCTTGTTTAAGTTCCCTAGTCTATGGTATTTTATTACAGCTTGAGCTGGCTAACACAGTGGGATAAACTTTGTTGCAGAATAAAGAACTGTAAACTCCCAAGCATGCCATGATTTGGTGGAAGAGTATGAGAGTATTTGTAAGCTGATAGGCGATGGCTCTTTCTTTGGCCAGTTATGCAGCTCTGAGCAACTTACTCATTGTCTTCCAATTTCAGATTCTTCCTATAACACAAGAGCGATATCCAACCCATGGGGATGTTGTGCTCATTAAATATGGTAGCATACAGAATGTGATGAATGATCACCCAGTGAAGGGGAGAGCAGGATCCAGGAGCAAGACACAAAAAGAAAAAGTAGAGACAACTGCTATCGCCTAAGGCTGCAGAAAGTGGAGTGAAAGTCCCGAGAAATATCAGCCAGAACAGGAAAATTTGAAAGCTGCTGAAGTACAAAATAAACCACCTCAGATCAATGGAAAAGAGAGGGGACCTGGAGAGACTAACATCCCTGCCTTGACTTGTGGCTGAGTCCAAACTCAGAGACAATTTCATCAATGTTTCCCGTTCCCCTCCCCCAGCTGGATGAAGTAAGAGTTTTCTTGCGGGAAGGAATTTGAGCTCTGTCCCCACTGACACCAAGGCGGATGGCAAAGTCAGTCCCACTGCAAGGACTCAATGGCTCCTTGTTTTGCCTTTTACTGAGTTGAATGTAAGATTTAGGCTGAGTGTTTTATGTAAGGGAAAGGAACCTTGAAAACTATATAATGCAAATGGGTATTCCATACATATCCACTTCCTCCCTCCAGGAAGCTGGAGAAAATTCGCCTCCTGAAGCACAGAAGGGCTAAACAAAGAACTCCAGCATCCTGTCGTTCTGACTTGTGCAATTCCAATTTGAATCACGCCGCAAATGTAAAATGACTTCATTTTCCTGTGCCAGATCCCCTGAGGATTTCAGACTTGTTTATGCCTCTCTGAAATGAAGCTCAGCCTAGCTAGCCTAAGAGAAGGAAAACACTTCTATAGGCAGGGGGCTGCTGGAGCCAAAGCAAGAGCAGACTCTATTCACCCTCCTTGACAAGACTCAACCTCTCAGCACAAGGGAACTTCAGTCCCTAATGCCCCAGGCTTGGCAGCACAATGAGAGCTGGTCTCATGTCAGAGCTCAGAAACCAGTGCTCGGCTCTAAAACCGAGTGTTGGAAACAGGGAGCACTCACCTTACTCGAATCCAGAACTCCCCTTCCAAAGTAACACTAACTGTAGCCCCACCCCTTGATATCACTTGTAAACAAAGAGGTCAAAGGGAAGAAACCCACCCACAGGTCTCTTAAACCTCCTGAACAGTGAGGGATCTCACTGTGGGGCTTCCTGGGTATTTATCCCACCGTTGAAAAGCAAAGAGAACCAAACAGAGATCTTTAACAATACAGATCTTCATTGGTTACGAATTTATCCACCACCTACCATGTGATAATAAACACCAAAGATACAGGAGAAACAACAAACATGGTCCCTGACTTCCCATTCAAGTCTGAGACTTCATGGTACAGGTTTGGAACCAAGCCCATTGTCTTCCATGCTGCTTCCCCATCTGCAAAATGGCGTCCACATCTGCAAAATGGTGTCCACAATTTGTACACAGTGACATTGGGGAGATTGGCTGCCACGCTGTTCGGATGACACTCAGCTCCTCATCCTGGCTCTGGGTTGGATAAGTGAAGATGAGCTTGCCTTTTATTTCAGTGCCTTTGAGGAGTTAATGGAAGACAGGGAATGTAAGCTGAGGACCTCTGAATCAGTATGAAGGAGTTTGGTGCTTTGCACCTATTAGTGCAAGTGAAACAAAATCAGCCTGTGAGTCAGATTGATAACAGCAGTGAGCACTCCAAACCCCAAGTAAAGAAGCTGTACCCAGCTATCCAATATAAAAAATTGTTCTGATAGACTTAACTATGCAATCGAAATGCCCCACCCCAAGAATCTTTCAATGTAAATAGACTCATGTTAATTTTCTACACAGAAGACTTCATGTAAAAGCATAGAAAAAACAAAAGGTGAAGTTAGAGCCCTCCAAAAGACAATACAGAAGATCAGCTCAGAAAAGAAATGGCTTCAAGTCCCTAAACAAAGATGCAATTGAAGGTTTTAGAAGGAGGCAGGAGGATTTATTTAATCTGACTCCTAATAAAAATTCAAGGCCCTTCCATCTCTAAATTCCTACACACCAACTTGTACTCCTCCTAGAAAGACTTTTTGGGTTGGTAACTGCATTTGCCTCTTAGTAGCAGTTAGTTGAGATGTATTTTTTAAAATAATCTTTGTGCAAGACATTTAAATGAAAAAGAAATGTGCTTGCAAATGATAGTGCCTCCTTAACTGGAGGTTCCCAGGATTCTTCTGACTGTCCCTCTGGAAAGACAAAGCAGGGAGACTGCAGCTCCAAACCAGGGCTGAGTATTTCCAGGCATGTTGGGGAGAGGGGAGGAGGAGGGAACAGAGGGTTACAAAGCACTCTGGGACTCAAGAGTCCTGGATCCCTGCCCTGACTCTGCCATGGACTCCTTGGAAGACTGGGCCCCAGGCCCTAGTGGAATGTTGGCTCCCATTTCATTACAGTAATACAATCATTTTGTGACTGGAAATTAGTTTTATTTTTCAGATAGGATACACAAGATCAGAGAGATTAAGAAGCAGTCCTAAAGTCACACAGAGCTGCCTGACATCAGACACCACGCTCCTTGTACTGCAAATCCCTCTTAAGGACATGTCTTTTCTCAAGGCCTTGGCTTTCCCAACTGAATGAGGAGAGGATCTTTCTACAGTCTCTTTCAGCTTTAAAAGAAGTTGAGTGTGAGGATTTTCAATAATTAACACTAATATTTCTCTAGAAAGATGCAGAAAAGACATAAAATGTTGACCAAGCATTTTTACAATACAAAGAATTTGAGTGTCAAACAAATACAAAGGAGAAAAAGTTAATGATTGAGAATTTACATTTGAGACATCACAAATATGAACAAGGTAGTTCACAGTTTTTATTTGTCTAAGAGTGGAAAGAACATGATGGTCTAAGGAAGGTAGCAATTAATTAAAGCAAAATGAGGCCATCAAAACTTGCTTTTAGGGCACCTGGGTGGCTCAGGTCATGATCCCAGGGTCCTGGGATCAAGCTCTGCTCAGCAGGGAGCTTGCTTCCCCCACCCCTCTTTGTCTGCCTCTCTGCCTACTTGTGATCTCTGCCCATCAAAATAAATAAATAAAATCTTAAAAAAAAAAATTTGCTTTTAAGCCTGTCTTCTGAAACCATTCTATTGTCCTTAAATATAGAAAAAAATATGCACGTATTAGATTTTCAAGCAGTTATGTTAATTAAGAGAATGGAATTATCTGGAAAGATTATAATTGCATTTATTTAACCTGGCAATTTCTAGTTTATCAATAAGACTCACATCAAAATCTCCTGGAATACCCATAAGGTCCTCTTATTTTTTTAATATTATTTATTTATTTGTCAGAGAGAGAGAATAAAAGCAGGGGGAGCAGCAGACAGAGGGAGAAACAGACTTCCCGGTGAGCAAGGAGCCTGATGTGGGACTCAATCCAGGACCTTCAGATTATGACCTGAGCCAAAGGCAGACACTTAACCAACTAAGCAACCAGGCATCTTCTTATAATGCCCTCTTGAGATAAACAGAGCAGTTGTTATTACTTTTAATACATAAACAAGGGGGTTTGCTAAATTTAAGTTTACTAAATTCCAAGTTCAAATGGCTACTGAACCTAAAACTGAGGCAATTCTTTTATTCCACTCCATTATCTAGCTCCCCAGTACCTAGTATTATATGTGACAAATAGTTGGCACTTAGTAAACTTTTCAATGAATGAACAAACTTCAAGTTAGAAAATCTACCCTCCTAAGAATACTAAAATCATCCCTATCTTAATACGTAAGTGAAATAAGCATCTGTCTACATATTTCACTGAAGTTGAAGGTTGATGTCTCCTGAGAAGCCTATCTTTATCTGAGACTATACCATTAGAAATAATTAAGAAGTACTCTCTTTTCAATGTCCATAAAAGAGAGAGTATGGCCGCCAATAGATGTTTCAATAATGTTGTGGTAAATAAATTGAATAATTCAAAACATCATTTGATGAGGAACTACTCTCTACCAAACCTTGACAAATCACAAGAAATATCAAAGTGAATAAAATACAGTTGTTGTCATCAGGGATTTCATGCTCTAGCGGTACAAAGCAGGCAATTATAAAACAGCATGAGGGATGGCATTGCTAGGATGGTCATCCAACCTTACAGAGTTAAGTAAGAAACCAGAGAAGGGGACCCTAAGACTGCACAGAGGGACAAGGAAGTGCCAATGGGTACTCTTGGGGCCAATGTTAGAATGATCTGTAGAACTTTGCTTTTTTTAGAGCTGAAAGTGGCTTTGAGATCAATTTTGATTGGATCTCATCTAACCAAGAGGGAAACTGACAAGACCACATGGAGGTTACTGTCGATCATAGGACATGGGGCTGCGGAGGCTAATACCTGTGCCGGTTCTCAAGCCACATGTGTGCAACACTAAGGAAGACTGTAAATGAGTGACACGTCCATGTCATTCCGCAGTCCTCATGAAAGCCAGATGAGGTATGTATGAGCCCCATTCTATAGGATAGAGGAAACATGATCAACCACAGAATGATGGACTCAGGACTTCAGCCCAGGCCTGTCTATCTCTGAGATGACTTCTACAGACGTCAGTGAACAAGTCAACCAGCCTATAGGATGGAAGCTGGAGACTGTGGAAGAGGCCCAGCTCCTCATCCCTTAAGAGAAGGATGAAAGAATATCTCATCATGGACAGTGTCACTGTCTTCTAAGAGTTGGAGGTCACCCACCATCACACTCAGAACTAAGCAGACACTTGGAAATAATCTGGTCCAGTTTCTAGGCCATAGGACTTGAAAGAGCTGCCAGTTCACAAGTCATTCTATGGAAATCCTGGAAATTGTGCTCTGGTCCTCCTGAGCCATTAACAGCCCTTGGTCAATGATGATTTCGTTAAAGTCTTGTCTAAGGGAAAGGGGTGTATGAGCTGACATCTTGTGACTTCTCCATTCCTGGATGCATGAGATTGTCTTTATTGGGTTGAAGTGGTAGGAACTGAGATACACATCTCATTTGGGGTGATTTGTTTTGTATATCTTTCAAGATCCATGAAGCAGATTGTTAGAACAGATTTTTTAATTTTCCTTTTTGTTATGTTTTAATACTATAGTGTATGTAATGGCATAGAAAGAACTGTTTGAAATCTGCTATATTCTTCCTTATTTTAAATTGCCTCTCATCTACACATATCTACATATGGTATTCGAGGCATTGACATAAGTAAGTAGGCAGCATAAAAGCTCAAGAAAGGGGGAGATTTCTTTTCAATGTTGCCAAATATCCTTACCAAGTCTCTCCTCCACATAGGAAAATGGATGAATATGTTCTGGTCTAATGCTTGTGCTATTAATTTATAGCAAAAATTAAAATCCCCTTTCACAGTAGATCGGAATGCTCAGTAAATCATGCTCTCCTACTATAGTCCATGTTTGCACATTATTATTATAGGTCATTAAAATCAGCAAGTATGTTGTATGTGGTTACTGACTTGTGTTCAGGCTCTTGAACTTGACTCTTTCAGTCAATTCAACTGGAATATTTTTTTTTTGTTGTTCCCTCTGAAAACCTGTCAGGTGAAAACATTCTGTGTAAGAAGTATAGATAAATCTCTGTTCTTACAGACACTCACAGACTGGTGGTAATCAAAAGTTCAGGAGTGTGAGACATTAAACATATGTAGATGCCAGAAGCTGAAAGACCATTGATCACAAGCCCTTGACATGGATGAGGCTGGCTTAGCCACCCAAAAAAGGAAAACAGAGTAAAAGCAGAATATGTCCTAAATCTTGGGGCGCCTGGATGGCTGAGTGAGTTAAAGCCTCTGCCTTCAGCTCAGGTCATGATCCCAGGGTCCTGGGATCGAGTACCGCATCGGGCTCTCTGCTCAGCGGGGAGCCTGCTTCCTCTTCTCTCTCTGCCTACTTGTGATCTCTCTGTCAAATAAATAAATAAAAACCTTAAAAAAAAAGAGAGAAAAAAAAGAATATGTCCTAAATCTCACACAGGTGATCAGCTTCCACTCTGAAGAGATTTTAATAAAATTATAGATAAAGAAAAAGGAGTCAGTGCCATCTGTTGAAATCCCATCCCAAGAAGGCAGCTGAAGGACTGAATAGAATTTATTCCATCCGATCCAGCCTTCCAACCCAGCCCTGCTACAGCAACATCCACATCGTTTCTGGCTCTTAGCTGCCCTAATTACAACAGCCTCCGTTCAGAAAGAATTCAGAGGGAAAGCAAAACAATATGAAGCCAAAGTAAAAATTATGTCGAGGGCAAAATTATTATCAATAGATTATGATTACTCTTTGGGGAAAAAAAAATCTTTTTTTTTCCTCAGAGAATAGGAACAAATTTTGGATTTAGTGCTTTTTTTGTTTTTAAGACAACTAAAGAGAATTATGAACATTAAGAATCAGATTAGAGATGAGATAACAAAATGAATGATACATGGTGTGAGTAGTGATAGAGCAAATAACAGGGAGAAGAAAATATAATACCATTCCAGAATTTATAAAAGGACGTTAGAAACATCAAAAAATAAGGGTGCGTTGGTGGCTCAGTCAGTTAAGCATCTGACTCTTGATCTCAGGTCAGGTCTTGATATCAAGGTCATGACTCCAACCCAGTGTTGAACTCCGCACTGGGAATGGAACCTACTTTTTAAAAATTAATTTAAAAAACTAAAAAAAAGAAATGTCAAAAAAATAGAACTGACCCTACAGAAAATCAGACAGAAACACAAAGGGCAGAATGAGAAAAATTCCATAGACTAAGAGGGGAAAGGATAAAGAATTAAAAATGAGTAGATATGGGTGATAGGCAATGTAGCTATCGATTTTGTATAATTAGGATTGCTAACATGGTACACAGGATACAATAAATAGGAAAAATATCCAAATACGTAAATGAAAATTTTCTGGAAATAAAGACCTGGCCCTGAAGCACAAAAGAGTGTGGTTTGTTCCAGAAAGAATCCATGAGGATGACTAACATTATGCCATCATTTGGTGAGATTACTAAATCTTGAAGAGTAAGATCTTCGCACGTAATGGTATAGAATGTTTACCTACAAAACTGCAAAAAAATGGATCGATTCAGAATTCATCACAGCAATGTTAGACAGTAGAAAACAATAAAATAACTGCTCATGAGCTTTTGAATAAAAAGACTTGTACCCTAGAATCCCACCCATAGCCATGTTCTTGGATGTATGAGGGGACAGGAAAAATAGGAACCATATAGTCTTCTTGGAAAATCTATTTTAAGACAAATCTCACCCAAGGAAGATATCTTATTTTTTAAGATAACAAATGTGACAATTCACCTTTTGATTACCCCAAAAGGGTAGGAATTGGTTATGAACATTTAATCTTTTAAAAAGGAATTATGTTTAAATTTTCTAAGGCTGTTGATGCATACCTGTTAAAATGTTTTTATTTACAGTCTTGCCAGTGTACATTCCCACTAACATTTATCAACTCTGGTCTGCCTTAAGGATTTAATTTCTTTGGTAATATACCAACATGAAAAACCTTGCTTATTTTGGGTTGTATTTTTGTACTCACTAATATGGGAAGAAAGTTCCTTTGTGTGCTTATTAGCCACCTGCCAGCATTCTAAGAGGTCATCCAGCTTATTCATGCCCCTACCTCTGGACAGGACTAGCCCACACTATCGAGCCTGGATAGGAGAGAAGCAAAGGAGAAAGGAATGTCTCTCCCAATTTGGGGTTTCTCAGAGCACCCAGAATGCAATACCCCTGGGTTTCTCCATGTGTTCTCTGTGATGGAGCCCAGTGCACCACTGGCTGTGGCAATATTCTTCATTCCAGCACCGAAACATGGGTCATGGGTGGGTGATTCCCAAATCAGGTACAACACACAAAAGTTAGGGCTTCGATCCCAAGCAGCACGTCCACAGCACACAGCTCCCAGGAAGGCTGGGACTGGAGAGAAAGGCACAGCTGGAATGAACTGACAACCGGGAGGTGACTTCAATCGGAGATTTGGTGTTTGCCTGCAGCAGAATCTCCTATCTGTCACTAGAATATTCTACAGATAGTTGTAGTCTCAGATTTATCAACATAAAGAGAAAGTGTCACCAATGTACTGTACGGACACCACCGACATATTTTCAGGAGCAGGTGGGGGAGCTGCGTCTCTTGATTACTCACTTGATTATTGAAATGCTTGCATATTTCCAGGAGGGCTGAAGCAGGTAACCCAGGAGAAGGGATCTCGAGTAACATCTGGCACTCGGTGAAAGTTGCTTTTAATCCCAAACAGCTGTTTTGATTTTGTGACACAGTCCATGAAAAAGATGCTCCATCTGGCACTGACCACAAATTATGGTCTCATTGTCAGAGTCAAGGCCATGCCAACACCAAAAATATGAGAAGCATCCTTAAACTGTTTTCTTTCTCTTGTGTAATGACATAATTACACAAAAGCAAAGGGACTCCTAGCACTTCGTGGCAAGAAAATGAATTCCTTTTAGCCAACCATTTCTAGCTTCTTTGAAAGTCGAATGAGCTAAGCTAGAAGATCCGGACAGTCCAGTTCATAAGGGATAAGTAGTTTCTATTTACAGGTGAGGAAACCGAGGCCCAGGGCGAGAAGAAAGGTGCCCACGGTTGCACGGACCGCACACGGCAGTGCCAGGACTAGAACTGTCATTCTGACCACTGATGGAGTGAGCTTTCGCCAGCAGGTAATTTTGTCATGTACCAGCAGAGAATTATGTCGGCTTTACTCTGCCTATTTGTTTTTAACATAAGAAACTTCTCCAGGTCAAGTGCATGGACACCATCTATTTGCACCTGTGCCCTCAGTACCTGGCACCAGGCACATCACAGAGTCGTGCTTGGTAATTGCTACACTGATTAAAATGCATCAGTCACAGGGATTCCTCTGGGAGCCCCACGCTCAACCACGACAGGCTCTCCCTCTGGAGTACGGAGTAGGCGCCCACCCGCTCTCTGCACACCTACTTCACCTCCCCGCCCCCCCCACAGCACCACAAAACCACAAAGCAACAAGGCAGTGGGGGGTGACTCTGGGGAGGGGCAGACACATTAAAAGACCCTGAGTCTGTTTGCTTTTGTCTGGTGTAACTTAACTACAGCTTAAATCTATTTATCTTGAAAACCCTCAAAGATAATACCAACAGTTCGCAGGAGGGGAATTAGTCATAGGCAAACATGTTTTCCCGATATTGCCTCAAGAAAAACACCCCCCCTTCAAAGTTCTCCGGTTTCAGCATCGCCTATTTTATGGAACATTAGGTCAGGACCCCAAGGTTCTGATTTCATCAGAAATCCTGCCACGAGAAATCGCTGGGCTGGTCGGGCTTCACCAGGCCTGGGAGGCGACCCCTGAAGTCAGCCTTGATTTTCCTTCTCATACATAAGAAAATGTCAAACATGCCCGGCACCCTCATCACCCGTCTTCCTCCCCCACCCCCCGGGTCCAACTCTGGGATTGAAATTTCAGGAAAGAAATGTTTGCATGACTGACTTTGCATTTTACTCCATCTGTTTGGTATGCCGCATAAATGGGAATTCTCGAATGCATAGATGTTGAAATAGTAATTATGGCCTAAGCAGCAACCTTTTCTTCACATTTGATATGTATTTACTGAGTACCTATTGGGCACAGGGACTGGGGATACCGTGAGAAATAAGACGCAGCCCGCCTCACGGTACCCACTGCCATGCCAGGCCAGGCTGGTCGCTGTGCACATCGCCCCCTGGAGCTGTGCGGGGACCATCCTGCCGGCCTGCTGTCACCGGGACAGATGGAGTCTCGACTTTCATCTTGCTGGTCAAGTTCTTATCCGAGGGACAGCACATCCCCAGTTACATTGTGGGTCAATAGCAGGGAGTGTCTGGATGGTGGTGACCCTGTCTACGCCCTTGAAAGTCTTTCCCCCAGTGCTTAGCGTGCGCTGGTCCTCAGCATCTCCATAGACGTGGACCCCTCAGCACTCTGCTGGGGTTCACACCCTACCTCCCCAGTTCCGCCGGTGGAAGGCCCTCCCTCTCCAGTGCATGGTGGCCCTGACATTGTGGGACAAGCACGTGGCAGTGTAGCTGTCACTTCTTAATTGATTTTTTTTTTTTTTTTTGCTATTGGAGTTACAGATCTTCATTATCTGAGTTTTACACCTTGGGTCCCTCATTGGCTGCCTGCTGTTAGGCTCTTCAGTTGGTCCCCCCTCCCTGCTTGTCACCTCCTGCCCTGCCCGCAGGTGCTCTGCGCCTCTAGCCTCCCCTTCCGTCCCCGGTACTTGCTCACGAATGAAGTCAGGCCCTCATAGCCGAGCACCTAACCCATAGCAGGGACCAGAAACTACTCACTCATGGGGCACATGAATGAATAAAGGTGACCATGTGGAGAAGGATGGTGACGCTGGGCACCACCTCAGCCCCCCACCCCGCGCCCTGGGAGTCAGCCCCGCTTCCGTTCTGCTAGTAGAGTGGCTCCGTCCACTCCCAGCTAAGCAGGCCTGCTCGCTTTGACAGCAGAGTGGTCTCTGTCTTGCCCTGCTGGTCGCCTCTCCCCTGCCTCCTGCTTTTGTAAAACCTAATGCATACCCCCCGCCAGAAGTGGGCGGTGAGGCTGCAGTGCCCTGGGACAGCTTCGGCTCACGGCACCCTGGCAAGGCCAACACCTTCTCCGTGTTTCTCATGATGCCAGAACGTGGTGCCGCCACTCCAGATCACAGCTGAGGAGCTGAAGTCTCACAGAGGAGACTTGCCAAGGTCACATAGCTGGATCTGTCCCCAACCCTCGCTGACTCCGTCCCCAACCCTCGCTGACTCCGAAGCCACTGCCACATCCCTCCATGCATGATTAGAGTCGCTGCAAAGTTTCATTACCCCCAAAGTTCCAGAGGAACTTTGGAACTCCCTCCCATCCCTTCCAACTGTATATCCTCACCGGCATCTCCATAATGATGGCAACATTTCTCGTGTGTGTGACTGTAACCAGGTGGGGCTTAATGACGGAGATAATAATCGACTAAACTTCGATGGGTTCATTAGTCTTTGCATACAAGTTTGGACACTTTTTCCCCTGATTGCTGGACAGTATAGTTTCTCCAGATGGAAGAGCAGACCATTTAATTTAATTATAGTAAATTAATTATAGTAAATATCTCTTTCTGAAGGATGATTTTATCCAAAAGGAAATAGGGAGCCATTGAAGGCTTTTGAGAGGGGCGGGCACACGATCTGTTCTTATGAAATACCAATGTGGAGGAGAGCTCTCCAGGTTGGCACTGGTGCCAGGGAGACGGTGGGGGTGAATTAAACACATGAAGAAGAGGTGAGTGGTGGGGGTGGGGGGGAGGAAGGGACCCTGAGGGGGGCTATTTTCCTCACTAGACTATAACACCATGGGGGCAGAAACATACTGCTCTTACTCATTGCTCTGATTTTAGCACCTGAGACAAATAGTGTTTCATAAATACCAAATTTTGTAGCTACTGTTACAAGGGATTTTGAGCTTTTTAGTAAAAGGGAGGTGACTGTCAAGTAAGGGAAGACCCATTTGGACAGACTGAATCCATGGGTTGAGTGGCTATGAGAGATGAAGAATAAAGAGCAGTCCATAATCGTCCAGCCCCAGAGCCAGGGCCCAGCCAAGGCCCAAGCCTGGGGAGTGACGTGGACACTGGGGTGGAGACATGTGCACTGTGTAGACCGGGGGGCCTCCAAGCTTGCTGCAACAGCCGGACCCCCAGTGGTGGGAACTTGGCCATCAGAGCTCCAGGAAATCATGCAAGAATCCTCCAGTTGTCAGGGTAGGATAATCCGAGCGCTCTGGACTCCTCTCTCCCTGTTTGTTTCTACTCAACCGGTTGTCAGCGACTACTTTTTTTTTTTTAAGATTTATTTATTTATTTTAGAGAGAGAGTGAGAGAGCAAGTCGGGGAGGGGCAGAGGCAGAGAGAGATAGAGAATCCTTAAGCAGACTCCCGCTGAGCACAGAGCGTGACGTGGGGCTCGATCCCAGGATCCTGAGATGATGACCTGAGCTGAAATCAACAGTCTTACGCTTAAACACCTGAGCCATTTATGTGCCCTGACGAATACAGACTAAACAGTTGAAGTTCTCTCTTGAACCCCCTGCTCCCTTTCTCCACCATCCTTGCCTGTCTCCCAGGCCACGGAGGCAAACCCCCAACATGCAGCTCCCAGCCACAGCCCATGCGAAAGGTCACCAGCAGGTTTTTCTTTTCTGAACTACAGATATGATTATGGTAAGTAACCTCCTACTCAAAATGACTCCGGTGGCTCTTTGCCTAGCAGACAAAGCACCATTTCTGGACTCACCACCCAAGAGCCTCCGTAGGCTGTCCCCAGTCTTGCCAGCCAGCCTCATGTCCCACCGCCGGCCTTGCACATCCTGTCCCCTGGAACCATTCTCTCTCTGTTTTCCATACATTCTCTAGCCAATTCCTCATGCAGAAACGCTCTTCACCACCTGTCAGAATCACCACCGTCTCTGCAGAGCCTGTCCTCCATCATTCCTTTAACTACCCAAGAGAAATTAGGTAAAACCTTTGTAAGATGATGATCATTTTTTTGCCTTGTATTATGATCATGTTTGTACATATCTTATTTTTCTTGTCAGACCCCGGGGCGCCCGAAGAGTAAGATTTTTTATTATTTTTAATAAAGGTCTCATCCTTTATTTGACTTAATGTGTAGTTCAGTAAGAGGAAGTGAATAAATAAATGACTATATGGTTTTAATAATTATCTGAACATAAGTCCAACACAAACAGGGTCTCAGAATCCCTGGAAGGGTATGGCCAGTGCTTGGGAGGAGGTTTTACCCAGTTCTAGCTGGGAAAGTATCCTGGAGCCATGACATGACTGTTTCACAGAAAATGTGTAATCATTTTTGCCACGGGAGATTGCAAATTGATGCTAACTGCACAAGATGAAGAAAATATGAGCAAACCCATGATAATGAAAAACAAGAATTAAGTACAGAGAATATTCTCGAAGAAAACTGTGAGGCCAGGAACGATGTGAATCCAGAATTCCTGGGCTGCTCTCCATCCCTTGTGAGCAGCTTCCAAATAGCAGCTAGACGGTTCACCCGGCCATACATGGGTTGTTAGATCTGGAGACAACGACTACCATAGTAACAATACGACCTAACATTTCACCATCCCCCTCTGTACTCAACATCTTTTATGGGATTTACGCCTCTGCTTTATTTCTGTGTGATTCGGGTCCAATTTCAGCTTTACGACAACCCTCCGAGAAAAAAAATCTGAAACACAGAGAACTCAAGAAATTCCCTAAAGCTCCTGGTCTTTCCAGGGAATGTAAGAATATTCTTTTCATATGAGATTCAGGGAAATTTGCTTTCGCCTTTGGGGACATACGCGAGATGGAGCCATCACCTCCAAGTCTTGGGCTGTGCTTCACGGCCACATAGGGAGGAGGGGTTTCTGAAGCACGGGGGATTCTGACCATCTCTGTTTGTACATGTGTGGTGATTCAGACTACTGGCTAGGACTTCACTGGAGGGGTGCCTGGGTGGCTCCGTGGGTTGAGAGTCCAACTTTTGGTTTCCACTCTGGTCGTGATCTCAGGGTCATGGTATGGAGCCCCACATTCAGTGTGGAGTCACCTTGCTCCTCTCCCTCCCCCTGTGTCCCCCCCATGACTCATGATGGCACACACATGTGCACATGCTCGTTCCCTCTCTCAAATAAGTAAATAAATAAGTAAAATCTTTAAAATAAACTTTATTGGGAAAAAATGTTACAAGACTTTAAGAAAAAAACAAGTCTGAATACACTAGTATATTAAATATAGCCTCACCTCTGTAAAGCTGCATTGGCAAAGATCATGCATCCTGATAAAGTGGTTAGCAGAACCCAAAACACAAAAAGTACCCAATAAAACTTCGCTCTAAATATTATTCTCCTCATTGTCATCCTTATTTCATTTTTTAAATTTTTTATTTAAGTTCAATTAGCCAACATCTAGTACATTATTAGTTTCAGTCGTAGTGTTCAGTAATTTATTAGTTGCCTACAACACCCAGTGCTCATTATATCACTTGCCCTCCTTAACGTCCATCACCTAATCACCCCATTCCCCAGCCCAACTCCCCTCCAGCAACCCTCAGTTTGTTTCCTAGAGTTAAGAGTCTCCCGTGCTTTCTCTCCCTCTCTGATGACTTCCCCTCCAGTTTTCCCTCCCTTCCTCTATGACTCTGTGCTGTTTCTCACAGTCCACATATGAGTGAAACCATATGATAATTGTCTTTCTCTGTTTGACTTATTTCGCTCAACAAAATACCCTCCAGTTTCATCCTCATGGTGCTCACAAGTCTTATGTGTCTCCCACGAGCTTCATGTGACCACTTGCATTTAACAAATGTGGAAAGCAAGGCATCGAGGGGTTAATGACCTATTTGTAACATCCCTAAGGAACCAGGTGTGCTCGTTCATGCAGGGTATCGACTTGGCTGGGCCACAGATACCCAGCTATTCGGGAACCATTATTTCTGGGTGTGTTCGTGAGACTGTTTTTGGATGAGATTCGCTTTGAGTCAGTAGATGGGTAAAAAGCACATCACCCTCCCCAAGGGGAGTGAGCCCTATCCAATCTGTTGAAAGCCTGACTAGAAAAAACAGCTGAGTCAGAAAGAACTTTTCCTCTCTGCCTGATTGTCCTCAAGCGAGCACATCCGTCTTCCCCTGTCTTTAGACTTGGAGTTAGGCAGGTTTCAGAGCATCAGCTACCCTGGGCCTTCAGTTTGCTACACGTAGACTTCTTGGATAATATATGCATGCGTTCTGCTGGTTGTGTTTCTCCAGAAAACCCAGACGGATGCTCACAGCATTCAGATCAAGAGCAGGTTCTCAACACAACGTGCATGACCTTGTGTGATCCTGCAGTTCCCCACACCCGAGCCCCATGTTGCAGCACTCCCCAGTACCTACCCCACCCCAGCGCAGTTTGCCGTGACATGAGGAGAAGAGATTCCTGTGTGGCCATCGTTGAGGCTCCTCAAATGTGCTACTATCTCTCCAAACACAGCAACTGTGTGCATGCTTGTCCCCCTCCTGGAATACTTCTCCCAACCTACTCCGCTTTGACCTGACTCATGTTAAAGGACATCGTACTTGACTCCAATCCAGGCCAGGTTTCTTGTCACATGTTGTCATAAAACCATGTGCCTCTCCTTCATAGCACTGAAGTCAGTGTGTCATTCTATGCTCCCTGAGCATGATGATTTGATCAAAGCCTGAATCTTGCAGTGGTCTGTTATCTCCATAAGGACAGGACCATCACATCTCCAGCTTCCCGGCACACAATAGGCATTTATAAATACTTGTAAAGCAGATAAATAAAGTCCACTGTCTTTCTTACATCATTCTTTCCTCCTCGCCACATTCTTGTAATCTGGACTGTTATCTGTTTACAGGGTTTCAGTTTCTACCTACAGAGAAAGGCTAGAGTTGTCCACTGAGCTTTTGAGTATTTGCTTAGAGCTACTTCTAGGAAAGGGTCCACCCATAAGATTCTTTGGGGTTGAGAGAGGGACGATGTAGTATGTTCCCAGCAAACATAAAATCGAAGGAACAATGCCAGGAGTGAAGGCTCTGTCTGCAAGCCACTGTTATGCATGAGACCCTCAGAGCATGGCAAGGTCCCTGGACCCTCTGCCCTTGGCATTTCTTGAGGCGGCCTTCCCAGAAGATAAGCTGGGCCCCGGTGTGGAACACCAGCTGTCACACTGCGTGACATATTGATCTTCATGGACTGGAAGGTGTTGTTCTGAAAGGTGGTTTCCCACTGTAGGGTGACAAGGAGCAGCCATGGGGGGGACCTACTTCCTTCCCTCCTGGCGCTGCTCTGTCATATCTCTCCCATTCTCTGCAGGGCACCTGAGGTCCTGTGACACTGAGGACGCTCCTGCACGGGCAGCTTCCACTTTGTTGTTACCCTTTATACTTTCCAACCCACATTCCCTCAGCAGCCCCCTCCACCACCCCACCTGCTCTTTCTCGGGTGCAAATACTGTTTTCTCTGGAGAAGGATGAGCTAAATCACTCCTCACTACAAACTCAGTGATTGAGCTCACTCAGGTGTTCTAACATTTTCTTTTTGGAAAGAGATTCTGTTTTCCATTCAGTTTGTTTGTTTTAAAACCACATTTGCTTACTTTGCTCGAGTCTCCTTCAACACCAGGAAATGAAGACACAGAGATTGACATGTATACTTACCTTTGAGGTTTGGTTGCAGGATTATTATTTCATCTTGGGGTTTTAATAACCTTGTAAGGCAAGTATTTTAATTTCCATTTTATAGCTGGAGGAGCTGAGGGCTTCCAGACGGGTACAAGTCAAGTTTGCAATGGATGGTGGACACTTAAATGTTGAAAGGCAGCACCCTGTTCCCCTCTTACTCACCACGGTCAGCAAAAGCAGCAACAAGAAAGCATACATTTTACATTTGAAAAAATAATTGGATTTCTTAATAATCATATTACACACTTACCTTGTGTATCACGGTTCGTAAAACACACATACGTATTTTCTCATTTTAACTTCACTCCAGCTCCTTGGGGTAGAATTGGAATGTATATTCATTCAGCATAGACCCTTAAGGAAACTGAGGCTTGGAGAAGTTATATACCAAATGTGAGGTCACAGAGGTGGCAGTAGAGCTCGACCTTAACCTGTACCTGTCTGGCTTTATCCCACTCTCAGCAAAGTAGAGAGGAGGAGAGGAAGGAGGAGACAGAGCCCCAGGCGCGCTGGTCTCGGAGAGGTGGAGGTGCAGTGACCCTGCTGACCAGACTGCCACGGAGTCCTTCAGAGCTGGTGTGTAGTAGGATGGAAGGTTGGTCCTGACACTAAAGCAGATCCTGGGCTAATTCTTATGAACTCTTACAAGTCCGCTGGCTCTTTTTAGTCTAGGGAACTTGGCAGAGCATGGAGAGAGTAAAGAGAGGGAGAAGGCATGGTCACATTTCCATTTTTGTTGAAGACTTTTGATGTTGAAGATGAGCCTGGATGTTGGAATAAGGACACCTGGGTCCAGGCCCAGCCCTCAACCTAATTACCCGTGTCACCTCTAGCATGCTACCTCCCGACATTTCACCCAAGGCCATGACAGATGTTCACATACATTCGCTCACGTGATTCTCTCAACACATCAATAAGGTACATACATACGTTATTCCTGACTGACAAATGAAGAAATTGAAATCCAGGGACATGAAGAGAGCTGAGCAAAATATCTTTGGTATCACAGGAAACAAGGATTAAAACTCAGGGCTAGGCGTCCACTGTTATCAGGCCATTCAGACATATACTGAATCAATAGATCCTCCTCTCTAGGCATAGCAATGGTTTAAAAGGGGCAATGGGGCTGAATTAATGATTAAGGGATCAGAAAAATAAAAAAAAAGATAGGTACAGAAATATTCATTAATTTTTCATTGATGGGCAGCCAAGGCAGTGCTTCTAGGGAGACACATCAACCCTGGGCCCCTCCTGGCACTCGCCTCCTATCACCAGGCTTCCTCTTTACTAGGACGCTGAGATGACTTTCACACGTGGTCACTACTGACTGTGTTACTCAAGCCACTGGACACTATCTAGACCTTGGTCTTCCTTATCCATCCAGACCCGTTCACCTCCTTCTCAAAACACGTTTTTCCCCTCATCTTCAACACGTGTTTTCTCTCGTTTTCCTCCCGCTTCCGTATGTGCTCCTTGGACATCTCCTGTGCTTCACGTCATCCCTGAAATGTCAATTTCTTTCATGGCTTCTTTCTTATCCCCCTTTTGTTCTCCGTGAAATTTCACTTTGCAGTTTCATCCGTTCCCAAAGCTGTAATTGATTATTATACCACCGTGGCTCTCAACTCTATAATTCTAGCCCAGATCTCTTGCCTGAATTCCAGCTACTCGGAAGACATCTCCCAACTTGGATGTCCTGAAGGTTCCTCCATTTCAACTCAGCTAAACTCCTCTTAGTCCCCAAGCCTCTTCTTCCTCCTCTGTCCCATGATGAAAGGTGACACACTGCTTGAGAAGCCTACCTGCAAACCAAAGTGTATCCTGGGCTCCTCCGCCTTTAGCTCTTATTTCCTGTCACATAGGAGGTCCTGTGCCTTCTCGTCTGAACTTTTTCAGACTCTCTCCACTTCTCCATGCTCACTGCCTCCAAGTCGTTCACACTGCCATCATCGCTTACCAGCTGCATCACAACAGTCTTTGAATGGGCTTCCTTTCCTTCCTTCCTGTTCCCCTCCAGTGTCCTCCCTGCTCTGCAAGCTGTGACCCATGGTCCCATCCCTTCCTTGCCCCCAGGTCACCAGAGGCTACCGAGGGCAGGAGAGAGGTAAGCCTTTCATGGGAGCCTACATCCCTTTGTGATCCATTCTCCTTCTTCTACTTTGATCTTTTCAGACTTCTCATCTGCAGCTTGGTTTGCAGACATCCCAAACTTCCCCCAGTTCATGACTTTGCCGGGCTCCCACACTTGTACTTTCGAGCACATGGCGTTCTCGTTACTTGAATCCTCCCACCTGCCTTTTCTTAGCTGCTGACAGATATCCTTCTGATCTCAGTTTAGATATCACTTCCTCCCAGAAGCCTTCCTAGACCTCTCCTTCCTCCCCCAGGGGTCAACTTAGTACTTTCCCTGTGTGCTCCCAGAGTGTCCGGCACTTAACATTTATCACAGCTTTTGGAACACTCTGTTTTCATGATCCATTCACTCTCCTTGTCTTCCCCCAACCTCTATATGGAGAGACTGGATTTCATTCATAGTTATAAGGCCTGTGCATAAACAGGGCCCAGGACAATTGTTTTCTGGAATGAATAAGTGAGTATGTGACCTCAGCATCTGCTCAGTGTTTGCTGCACAGAGACATGTTCTTATGGCCATTGTGTCTGTAGTGTCAAACAAGTCAGGGCTCAGCAGATCAAGATAGCTCATAACTTCAGACCCTGAAAGCTGTGGGAAACACACAAGTTCCTATCACCTGATGACTCATGTCTACCCCAAGTTATATTTTTAATTTGCAGATTCAAAGCAGTAAACATGTTTCTTGGGCAACTCAAACCTCAACTCGGGCCTGATTATGCATTTGCATCATTTCCCCCACTATTAGCTCTTTCCTTGATTTGAGACTTTCGTCCCCACTGTTTATGGTGGCATTTCATTAAAATAGGGGGATTGTGTAAATAATAAGTCAGTCCCCATACTTCTCAAAAGCCTATAGTATGGAATTGCTTCTTCTCTCCTTAAGATTACCCTCAATCTATTAATAAATATTATTTGGCTTTGTTCCCTAAAGGCCCATATTGTATATAATAGCTTTTAAGGGACTTACTCTGAAAGAAGAACCTGTTAATAAGAAGTAGAAGTTCACATTCTAATGTTTCTTTATTTTTTTAAGCCATTTGCAGTTATAGATTTTGTGCTAAACAATTCCAATGTAATAATGACTATCTTTCATTCAATCAACAAATGCCATCTGTGTGTCAAACATGCCATCAGAAATTGAAGGTACAAAGATGAAGTCGATACAGGCTTCAGTCTTAGGACACCTACCAGAGGAGACAGCCTTAAACAAAAAAAAAAAAAAGGAGGAAAAAAAAAGAATTATATTAAAGTAAGATGAGAGCAGTTCCCCCCAGAAGATCAAATATATAGCTCTGTTATTATAGCCTAACAATCTGTTCTCTTATATGTCATTGTTGTTCTAAACTTCAGACCCCAGACCATTGTGCCCAAAGAGAAACCTTGCTTAGGAAGATTTAAATGCAATGTTTTTAATTATTTTGTTTTAGCTTATTAGAATTTTGTTATAGTTGCTGTTTATTACAAAAAAGGAAACATAAAGTAACAAAAAATTGATCTATGGTCCCACATTTAGATTATTTTCTTCATCTGCCAGCTCTCTTCTTTGCTTCTGTGGTCTGGACCAGGAGAGCTGCTTTGGGGCTGGGCAACACCAACAGTGCTTTTGATTTTACTGATATGGGTAAGGGTCAAAGAAAGTCGTAGGTAAAGTTCTACCCTTAACTTCAATCCTAATTTTCTCTTAAAACTAGACTGAGAATCACAATTTAGATGAAAATCTTATGTGGGAGATAATTTATTCCTCTTCTTTTACAGATAGAGAGTGTCAATGTCATGACCAGAACAATACAGCCATGTTGGCTGGAGAATTAGGGAGACACAAACTCATGTCTTAGTCTCTCATGTCCTATGCCCAAAAATAACAATAAAAATGACAGAGAAAATTTAAAAGTAATTGATGTACATTCCATATGGGGTGATAATAAAATACTCGGGGTTCTTCCTTTGAAAGCTAAAAATAAACAGATGAAGTTGATGGTCATGAATAAAGTGGATTAGACAAATTTGAACTTACTCCTTTCTGTTTTTATATCTCCTGACCAGATTACACATTCTCTAGATCTATCTATTCAACTGCCTACTACTCGTTTCCACCTGCAGATTTCACTGACATGCCCCAAAGTCACTCTCTCTGTACTACACCACCACGAGGCCAGATCTCACTCAGAAGATGGAGCCAACGGCCAAGCCAGAAATCTACAAATTTCCTGCCCCATTCTCCACTGTCTCTCTAAATAACCCAGTTCGAAGCTATTGGCTAGTCTACAGTCAAAGTTTGAATTACAAGATCGCACAGTGAGTTGGAATCAGAGGAAATCTCACCTTACCCATCTACTACTATTTCGTGCTACCCCTTTTTGACTTATTCCACCTTTAACAACCATGCTTATCAAGCTATCCTACTATGTGTCTAACCCAGCTCTAACCTGTTGTGTTTAAAATAATTTGATCTTGTTATTTTCTAATTGAGTGAAGCAGAGACATGGGACAGCAAAAGTGAAAGTTCAGGCCATGGGGTTACACAGGAAAGTAAGGTGAGTACTTTGTTCTTCAGCAGGTCACATCCCTCTCACAAGTCACTACAGTTTGAGAAAGAGTCTCCCTGAGTGAGTGGGAGTCCCATGATGGGAAGCATTGAGGACAAGCTGGGGAAATGATTTTTACTAAGCTCCAGGTTGGGCTTCAAAAAGGAAACATTATACCCTAACCTTAAAGTACTATAACAATTTTTTAAATGTGTACCCAGCATAAAAATCATATATGGGAGAAAATAATGACCAAAGCACAGTGCAAGAAAAAATGTCAGATTGAGACGGTCAGTAATCATATGCTGCCTGCAAAGTCCTCCTCTCTTTTTTCTGACCTCATAAAGCATCTCAGGCATCGTGTTTTCTAGAAGGCTGGACAAATTCTCCCTCTCCAGTGTGGATTAGGGCCCCTTCCTCTGCACTTCCATTTCAACTAGTGTTAACCTGAGTTAACACACTCTGGGTTACCATCTGATTGCCAGTCTATCTCCCTCTGTGGACTGTGGGTTTTTTGCCAAGAGAAAGCAAATCTTGTTCATCCATGAGTCCCCAATGTCAAGCACAGGGCTTGATTTATAGTCGGTGTTTCCTAAATACATAAATGCATGAAGAAATAGGTAGATACTGTCGTTAGACAAAAACTGCTTTGGACTGAAGGCAGGAAAGAAGAGAGGAATTTTGCAAAAGTGGTAATAAAGCAAGGGTAGGAAATTGGGTTAAACAAAACAAAATGACTGAGCATATCATGAATGTTTATTATATATATATAAATGTTTATTACATATTATTATAAATTATATATTTATTTGTGGTTCATATTATATAATTATAGTATGTGTATGTATATGTCACTTATATAATTTTATATATGTAATTTACAGGAATGGCTAATCTGAAAAGATTCTAAATAATAAACTTAGAGTCCAAGTGCCAAGAATTCAAAGATAAGAAGTAAAACATCAGCTCCCCCTGGGGGCATCTGTGTTTGTCTTCTGGAAAGAGCACACACATTAAATAGGCCCCAGGAGAGACAGAGGCAATGCTTAGGGCCTGCGCAAGGAATGTAGCTGGACTGAAGACTCCTGCATAAAGCCAGGATAACCAATAAATACTTTCTTAAACAATAAAGGGGTCGGAGAAAAAAATTACCCTACAATGAAGAGTACAACAAAACCTATCTATCCACCTTTGGTTTTGAATGCTTGGGGGTGAGGGGTGGGGAGGGACATGGAGAGAAAGGAAGACATTTTCCCAGAGAATTAGTAATCAACAGTTGGACCTCAGGTATCTTTGGGGCCTTAAATACCTGTGTATTCTAAAAAAGTCCAAGGCAGGAATTCTATATGATTGTTGTAGGTAATCTATGTAGGCTCCTAGACCAAAGAAAAGCAGATATTTGCTGGAATAATTAGGGAACTCAAACCAACTTCAAAGAAGTCAAACAAATAACATTTCAGGGAGTAGTATAAACAGCAGGAACAATACACGCACACACATGCAAGGGAACTGGGCACTATGATGAGAACCAGCCAAAGAAGCCAGCAGTTTATCATATTAAATGTGCAAAGAATTCAGACATGAAGATTCATGTGAGTATACATGTATAAAGATATGCTGAAATAAAAAGGAACCAAGGAGAATTAAGAGACAAATTTTTAAAATGACCAGGTAGATTTGAAAAATAACCAAACAAATTTTCTAGAAATTAACTCTATAATAATTCAAAATAAGTTGGTCAGCAAATTTAACAAGCTGAAGACTGATCACCAGCAATTATCCATAATGCAGCACAGCAAGACAGATACGTCATGAAATAAATGGTGAAAGACACAGAATGAGGAGATCCAACATTGATCAGACTTCCAAAAAGTTGTTTGTGGGTTGTTTTTTTTTTTTCTTAATTGAGAAAAAGAGAAGAGTCAAAACTTAGCATCATAGTAACTTTAATTTTTCAGGACTGATGAAAAATTGAGTCTTCATATTCAGATGGTCCAACATATCTGAAGAAGGATAAATTTAAAGAAGCAATCTTATCATCTTGATACATTTTAGTAAAACTACAAGCCTCTGAGGACAAAGAAAATAAAAGTATCAGAAGAAAAGGACACATTTCCTGTAGGAGGAGGGGTAATTGTACTGAGAGTAACTCATTACCAACAACTGAAATCAAAGCTAGGAAAGAAGTACCTGATGGTAAAAGATATTAACTACAAGCAAAATATCTTTTGAGAAAAAGAGCAAAATTTAAAAACTTAGTATGTACAAGCCTAATAATCGCTATAACCCACAGATGTGCACTAAACAATTTCAAAATATATTCTTCAGAAAGAAAAAGAAATGCCAGAGGAAGGTCTGAAAAAGACAGAAATGATAATCAGAGAAAATGATGTGACTACATCGAAGTGATACTAATGGTAAAACAATAGTATCGAATTTATAAGGTTTTTTAAAAAAGGGAGAAGACAACCCAAAACACTGTTAACAATTTTATTCAGAAGGAGAATAATGGAAATGAAAAAAATAAAAGTTTTTTTATTGTTTCAAAGAAACATAAGGCTATTAATTAACTTTATAGTCTGCCAATTTAATAAGTCATAGTATAATTTCTAGGCTAATCAATGAGAAGTAGACTATTTAGTTTCCAAATGAATAGAAAAGAGGATGAAAAATAATACTTAATCTAGAAAAAATACTTGATTTCTAAAGGAAAGCAAGAAAAAAAATTTCTAATAGGAAAAAAAATGTGGCAAGTAGAATGCAGTAAACAAATAGAATTTACAAAATCACTTGAAGCTTATTGATAATAACATGAAAATGTAAAAATTATTAGAGAATAATTGAATAATAAAAGGCAAATATATTCCAGGGTCCTAACTAAGACACAAACATGTAGAAGTACTTCTATTTATATAAAAAATGTATCTTTTAAAATAAGAAAAAGAGAAAACTTGTCTGAACACAGAATATGTAGCTCCTTAATTTGCTTAGGCTGAGCCTGAAATCTGCAATTTTTCTGCTCAGTCATTTTGCCTTGAAGAGAAACATTCTTATCGCTCAGAGCCCTGTGTTCGCGGTGATCTCTTTTTCTTAACTGACATCTTAGTGTGAGGCTTCAAGTTCTTCTATCACTATTAGAGCTGACCTCACACTATCTTGAAATGCACTTGATGCTTCATTTCCTCTCTGCAGAAATGTCACAGACTCCTTCTTTCTTTGCTTCCCCCTACGGATGCCAGCAGCCGTGGCTTTTATGATCTGTCCCCTGGGAGACAACTTGGCTGTGCTGAGCAACTGCTCTACCAAGATCCCGACTTGGCCATCGCTGTGCCCAAAGACCTCATTGTAGTGGTTTGTCAGCCCCCAGCACACCCAAGTCCCAGCTCTGCCCCAGGGAATTAGAGTGGTTTTCTGAGGCAGGGCTGAGAAGAGCTCTAGACTCCAACAACAGCATTCTGATTTCCATTCTGTCTTCTATTATCCTTGGACTTCCTCAACAGCAGATTTCTGGGGAAAAGACCAATATCGTCAATGGCTTTGTCCTATTCAACCTTCTCAAAAACTTTATGAGGTATGGCAGATTCCCATGTTAGGAACTGAGACTTTGCAAGGAAAAATCATTTTTCCAGGCTAACAAAGATAGGGAATGATAGAGATTAAGGTAGGAGTGGGAACTTCCCAAACCAAATCCCATGCCCAGGTCCTTCACCAAGATGCCCTATCAGCCACACTGATGGAAAAACCACATGAAATGTGTTCAGAAATTATTCCAAATCCATCAAGCACTAGACGATTATCTGTGACCATTAATAACCCCAAATCTTGTTTGCCACTAGTATGAATTCTGCCTGGACCACATTATCTTATTATCAAACATATCTGTGCTGATTTAAAGAAGGTAAATACCGGCAAGTCCTTCTCTCCTCCAACACTGACATCCTCAAAAATGGGGATGGGGGGATGGATGTCAATAGGACAGCAAGACCATTGTCTTAACACTGTAGGGCTCTAGTCAAGTGCAGGAAATCAGGTAGGAGGAGCCACTTCAACTTCTATAGTCACTTAAGTTTAGGATCTTTGTCTACAGAGATGTTCACCAACTGCAGTTTAATGGATAAGAAGAGAAAGAACTTACTATGTTCTTGAGGCATTTGCTGGGACCACTTCTGCTCTTGACCAGTTGTGCTGTAAATGTCAAGTGTAAGTTGGTAGTTAGACAGATCCTCATTGGCTTCCTGGGTCCTCAAAAGATTCCTCTATCAGGACCAAGAAGGCCCAGAAGAGTTGGTGCTTGCTTTGACAGCCCACAGTAACTGCTGGTGACGGGTTCAGGCCAGCTGGACACCCCCCAGATCCTCTACCTCAGCATGGTGACTCCGAACTTTATTACCAGAACTGTTTGTTTATTTTTCTATGAGGAATGACACAAAAATTGGCTCAAGGCATGAATCATGTCAAAAGTTACAGAAAGCCTAATGTTGGCCGCAAGTACAAACTTTTAGATGGTTTACAAATGGAGAATAAATAGCAAAAGTGAACCAAGAGAAACACAGGAAAAACAAAAACAAAAACAAAACAAAAAACCTTCCTTAATTGGCAGAGATACATAACAGAGGAGTAACAGGAAATGCTGGCAGGCAAGGTTAAATACTAAAAAGGGAGCATCTCAGGAAAGATCTTTATCAGAGAGAGTTTGTTTCCTTCCATTCTGGGGTTCTGAAGGCTAAAATAAGTAGCCTGTTTCCAAGAGACCTGTTTTCTTAAAGGGCTAAGAGCAAATATATTGAAGTGTTCCTGGTGCCTTTGGCAATGATCTAAAGGGAAAATCCTGCTACTTCTAGACTGATGTGCAAATATGTAGGAGGAGGACCCAGGAGGGGCCCTGCATGTCAGGGGGAAAAAAAAAGTCAACTGAATTAAGCATCTGACTTCTTTGGAGTCTAACTTAAAATTAGAATAATGTTTTCATATGATTATTAAGAAGAGGAAACGAGACAAGTCATAGATAAAAAGAAAACTGTAAAAAATGTTTTGTAAATAAAGGACTGGTCATGACCAATTCCCTCTCCTTTCTTTGGCCCAAGAATTGAATACAGCATCAAGTCCACAATAATGGCAATACATGACTAATAACGTAAACCTATAAATTGCAATAAAATTTTTTTATTGTTTTTAACATCTTAATTTTATTTTTTTTCAGTGTTCCAAGATTCATTGTTTATGCACCACACCCAGTGTTCCATGCAATATGTGCCCTTCTTAATACCCACCACCAGGCTCACCCATCCCTCCACCCTCCTCCCCTCCAAACCCCTCAGTTTGTTTCTTGGAGTCTATAGTATTTCATGTTTCATCTCCCCCTCTGGCTTATCCCCATTCACTCATCCTTTCCTTCTCCTAATGTCCTCCATGTTGTTCCTTATGCTCCACAAGTAAGTGATACCATATAATTGACTCTCTCTGCTTGACTTACTTCACTCAACATAATCTCCTCTGATCCTGTCCATGTTGATACAAAAGTTGGGTATTCTTCCTTTCTGATGGTCACGTAATCCACGGTATATATGTACCATATTTTCCTTATCCATTCATCACCTGAAGGGCATCTTGGCTCTTTCCACATATTAAAATCTCAATTTTATGTAATAGGATAAATAATAATTTATTAATGTGATCTCTTCATTGATCATAACATTTTTATGCCTTGTTTTTCTGAGTAAGTCATTGTAATTTATACTTTATTTTAATTTCATTTTTAATTTATATAACTGAAAATGACAATAGTCACTCTTGGCAAATACAAAAATCACAAATGATTTTTGGTCATTTTTATTTTTTAAAAGGATCTTTCTGCTGAGGCAACTGTGACTAGAGCTATTAAAAGGATTTTATAGTTTGTGAAAATACTGATAAATTAGTTTTAAATATAAATTATAATACCTCTAGAATGATGATTCTTACACAATTTTTCTAGGAATATTTAACTCTTCCTATAATCAGTCTTCACTAATCATCAGGAAAATGCAAAATCAAAATCACTAGAGATAATCACCTCACATGTAATAGGATGACTGGTATCAAAAAGACAAAAGATAACAAGTGTTAGCAAGGATGTGGAGGAAAAGGAACCATTATGCACTGCTGGTGGGAATGCACGCTGCTACAGCAATTATGGAAAACAGTATGGAGGTTCCTTGGGAAATTAAAAATAGAACTACCATATGATCCAGCAATCCTACTTCTGAGTATATAACCAAAGGAAATGAAGTAAGTTATGTCTAAGAGATATCTGCACTCCCATGTTTATTGCAACATTATTCACAATGGCCAAGATACGGACACAACCAATGTGTCCATCAATAGGTAAATGGCTAAAGAAAAAAATACACACACAAACACACACACAGTGGAATATTATTCAGTCTTTTTTAAATTTTATTATATTTTTTCAGAGATCCAAGATTCAGTTTATACACAGTTATCCGGTGCTCCATGTAATACGTGCTTCCTTAATACCCACCACCAGGCTCACCCATCCTCCCACCACCCTTCCCTCCAAAACCCTCAGTTTGTTTCTCACAGTCCATAGTTTTTCATGGTTTATCTCCCCCTCTGATTTCCCCCAGCTCACTTCTCCTCTCCATCTCCCAGTGTCCTCCGTGTTATTCCTTATGCTCCACAAGTAAGTGAAACCATATGATACTTGACTCTCTCTGCTTGACTTATTTCACTCAGCATTATCTCTTCCAGTTCCATCCATGTTGTACAAAAGTTGGTTATTCATCATTTCTGATGGAGGCATAATACTCCATTGTATATATGGGCCATATCTTCTTTATCCATTCATCTGTTGAAGGGCATCTTGGCCACAGTTCGGCAACTGTGGCCATTGCTGCTATGAACATAGGGGTAAATATGGTCCTTCTTTTCACTACATCTGTATGTTAGGGGTAAATACCAGTAGTGCAATTGCAGGGTCATAGAGTAGCTCTATCTTTAATTTTTTGAAGAATCTCCAGTTTTCCAAAGTGGCTGCACCAACTTGCAGAAAGGTTCCCCTTTCTCCACATCCTCTCCAACACTTGTTGTTTCTTGTATTGTTAATTTTGGCCATTCTAACTGGTGTACATTAGATCTCAATGTGGTTTTGACTTGAATCTCCCTAATGCCTAATGATGATGAACATTTTTTCATGTGTCTGTTAGCCATTTGGATGTCTTCTTTGGAGAAGTGTCTGTTCATGTCTTTTGCCCATTTTTGACATGATTATCTGTTTTTTGAGTGTTCAGTGTGAGGAGTTCTTTATAGATCTTGGAGGCAACCCACAGAATGGGAGAAGATATTTGAAAATGACACTACAGACTAAGGAATATTATTTAGTCTTTAAAAGGAAAGAACTTTTGCCATTTGCAACAACATAGATGAAACTGAAGGACATTGTGCCAAGTGAAATAATCTGTGCACAGAAAGATCTTGAATAATTTCACTTACATGGGGAATCTAAAATAGCCACTCATAGAAGCAGAGAATATAATGGTAGTTACCAGAGATGGTGGAGGTGGGGGGGAATGAGAAGTTATCAGTCAAAGGATACAAAATTTTAGTTATACAAAATGATTGAGTTCTGGAGATCTAAAGTATGCCATGGTGAGGGTAGTTAACAATATCATATTGCATACTTGAAATTTGCTAAAGGGATAGATCTTAAATCTACACACACACATATATACATAATGACGATTATGTAGAGGTGAGTGATTATTCATTTAATTATGGTGATCTTTTCACAATGTATATATCTTTAATGCAAGTTAAGTATAAACAATTTTTATGTCAAAGATATCTCAACAAGTTGTCAAAGGAAAAAAACCAGAATAGTTCATTTTAAATAGTATAGGAATATTACTTCTATATGAAGAGATCATTTATGGGAAGGTATTGTTGGTCATTTCAGTGACTTTAAAAAATGGACCAGTAGACAAGAGGATGACAACCAATCTATCCTGTTTTGTGTGAGACCATCCAGGATTCAGTTGTGCACCTCTTAGTTCTGGGAAATTGAATTTTTTGGTAATCTTAGTAAACAATATAATGGTTCTTTTACCTTTACAGCTTTCTTGGTGTATCTCAGAGATTTTTCTAGTGGAAGCCTCTTAAAATAGACATAATTCTGTAAGATTTTTAAAACGAATTTAACTTAAATACAAGTTCATACAATGTCATTTGGATATTTACTCTGACATGTTCTACAACTTGTGCTGGTCATACAAGCAACTGCAAGTGGCTTTACAATGTGTGTATAATTTAAAATATCTATTCATGCATTCTATCACTGTATCTATAATCATAATAAAATTAATTTTAAAGTTATCTTACTCATCAAAAATGCATTCATCTGAAGCTTCCTATAACAATAGTGTTCTTTTCATCAAATATAGTAGTCAGCAAATTTAATTTCTATTTCTAGGTCTGTGGACATTTGCTTTGTTCTGCTGCCACAATTTTCAAAACCAGAGATTTTAAACTCTTTAAAGAGTTCTAATAAATGCCTTCTATGTTTTATTGCAATGTTCACATATATACTTTATTAAAGTGAAATTCACATAACATATTATTAACTATTTGAAACTATACGATTCAGTAGCATTTGGTGCATTCACAATGTTGTGAAAACACCACCTTTCTATAGTCCCTAAACTTTGATTGCCCCAGAAAAACACCTCAAATGTATTCAGCATTCATTCTTATTCCCCTACCCCTATACCCTGGAAATTATCAATCTGTTCTCTGTCTGTGTGAATTTACCTATTCTGGATATTCCATATGAAAAGAATTATACAACACATGACCCTTTTGTTCCTGGCTTCTTTCATTTCATATAGTGGTTTCAAGGCCCATCCAAGGTGTAACCTGTGTGAGTATTTCATTCCCTCTACAGGCTGAATAAGTGTATGTGTGTACCACACTTTGTTTATCCATTCATCCATGATGAACATCTGCTCATTACCACTTTTTCATTTTAGTGAATAGTCCTGCTGGTGACCGTCATGAAAAAGTATTTGTTTGAGTGCCTTCTCTCCATTCTTTATTGGCATATACTTATGGGTAGAACTGTAGGGTCATACAGTAATTCTATGTTCAACTTTTTTTTTTTTTCAGAAAGAGAGAAAATGAGCATGAGCAGGGGGAGGGGGACAGGGAGAGGGAGAAAAAGAATCTTAAGCGGGATCCACACCCAGCACTAAGCCTGAAGCAGGGCTCAATCTTAAGACCCTGAGAATACGACCTGAGCTAGAATCAAGAGGTGGATGCTTAACCAACTGAGCCCAGGCACACTTATGTTCAACTTTTTGAGGAACCACTAAACTATTTTCCAGAGGGACTGAAACATTTTACATTCCTCCAGCAAGAGTTCCTATATTTTTCATATGCTTGTCAGCATTTGTTATTTTCTGTTGTGTGTGGTGTTTTCTTCATTTGCTTTTGTTTGTTTGTTTGTTTTTTAATAGCAATCCTGGTGAAGTAATCCTCAGTGTGGTTTCAATTTGCATTGCCTTAGTGCCAACACTGTTGAACATCTTTATATGTTCTTGTTGGATATGTGTATATCTCCTCTGGAGAAATGTCTGTTCAAGCCTTTCTGTCCATCTAAGGGAGACTATCTTCTTGTTGTTGAGCTATAAGGGGGTTCTTTATATATTCTGGACACTAAACCTTTATATCAGATTTATGATTTGTGGTTACTTTCTCTCATCCTGTAGGTTGTCTTTTCACTTTCTTGAAAATGCCCTTTTATGCAAAAGTGTTTTCAAATTTATGAAGTCCAATTTATCTGTTTTTCCTTTGTTGCTGTTGCTTTCAATGTAAATCCAAGAATCCATTGTCAAATCAGAGGTCATGAAGATTTGATAGTATGTTTTCTTTTATTAATTGTATTTGGTCCTATTAATGACTTTAATTCTTATATTTAGATTATTGATCCATTTTTAGTTAAATTTTGTATATGGAGAGAAGTAGGTATCCAACTTCATTCTTCTGCTGATGGTTTTCTAGTTGTCCCAGCACCATTCATTTAAGAGATTGTTTTTTTTCCTCATTGAAAGGTCTTCGTACCCTTGCAGAAAATTAATTCACCATAAATGTTTAAGCTTTTTCTGGGATCTCATTTCTATTCCACTGATCTCTATGTCTATGCTAATGCTACTCCAATGCTGTTTTGACTACTATAGTTTTATAATAAGTTTTGAAATTGTAAATATGTGTGAGGTATCCAACATTTTTTTTTAATTTTGTTTTGGCTATTTGGGACCCTTTGAAGTTCCATATGAATTTGAGGATCAGCTTTTCTTTTTTTGCAAAAATAACAAAAAAATTCCTTAGAATTTTTATAACATTGTACTGATTCTACAGATTTCTTTGGAGAGCAGTCTCCTTCACAATATTAAATCTTTTGCTCCATGAACACAGGATGTCTTTCCACTTACTTAGGGCTTGTTTCACTTCTTCCAGAAATGTTTTATAGCTTTCAGTGTGTAAGTCTTTTACCTTCTCTGTTAAATTTATTCTGGGTATTTTATTCTTTGGGGTGGTATTTTAGATGGAATTGTTTTCAATTTTTTTATATCCATTGCTGATGTAGAGAAACACAACTAATCTTTGAGTATTGATCTTGTACCTAGCAACTTTGCTAAAAATTTTTTATTAGCTCTAGTAAGATTTTTTGGTGAGCGCTTTGGGATTTCCTGTATACAGAACACATCATCTATGAATAGAGATAATTCCACTTCTTCCTTTCTGATGTGGAGTACTTTTATTTGTTTTTCTTTCCTAACTTCTCTGGCTAGACTTCCACACAAAGTTGAAGAGCTGGACTCAGCCCTTCAGCACTGCAAGCTGCTACTATCTGTGATACTTAGCACCGTTCCTTTCCTGCACGCCCACTGCATTTTGGACTCAGTTCTAACATTTAGAAATCTCCCTCATGAAGAGTTTGGGTGAATTCTTAATCCATTTGTTAAGATATATAAAAATCACCACGGGCGCCTGGGTGGCTCAATGGTTAAGCCGCTGCCTTCGGCTCAGGTCATGATCTCAGGGTCCTGGGATCGAGTCCCGCATCGGGCTCTCTGCTCAGCAGGAAGCCTGCTTCCTCCTCTCTCTCTGCCTGCCTCTCTGCCTACTTGTGATTTCTCTCTGTCAAATAAATAAATAAATAAATCTTTAAAAATCACCACATCTTCAGATGTTTGCAGTAACGATTGACACGGGGAAGGCTGACATTTATGAGGCAAATTTCAAAAATAAAAATGGGGGGGGGAATCTTTACTAGGTATTTGGGACTAAAATATATATATTAAAAATATATAAAATATGTATGTCAAAAGCCAAGGATGAAATTTTTCCATTTTGAGCTGTGTTTTTATAAGGATACTTTTCAGTTGTGATAACTTTTTTCAAGTAGTAAGTCAATCAAATAAGCTTAGTGATTAGATTTCTAATCACCATATT
Organism: Mustela putorius furo; assembly: GCF_011764305.1. Taxonomy (NCBI): domain Eukaryota; kingdom Metazoa; phylum Chordata; class Mammalia; order Carnivora; family Mustelidae; genus Mustela; species Mustela putorius. The sequence goes on from NW_025421485.1 coordinate 3,663,208, forward strand.
GCTAAAAATTAAGCCAAGACTTAAAAAGAAAAAAAAAATTGTTAATCATACAGTTCTGGATAAAATAGGTATTAAATAATTTTAGTTAAAATATTTCATTGAATTGGGGTGCCTGGGTGGCTCAGTTGGTTGAGCAACTGCCTTCAGCTCAGGTCACCGTCCTGGAGTCCCGGGATCGAGTCCCGCATCGGGCTCCCAGCTCCATGGGGAGTCTGCTTCTCCCTCTGACCTTCTCGCCTCTCATGTTCTCTCTCACTGTCTCTCTCTCAAATAAATAAATAAAATCTTTTAAAAAATATTTCATTGAATTGAAAAAAGATATCATTTTAAAACTATATCTCTTACTTTTAAAATGCATATTTACAAAACAAATGAAAATTAGTTACAAATAAATACAGTAGTATATTGGGATATATGTTCAAATATTCCTTCCTAATACTGTTGAATGAAAGATCAAAAGGCTTAGAGACCATTGCCAGAGACATTTATGTTTATAATTTATCTCTACTTCAGAACTTATAACTGAAATCAGTTTTCACTTCTGATTCTTTTTTTAATCCTCTGCAGCACATGGCAGACTATCTTGCACATGGCAAATGATGGGTAATTATCTATGAAACAAATGAGGAAATAAATACATGACTGTTGCATGATCTGCAAGTAGCGATTGACTACCCAGCTACCAACTCTCAGTAAAGGAACAGTTTTTACTCTTATGCTATCTTATTGCAAGGCAACTGAAATTATGGAGCCCCTGTGACTTCCCTTCCAACTTCCTCTGTCCTCTGGCCATGCTGCCAACATGTCTGTAGCATTCTCTCTACCTAGTAGGTGCTACTAAAGAGATGCTAATTTAATGAAGACACACTTCCACAGTGAGACATGATTCAAATATTTCCATAGCAAATAAAAGCCATTCAAAATTACGTGACTATTCCAAGAGAATAAAAAATAATAAATCTTAAAAGAATGCAGTGGAGATACTTTTTTCTGTCTTCCATTTAAAAAGCTCTTTCATAAAAGTCTTTTAATTTTAACCTGTGAGTTTTAGGGAAGGACACCCCAGATGGTCAGCCACACATAACTGGGCACTATAGCTGAGATGGGCTGGAGAAAGATGCATATCTGAGACACAAGTGTATGCTGGCAAAGAACACTTCTGCAACATAGGGCCAGCAGTGGCTTCTTGTTGAAGGAAAGTGGATTTTTACATTTTCAGCACAGATGTATAAGCGACTCTGGGCGGTCACTCCCCAAATCCCTTTGCTCACACCCTCGTTCTTAAGGAGAACAAAGAAGTTTCACAAAACTTATACATTTCTGTCACTGAATTCCTGGTGAAGAAGATGTCTATTTGCAGCAATGTCCATTAGAATCAACTTTCCTGGGGCGCCGGGGTGGTTCAGTGGGTTAAGCCTCTGCCTTCAGATCAGATCATGGTCTCAGGGTTCTGGGACCAAGCCCCACATCAGGCTCTCTGTTTGGCAGGGAGCCTGCTTCCCCCTCTCTCTCTGCCTGCCTCTCTGCCTACTTGTGATCTCTCTGTCTCTCTGTGTCAAATAAATAAAATAATAAAATAAATAAAATAAAATAAAATAAAGAACCAACTCTCCCACCAAGGATGAGATCAAAATTAGGAACCATCCTTGAAAACATGAAAACACCCCAGAAGGATGAAATAATGATGTATATAAATGAAAATCTCAATAAAGTAAAGATGTAAATATGTCACCACACTTAACCAGAATTATTCACAAATTTTATTTAACTACAGCAAAAACTCCATTTCTCTTTTTCAAATTGAGGCACTGATGTTCCAATCATGTTTCAGAAGATCCATTCTAACACCTAAAGTTGACTAAGCCGCTGGTCCCACTTAACATTTTGCCTCACCTCCAGGTACAGTCCAACCTCCACAGAATGCTTCCACATTCCAGCCTCCACAACTGCTTCTTTCTGGAGCATCTTCTTTGTACCCAACCCCCTTGCCTGAGAACTCCTCACTGGTCTCCCAGAACCCAGCTCAGGCATCACCTCCACGCAAAGCCAAGTTGGGAGCTCATCCTCTGTGTGTTCACAGTGTCATACTGAACTGGACCACACCATGCACAGTCTCTCTACCCCATCAGCATTGGCTAACTGCTCTATCCTTTGCACAACAGCGGGTTCTCTGTGTTTTCTCACTCAGTGGGCAGAGTTTTGCCACATAACAGATGCTAAACAATTACTAAAGAGGTGAAGGAACAAACTAGTGAATGAGTCAAAGCAACAAAAATGTATCAATTTGTTTTTATGCCCACGGACACAGAAGTAAAGAGAAAGAGTGACTTTTTGTTACCGGGTTAATAATCTCACCTCCTTTGAAATTTCAGTTGGCTGAATTCACACCCCAATGTCTGTCTTTCATCTATCCATTCCTCCAACAAATATGTGTTACCTGCTTTGTGCCACATGTGTTATTAAATTGAGTCATATGACAGTTGCTGGTATTAGACAATTTTTAACCATTTCATATGGTTCAACCTCCTGTAACCACTGTAGGAGAAAAGCACCTCTCTCTGGTGGAGGGTAGTGGGCAAGTCAGGGTGTTTACACGAAAAGTTCTGGTATGTACTAAGCACTCTTGAAACTATCCTCTTTTTAGTTATTCCAAACAAAATACCAACAGCTCTCGAATCTGGAAAGCCTTTGCCTCCAATTCATCTGTAATCAATTAGTTTGTAAATGGTGGCTATTGAAAAACCAGTTTGATCTAAGGCGAATAATGGAAAATAAGAGTATCTGTAAACTAATGGAGAAAACATTTGCCCACACTTGCCTGCTGAGAAATAGAATGGTGGTGTACTTTAAAACCAGGATACTCTAAATAGAAGACTTTACTGAAGACATAATGAGTACTGAGAGCGTGACACATGCTTAATGCTGAGAGCAGAGCCCTCGCCCGCTGCAGGGACCTGCAGCCCGAGTTCTGCGGACATTGCAGAGACAGGAGGGAAGGTGCTCAGGGTGAAAGATGCAAGCCTTGTAATGAAGTAAGCCCAAACGGCTCCTGCCACGAATGGGTCTCCGGGAACCTCAGGGTTGGTTTCTGTAGAAAGCCAGCAGAAATGAACTCAAAAAGGTGTTTTTCTTGTTAAAATCAAACCATAATGCTCTCCGAATTTCCTTCCAGCCTACTACCTCATGGACACAGCTGGAAACCTTAGAAACGGGTCTGTGTGCCCTCTTTTTATCCCCTTCATTCCCCACCAGAGTGCTATGAAAACGGAATTACAGGTTTAAAAAGGCTGTTTTTCTTCCAGTCTAAGTAGGAGGTGAAGCAAGCCTGATCACCGTACGCATTTGAGGACCCTGGAGGGATTATGGGAGCAGAGCTTCCACACACATAGACTGGGGTGGACTGGACATGTACAGGACACATCCAAGCACACGGTGAACTATTTTATGACTGAAATATCAGAATTAGAAAGTCATGTGTTTGTAGGACGGTGCTGTACCCCAAGCGTATCTCATAGAATTAGAGCCCCAGGTTCAAATTCTTGCTCAAGCACTTAACCATTTCGTCTCTGTACCTCACGGGGCTTCAATTTCCTTATCTGAAAAAAGAAAGAAAGAAAGAAAATAATGCATACCACAAATGATTGTGAATATTAAATAATTATCTTTGAAACATTCAAGCATAATACCTCCTCTGTGGTAGCTGAGTGAATATTTAATCTCAATAAATGAGAGCCAAATTCTAATTTACCCAAACTGATTACATACCTATTCTCCTGGAATATCTATTCTTCTGCTCGGCAGCTTTCATCCGTTCAGTCCTTGAAGCTCAGACAGTGAGCTATGACAAGAGTGACGATTACAATTAGTACAAGTCATCTGACTTGGGTGTGCACAGTTCAGTAACTGTAAAGGATCCAGTGGCCCCACGCGACAATCTTTTGTTGTCAGAAGTATCGCCTGGTGATCTGAAAGTGCTTAAAACTACTCTTCAAGTGCCTCCATATTATCAGGCTAGTAAGAAACTCTTCAAGAGCAAACATTGTAATTGATGACTGTACTAACCTAACACCTGGGGTGTAGGCAATATGACCAACATCTGTTTTATACTTTGTTTCCATTACAAAATCCTGCTTCTGGCATATACGAGCAAGGAAAAAGCATCTCTAAGCCCCAATTTGTTCATCTTAAAATAGGTCTAATGATAGAATTATAAGGAATAGCTAGGATCAAGCATATTAGCTCCTGTAAGCGTTTAGGACATGTTCAATACTCCGTAAGTGGCAGTTAGTATCATTACGGTGTTGAAGATGAGCAATTCTAGACATAAACTCTGACTTCCTAATGACTAGCCCTCTGACTTTGACAATGAAACTTTTTTCTGAGACCCTGCTTTGTTTTCTTACTTTGTTTTAATCTGTTAAATGCAATTAGTGATACTAATCCCATGGGATTGTCATAAAAACGCGAGAACATAATGAAAGCCCCAACCATCATGGACTTCATGGAGTCCTCTTCTTTTCCTTCCTTTCCTTTCCTTTCCTTTCTTTTCTTTTCTTTTTTCATTTCATTTTTCTCTTCTCCTCTCTTCTCTTCTCTTCCCTTTTCTTTTCTTCTCTTTTCTTCTTTTTTACCTTTCCTTGTCTTCCCTGTGCTGCCCAGTCTCAGGTGCTCTGAGTTAATTACCCTTAGGATGTCCTTGAGAGCTTGTCTCAACGAGAGAGTTTCTAAAGAAGACCCCAAGCACACAAAGTGAATTCTGATAAGGATAAATCATTTCCCACAGCAATAGCAGAGTCTGGTTTTGGTTTTTTTTTTTTTTTTTCTCCCTTATCTTATGAGCATGTGTGTGTTGAAAGGGGTCAGTTCACACTTGTGTCTGCCTCGCAGCTATTTTTCGAGCTACCAAGGTTTGGCTCAGGGCTATAAAATAAGACTAAGTTCTAACAGTTTAAGAAGCGTGCCCGGAAAACTAACCAGAGCAGGAAAGAGAGAAAAAGCATTAGAAAAGTGCAGATGGGTTTTGCAGCTGGGTGGAGGAACATTAGCATGAGACACAGGAAAGTGTTGCTTACAGAGCCCAAGTTTTGCTTAATACAAAGGTTACCATCACTGCGGTGTGAATAAGAGCATGTTTAAGGTATGATGCTGCTTATGCCGTTATCGTTCCTCTATCCGGAAAGGTTTTCAGCTTGGCAGTATTTTCCCCTCCACTAATCCAACTCCTCTTGGAAAATGTCATTCTGCTTGAATTTTCATAGTTCTGCCCCTCACTCAGGCACCTGGGATTTCCGGATCAAAGCTGCCGATCCCATGAAACTAGGAAACAGTGGGTGTTGTAGAAGCAATTCATTGCTGTGGGTGCCCAAGTGGGCTAATTTCAAAGAAATGTCAGCCAGTTTCTTCTCTGCCTGTTTCTCTTGGTTTGCTTTTTCTTTCTGCATAGGCAAAGGAGTTTATCTCTGGCATTTTCTCCTGGTTTCTCAAAAACAGTCAGCTCCCATCTGCGCCTCATCTGGAAAAGGGTTCAAGGCACAGCTACCCTTTGGCAACAAACGTGGGACACAGAACGTGAGACACAGAAGGGACCTGTCTGATCACCACGGCCTGCAGCCCAATAGACAGGACTCTGAGGTAAACTGTGGAAGGGGCTCTCCAGTCTCTGTCGTGCTCTTCACAAGGCATGACAGGTTAAAAACATGCTTAAAGTGAGAGAATAAAGAAGTAGAGAAATGATCAGAACAAGCTGATCCTAAATCTCATTCTCCTTCCCTTGGCATGCTGTATAGTCAGGACTTCCAGAGACAGAGTATTTTTGAGACAATATCCTGGCAGCAGGGCCTTGATGTAAAATGCAGTATAATCCAGTATAATTCTGCTCATCGTGGTGTCTTTCAGGAGTTTAGGGATGACTAGTAGACACCCCAAAACCTGCCAATAAACATCAACATAACTGTGTATTTGGGAGGAAATACTCACTTGTGTGCAATTTGTTGTTTGTTCTGAGACCCGTGCAAAGGATCCTTACTTAATTGATAGAGACGGCTTATGGTACTGGAGTAACTGGAGTACAGGGACTTTCACTATAGACTCCAAGGACCATCATAAGTCACTCTCAGGGATCCTCTCACATTTCAGGTTTTGTAAAGAATTAGCCATAGGACAGAAGTCACCTGAGGAGCAAGAGATAAGAGGGTCTTGAATATGAGAAAGGAAAGCAGTATTATTCCCATGAAGGAAACCCACCCACAGCTACCCAGAGAAGCCCAGTGGTAGGGATAGATAGGAGAGGACAGCCCTGAGCCACCTCTCTGAGCACCCATGGTGGCTGTCCCCTACCTGGTATTCTAGCTCACCCTCTCTTCCTCCAACCTCACCCATTCCATCCAACATCCTCACACTTAACAGATGGACTTTTAATACACACACCTGATTATGTCACTCTTCTTCTTAGACCTTAAGTGGGTTTTCTTTAACTACATGAGAACGTCCAGACCAAGAAGGAACTTTACAAAGCTGATTGCAGAGGTACCTGGGTGGCTCAGTCAGTTAAGTGTCTGCTTTTGGCTCAGGTCATGATCTCAGGGTCCTGGGATGGAATTCGGCAAAGAGCTCGCCACTCCCACTGGGGAGTCTGTTTTCCCCCCTCCTGCCCCTCCCCCCCACTCATGTGTGCTCTTTCTCTCTCTCAGATAAATAAATGAAATCCTGGGAGAAAAAAATAAAAGCTGATTGCATCCTTCCACCCCAGTCTGAATTCTAAATTACATGCCAGTCTTTGTTGTAAATTGCTTCTAAAATAAACTTAATTGACATTAAATAAGCATCTTAAGTAGAAGACTATATTGATGAAATAAAGTGCATTATTGGCATACCATGTGATGTTAGAAAATTCCTCTTGGAGTCAACTTCTGTAGAAATGGAGTGGCGGTCGTGGGTGGGAACACCGCGGTGCGTGGCATTCTTCCTACAAAAAAGATAGGGGAGATGTAACAGGAAGAGACCTAAAGGGTTGGGTATCACAGGACAATAAAAAGCAAGGCTGACAGAGGTGAGGCACAAGGTTCCTGAGAAAAGCAGGAGAAGGACATGGAGGAGAGGGTTCGGTCGTAGCATGAAAGGAGACCCGACTCTTCTGCGCTCGGGTGGAGCTCGAGGTTAAGAAAAGGAACAGGAGAATGAAACCCAGACCCTATGATCTCACAGACTTCCATATCCTACGAACAGAAAGCAGATGACCCCTTCCCGAGGAACAGCGGTGGGACCTGGAACTGATTTCTTCTAACGCCCAGCCATGCACCCCACTCTACAGACCTCTAAGGATGCTGTAGCGTCTGCTTGCAGTGGAGACTTTGCTGCAGAGCTGCTGTGTGGCCACACAGCACGGAAGGGACGCAATCCAGAACTGGACCTAGATAGTGGGACCGCAGAGCCTGGGCTCTCTCCTCGGGGAGTTCTATGTCAATGCAGGGGAGCTTTGAAAAAGTCCCACCGGGCCTCACTCCAGACCAATTAATCAGAGTCTCGGAGGGCAGGGATTAAGAATTGGGTTTTGGGGTTTGGTGTCAGTTTGTTTTTTACTTTTTAAAGCTCCACAGATGGTTCTAACATGAAGCTAAGGTTGAAAATGTTCGCTTGGTGCCGTGTGACCGTAAGAAGGGAACAGCTTCAAAAGTTCCTGATGAACTTTGCTGCTATAAACATTCGGGTGCATGTGTCCCTTTGGATCACTACGTTTGTATTTTTAGGGTAAATACCCAGTAGTGCAATTGCTGGGTCATAGGGCAGTTCTATTTTCAATATTTTGAGGAACTTCCATGCTGTTTTCCAGAGTGGCTGCACCAGCTTGCATTCCCACCAACAGTGTAGGAGGGTTCCCCTTTCTCCGCATCCTCGCCAGCATCTGTCATTTCCTGACTTGTTGATTTTAGCCATTCTGACTGGTGTGAGGTGATATCTCATTGTGGTTTTGATTTGTATTTCCCTGATGCCGAGTGATATAGAGCACTTTTTCATGTGTCTGTAAGAACCTAGATGTCCATCAACAGATGAATGGATCAAGAAGATGTGGTATATATACACAATGGAATACTATGCAGTCATCAAAAGAAATGAAATCTTGCCATTTGCGACAACATGGATGGAACTAGAGCGTATCATGCTTAGCGAAATAAGTCAAGCAGAGAAAGACAACTATCATATGATCTCCCTGATATGAGGAAGTGGTGATGCAACATGGGGGCTTAAGTGGGTAGGAGAAGAATCAATGAAACAAGATGGGATTGGGAGGGAGACAAACCATAAGTGACTCTTAATCTCACAAAACAAACTGAGGGTTGCTGGGGGGAGGGGGTTTGGGAGAAGGGGGTGGGATTATGGACATTGGGGAGGGTATGTGCTTTGGTGAGTGCTGTGAAGTGTGTAAACCTGGTGATTCACACACCTGTACCCCTGGGGATAAAAATATATGTTTATAAAAAATTTTAAAAAAATAAAATAAAATACTGAGTAAAAAAAAAAAAAAAGTTCCTGATGAAGCCGATCCCAAGGGCTGTCTGAGGGATGCAGACAGTAGAATTTGCACGTGTCAGCATTCTTTGTCTGCGCTACTCTTTGAGATTCTCTTTAAGGAGCACACACTCATACAGACACACACATGCTTCTTCCTAGAACCCAGACCACCTCCATTCCTTTCCTCGCTTCCACAGTTGCTAGTCCAAGCAGAGCTTATAAAGCAGTCTCTTGCATTGTTCAAAAATAAATAAGACCAGTTTGTCAGGAATCTGGGCTTCTTTTCTTGACCAGGACTTGTTACACACAGTTTGTGTGATCCTGAGACCTATCTACTCATCAGCTTGAGCGGCCTACTCTATAAAACAAGAAGGTTGACATTGATAGTCATGAAGGTCTTCCCCAGCTCTGAATTTCTGATAACTCCGTATCTTAATATAGAATACTGATACCATATAGATAAGATACAGAGATATGGCAGGTAGTTAAATACATAGGAAATGTTTTAGAAAATATCTATTGCTGAAAATATGCTTGGATACTATAGTGTGTGTGTGTGTTTTCTTTGGTTTTGTCTACATTTTATGAAGAAGAAGAAAAAGACCCAAGAGTCCTTACAGTTCTGGCGTGGAGCCTACATACAGGCTGTATGAAAACACAGGCTCTAGGTCATATAGGTGCACACACACCTCTCCTCTGAAATGACAACAGCATGGCCATCCCAAGTTTGAACCTCTCCTGGATTCTGATTCCTCGCCTATAATGTGGGGATCACAAACATTCCTGAGACTAGCACAAGAATCCAATAGGTTAAACAGAAATTATCCAGTCTAATGCCTAACACATCATTTGCAGTCAATAGCTATGTTATTACTATGTGATAATATGTCAGTGTACCCTACGTCCCAGGACAGGTGATGAGGGCACAGAGGTGTGAAGTGACAGTGTGACCCAGGCAGAGAACGGTTTGCTAGAAAATCACCTTTTATTCTGTTTTGCCAAAGACACCAAGAATTAATCAATCTACCTTCTCTGCTAAGAAATATGTTTACTCAGTGTGTTTGCAAGTCTCAAAACTCAGAACATGAGTGAAAAAGAGAAATGATTCATAAGAAAAATCTTGAGTTTTGTCAAAATCATGAGAAAATTCAGCCCAACATTTCTCAAGATGTGGTCTGGAAATATCTTGGGATCCCTAGATTGTTTTCAGGGGTCTCTTGGTCAAGACTGTTGCCATGACAACACCGGGACTCCTCCCCTTCCCCACCTGCTTTTTTCACTCTCATTCTCTTGCAGGGTTACTTGACTTGCAATGCCCACCTTGCTCTGGCAGCCAATGGATTGTGCGCTTGTGTATTCTTATGTCTTAAAAAAACTTCTCACCTTTATTTCTGGTGCCGTAAATATCAACAGTTGTAGCTCATATAAACAAGGCCCTTTGGAATCTCTAGTAACTTTTAAGACTGGAGAGAGTTCTAAAAGCAAAAGGTTTGATGACCCCTGTTCTAGATCATCAAAGTCCACATTAGTAGACATTTTAGGACAGTTAAAAAAAATCTGTAAGCCAAGCTTCTGTAGGTTACCACACACAACCACCCCACAACCTAGGTTGTGTGTCTCAGACATGATTGTACATTGTAATCTCTGGGGAGCTTTAAAAAACTACCAATGCCCTAAACCCACAGCCCCCTCTACCAGACATTCTGATTTAATGGATATCCTAGGGGATCAGGATTTTAAAAGCTCCCCAGATGACTCTGTGATGCAGTCAAGTTAGAGAACCAACTTGATGGTTCTCCAATGGTGTTGTTGGATGTTGTTGATGGTGCTGTGGATGGCTGAACAAACCCTTTGATGGCAAGAAAGGGAAGAGAGTGTCATCTACCCACCTGGGATCTTGGGGCCAAACTCAAGAGGAGCCAGGCTGTTTAGATTGGGGAGTGTGAGTTGTTCTAGGGCTGTCCTCCCAGGGAATTCCTTCAGAACCTATGCCCTTGGCCTGGGAGGTGAACCCAATGGTTCAAAACCTCCAATCTGGATTCTAGGAGCAAGCATCCCGTGGTCTCTGCCCATAAGTTGGCTCAGCTCTCCTTGTTCTTTAAGCACTGTGCAAATTTTATCCATTAGTAATCCAAACCTCCCCACTGTGCCCTCTTCTATTCTAAATTGATAAATTAAGGATCCACGAGGAACAGAACGTTTCTTCAGTCTATCAGATCAGCACCCCTGCCAAGACCAAGCGGGCTGACCCATCCTACGGCACTTCCTAAGGACCACTCCCCAGAAATCGCAGCCAGGCCTGCAAACTTGCTGTCTGTGTCAGGAGATAGAAGACACCTGGGCCCAATCCCATGGTTGTCATGACAGCCAAGTCTAAAATAGACTTCCAGACACGAGAGCTGTTTGGCTGACTCTGACCTACATGTAAGCATAAATATTATTCGTGTTGGAAAGGAAGCAACCTTCTATTTTATTCAGAGAGATATTTAGAAATGCTGGCTGTGGATTTGCTCCACGGGGATTTTAGAAAGTTTGAAAAGGCTCCTAAATTGTGAAGATTATAAGAGCCCGTGCCATTTCTAATACTGTCCCTGTACACGATGACAATAAACGTTCCTCTTTGCCATCTGGTTGCATGTTATGGATTCAGGCTGCATATAGAGAAGGCCGGTGCTCATCAGCTCTGCAGTGCAAAGTGAACACTCCCTATCCATATTCACCTATCTTCTGCCACCTCTCTCCATTCACAAGAAAACAAGGAAGTGCAAAAGCTGAGGTGGGGGAGGTATTTGGAGCAAGAAATGGTTAAGCCTCAGGAAGAGCTTTTTATCTCTCTGGAAATAGTCTGCAATCAAGATATCCCCAAATCCTTTCTCTCTCTTCATCTTGCCCCAATTCTTAATTTTGTTTTCTTTGCTCTATCCATCAGAGTTCTGTAGTCAGCTATCTGGGTTTTTTTCCAAGCAGTAATCCTGGCATGGTCTGTTGACTCCTGTACTGTTAAGAAACACAGGGTCTCAACCTAAGGTGTCCAGTGGGGCAGCCGCGAGCCACTTGTGGCTGCTGAGACTAGTGATGTGGCTGGAGTAAAAGATACGCTGTACGTGTATTTAAGACACACCAGATTTTGAAGATTTCATAGGAAAAATAATTGAAAGTGTTGCATTCATAATTTTTATATTGATTATATGTGGAAATGAAAATATTTTGGATACATTTATCTAAATAAAATATGTTATTTAAATTAATTTCACCTGCTTCTTTTTACCTTTGTCATGTGTTTACTGCTTAGAGTTGTCAGGGTTCTCCAAAGAAACAGAACAAATAGAATGTGTGTGTGTGTGTGTGTGTGTGTGTGTGTGTAGAGAGAGAGAGAGAGAGAGGATGAGAGAAACAAATAGAACATATATGTATATACATAGACATATATATGAGATAGAAAGTGAGATATTATAGGAATTGGCTCATGAAATTATGGAAGCTGAGAAGTCCCACAAACTACCATCTGCCAGCTGGAGACCCAGGAGAGCCAGTGATATATTTTAGTCCAAAGGCCTGAGAACCAGGGGAACTAATGTGTAAATCCAAGTCTGAAGGCAGCCGATGAGATGAGATGTCCCAGCTCTAGGGGAAGGCAGAAAAAAAACAAAAGCAAATTCCTCCTTTCTCTGCCTTTTGTTCTATTCAGGACCTCTGTGGATTGAATGGCACACCCCCACCACCACCCCCACCACACACACACACACACACACACACACACACACACTGGAGAAGGCAATCTGCTTTACTAAAGCCACCGAATCAAGTGCTAATCTCATCTAGAAACAACCCCCACAGATACACCAAGGAATAACCCTTAATCTGGGCACCCCATGGCCCGTCAAGCTGACACATAAAATTTACCATCACCGTCCTTCGTTTTGCTTCCTTAATCCAATAACGAAAATTTTCTGATTCCATGTGAGGTTTCCATTACAGACAGAAGGATGGAGAGGTGATGGGAAGACCCACAGACGGCCGCTGATGATCAGGGAAGAAGAGGAGGTGAGGAGACGGAGGGAGAGGAGGAGAAGGAGATTCAAATGTGCCTCAACGTTTCCTTCTCGGAGAGACCCCCGCCATTCATATGCTGTCATATCACCATTGTTAATTTTATTTATTCATCTGGCACTTACTCTTCTGATATTTTCTTATCTGATCGCTGTCTTCCCTCTCCAGAATGGGATTGTAGGCTGCAGACCTTGTCTGACTTGGTCATTGCTTCATACTCAGCACTAAAGAGATGTCCCATAAATCCCTTCCAGATGAATGAATAACTAAAGGAATGAATTCTGAGCCTCCAGTCATGCCGATTTTTCTCTCAGGCCACATACTTCTGGTCTTCTGTTTGTGAGGTGACTCATAAGTCACAAATGCAGAAGTCTCCTTCCAAACACAACTGCAGCAATAATTTCTGTATTGCTTCCTAGCACTCTATCTCATCTGTGATCCCACAGAATTCTGAGCTGAACATTTGTCATTATACTTCGAGGTGGCTTTGCCTTCTTGATTCTTCTCCACTATGAATTCTTGCAGGGCAGGAGCCCTGAATTCCTGTATCTCTGAATTCCCATCGCTCATCAGGAAACCTGGCACCCTAACAAGGGAGACGGGCATGATCTTGATCAGGGTCAGGTGACTTGGGCTTGAATTTCTTATTTAGCTAACAGAGGGACTTTGAAGGTGATTCATTACATCCTGATTCTTTGTGTCCTCACCTAAGACAGAAGGTAACGTACAAGCTTCACAGTGTAGTTTTCTTCAGGAGACATTTTTGTTTTTATAAGCGTGTATGTATTCTTTTATTTCTGCACAAGTGGAAACATTCTGTGCACATTAGCTTGCACACTGCTTCTTTCACATAACAATTTGTTGTAATTTAATTTATTTTTTAAAAGATTTAGTTATTTATTTTAGAGAGACAGAGCAGAAGCAGGGAAAGGGGCAGAGGGAGAGGGAGTAGATCTTCAAGCAGACTTCCTACTGAGCACAGACTCCAACAACCTCATCCCCGCTCCCATGCAGGATCCTAGGATCCTGAGATCATGACCTGAGCCAAAACCAGTCGTTGGACACTTAACTGACTGCAGCGCTCAAGAGCCCCTCTTGTAATCTAATTTAAAGATCCTTCCATATCCATATCATTCTCTGTGACAATTACACGTTACTTGATATTATGGACTATTGTAATGACTAACGGGTTTCCTATTGACAGGCTTTTCAATTATTTTCATTCTCCTATAATTCCAAAGTAAAGATGCTGCAAACAATAGCCTTGAATGTGTATGAGGCCTGTAGCCAATCTATCATAAAGATAAAATTCCAGAAGTAGAATAATCAAGTCAAAAGGTATATGCACTTTTCAATTTGTTATATGCTAACAAATTATTCTTCATAGAGTTGTACTGTTTAAATCCCGGCCAACAACTGTTTATGTTGCTGCACACACTCACCAACATAATACGATACTGAATATTGTGTTTGATCCTTGCCAGTCTGAGAGGTCAAAAATATGAGAATACAGTTTCTACTTGAATTTCTCTTGTCATGAATAAAGTTTAATCTGTTTCTCTGTGCTTACCAGCCACTCATATGTATTTTTTCTGTGAATTATCCCATCATAACATTTTCCCCCTAAACTACTACATTGTTGATTTTTTTTATCAATATATAGAAACTCTCTATATACTCTGTATAGAAATTCTAAATAAATAGAAAGCCTATATATTTAGGACACCCTGTCTATGAGGTCTATGCAAATATTTTTCATGGTTTTTTGTTTGTCTGTTTGTTTGTTTGTTCATAGAGTAAAATGTATGTCTTATGGATTTTTTTTTTTACTTGTAAAGGACTTTCCACTCCAAGACTTATTTTTAATTCTCTTATTTTCTTCTAGTGTAGAGTTCCACTTATTACTTCTAAACCTTAGATCCATCCAAAATTTATTTTATTGTAAGTTGTGAAGGAACGATCAGCATTACTTTTTCCAGATGGTTACCCAGTTGTCCCTACACTATTTATGGGATAATTCTTTGTGTTCTGCAATCATAATTTTCAAGTTTATTATAGCCTTAGTTTTCTAGTTAAATGGATTCAACTATGTCTGTCATTTCTTTTGTTATATTTTCCCCACCCCTCCACTCTTCTCAGAATTAGAGTAGAAATTAATGTCAATTAGTCTAGTATGGGTTAGGGACTCAATAAATTTTATCTCTATTGTTGCTGAAAGCCTTGTTGAATTACTTCATTTATTTCAATATCTAAGTTCTATATACTGAATAGTTAAAGAACTATTATAATAACTCCAAAGAATAATTGTCACAGCATTTATTGGACAACCATTTAATGATACCAACTTTAGAGGATTTACCTAAGCAACTGTCTATGCTGGGCATATGAAAGATCCCAAAATGAATGAGAGATGCTCCGTGTGAGAACCTCACAAGGCAATTCCATCAGCAGCTAAATTCATGGACAGGTAAAGCGGCAGAGCTTTAAGGGGATTCGAAGGAGAGTACTGCGTAAGGAAATGGAGGGGTGGTTTATTCTTCCTGTAAGGACTGGAGCAGGATGGATGTAGGCAGTGTCCTTTAGTTTGGACTTGAAAGGTGAGGAGGGTTGTAATTGAAGGAACATTCCAAGTAGAGTCAACACCTGAGCCACAGCATGGACTCGTGAGACTGTTAAGCATGGACGGAATGGAAAGTGATAAAGACCAGTTAAACCATCCACCTCTTGGCCTATACTGCTAGCAACGCCTTTTGTGCCCGGGTGACCATTTCATAGAAGGCTGTTTGTGCTGGGCTGTGCCAGCAGTACCTCTGACCTGGCTCCTTAGACTTGGCTACCCTTTGATCCCTTAAAGAATTCTGGGCCAACTGAGGCTCTCCAGAAGCACAGAATTATATTCTTTTGTACCATTGTGAGTCCCTTAACCTTTTTCAGCCCCGATTTTCTCACGTGTTTAATAGTGTGGCTGTGAACAGGCCACACAAAGCATTGATCGAGATGCCAGACTCCCAGCTACTTGTGAGAATGAGTAAGAGCTTCACCCAATTGTACTTGACACACACTTTGAATGCCTTGATTTGTTACCCATGTAGAGGAGAGGTCTGCTGCTCATGGAAAGTTAGGGATTAGAAATGAAGATTTTGAAAATCAATGGCTTGTAGGTCATGTTTGAAGATACGGATAAGATCTCACGGGAAAACAATTCGGAGAATGAAAGATAAAGTCTCACAACACAGTTTTGAAGAATAGGTCTGTGCCTTATAAAGCAAGATGAAGAAAATGAAAATCCCTAATAATTTCATCATCCAGAAAAAAATCCCTTTTAATAATTTGATCTATTTCTGATTGTTTTTCTATGCACATTACAACTATTTTCAAACAAAGTGCAGATCATAGTCTATGTGCTTTTTTTTTAATATAATTTTTTATTTTTTATAAACATATATTTTTATCCCCAGGGGAACAAATCTGTGAATCACCAGGTTTACACACTTCACAGCACTCATCAAAACACATACCCTCCCCAATGTCCATAATACCACCCCCTTCTCCCAAACCCCCTCCCCCCAACAACCCTCAGTTTGTTTTGTGAGATTAAGAGTCACTTATGGTTTGTCTCCCTCCCAATCCCATCTTCTTTCATTTATTTTTATCGTACCCACTAAAGCCCCCATGTTGCATCACCACTTCCTCATATCAGGGAGATCATATGATAGTTGTCTTTCTCCGCTTGACTTATTTCGCTAAGCATGATACGCTCTAGTTCCATCCATGTTGTCGCAAATGGCAAGATTTCATTTCTTTTGATGGCTGCATAGCATTCCATTGTGTATATATACCACATCTTCTTGATCCATTCAGCTGTTGATGGACATCTAGGTTCTTTCCATAGTTTGGCTATTGTGGACATTGCTGCTATAAACATTCGAGTACACGTGCCCCTTTGGATCACTACGTTTGTATCTTTAGGGTAAATGCCCAATAGTGCAATTGCTGGGTCATAGGGCAGTTCTATTTTCAACATTTTGAGGAACCTCCATGCTGTTTTCCAGAGAGGTTGCACCAGCTTGCATTCCCACCAACAGTGTAGGAGGGTTCCCCTTTCTCCGCATCCTCGCCAGCATCTGTCATTTCCTGACTTGTTGATTTTAGCCATTCTGACTGGTGTGAGGTGATATCGCATTGTGGTTTTGATTTGTATTTCCCTGATGCCGAGTGATATGGAGCACTTTTTCATGTGTCTGTTTGCCATCTGGATGTCTTCTTTGCAGAAATGTCTGTTCATGTCCTCTGCCCATTTCTTGATTGGATTATGTGTTCTTTGGGTGTTGAGTTTGCTAAGTTCTTTATAGATTCTGGACACTAGTCCTTTATCTGATATGTCGTTTGCAAATATCTTCTCCCATTCTGTCAGTTGTCTTTTGATTTTGTTAACTGTTTCCTTTGCTGTGCAAAAGCTTTTGATCTTGATGAAATCCCAATAGTTCATTTTTGCCCTTGCTTCCCTTGCCTTTGGCGTTGTTCCTAGGAAGATGTTGCTGCGGCTGAAGTCGAAGAGGTTGCTGCCTGTGTTCTCCTCAAGGATTTTGATGGATTCCTTTCGCACATTGAGGTCCTTCATCCATTTTGAGTCTATTTTTGTGTGTGGTGTAAGGAAATGGTCCAATTTCATTTTTCTGCATGTGGCTGTCCAATTTTCCCAGCACCATTTATTGAAGAGGCTGTCTTTTTTCCATTGGACATTCTTTCATGTTTTGTCGAAGATTAGTTGACCATAGAGTTGAGAGTCTATTTCTGGGCTCTCTATTCTGTTCCATTGATCTATGGGTCTGTTTTTGTGCCAGTACCATGCTGTCTTGATGATGACAGCTTTGTAATAGAGCTTGAAGTCCGGGATTGTGATGCCACCAACGTTGGCTTTCTTTTTCAATATCCCTTTAGCTATTCGAGGTCTTTTCTGGTTCCATATAAATTTTAGAATTATTTGTTCCATTTCTTTGAAAAAGATGGATGGTACTTTGATAGGAATTGCATTAAATGTGTAGATTGCTTTAGGTAGCATAGACATTTTCACAATATTTATTCTTCCAATCCAGGAACATGGAACATTTTTCCATTTCTTTGTGTCTTCCTCAATTTCTTTCATGAGTACTTTATAGTTTTCTGAGTATAGATTCTGTGTCTCTTTGGTTAGGTTTATTCCTAGGTATCTTATGGTTTTGGGTGCAATTGTAAGTGGGATTGACTCCTTAATTTCCCTTTCTTCTGTCTTGCTGTTGGTGTAGAGAAATGCAACTGATTTCTGTGCATTGATTTTATATCCTGACACTTTACTGAATTCCTGTATAAGTTCTAGCAGTTTTGGAGTGGAGTCTTTTGGGTTTTCCACATATAGTATCATATCATCTGCGAAGAGTGATAATTTGACTTCTTCTTTGCCGATTTGGATGCCTTTAATTTCCTTTTGTTGTCTGATTGCTGAGGCTAGGACCTCTAGTACTATGTTGAATAGCAGTGGTGATAATGGACATCCCTGCCGTGTTCCTGACCTTAGTGGAAAAGCTTTCAGTTTTTCTCCATTGAGAATGATATTTGCGGTGGGTTTTTCATAGATGGCTTTGATGATATTGAGGTATGTGCCCTCTATCCCTACACTTTGAAGAGTTTTGATCAGGAAGGGATGCTGTACTTTGTCAAATGCTTTTTCAGCATCTATTGAGAGTATCATATGGTTCTTGTTCTTACTTTTATTGATGTGTTGTATCATATTGACTGATTTGCGGATGTTGAACCAACCTTGCAGCCCTGGAATAAATCCCACTTGGTCGTGGTGAATAATCTTTTTAATGTACTGTTGAA
This sequence comes from Mustela putorius furo, assembly GCF_011764305.1. Taxonomy (NCBI): domain Eukaryota; kingdom Metazoa; phylum Chordata; class Mammalia; order Carnivora; family Mustelidae; genus Mustela; species Mustela putorius. Next base: position 3,681,625 of record NW_025421485.1, read on the forward strand.
TCCTATTGGCTAGTATTTTGTTGAGTATTTTTGCATCTGTGTTCATCAAGGATATTGGTCAATAGAACAAATCAACGAAAGTAGGAGCTGGTTCTTTGAAAGAATTAATAAAATTGATAAACCCCTGGCCCGACTTATCAAAAAGAAAAGAGAAAGGACCCAAATAAATAAAATCATGAATGAAAGAGGAGAGATTACAACTAACACCAAAGAAATACAAACTATTATAAGAACATACTATGAGCAACTCTATGGCAATAAATTTGACAATCTGGAAGAAATGGATGCATTCCTAGAAAAATATAAACTACCACAACTGAACCAGGAAGAAATAGAAAGTCTGAACAGACCCATAACCAGTAAGGAGATTGAAACAGTCATTAAAAATCTCCAAACAAACAAAAGCCCAGGGCCAGACGGCTTCCCGGGGGAATTCTACCAAACATTTAAAGAAGAACTAATTCCTATTCTCCTAAAACTGTTCCAAAAAATAGAAATGGAAGGAAAACTTCCAAACTCATTTTATGAGGCCAGCATCACCTTGATCCCCAAACCAGACAAGGATCCCACCAAAAAAGTGTGCGTTTTTTTAAATACGGAATTCTGTGTGAAAATTTCCATTTACTCAACAAACATTCATTGAGTCCTTTTTTGAGTGTTGGGCAACATGATGAACTAGTCAGAAAATGTCAGGGCACCTGGGTGGCCCAGTTGGTGAAGAGTTAAGTGTCTGCCTTCAGCTCATGTCATGATCCCTGGTGCTAGAACTGAGCCCCACATTCAGCTCCCTGCTCAGCGGGGAACCTACCTGTCTCTCTTCACCCTGCTCCTGCTCTCTCTCTCTTACTAACACTCTCTTGTGCATACCACTGTTATTTCTCTCAAACGAAAAAGTAAAATCTTTAAAAAAAAAAAAAAAGGTAAAATCTTTTAAAAGTAAAATCTTTTAAAATCTTTTTAAAAAAGTAAAATCTTTTTTTAAAAAAAGTAAAAATCTTTTAAAAGAAAAAGGGGGATGCCTGGGTGGCTCAGTTGGTTAAGCCGCTGCCTTCGGCTCAGGTCATGATCCCAGCATCCTGGGATCGAGTCCTGCATCGGGTTCATTGCTCAGTGAGGAGCCTGCTTCTCCCTCTGCCTCTGCCTGCCACTTTGCCTGTTTGGGCTTTTCTTCTCTGAAAAATAAATAAATAAAATCTTTTTAAGAAAAAGAAAGTGTTTATGCCCTCATACGGTCTGTATTATGGTAGGGAAGAAAGGCAATAAGGAGAAAAATAAGAATAGATACGATAGTCAGAGGGACAAATGTTGTGAAATAGAAGAAAGCAGACTGTGGGGATGGGAACTATTCAAATGGGTGTGGGCTTTTCTGTAGAGGGTGCTCTGAGGAAGAGATGGTATTTCAGTGGACCCCCCAAAGAAAAATAAACACAAGTAAATTAAAATGTGGTATTAGTTTTCTGGATTTTGTGTTATTTGTGGTGTATTTCAGCTTTTTAGCTGCTTAATTTGTGATTTGTTTCTCATTCCAAATAAACATTTTTCTTTGTCTTAAAAAAAAAAGGGTAATTTATCTGATCTTGAAGACAACCGAAGAGACAGACCAACAAACAATTCTATAGATCTATGGTAGGTGAGAAAACAGAGTGTCACAGAAGTTGAGCTGAGATGAAGAATATCTAATTTAGTGGAGCGGGGAAAATAGATTAGATCATGTCTAAATCAGGCCTTGCCTAAATATGTAGCACAGGTGAGGAAGGGTTTTGGAGGCAGAGTAAACCTGAGTACAGGAGCATGTGTGAGTGTGTGCTGGTGTTAGGGTGCTCAGGAAAGTAAGAATAGTATCTGCTAGCTCCAGCATCTAGATGGGTGAGTAGAGAGGAAGGAGATAGAGACATAGGGAAAGGACATTATCCTCAAAAGAGCTAGTTCTCCTAATCATTTGCAGTATTTATAAAAAGGAATGTGGAAGATAAGTGGTGTTCTAGAACCGACTTATGCTAAAGGGCACTGCATGTTATCCTATGATTAGTTCTTTGTAATGATTTTTGCTCATAATGGTCTCATAGGCAAACACACACTTTAAATTAGAATTTTCTTCTTTACAAGCAAATCTCTTAAGGTCTTCCCTCTGTCCACAGAGTTTGCTTCATTTTTATTAATGGATTGATTTTCTTAAATAAATGTTCATCTTCTATCAAGTGCTTCAACTGCTGTTCAAATCTGCATTTCAACAAAACATTCTCATCTATTGAAATAGATTTTATTATCTAAAGAGATAATGATCTATTAATAGAAAATACATAGGACTCTTGAAATCAATTCTGAGCTGTATCCTAGTTATAGGATTTAGTGAGGAGGTAACTTCAGACTAGTCATTTGAAACCCATGAGTCTAAAATCCTAGTGTGTAAAATATAGGTAAGAATCAATCCCAATTTTACAGAGTTGTAGGTGGTCTAGACAAGATGGTGAATGTGAAAAATGCTTTATAGACTGTGAAATGTTTCCTTTAATTTTGGAACCTCATCTCTCATGGCTTGAAAAGAAAATCTACATGCTGTTTGTGTAAATGTCTTTGCTAAATTAATTCTTTTGAGCTTTACTCATTTATAATTTTTTTGTAAGACTAAATGATGAGACCTCCTAGTCTCTATCATGGCAGCTCCTGAGAGCGCTATGTCCTTAACCTTCCTGTTTTCAAAGCTGCCAGGGATGAACTCTACTACGTCCACTTTAGGGTAGGGTTCTTATTCAAGGAAAGTTTTGCTAGTTAATCCTGTTGCTGCAATTAAAGTGAAATGGACAGACTGCCCCTTTGCAATAGTAGCATGAGGTTTCTACAACACATTGTAAAGATAGGTGATAATCTCCTGAGTCTTTTTCTCTATCTCTTCTAGACAAGATGACATATAATAAAAACATGCCTAGTTACAACCATCTTCTTTACAATAACTATAATTATCATTTTCTGTCTGAAAAGCAGTATATTTTGTGTTTTGTGGATGTTACCACATTTTTACTCCCAGAACAATTTTATGTATTAGCTATTATTATTAGATCCACATATTGGATCATTTTGCCCTACTACAAGACCAGACCCATGGAGAAGGATTAGCAATGTTGATAATAATATTTGAAAAATCATGTACATAGAATTATATAGTTTAAAGCACAGGGTCTTTGAAGTAAAAGCTAAACAAATAGTTTGATCTTGGGCAAATGTATTTAACCTCTGTGAGTCTACTTTCCTCATTGGTAAAATGAAGATAATGTCTGATAGCGTATACATCCTTTCTTCTCTGAAAACTCTATAATTCTGTGTTTCCTTGGGCTATGTTGAATTTTTAATACCCAGAAAAATCAAGAGCAGCAGCAACTAGCTTTTAGAAAGTCAAATGCCACTGTTATCTTCTATTTTTAAGAGTAAATAATATGTGGAACAGGTAGAACATTTCTGCTACAGCAAATGACAGAGCTGGTTTTTTGTTTGTTTGCTTTCTTGTTTTGCTTTGTTACCCCAGGTGTGGCAGTGATCTTGAACTTTACTTCAGAATTATTTAATATAATGCCTGGAGGGGACTTAAAATTAGAAGTATTGGTCAGAGAAACACTGTATACAATAACAAATAAATCCCCAATTTCAGCAACTTAAAATAGAACTTTATTTATCTTTCAAATTATAGTTGAATACTACGGTTTTGGTTTGAGGACAACTTTCTCCCGGAGGATGATTGAAGAATCCAATATCCTTCTGTTTTAAAAGTACCTGAGCACCAAGTCATTTTCAGTACATTCTTTGTGGAAGGGTGAATGGGAGCATAAGAGCTACTCCCATTTCTTCAAACCTGTGGCCCAGAAATAGCACACACAGCTTCCCTTCCATTTCAGTAGCTAAAACTCTCACATAGCTGTTTGGCTGAAAAAGAGGCTGGGAAATCTAAAGGGAAACCCGGATATTGTATTGTGAATAGTAAGCAATGTCTGTTCCCAACCACTCTCGACCAGCACATCAGTGATGCACATTCTTTCCTACCCAGAGACTCACAAGCTTTCAGCAGCTCAAAGCCCATGATCTCTAGATCCAGTGATCTCAAGTCCAGAGGTGGCCTCCCTCTCGTGACCTGATGACTTGTGAACTCAGAAGAACAGGCCTCTGTCCTCCAAACACACATCCACCACACCCAAGGATAGCAGATCCAGTACAACCAGTGAAATTCCCACTTAGAAAGACAAGAGGAACACCGGCCTTCACAGGTCCTTAGTCAAGAGGAAATCCTGCTGGGCAGGTAAAGGTGTCTTCGCTCTAGCCCAGAAAGAAGTTCTTTGGCATTAGACCTGGGTATGTTTCCTGGAAGAATTTCTTTTCTCTGTTGTTTCTCCACAACCCTGAATCTGGCTTGGAGGAAGTGGTTCATTGTCCATTATCCAGGGGTGCATAATGAGTCATATCGGTGTTGGAGGCTGAAGAACTTTTGTAAATTTGGGAACCCGAGACTTGTTTTATAGTCACAGGAGTTTTCTGTTTGCCTGTTTGTTTTCTATTTTGTTTTTAACACCCAGGATAATTGTTTCTTTGACAGTATGATTTCCTCAAAAAGTTTCTATTATGGGTTGAATTGTATCAACCAAAATTCATGTGTTGGTGTTCTAACTACCAATATCTCAGAATGTGACTTTATTTAGAGACAAGGTCTTTACAAATTAAAGTCATTAGGGAAGGCCTTAATCCAATAGAGACGGTGTCCTTATATAAAAGGGAGATTTGTGGCAGACGCCATGTGAGAATGAAGATGGCCACCAACACAGCTAAGAGGAAAGACCTATGGTGGATCCTTCCATCACCTTCCTCAGAAGGAACCAACCTTACTGACATATATTTTGGTGCCTCCAGAATTGTGAAAATAAATTTCTGCTACTGAAGCATCCTCCTGGTAATACTTTATTATGGCAAACCTAGCAAATGGATATAGATTCCTAAAAAGATTCTGACCTATGTTCTACAAGTCAGTTCCATATATAAGACTTACAGGTTTATTTTTTTCCCCCAGACATAATAATCAATTTTCCTTATTTTTCTGTTTCCTAATCTTCATGCCTATACCTATCAACTTAATGTTTGATGCCATGGAGCTGCCTGAAACAATAGACTTGAGTAGAAAGATTTTATTTATTCTTAATCTGATCTTTGTCATATGGCTGACTCCCTTTGTTTAGCTGGGTAGACTTAATAGATTATTTTCTGCCAAAAGATTTTCTTAGAATTTTCTCTTACCATTTGTGTCCAGAAGTCATTCCCTTTTCAACTTAGCAAGAGCCCACATTTCTGAAATTGAGTTTCTTATGTGGTTGTTCACAAACCAGTCAGTCCTTTTCTGAGCTCATCTCTTTTTTTTTTTTAAAAGATTTTATTTGCTTCTGTGGCAGAAAGAGAGATCACAAGTAGGGAGACAGAGAGAGAGAGGGAAGCAGGCTCCCCGCTGAGCAGAGAGCCTGATGTGGGACTTGATTCCAGGACCCCAAGACCATGACCCCAGCCAAAGGCAGAGACCCAACCCACTGAGCCACCCAGATGCCCTGAGCTCATTTCTTTCTTGTAAGACCTTCCTACAAAGTAATGATTAAAACACTTTGACACTAGGATTCTTTTAAACTGCTTTCCTGTCAATAGAAATGTGGTGTGTTTCTGAGCAACGGTTTGATCCCATGAGTAGAATAGTATTCCAGGCAGAAATGGCTTTCTTTGTCATTGCTCTTAACAGCTAAGTCAATGCCACCTATTTTAAGTATTTTATTTCCAGTAACAACTTGCATATTAGTTATGGTAGTAGTAACAGCTATGACAAACTAACCCTCAAAGCTCAGCGGCATAACATAATAAAAGTTTTTTGTTTTTTGTTTTATTTTTTCTCACATAGAAGATGCATACAAGTGTTCTTAACAGGTACAGATTTTGTTTTTTTCATGTTGCAACTCAGAGACCCAGGCCCCTCTCGGGCTCAGGCTCTATGAATCCTTGAGGTCTCATTGCCCCTGCAACTTGCTGGAAGAAGGGAAAACACAGAGTGGGAAGAAGGTAGAGATACTTCTCTAAAGCCTTGACACAATGGCACATATCCCTTCTGCTTCCATTTCACTATCTCAAAGTCAACCAAATGGCCATTCCTTGAAATGTAGTCTAGCTGTATCCCCAGAAAGAAAAAGGGGCACAGATTTGGGTCAGCAAGTATATTCTATGTTATTAGAGATATATTATAGATGCCTATTTTATAAATGATAAAAATGGAGTGTTCAAAGGTGACTTGACTTGCCCAATATCATATAGCTTATATATGATAAAACTGAAACTTGAATCCATGTATATCTGACTCCTAAAACAAACCAGAGGAGGCAAGTAGGATGCTTAATATTTTGAAAACAAGTCCATAAGGCTTATATATAATATCTTAAAATTGTAACACCCTACTTTAAATTGATAACAACTTAACTTTGATAGCATTCCTAAACTTTACACTTTCCCTATTCCAAATTTGTCAGATTTAGTAAATAAAAATACAAGAAAATCTATTAAATTTGGGGGGCACCTGCATGGCTCAGTGGGTTAAGCCTAAGCTCAGGTCATGATCGCAGGGTCTTGGGATCGAGCCCCACATCCAGCTTTCTGCTCAGCAGGGAGCCTGCTTCCCCCAGCTCTCTGCCTGCCTCTCTGTCTACTTGTGATCTCTCTCTGTGTCAGATAAAGAAATAAAATCTAAAAAAGAAAGGAAGAAAGAAAGAAAGAAAGAAAGAAAAAAGTCTATTTAATTTTAATTTCAGAGAAACAAAACCAAAAAAAAAATAGTATAAGTATGTCCCATGAAATATTTTACCTGGAAATCCTGCACAAAAACAATGTTATAAGAATTACAAAAGGCAAGGAATTACAAGTGCAAAGATGTGCTAAAAAATGTTTTAGAATTTTTAAATATTCTGTGCAATAAGAAAATGTAACACTTGAAAATTTAGCAAGAACACTGTCTTTGACTCAATCCAAATAGGAATTGCCAGTGAATTAAAAATGCTCTTCATGTGAACTCCTTGTCACTGAAAAATGAAAAATATAAATGAGTTGTCTTGGGGGAACTTTCCAGGGATGCCCAGAATTCACATTTTGTTTCTGGAAGATGATTGGATGTGATGACGTCCTATGTAAGATCAGTGTTGTATGGAAAATTGCAAACAGACAACTGTTCTGAGATACATGCTGACATTAAAAATAAGTTGTTTGTACTATCAACAACATAAATCAAATGTTTACATTTCTTTGAAACATGTAACATAACTGAGTGTACTTAATGGCTCTTTTTGCTTATAGCCTTTCCCTAAATTATCTGTTACTATTTCTGGTCCAGGTGCCATTAACTTTTCCAACCCCTGTGTATATTACTATTTAATACACAGGGCAATCTGACAGGTACTATTTGCCACACTTTCTAGATTAGATGTTCCAAGGACATATTTCTCACCAGATGGGAACCTTGTAAGGCCTTACTCGAGATTTCCCGAGTCCGAATCTGCCCCTCTTCCATCAACATAATTAAAGGACTGTCCTACTCTCCCCCTTCCCTTTCCATAGTCCACCTTAGACGCACATCAACAAAAGTAGCAACTGGATATTACATGATTTGGGTACAAGGTCTTTATAAAGATAAGAACAATGTCAGGCTTAAACACCAGCCCCAGAAGGCTTTGTATTCAGTGCATACACAGTAGACTTGCCAGAAGGTAAAACCACACTCTTGCTCCTCAGGATCCCCGAAATAAGCCATTTGGATCTGATACGCATTTGTAAGTAAAAGATGGGTGCTAAGGACTTTGTTTGTGTTCTTTTTTTGCTTTGTCTTTTAATTCAAGTAAGTTAGAATGGCCAAGTATATATACTGTCAAATCCCCAGCAGATGCAACCTTAGGCAGTGGCATAAAACAGGCCTTCCCCTTTCCATTAGAGCTGATTAAGCAATGACTCCCAGTCACTAAAAAATATTCCATTAAGCTCTAAAGTTCTCTAATAATTTACTGGGGATGTTTTTCAATACTTGGAAAATCCACATGAGTTTTCCATCCGAGCACTACTAGAATGATTCATGCTTTTATTTTAGCAACGGTTCAGAAACAGACGGAAAGAAGGTGGATGTCAAGGGGCTCTTAGAGGTGGGAGTGTGGAAAGGACCAGAAAACATGCCAGAACTATCTTTTATTGCTGAAGAGTGAACTTTTGATCAGGAAATATATATTTCAGTAACCTTAAGGTTAATCTTGGCGGGGAGGGAGAGGATGCTGCACTTTTGGTTTGAAAATAGTCTATTCAGGGAAGAGCTGCTATAATGGTATTTGAGTTAGCTTATCAATGATTCTAATACAGAGTGTACTGAGCCTGGTCTTTTAATCAACTTCAGAAAAAAATTAACAAAACCTATGGTTCTCAGCTCTGCCCTGCTCCGATCCACACTGTTTTATCAAATGAGGCTGTACAAGTAGGTTTTTATGAGTTTATTTTTAACAAAATGGAAAACTGTTTAATTTAGACACATTTTAAGAAGCACCTCAGACTTCCTTAGGCATAATGGGATAATCGATCTCTCATTAGAAAAGTTGTTTCCGAGGTACCTCCGTTAACCCCTAGCACCCATATTTTAAATTTCGTCTCCCTTGCCTGAGTTTTTCCTCATGTTGTGGGCTGGATGTCTATGGCAAAAATTAAAGTACATGACTCTGAATTATCCAAAATGACTCCCACACATTATCAGCAGGTGGCTAAATTTGTTCAATGAAAGAATTCTGGGCAAAAATCAGAAGCGATTATTTAGCTGTTACTATTTTGAAAACTATGGCCACTTGGATTGATTCTTTTGCCAAGTGCTCAGATTGAAATGTTCTTTCATGATTTTACTTGTTAGCAACCTGGTTCAGGATTAGCAGAGTAACCCCTTCCAAATGGTTCAGAGCACTTAAGACTTTTTTGTAGACTCTGAAGGACAGCAGGAAAATGCCATGTTTTAGAATCGGGTGGACATGAGTGGGAATCTCAGTGTGACCCCCACATGGCCAAGCAGTGTTGGGAAAATTTACCTCTATTGCAACCCTTGGTGACAAAGGAATGCTGTGGTGAAGAGGAAGGTTAGCGTATACAAAGAACCAGGGAACTGTCTGACCCAGAGGAAACTCTCAGTAAATGTCTCAGAGGAAAATGTTACATGGTATTTTATGTATTACTTCTGCTCACCATTAATTTGTATGACCATTGGTATGTGAGGTCAGAGAACACCAGAAAAATACAGCTAAGATATTAGATGGAAGGGCACCTGGATGTCTCAGTGGTTTAAGCATCTGCCTTTGGCTTGGATTGTGACCCCAGAGTCCTGGGGATCTAGTCCCCTGTTGGGATCCTGGCTCAGCAAAGAATCTGCTTGTCCCTCTCCGCTCCCCGCCCTCTCTCTCTCTCTCTCAAATAAATAAATAAAATCTTTTTTTAAAAAGATATTAAAATGGACTCATGAATAAAGATAAAAGAAATCAAGGCAGTAAAATGTAAATATAAGATTTTCATTTCTGACAATATAACAAAAAAATTCACTGAAAAAAAATCCCTCTTAATTCAAACACTTATAGTTAAGGATACAAGTTTTAAAGTATCTTTTTAATAGATAGCTGTATTTGTGAAAAAATTAAGAAAAATTCCAAAAGAACAAAAGTAGAGATATAGAATAGAGAGATAGAGGTTAAAGTGCTATTTTTTTGTTTGTTGGTTGGTTGGTTTTTTGCAGAATCCAAGGCTTCTGAGGGAGCAACAGCTGACCTAATCAAGATACTAAGAGGAGTTACAACTACTCCAGGGTAAAGGAAAGAGCTCACAGGGTGGGTAAAAATGGGAAGCCAAAGCTGGGACCCACTATCAGAGGTCAGTACTCTCACTGGCTGAAACTCAGCAGAAATGATGATCCAGATAACACCCAACCACCAGTACAGATGGACAAATAGGGAACTTCTCTGTCTTGATGTTGTCATCAAAGGAGAAATGGTCCACTCTAAGGATTCATAACCATGGAAAATATTATGGTATATGGAGGAGGGATGGTGACCAGAGGCAAACGTTCTAAAGTCTGTATTTGGGAGAACGGCCAAAAGAGTAATTAACTATATATTTTGTAAAATCAGCACATACATTACTATTTCAGTAGTAACCATTAGACTAACACACACAGTGGTTATAACTTCAAAACTAACAGACAAGTAAAAATAGAACTTTTTAAGTCTTCAGTCATTTAGGAGAAATATAATCAGAAAAAGAGAGAAAGGGCAGAAAACAAAATATAGGATAACAGGTATAAACTCAATTATATAAATAATCACCAGATAAAAATTAACTGAAATTGCACTTGCAAAAGAGAGGTCATACAGCTGGGTTGTTTAAAAAAAAAAAAATCAAAGAAAAATAATCAAATAAATGGAACAAAATAACTGATACTGTGTAATAAAAAGGAATACAAGGGAGATGAAAATAGGAATGTCTGGTCTATAACCCCCACATCATTAGCCTACTGATCAATAATGAAAAGATACTGAGAAATCCCAGTGTGGAAATTGCACAACTTCAAAATCATCTACGGTCAAAAAAGAAATCACAAGGAAAACTAGAAAGTAGTTGAGGTGAATGAAGAAAATCCAATTACCAAAATTTATGGGATAGAGTTAAAGAAACATGTTGGTTGGGGGTGTACATTGTGATATGCTTGCATTAGAAAAAGTAACAAGTTAGTTGACTAAGTCTCCATCTACAAAATAAAGAGAAGGGCAAGTGAGATTAGCCCCACACCTGGCTCCATGCTGGGCATAGAGTCTGCTTAAAATGCTCTCTCGCAAAAAAAAAAAAAAAATCACTCTCCCTCCTCTTCTGCTGCCCCCCTCCCACTGCTCATGTTCTCTCTCTCTCTCTCTCTAAAAAAAAAAAAAAAAAGAAGAAGAATAAATAAATGATAAAAGTAAAGGGAAAAAATAGTAAATTTAGTCCAAAGAAAGCAAAAAATATTAATAATAAATTCAAGAGCAGAAATAAATGAAATGGAGTCAAGCAGAGAGAGTCAATTATCATATGATTTTGCTTATTTGTGGAGCACAAGGAATAAGATGGAAGACATGGGGAGATGGAAAGGAGAAGGGAGTTGGGGGAAATTGGAGGGGGAGATGAACCATGAGAGACTAACTGAGGGTTTTAGAGGGGACTGAGGTGGGGGGTTGGGTGAGCCTGGTGGTGGGTATTATGGAGAGCACGTATTGCATGCATTGTGTGCCGCATAAACAATGAATTCTGGGTCACTGAAAATAAATTTAAAAAGTTAAATAAAATTTTTAAAAAATAATTGAGAAAATCAATGTCATAAACCTGATTCTCAGAAGACACCAGTCAAGTTGATACAGTGTGTCAGATAAGACACAAAATGAGGCAGAAGACCCACCCTACTGATTTCAAGAAGGGGAGAGAACACAGTGTATACTTTGTTCTGAGAGAGCAAATGGATCAATGGAACAAGTCAGAAAGCTCAAAAATGTACCCTCACATACAATGAATAATTGATACATGACAGAATTGGTGTTACAAAGCCAGTGAGAAAAGTTGAAACTGCTCCTCAATGACGTTGAACTGTGAAATAGACAGTGTCAGAGTATCACCCACATCCCCTAAGGAACAACCATTATCTGATGACTGGCTGCATAGGGACGTTCACAAGCAATGGAAACTCATTTTTCCTTCCTGATGACAATTCAGAAAAGAGTAGAAACAAGACTCCCTTGCCCAAGGCTAATACGATCTGTATATAAATGTCCTGGCTCCCTCACCACTCAAGTGAGTCAGCGGAGGAACCTGAGATTCCATTTTGGCACTGATGCCCACAGTTCCCCAGTGAGATTGGTCTCCAGTTTCTCACAGCGGAAACTAGTTTGATTGTGTATGTCTTGCCATTGGCTGCTTTCCCCTCCCTGATAACTTTTTAGATTCACTTCTTAAATCAACTACTTATTCTCCAATCATTTTTCTTTTGCGCTCTTCGGAGTGGGCGATGCAGATTGTCATTATGTGTTTAAAAATGAAAGAATGACGGGGGGAGGGGAGGGTGGAATGTGGGGAGAAGAAGGCCGAGAATGGCAGAATGATTTTTAAGAAATAGTCAGTCTGTCTTGGGGCGCCTGGGTGGCTCAGTGGGTTAAAGCCCCTGCCTTCAGCTCAGGTCATGATCTCAGGGTCCTGGGATCCAACCCCACATCGGGCTCTCTGCTCAGCGGGGAGCTTGCGCTCCCCTCTCTCTCTCTTGCCTACTTGTGATCTCTGTCTGTCAAACAAATAAATAAAATCTTAAAAAGAAAGAAAGAAAGAAAGAAATACTCTGTCTGCTATCTATGAGAGACCAGTTCCAGCCAGCAGCAAGGAGAGGAAGATAAAGAAGAAACTGAAGGCGTCCATCAACTGATTTTAAGAGAAGGTCCCTAGAAGCTGACCTACAACTCTGATTCTTATTGTTGGCCAAAACTTATACCAAAGTGCAAGGAAACTGGGAAATGTACTCATTCTGTTCACTTAGCTTAAAAAAAATTAAGGAAGCCTAGATTATGCTGTGATGATATCTGGGCTCACTGAGCAGTATCCATTTCACTAATAAAAAGACTATAACAATAAGTAAAATTGGGAAAAGACCTGACAGCATAGTGTAAGTGATATTCTCAGCTTTCCTAGAACTAATTCAACAAAGCCTGCACAATGCTGACAGCTCAGGAAAAGCAAGTATAGATGTGACCCCTAGAAAAACTAGAAAGAGACATTGCTTTTAAAAATTGCCACCACTACATGGCATTTAGGATAAGAAAGGGTGAGACAAGAACATCTAACGAGTGTTTTTCATTAGAAGCATATCATCTGTATTTAAAAAACAAAATGTTGTAAATTTAAAAAGAAGGAAAACTCCATCAATATTGTCACATGCTGGAACAGCTCAAATAAGAAAAATTCCCAATACTTTGGATTTCATAAAGAGGACACAGATTAACAAGACCTGATGCCTATTTGCAGAGAGTGGAAGAATGGAAGGCAGGGAACTATGATTAGATCACTGTGGTCATTGCATCTGTGCATGAGATGCTCCTTTCAGTGTTTCACCACTCTGTTTTCCCTTTTCTGGAGCTTCTTCAATTTGTGAAAATCCACATTACCTTCTAGCACCTGGAATTGACCAGATGACACCATAGGTGGTCTGTCCACCAGAGAGTAGGGAAGACAATAACTTACCATAGTCGGAGATATTTACTGAAGTAGCCTGAGTCTGCCCTAAAGATTTGAGAACATCTCATTCTTAACATTACATACACACACACACACACACACACACACACATATGTATATATGATCAGAAAAATACCTATACATATATACACATACACATTTGGATCACAAGAGCATTAGTGGCTTATTCCATCAAGCAACAGGATGAAAAAAGTTAATAATCACTCCCCCATTCACTTTTATTTCACTCCTCTGCTTAGCTGCTGTTAAATTCCCCAAACTGGGATTCGTGAAGAAGTATCTTTGTATTTTTAATTTTAGTAGACAGTTCAAGATAATTTTTTAAAGATTTAGCCATTTAACTACTAGGTATTTACCCCAAAGATACAGATGTAGTGAAAAAAGGGTCCATATGATACCAATATTCATAGCAGTAATGTCCACAACAGTCAAACTGTGCAAAGAGCTGAGATGCCCTTCAACAGATGAATGGATAAAGAAGATATGGTCCCTATATACAATGAAATATTACTCAGCCATCAGAAAGGATGAATACCCAACTTTTACATCAACATGGATAGGACTGGAGGAAATTATGCTGAGTGAAGTAAGTCAAGCAGAGAAAGCTAATTATCATATGGTTTCACTTATTTGTGGAACATAAGGAATAGCATGGAGGACACTGAGTGAAGGAAGAGAAAAATAAAGGGGGAGAAAACAGAGTGGAAGACAAACCATGAGAGACTATGGACTCCATGAAACAAATTTAGGGTTTTAGAAGGAAGGGGGGATGGGTGAGCCTGGTGACGGGTGTTAAGTAGGGCACAGATTGCATGGAGCACTGGGTGTTACACACTTACAATGCATCATGGAACACTACATCAAAAATTAATGATGTACTGTATGGTGACTAACATAGCACTATGAAAGAAATAGAGAAAGAAAGAAACAAAGAAAGGGAGAAAGGAAGGAAGGGAGAAAGGAAGGAAGGGAGAGAAAGAAGAAACAGAATCCAGGCCAAAAAAAAAAAAGAAAAAGAAAAAGAAAAAGTAGAGGAAGTTTATACTTCATCCTGGTTGCAGTGAGGAACCGTTAAAGACATTTAAGGAGAGGAGTATCGTGTGCATTAGAAGCTCATTCAAGCATCAGGGTTAAGCTGGAGTGGAGAGATCTAAGAGCTGAGATCTGAGAGCTACGTGAGGAGACTTTGCAAATTTCCTGGGACAGGTCAAATTTGAACTGTGAAGGGAACAGATTGTAGAGAAAGAAAAAGAAGAATCGATCTCTTGGGAGCTAGGTTACCTACTCCCCCAAAGAACCATATAGTTACACAAAAATGTGCCCAGTCATCTTTCTGAAAGATAAGTCATGGAACATGGGGTCCCAAAAGAGAAAGGAAGAAGAGCTAGCCTGGGATACCTACATAAATATTTTGACCTATAAATAACCCTAACAATGTAAAATGAACCACTAATTAGAATCAGAATATGGAGAAATAGTTAAAAGAGAAGTCCCAAGGATAATGGAAAGATAAGATGCTAAGAATTTGCTCTTTCAGGCCAGTAGATCAAAGGACCTAAAGAAATATCCTCTCCCCTCCCCATCTCACTTCCCAGGTTCTGGTTTAGAGCAATAAAAGAAAAACATGCAGTTTCATGTACAAGGCTATTCTCACAATATCTGTGAGGGAGCAAAATCTCAATACTCTGGTTTCAATTCACTTATGCTTACTAGTTGGGTTTTATGATGAAAGCACATGATCACTATCCTGTGAACAGAGTCCATTATTTTTTAAATCTTTGAACCTGCAAATATATAGAATAAAAGTTGAAACTTAAAAAAAAAAAAAAAAACCATTTACCTTTTCACTGGCCCAGAGTGTCCAGCCCTATGCATCCTTTCTGTATTTTTGTTAGTCTGAAGATTGAAGAATATCATATGATTTCTTTAATTGTATTTATCTATGAGGGAGAAAGAATATCACATTGCATATTTTCTGACCACTTTTATTTTCTCTTCTAAAAATTACTTGTGCATATGTATTTTACCCATTTTTTATTTGTTTGTCTCTTTTATGAGCTTGTAGGAGCCCTGTTTATTTTAAAACATTTTTTGACACCTATGTTTTGTCATCTTTTGACTTTTTATTTTTTAAAGATTTTATTTATGTATTTGTCAGAGAGAGAGCAAGCACAGGCAGACAGTGTGGCAGGCAGAGGCAGAGGGAGAAGCAGACTTCCCACTGAGCAGGGATCCCGATGTGGGACTCCATCCCAGGATGCTGGGACCATCACCTGAGCTAAAGGCAGCCGCCCAACCAACTGAGACACCCAGGCATCCCTCTTTTGACCTTCTTTAACTTGTCATAAAAGTTGTACATTTTTCCTTTTTATTTCTTAAAGATTTATTTATTTGAGAGAAAGAGAGAGAGAGAGAAAGTGGTGGGAGAGAGAGTGGGAGGAGGGGCAGGTGCAGATCATCTCAAGCAGACTCCCCACTGGGCACAAAGCCAACACGGGACTGGATCCCATGATCCTGAGATCATGAACTGACCTGAAATCATGAGTTGGGCACAACCAACTGAGCCACCCAGGTACTCCTAATTTTTCCTTTTTAAAATGTAAGTTCTTTTTTTCCTGATTTTTAAAAAAGATTTTATTTATTTATTTATTTATTTGAGACAGAGACAATGAGTGGGGGAAGGGGCAAGAGGAGGGGCAGAAGGAGAGAGGAAATGACTCCCCACTGAGCAGGGAACCCAACATGGGGCTCCATCAGAGGACCCTGAAATTATGACCTGAGCCAAAGGCAGACACTTAACCAACTGAGCCACCCAGGTGCCCATTTTTTTCCCTATTTTTTTTTTTTTTTTAACGAGAATCTGAGTGAATATAAATGTGGGCTCTTCCATAAGAATTCAAGGACACCATTTGCAAAGTTCCTAAAGGTATCCATGGAGCCAGCACAAGAGCAAGTTCAGAAGAACAATAAGGACTTTGCATCATCTCGTTCAACCACAAAATCAACTAAGTCCTCTGGTCCACTGATTTCTACAACTTTGGAGCTCAGGGGACCTGAGTTTGCAGAGCACTCATTCAAGAGCATTGAATAACACATGGCCAAAGTCAGGGTCATCCAATTCAGTCATTCTACAAATTGTATCCTCTTTGCGTCAGCAAACATGACAGGCAGAAAAAACCTGCTTTTCTTTTTAAATGTCACCTTATAAATCATGATAATGAATTATTTTATGGTACATTGTAGGAAACCAATGTGAATGATGGCATATTTTGTATTGTTTATAAATTGCTTTTTCAAAGATTCATTTAATCAATATTCCAGACTATAGTAGTGCATTTCATGGTCTCCAATTTAAAATCAGATGCTGAGATTGAGACGTGAGGAGTAACGTACTCCAAACGGAAAAGTGGTAGCTGGTTAAGACCCAGTCACAAGCTGCTTTTCAGATACTTAAAATTCTACCTCAAAATTCTATAAATTTAAAGAAAAGGAATAATTAAATATATTCTACTTACACTATAAATAGTTTACAAATGCACAATTCTGAAAACAGTGTCCGGTTGAGGGTTCAAGCTGGGGCACTCCCTTCTGAATGCTTTCTTCTTTCAATGTAGATTCTAGTTCTGCATTTATGAGTCACTTCACCAAAAGCCTTCTGAGTGTTTGGTTGCAGACGTCAAAGGTGTCAGCAGAATTGGTGAACAGATACTTTGACTTTAACTGGAATGAAATTAGTTTCCAGAATAAATGTTGTTAACATTTCCTCCTTAGATTTTCTGTTTTACCTAAAGTGCTGTACCTCTCTTTATCTGACAAAGTTATTGAAGACAGAGCCCCTGGCTCTTAAAATAGTAAGTTACTAAGGGAAAGAAGAAAATATTCAAAGTAACATAGTTTATTGTTGAGCTGTTGGTTAGAATTTGTTTCAAAGAGACCACAAAAGAATGAAACATAGGTCAAAGAAGACATGCCCTTAGGGTATGCGCAGGCAGGGGACATATGGAACCTTGACTGTGCAGTTGATCAGCTGCATATGGACCTTGAACTCTGATGGGTATGAGAGAGATAAGACAGAACCGCTGCCCTTTCTAAGTCTGTTGCTGTGTTCCAGGTTCTATGCTTTATGTGGATTATCTCACTGAATATTCATGCAATCTCAATAAGGCTGCATGGGGTCATTGGCAGAGCCCTTGCGAGGATCGAGAGCAGTTCAACTCAAAGGGATTGTCGCGGGGCCATCTGTACCATGCTGGATCTCTACATAGAACTGAATCCCGATCAACATCACAGTAGTGCAGACATGAGGGCAGGATGGCAGTGGTACTAATTGAGAAGCCCATTTGAGCAAGTCATAGGAAATTGAAATCTACCATGGAAATATGATCTGTACCTAACCATAGTTAAAACTTGTTAGTTGAAGCTGAAGATAATTTTTTTAAATGAAGTTGTGGTATGAAACTCATTATACAAGATACAATCATTTTGGAAAGAAAAGTATTATTTAACACATTCCCCATG
The DNA here is from genome assembly GCF_011764305.1 of Mustela putorius furo. Lineage (NCBI taxonomy): Eukaryota > Metazoa > Chordata > Mammalia > Carnivora > Mustelidae > Mustela > Mustela putorius. The sequence goes on from NW_025421485.1 coordinate 3,699,469, forward strand.
TGATAGGGCTCCAGATTGTAAAATGACTTTTCTGTATTGGAGTTCACTCAAATCTCATCTTGGGTACAATGTGCTTACAGATCTAATTCTAAAAATATCCTTTTGTATTTTGGAACTTATAACTAGTCTGCTAAGTGGGAGGAAAAAGAAGTTTCAAGTTTCTTAGTCTCTTATCACTCCTAAGTGAATTGGTATGAAGTACATCATTTATTATCTCTATTATGCCAAGCATATAACATTTTTGAAGGACTCAAGGAAATTACTTGAGTGTAGGATTGTTCAGGGTTACACGCAATGAAACAGCCTTTTTACACATCTGTTAAAAGAGTGGATGCTTCATTTCTGAACAGCTATTCCTACATTTTTAAATATTGTTTCGATTGATCTGTCTCATGTATGATTCTGAGTCTACTGCAAGACTATGGAAAACCCCACTGGAATCAAAGCCATAGACCAATCAGTTGGCTTCTTATGAAGCCAAACCATATAGAGCATTTAGTGAACTCTGGCGCCTTTTTTGCGAGATATGCTTTGTGTATTTCACAGTGGTTTGAGAAGTACAAATCCAGGGTATGGCATAGAGGTGCCATTCAAAAAAAAAAAAAAAAAGTCCTCCTTTCTTTCAAACAACTTTATTTTGGAGAAAAAGAAGAACAAATCAAATCCACACTACTGGAAAACATGTATGAATCAGCTTATGCAGTTAGAGGAAGATTTGTATTAACTGGCTGTGTTTAGTGAAACTATTTTGTACAGAGAAGTACATTCTAAGAAGAGTGATTTTTTTTTTTTTCAAATCTGGGATTGACAGCAGGAAAGAGGCAATCCTTTTTCATCTGATCTCCAATTTCCCTTCAATTAATGTCTTCAGAAAAGTTTTCAGAGAGAACCTTCTCCTTTATCTCTAAAAAGGTTGGATTGATATTCTGAGCTCTCCAGCACATGTTGCTTCAATTTAAATTCAGATTATTGTGGGGTGCCTGGGTGACTCAGTCTGTTAAGCATCTGCCTTTGGCTCAGGTCATGATCTCAGGATTCTAGGGTCAAGTTCCACATCAGACTCTCTGCTCAGCAGGTAGTCAGCTTTTAATTCTCATTCTCCATCTGTGTTCTCTCTCACTGTCTCTAAATGAAAATAAATAAACAAACAAAAAACAAATAAATAAATAAATCTGAATTCAAATTAATGTAAGTCAAACAAAATTAAAAATTCAATTCCTCAGCCATACTAGGTCCATTTCAAGTGCTTTTTAGTTACATGTGGCTAGTAACTACCATATTGCACAGAATAGATACAGAAAATGTTCTTCAATGTGGAAAATTTTATTTGACAACATTGGTTATTAAGCATCTTGTGAACACCAACTACTTCTGATGGTCTGCCACATTTGGGGCTCTCTTAACTGTATTTTTATGACACTGACACAAAAATTAAAAGACTCAAATGATTAAAATCAGTTAGACTTAATTCTTCAATAATTTCCTGATAACGCAAATTTCTATTAATAAATTATCACTCAATAGACTCTCTCAATCAGGACAACCACATTATACAGCAGTTTAAAAAGACAATTTTTTTCTTGTGTGTAGACATATATATTAAGGCATGTCTATTACAGAAGTTAGCTTCCCCTAAATAATAAAGAAATTGGCACTGCAGCAAAAACTAAAGGACATGGCATTGACTTAGCAATCAAGTAGTAAGTAGCAAGAAAGCCAATACCAGAAAACTAAAGAGCCTTTTTATTTGTTGGGAAGAACACTTTATTAAATTGTTTACATCGACAATTTGGAAGGCAGAACAATCGTCTCTTGGACTTACAGTGACAGGGAAGGGAAACCAAAACAGGTCAGTTGTTCTAGATTGGATGTCACTGACTGCACTTACCCAGGTATGAGAAGAAAAACACAAGATCAGGTGAAAGTTCTCTGGTACAAAAAAGAATGGAATGAAATAAAGAAAAATTTTGGAACTTGAATGTCTATAAAAATTGGTCTACTCGAATCAAAGCAGTAAGAGAAGCTAGTTAAAGTGTTTTTCGACAACAGACATCTATTAGAACTCAGCCCTGTGTCAAAAATCAGATTAAAAGTGTGGTTTCCATTCTAGTTCATTGCCCCAGATAGACTACAGATGGTTCATTAAGTTTCAAGTAAGAGGTTTGGGGGTCAGGAAGTAAAGAAATATTATGTATTTGAAAATTATGTCTACAAACTAACTTAATCTGTGGCTCTTAGCCCAGTGAGACAATTGTAAAGAAGATGAGTCACCTACCAAGGCTCTGGAGAAACTGCCAAAAACCTTGAGTCTGAATAATCAATCAATCAATCAATCAGCACTAAATGAATGCCTTTGACTGTTTGAGAATTCAAATGACCTCAGGCCCCCATGTTGTGCCAACAGGAAGAGAGCTAGGAAACCTGACCAGACTCCAAATGTGACCATGGAGATAAAACAGTAAAGGGAGAAGCCCCCACAGGTAGAACAAAATGCCATGGTGATTAAAGGAAAAAGTTGTTTTCTCAGGGAGTAAAATCAGGATCTGCTCAAGGCGCTGCCTCTTTCCACTATAGGACACCTTCATGAGACCTGTCCAGTAGAATTTCAGAATGGCTATGGATTATGGGTGGCTGCATTTCTCACAGTTTTCCACTTTATAATACCAGTTGTCATAACCTGGCCTTGATTGACTATTGTATTTCGGGTTTGGGTTGGGCAGATGACCCTTCCTTAGTTCAGCAGTTGCCAAGCCATGAGGTGCCATGGTGGGACCTGGTTGGAGAAGAGAACGGCATACAACCCAGAAATCTTGGACTTTGCATTAGACACAAGGACAGGATTGGATTTACGTTTTCTCAGTTCAGAAGGGATGCACGCAAAGAAAAATGAAAGGGATGGTCGGTGACCAAGGGTGAGCTGTGGGCCAGACTTGTCATGTCCATCAGTATCCATGTTCTCTCCTCTCTGACCATCCATCAGAGCTGCGTATCCCACCTTCTCCTGCACTTAGGCATGACATTATGGACAAGTGCCCATGAGAAGGGATGTGTGTCCTATCTCAGGAAGGGCCCATGACATACCTTTCCTGTATTCTCTTCCTTTCTCCACCAGCCCGCTGAATGAAGCCAACATCAAGTGTTTAGAAAAGGCTGAAGCTCAAACCTCCTGGGTCCCAGTGCCTTCTGACCTTCAGTGTGATGTAAGAGAGATAGAAATTTTAACTATATTAAACTGTTAAAACTTGGGGGTTGTTTTTACAGCAGTTAGCCTACTCTGGTCAATGTGCCAAGAATTGCTGCTTCTAGTCCACTAAAAATAGGATTCTTCTGTTACACAAGGAGCTGCATGGATCATTTGGTGATATGGGTAGAAATCGGTGGACATTTTCCCATAGTTTCTAGGACCAGTCTTCGGGAAAGGAGGAAGCGGGTAAAGTTGTTATTACCCCTTTTATTAACTCACTCACGGGAGAAACTGTGGATCCACAACCAAGATATGGGGTATTTTTACTAATTTTGGGGGGGAGTCATGAAAAATAAATTTATTTCTAATTTTATAAGACTACTGAAGTTAAACAAACATGATTTCCAAATTAAAAGGCTTTAAGCTATACCGATGAAGATATTATGTGTTCACTAACTCAATTTAAAATGTAACTCTTCAAATGACCTTGGCTCTTATTGAGAACATGGTCATAGTCTATTAACCCCCACTCTTCTTGTAGGAAGAAAAAAGTGTTACATGGCAATGTCATGGGTCTCAGGCCCTACCTATTAAGGGGATTTCCCCCAAGGGATTCTTGGGTGTAATGAACTGTTAATGTCTCATGGCAGCTGAGTCAAGCATTTTGTAGGAAACTGGAGAAATTGCTCGGGTAATCATGACATCACACTCACTGCCCCTCTTTGACCCCATCCCAACACTGGCACTGACTAGACATGTCACAGCACAGCTAAACTCCAAGTCAGGAGGATCATTGGTGAAAAGCATGTGATTTGAAAGTAGCCATTTGTTCTCTCTGGGAAGACATAACTTTTCACCTTGGAAAAGAATTATCTTTTTAAATGAACCTCAAAAAACAGGTAAAGGAAGGCAAGAAAGATGTGACCGGGGCCATGACAGAGAGTGGCAGGCTGCACTGTGTTGCTGTCAGAGACAGAAGGTGCTCACCCAGACATCATGCATGGTATGAGGTTGCCTGAGACTGACATTGAAGAAGGGAGTTCTTCTTCTCCTAGAGACTAACAGTAGTTATCATGGGAATCTGGACATCACAATAACAGACAAAGATGCATTATGGGACAACACAACAAAACGGCTTTATACAGAGATACAGTGGTCATACCAGAAGTCGTGGCTGACCAAATATTGAGGAGTGCGCTACATCTTCCGTCCTCTCTTTGTGTGGCAGGTGGAGGCAAGAATGAGTAACCTCTTTTGGCTGAGTAAGTTCATAAGTTTCTCAGCAAATTTAGGGGGAAAAAAAGAATCCTCAAGTGAGAGATGCCTGGGTGACTCAGCCAGTTAAGTATCTGCCTTTGGCTCAGGTCATGATCCCATGGTCCTGGGATGAACCGCATATCTGGCTCCCTGCTTAGAGGGGAACCTGCTTCTCCCTCTCCATTTACCTGCAGCTCCCCTGCTTGTACTCACTCTCTGTCAAATAAATAAATAAAATTAAAAAGAAAAAAAGAAAATTCTCAAGTGAGAAGTGTTCAATTCCCTCTTTTGATACATGAGACCATAGAACAGGTTTTAATTTTTTTTTTTTAATTAAGCATCTTGGGTTACCTGGGTGGCTCAGTGGGTTAAACCTCTGCCTTTGGCTCAGGTCATGATCCCAGAGTCCTAGGATTGAGCCCTACATCAGGCTCTCTGCTCAGCAGGGAGCCTGCTTCCTTCTCTCTCTCTCTGCCTGCCTCTCTGCCTACTTGTGATCTCTCTCTGTCAAATAAATAAACAAAATCTTTTTAAAAAATTAAACTAAAAATTTAAAAAAAATTAAGCATCTTGTTTAAATTACACATGAGTGAAGTTGGCCATACCTGGCATACAGACATAACTGCCAATCTACAGACTATGAGATATTATATTAATGAGCTTTTATGTATATGACCTATATCTTCTTTGTTAATGAGACAACTGAGGCTCAGAAGAGTTAAGAATTGTGAGCAAAACTCTTACACACAGCAGGTGGCTGGGTGCAAATCTAGTCTTTGGAACCTCGGGGCCTTCCATGATGCTCTGCTCATGTATATGCTGCCCCTCATTGAGCCTCTGCCCTGCATATCAGCTCAGCATGTCTGTCCTCTCATCATCAGGGCACTTAGCAACACCACCATCTTACCTTTTGCTCTGTGTTGTGTTCATATACTCTGTTGTATGATAGTTGAATATGCCCTTGTTGCCTGAAAATCCCAGGACCCAGAGCAATGGAGTGGCCATGGCTCTCATCAGACAGAAGATAATAACATAACACTACTATTTACAGATTAAGTTTTCCATGTGATGGCAGGACTCAAATATCCAAAAAATTTTCAAACTTCTTGTATTTCTGGCAAATATGACAGATTAGGCACTATAAATGCTCCCCTTGCAAAAGCCACTTAAACTGATGAAAACAATATTTAATGCAAACTTCTCAAAGAAGTCATGAAATTGGTTAGAAAATAAAGAATCTACAACGGTGAACAGCATCATGAAAGAAGCCCTCTGGGTAAGTCAGCAAGTACTAAAATTTCCTTTTGCATAAAAAGCATCATTTTATATTCCTTTTTGAGGTGGTCAGTCAATGCAACTATAAAAGGGCCCAGAGGAAAGACTCAGAACAGAGGAAAGTTTATTACATTCATAGTATACTCATACTCCTGGAGACAAGAGGGTCAGCATGCCACTCAGGACCACATGGGGAAGATAACAGTATGGTCATGAGTCAGAAGACAGGAGTGAGGAGAAGGTTTAGGAGAGAGCCTTTATCAGAACTTCCATAGGAAAGGCAAGGCAGGGCAGGCTGAAGAGTTTAGGAATGGCTAGTTGGAATAATTTTGGTGGGCTTTGGGGATAGGGGTGGGTGGTCCTTGTTGCCTGGGACCTGGCCCTGTGATGATGAAGGCAGAAGACTATTGTCTTCTGGGGTCATGAGCAGATAGAGGGTTGATTAATTTGCCTATTGCATGCTGGACACTTTGCTGCATCTAACAATTTGCTAATCCCAGAAGTGGTCATCTCTCCCCATCCAGAAAGGTTTTTTAAGAGGTCAAACATCCTAATATGCATAAAATTTAAAAATATTTACAATATAATCATAGATGCCAAACTATGGTAACTTGAGCTTCTGTTTTGAGGCACAAAGTGCAAAGGACAGGAGATAAAGCTTAGAAAGAGCTCTCCCAAGGCATAGAGACAAATAGATCTGAAGAGAAATATGGAATACTAGATAATTATGCCCTGTCTTTAGGATAAATGATGAATACACACCTTATAGAAAGAAAAAAACTAAAAAACAAACAAACAAAAAATTTGCCTATCTCAATATTGGTGAAAGTCAGAGAAAAATCTTAAAAATCTGTAGCACAAACCTTCTTCAAAAGTGCTACTTATCTGCTGCTTATTTTACACGGTATTTTTTTTTAATTTCAGATATTATATTTTCAAGTTTAAGAAGTTCTCTATTATTTTGTCTCCCATTTTTCTGTTTGCAATATGTACTTTTTTCCTTTAAGTCCTTGAGCACATAAAAACAACTGTTTTAAGCTCCTGTTTGCTAATTCCATAATTTCTGCGATTTATGGATATTTTTTATGGCCAAATATTTCTTCTGATTATATATTACATTTTTGTCCTTTTTTTTTTTTATATCTAGTAGTTTGGGATAGGACACTCATCCTTGTGATATCATTGAGGGTAAAAATCTGTGTTCTTTTTTTTCTTCTTTTTAACAGTCTTGGATATTGTTCTGACAATACTTGTAGTTTATCTTGATGCTTTCAGAGCTCATTTTTAGCTTCGTTAGGTAGTCTGAAGCACCCTTGGGTCCAGACTAGTGTAGCATTGCTACTAAACCGTGGCCCTTGGGGTCTCTACTGAATTGTAGATGTTCGGAGAGGTCGTTGGACTAGAGTCAGAGTGCTGTTTTCCCAGCTCCAAGTGGACTCACATGCATATCTGAATATTCAGCAATAAACTCAAAATCTTATACAGATCTCTGGAGCTCCTTCTTTATTTAGCTCCCTCTCCTCTAATACTCTGTCCAAGAAATTACAGCTTCCGCAGACTCCCTGCTTCTCAATCTTGGGCTTCTTGGCTCAGTGAGATTGCTCTGATCTGCTCAGCTACCCCATTCCTGCACTGAGCTTCCACGTCTCCGAAAAAACCTCTAGGCAGAAAGCCAGAGCAATTCTGTACATGACCCATCTGATTCTCTGCTCTCAGGGTGACAGTCCCCAGCTGCTCGGTGCCCTTTTCTAAAACACCTGTTTCGTAAATGTTACAGTGGTTGTCGCCCAGGTGTAGAGAGACTCAAAAGTTATTAAGATGAGTGTGCTTTATTGTATGTAAGTTATAACTCAATAAAATTGATTGTTAAACCCTGTGAAATTGATGACATAATACTCTGATACCCATCACTCCAAGTGTTGAGAATTATTGTAAAGGTATAGTTATTAAGACATGTGGATGAGTGGAACAAGATAGAAAAACCCAGAAGCAGGCCCATTATATATGGAAATTTCAATCATGACAGTATGACAAGTAAATTAGGAAAGAATGTGACAGCAAATAGTGGTGGGACAATGGTTATCCACATCAGAAAAACAAATCACATTCCTACTTCACATCATGTTAAATCTGTATATTTAACTAAAGGGACTAAAGACTTAAATATGAAATGCCAAAAAAAAGATAAAACTCTTAGAAGACAACTCAGATGAATATCTTTGTGGTTTAAAGTTAGAAAAGAATTTCAAATATGCAAAAAAAAATACTAGCAAGACACATATTGATAGATGAGACTACATTAAGATAGTAAATCTTCTATTCACCAAAAAAAACACCATATTGGAAGTGAATTTCAGGTTAAAAACTGTGAAATTGCAACACAGGTTAAAAACTATTACACAAAACTAAACACCTTAGTATCAGACTACATAAATAAATTCCAAAGGTAAGAATTGATGAGAAAAAGAATAAAAGTACTCCAGCAGAATAATAAGAACTTAAGTAAGAACCTCAAAGATGAGAATGCATGGGGGGAATAAGTGTATGAAAATATTCAGTCTTGGACATAATTGGGGAAATACTTAAACCCAGCAAAAGACCATTTTCTATTTAAAAACTTGTCAAAAACTTAAAATACTGTCAATGTCCAAAACTGGCAGTGAGGTGCGTGACAGAAACTCATTTATGCTGCAGGTGAGAAAATATTGTCATAGCCATTTTGAAAAATAAGACATTTTCAAGCCAAACTCAAGACCCACAGCTCCAATAACCTCTCATATGGGTGCACCCAGAAACATGGAAAGTATCATAGTAGTTTCCATACTATCAAATAACTAGATAATAACCAGAGTAAGTGGAGTTTGATATAATCATGTAATGGAATAATACACACATAAGAACTCATATGACCATTCAAAGACAACTAAGTAATAAAGAAGCCATAAAAAATGGAGCAATGAATTAGTTGAAATGCCGTAAATGTCTAGCAACTGGTACTATAACAACTTAATACTGGAGAAGTATCCTGGAGATGCTCCAATGTGCCAGGCAGGAACCTTCTCTTTTCTGGGTCATGGGAAAGTCCAGAAGCTGCAGGCTTCCAAAGCAGCTGAGGATAGTGACTATTTACTAAGAGATTGGAAAATATTTCACTATTTTACAGACACACAAGGGCTGAACACTTGCATCTTAGCCGTAGACACATTCATTAGTGAAGGAGCTACAGGAGGATCATTGCGTGATGACAGACACAGACATCACCATGGAGGTTATCTGAGGTGGAGGCTGTAGAGTTGGCATGGGTAGGGCAGAGCTCTTTAAGCTCTTTCTTAAAGACTGAGGATGTTCCCACTGGTAAGACATGATGTGGGGACACCAATATTTGTTATTACTGCTGATCTTCCCCTGTCATAAAACCATGTACTTATAGTCATCTATTTCTTAATGCAATCAATAAAAATTGGTGCAAAAAAATCTTGAAAATGATAAAAGCCATTTCAGATCAAGGAAATGTGTTTTTGGATAGAAGCACAGAAGTCACATCCAAATAAAACAGCATAATTTTTAAAAAGAGAATAGTTGCAAAAAGTTGGTTTCTGATCATGGCCGTGGAACTTGCTGACAGTCCTTTTACTCAACTTGAACCTTCAAGCAGGAATACTGATATGCAGTGAATAGCTTCCACGCTAAGGTTTCCTCAAGGTGCTGAGCTTGAAAGCAAGACTGAAGCTGTAAGTTTCTGTATATCTATGTGCAGAGTGACAGTACTATTTATTCTGAATTTTCCCACTACAAATCTGAGACTCATTTGCAGATTGAAAGGTAGAAACATAATCGTGTTTTTCAAGTGTGCACAGCCAGCCCCATGCTAAGATTTCATGTGAGAAATGTGGAAGAGTATAAAATGTTTTTCAGAAATGCAGCCAGACCCTCCCCATCTCTCCATGCTCCACCGTCGTATCGCTGGAAGCAGAGCCCTGAGTCATATGGCTGCAAACGTCTCTTACATAGGTACACTGTTTTTCTCTTTTCTTCTCTGATTTCTATACCACATGGAAAAAGCTGGCCCATCTTTGCAATGGACTGAGTCAAGAAATACACTTCCCAGTCAGAAAGATAACTCTACTTTAGGCAAATCTTTTGTTTTCAGAAGACAGAGACTGAAAATAATATATCCACAATTATTGACAGAAGATGGCCACGATATGTGACTCATTTAACAAAGTTTAAAAAGGTAAACATGGAAAGCTCTGCTCTAGGGTTTGGCAACTATTCCTTTTTTTTTAACTTAACCAATTTTCAGGGGATAAAAAACACTTGTGCCCAACAGATCCATTTTTTACAAGATACCCCATCTAGAACATTAGATTCTTTATAATTCCAAAGGTGAGAATTTATTTTTACTTTCTTTCTTAACTACTTCTTTAAAATCCAGCCACAGACTCAGGAGTCAAGATGGCGGAGAAGTAGCAAGCTGAGACTGCTTCAGCTAGCCGGAGATCAGCTAGATAGCTTATCTAAAGATTGCAAACACCTGAAAATCCATCGGCAGATCGAAGAGAAGAAGAACAGCAATTCTGGAAACAGAAAAACAACCACTTTCTGAAAGGTAGGACCGGCGGAGAAGTGAATCCAAAGCGACGGGAAGATAGACCCCGGGGGGAGGGGCCGGCTCCCGGCAAGCGGCGGAGCAAACGCGCACAAAATCAGGACTTTTAAAAGTCTGTTCCGCTGAGGGACATCGCTCCAGAGGCTAAACCGGGGCGAAGCCCACGCGGGGTCAGCGTGGCCTCAGGTCCCGCAGGGTCACAGAAGGATCGGGGGTGTCTGAGTGTCGCAGAGCTTGCGGGTATTGGAACGGGAAAGCCGGCTGCAGAGACAGAGCCGACAGTAAGCTCGCAGCTCGGTGTTACCTTGAACCGGTCGCAGGCTCGGTGAGCTCGGAGCGCGGCCGGAGGTCAGGCAGACGGGAGTAACTGGACGCTGTTCTCTGAGGGCGCACTGAGGAGTGGGGCCCTGGGCTCTCGGCTCCTCCGGGCCGGAGACCAGGAGGCCGCCATTTGTATTCCCGTCCTCTGGAACTCTACGGAAAGCGCTCAGGGAACAAAAGCTCCTGAAAGCAAACCCGAGCGGATAACTCACCCCGGCCCCGGGTAAGGGCGGTGTAATTCCGCCTGGGGCAGAGACACTTGAGAATCACTACAACAGGCCCCTTCCCCCAGAAGATCAACAAGAAATCCAGCCGAGACCAAGTTCACCTACCAAGGAGTGCGGTTTCAATAACAAGGAGAGCAGCAGAATTCCAGAGGAGGAGAAAGCCAAGCACGGAACTCATGGCTTTTTTCCTGTGATTTTTTTTAGTCTTGCAGTTAATTTAATTTTTTCTTTTTCATTTTTTTTTTTTCTCGCCTTCGGGTAAAATTTTTTTTAACTGTTACCTTTTTCTTTTTTAACGATTTTTTACTAGTTTATCTAATATATATATATATTTTTTTACATTTTTCTTAGGTGTTTTCTTTTTTTAAAAATATTCTTTTCTTTTCTTTTTTTTTTTTTCTTTTTTCTTTCTTCCTTTTTGAACCTCTTTTTATCCCCTTTCTCCCCACTCACGATTTTGGATCTCTTCTAATTTGGTTAAAGCATATTTTCCTGGGGTTGTTGCCACCCTTTTAGTATTTACTTGCCCCTTCATTTACTCTTATCTGGACAAAATGACAAGACGTAAAAATTCAACACAAAAAAAAGAACAAGAGGCAGTACCGAAGGCTAGGGACCTAATCAATACAGACATCGGTAATATGTCAGATCTAGAGTTCAGAATGACAATTCTCAAGGTTCTAGCCGGGCTCGAAAAAGGCATGGAAGATATTAGAGAAACCCTCTCGAGAGATATAAAAGCCCTTTCTGGAGAAATAAAAGAACTAAAATCTAACCAAGGTGAAATCAAAAAAGCTATTAATGAGGTGCAATCAAAAATGGAGGCTCTAACTGCTAGGATAAATGAGGCAGAAGAAAGAATTAGTGATATAGAAGACCAAATGACAGAGAATAAAGAAGCTGAGCAAAAGAGGGACAAACAGCTACTGGACCACGAGGGGAGAATTCGAGAGATAAGTGACACCATAAGACGAAACAACATTAGAATAATTGGGATTCCAGAAGAAGAAGAAAGTGAGAGGGGAGCAGAAGGTATACTGGAGAGAATTATTGGGGAGAATTTCCCCAATATGGCAAAGGGAATGAGCATCAAAATTCAGGAGGTTCAGAGAATGCCCCTCAAAATCAATAAGAATAGGCCCACACCCCGTCACCTAATAGTAAAATTTACAAGTCTCAATGACAAAGAGAAAATCCTGAAAGCAGCCCGGGAAAAGAAGTCTGTAACATACAATGGTAAAAATATTAGATTGGCAGCTGACTTATCCACAGAGACCTGGCAGGCCAGAAAGAGCTGGCATGATATTTTCAGAGCACTAAACGAGAAAAACATGCAGCCAAGAATACTATATCCAGCTAGGCTACCATTGAAAATAGAAGGAGAGATTAAAAGCTTCCAGGACAAACAACAACTGAAAGAATTTGCAAATACCAAACCAGCTCTACAGGAAATATTGAAAGGGGTCCTCTAAACAAAGAGAGAGCCTACAAGTGGTAGATCAGAAAGGAACAGAGACCATATACAGTAACAGTCACCTTACAGGCAATACAATGGCACTAAATTCATATCTCTCAATAGTTACCCTGAATGTTAATGGGCTAAATGCCCCTGTCAAAAGACACAGGGTATCAGAATGGATAAAAAAACAAAACCCATCTATATGTTGCCTCCAAGAAACACATTTTAAGCCTGAAGACACCTCCAGATTTAAAGTGAGGGGGTGGAAAAGAATTTACCATGCTAATGGACATCAGAAGAAAGCAGGAGTGGCAATCCTTATATCAGATCAATTAGATTTTAAGCCAAAGACTATAATAAGAGATGAGGAAGGACACTATATCATACTCAAAGGGTCTGTCCAACAAGAAGATTTAACAATTTTAAATATCTATGCCCCCAATGTGGGAGCAGCCAACTATATAAACCAATTAATAACAAAATCAAAGAAACACATCAACAATAATACAATAATAGTAGGGGACTTTAACACTCCCCTCACTGAAAGGGACAGGTCATCCAAGCAAAAGATCAGCAAGGAAATAAAGGCCTTAAATGACACACTGGACCAGATGGACATCACAGATATATTCAGAATATTTCATCCCAAAGCAACAGAATACACATTCTTCTCTAGTGCACATGGAACATTCTCCAGAATAGATCACATCCTCGGGCCTAAATCAGGACTCAACCGGTATCAAAAGATTGGGATCATTCCCTGCATATTTTCAGACCACAATGCTCTAAAGCTAGAACTCAACCACAAAAGGAAGTTTGGAAAGAACCCAAATACATGGAGACTAAACAGTATCCTTCTAAAGAATGAATGGGTCAACCGGGAAATTAAAGAAGAATTGAAAAAAATCATGGAAACAAATGATAATGAAAATACAACGGTTTCAAAATCTGTGGGACACAACAAAGGCAGTCCTGAGAGGAAAATATATAGCGGTACAAGCCTTTCTCAAGAAACAAGAAAGGTCTCAGGTACACAACCTAACCCTACACCTAAAGGAGCTGGAGAAAGAACAAGAAAGAAACCATAAGCCCAGCAGGAGAAGAGAAATCATAAAGATCAGAGCAGAAATCAATGAAATAGAAACCAAAAAAACAATAGAACAAATCAACGAAACTAGGAGCTGGTTCTTTGAAAGAATTAATAAAATTGATAAACCCCTGGCCCGACTTATCAAAAAGAAAAGAGAAAGGACCCAAATAAATAAAATCATGAATGAAAGAGGAGAGATCACAACTAACACCAAAGAAATACAAACTATTATAAGAACATACTATGAGCAACTCTACGGCAATAAATTTGACAATCTGGAAGAAATGGATGCATTCCTAGAAACATATAAACTACCACAACTGAACCAGGAAGAAATAGAAAGCCTGAACAGACCCATAACCAGTAAGGAGATTGAAACAGTCATTAAAAATCTCCAAACAAACAAAAGCCCAGGGCCAGACGGCTTCCCGGGGGAATTCTACCAAACATTTAAAGAAGAACTAATTCCTATTCTCCCGAAACTGTTCCAAAAAATAGAAATGGAAGGAAAACTTCCAAACTCATTTTATGAGGCCAGCATCACCTTGATCCCAAAACCAGAAAAGGATTCCACCAAAAAAGAGAGCTATAGACCGATATCCTTGATGAACACAGATGCGAAAATACTCAACAAAATACTAGCCAATAGGATTCAACAGTACATTAAAAAGATTATTCACCACGACCAAGTGGGATTTATTCCAGGGCTGCAAGGTTGGTTCAACATCCGCAAATCAGTCAATATGATACAACACATCAATAAAAGTAAGAACAAGAACCATATGATACTCTCAATAGATGCTGAAAAAGCATTTGACAAAGTACAACATCCCTTCCTGATCAAAACTCTTCAAAGTGTAGGGATAGAGGGCACATACCTCAATATCATCAAAGCCATCTATGAAAAACCCACCGCAAATATCATTCTCAATGGAGAAAAACTGAAAGCTTTTCCGCTAAGGTCAGGAACATGGCAGGGATGTCCATTATCACCACTGCTATTCAACATCGTACTAGAGGTCCTAGCCTCAGCAATCAGACAACAAAAGGAAATTAAAGGCATCCAAATCGGCAAAGAAGAAGTCAAATTATCACTCTTCGCTGATGATATGATACTATATGTGGAAAACCCAAAAGACTCCACTCCAAAACTGCTAGAACTTATACAGGAATTCAGTAAAGTGTCAGGATATAAAATCAATGCACAGAAATCAGTTGCATTTCTCTACACCAACAGCAAGACAGAAGAAAGAGATATTAAGGAGTCAATCCCATTTACAATTGCATCCAAAACCATAAGATACCTAGGAATAAACCTAACCAAAGAGACACAGAATCTATACTCAGAAAACTAAAAAGTACTCATGAAAGAAATTGAGGAAGACACAAAGAAATGGAAAAATGTTCCATGCTCCTGGATTGGAAGAATAAATATTGTGAAAATGTCTATGCTACCTAAAGCAATCTACACATTTAATGCAATTCCTATCAAAGTACCATCCATCTTTTTCAAAGAAATGGAACAAATAATTCTAAAATTTATATGGAACCAGAAAAGACCTCGAATAGCCAAAGGGATATTGAAAAAGAAAGCCAACGTTGGTGGCATCACAATTCCGGACTTCAAGCTCTATTACAAAGCTGTCATCATCAAGACAGCATGGTACTGGCACAAAAACAGACACATAGATCAATGGAACAGAATAGAGAGCCCAGAAATAGACCCTCAAATCTATGGTCAACTAATCTTCGACAAAGCAGGAAAGAATGTCCAATGGAAAATGGACAGCCTCTTCAATAAATGGTGCTGGGAAAATTGGACAGCCACATGCAGAAAAATGAAATTGGACCATTTCCTTACACCACACACAAAAATAGACTCAAAATGGATGAAGGACCTCAATGTACGAAAGGAATCCATCAAAATCCTTGAGGAGAACACAGGCAGCAACCTCTTTGACCTCTGCCGCAGCAACATCTTCCTAGGAACAACGCGAATGTCAAGGGAAGCAAGGGAAAAAATGAACTACTGGGATTTCATCAAGATCAAAAGCTTTTGCACAGCAAAGGAAATAGTTAACAAAATCAAAAGACAACTGACAGAATGGGAGAAGATATTTGCAAACGACATATCAGATAAAGGACTAGTGTCCAGAATCTATAAAGAACTTAGCAAACTCAACACCCAAAGAACAAATAATCCAATCAAGAAATGGGCAGAGGACATGAACAGACATTTCTGCAAAGAAGACATCCAGATGGCGAACAGACACATGAAAAAGTGCTCCATATCACTCGGCATCAGGGAAATACAAATCAAAACCACAATGAGATATCACCTCACACCAGTCAGAATGGCTAAAATCAACAAGTCAGGAAATGACAGATGCTGGCGAGGATGCGGAGAAAGGGGAACCCTCCTACACTGTTGGTGGGAATGCAAGCTGGTGCAGCCACTCTGGAAAACAGCATGGAGGTTCCTCAAAATGTTGAAAATAGAACTGCCCTATGACCCAGCAATTGCACTATTGGGTATTTACCCTAAAGATACAAATGTAGTGATCCAAAGGGACACATGCACCCGAATGTTTATAGCAGCAATGTCCACAATAGCCAAACTATGGAAAGAACCTAGATGTCCATCAACAGATGAATGGATCAAGAAGATGTGGTATATATACACAATGGAATACTATGCAGCCATCAAAAGAAATGAAATCTTGCCATTTGCAACAACATGGATGGAACTAGAGCGTATCATGCTTAGCGAAATAAGTCAAGCAGAGAAAGACAACTATCATATGATCTCCCTGATATGAGGAAGTGGTGATGCAACATGGAGGCTTAAGTGGGTAGAAGAATAAATGAAACAAGATGGGATTGGGAGGGAGACAAACCATAAGTGACTCTTAATCTCACAAAACAAACTGAGGGTTGCTGGGGGGAGGGGGTTTGGGAGAAGGGGGTGGGATTATAGACATTGGGGAGGGTATGTGATTTGGTGAGTGCTGTGAAGTGTGTAAACCTGGTGATTCACAGACCTGTACCCCTGGGGATAAAAATATATGTTTATAAAAAATAAAAAATTAAAAAAAAATAAAATCCAGCCACAGTTTCTGAGTGAGGCAGGATGTTTTGACCCCACTAATTTCAAATCTGAGTTCATTTTGACCTGCTATGAATTCAAGAGTTAGCAGTCAATGTGCCAGATGGCTTTGGCTAATCTTACGTTGTTCCAAATAGACCTATTTATGACTCTCACGCAATCTTGCAACCTAGAAATGTGCTTGTTTTCCTCCGAGGTTAAGTCAGGCTGTGAAAAATCAACCAACAGTAATGAAATGAGTGAAAAGTTTATCCAAGTTGCATGTTCTCCATGCAAGCTGGATCCAGAGCAGATAAACTACAATCTGGAAACTGGGAGGTGGAATCCCAAGACTAACCCAGAAGGAAATGAGCTATGTGCAGCACTACCTCAGGGAAGAACCACACACCATGGTAAATTAAATGCTTGGGAGTTGAAAAATTCATCTTAGTGCCGGGAAAGAGTTTTGGTGATTCAATGATCTCAGAATTGTTCTCAATTTTTTTGTAGATTAGCTAGGACACAGATATAAATTGTCAGTCTTTTATGCAGTAGATTGCCACATCAATAGTAGGAATAATAATGTAAAAGAAAGAGAGAAAAACTCTATGTGATAAACTTCATTAGTTATTTAAACTGATAGGAGAATGAAATAATCCTAATAGAATTTGAATTTATATATAAAGTTACATAGGAAAACTGAACTTGGAAGTCATAGCCTTCATATAAAAAGGTTACATAGCAAAAGTTGTCATCTCTACTATTTTCTAGAGGTCAAAACTATCAGTAAATTAACATTTAGTGTAAAATTTGCATGAGAAATAAGGTACTACAGTGAAACATTTTCAGGGAAATAAAAATAAAAATGGAAAATATTGGAGACAGCTCAAACTTTGATCTGCATGGAACACTGATCAAGAATTCAAATGGTTTAATCGAACTTATTCTAGAAGATACCATCTTAATAAAAATCCATGATGTTTCAAACAATTCAATGCGTATTACAAAAAAACATTGGATTATCTGGTTAAACTGTTTATTTCAAAATATCCTTGACAGTCAAAGCACAGAATCTAGCAATCTTCACATCAAAGTGTCAGGATCAGAAAAGTGGTAGAAAACCATTCTATACCCATTTCTGAGATTTCCTCCAATTCAATGTTACTACCTCCACTGAACAAACTTGCCCTCTTTCTTGAGCCCCCCCCATTTGTATACACAATTTTCTGGCTAAAATATTATTCCCCCTCTAAGTTTGTCCCATTCTGTACCCTCAATTCAATTTGTCACCCTAATCAGAAAATTCCAGTAATAATTCTCCTCTCTGTTTCTCTTTAGTTATGTTTTAAAACACAATCTCCTTGTGCCATCATCCTACTCAACAAGTTTGGCTTCTGGGTTTGGTTTTAACAGAGTTGCTGGTACTAGCCCTGCCTTCCCACCATAGAAAATAGAGCACAGTTTTGAGACTACCATTTTCAGGTATTGGATACCAAGTGGTGCAAGACTGCAATAAATAGAAAGTATAAATAAAGATATAAAGAAAGAAAAATAAATAAAGAATAAAGACTCTGGAGGGGAGCCCCAACTTCACCCAGCCCTGTGTTCAGGAATAGTTTTCTGGGGACAGCCCCCGCAGATGGAGACCAAGTGAGCATTGTGGTCCTGGAGAGCTTGGAGTTACAGAGGAGAGTTCAAACCTCCTGACATAGTGGGATGAAATCTCTAGGTAGGGTACAAGACAGGGGGCCGTGGTTAGAAAGGAGACTCCAGAAGTGAGAAGTCCTTTGGAGGATTCCCTGTAGGACTGGGAACAAAGGCAGAATGAGCATCTTGGGCTGAGGCCAGATGAGGGCCTGCAAATGGTGGCTGCTAGGAGGCCAGGAGTGGATAAGGTGCTACATGGCACAAGGAGTTGGCAGATGTTGAAATTCGGGTCCAGCCACAGTGGGAAGATCTTTTTAACATCTAGCATTCAGATGAAATTTCAGAAGTCAAGCCTTATGAGTAAGGACCATAGACTAAAGGAGTAGGGCATGGCCATCTTGGGAAACTGTATCATAACATAATATTATTAAAGTAATATTACAATAACATAATATTCACAATAACACAATACATGCAACCAGTAGCCTTTAGTATATTGTTGAACCAAAGCTTCCTGCTAATGTTACCCTCTGCAGGATGACCATGATAGTCTGGCCATGATAGACTCCAGCTGGTAGCTTAGGACCATTTATTTTGCTTGTGGAACTGGAACATGAACAAGAGAAGAGGGCAATTCTGTTGGAGGAAAGCATGAGGAAACAAAATCAACCTTCTATTTCCATTTAAAAGGAAACTGCAGTTTAAAAGACATTTGTACATTACTACCGTGCTGCCAATCATATCATAAGTTGGCATGGTGAGCACATTTAGTCTGGTGTCTGGATTTATTTCTAGAAGTTGATATTAACCCCTGCTTCTCAAAACAGATGCCCTTCTTGGTCTTCTCTGAATATTTGGATCACTGGAATCTCATAGAAGTGACTTGCTACTTGCTGATACAAGAATAGCTTCATCTTTAAGTGAAGAACTTTACTCACATATTCTCTGAGCATCCATCCGGTGGGAGACACTGACTCTGGCTCTGGGTTCCAGGATGTACAATCTTATTTAGAATCTACAGGTCGATATTTCTTTATGTTCCAAAAGCAAAACATCTTGACCCTCTAGACATTTAATCCTCATCAAAAACTGGGCACATTAGAGAACGAACCTTTTAGTATTTGATCTACTGCAATGTGAATAATCTTTCCCATATACCATCAGGTCATTGACCTCTGGTCATCTAGGTTGGGATTTTTTTTTAAATATTTATTCATTTATTTATTTGAGAGTAAGTGAAACATGCACACGTGGTGGGGAAAGGGCAGACAGAGAGGGAGAAGCAGACTCCATGCTAAACACAGAGCCTCTCGTGTGGGGCTCTATCTCATGACTCTGAGATCAGGACCTGAGCAGAAACCAAGAGTCAGACATTTAACCAATTGAGTCACCCAGGTGCCCCCATCAAGTTTGATTGAATCTTCAGCCTCAATGACTCCAAAGCCACTGCTTTTTTTTACTAAATCATATTAGAAAATAGAGACTGCCCAATTTGAAGGCATGATGAAATATTAGGTAAATCCTCTAGAAGAGCACCCTGGACATTCTTGGTGCCAAGCCTTGTAAGAAGTCAGGCACAGTGGGAGTGAGGAGGTACAGTCAAGCATCTATCTTTATCTGTTTGGCTCTTTAAAAGCCAGGATTTCCCAAAGTAAATGCAGGTATGTAGCTCATTGTCCATTTCTCTTGCTCTGTCATGCTTCTTCCTCACTTAGAACTGAAATGGTGCAGAAAAATGCCTGCTGTGTACTAGTCTAAAGCAGCAAAACACAGCTGTTGTTCAGCTAGCAGATGTACAATAATATTTAATTTTGTGGTGTTGATAAGCAGCATCTATTTAAGTCAGAACAAGTTCAGTAGTGCATACACATATCTGAGGTGTATGATGTTGAAATAAATTATTAAATTCTTCCATATGAGGATAAATTTGGGTTTGTCTTTGCCCCTGTCTCATATACCACCTGCCCATATTCAAGCACCAAGCCATCAGCCCTTACCTGCAGGAGGAAACATTTACTTGAAGACCACACCAACAAAAACCTTTCCCTGCTCTCTTCTCCTCTTCCCCTATAAACCCAATGAACCACAAAACCGCAGATTCTGCCTCTGCAAGGTCATCTGTTCTTCCTTTCCAGGTCGACCAGCCACTTCCAGAATCTAGAGGTCGGGGGAAGTTGGGACTGGAGCCCCTGAATGCCGTGGAATTGGCAGGATTCCACAGCTCAGGTCTGGAGAAGAGTCTTCCCCCACACCAGCGTCCATGTCTCTCCACGACCCACCCTGCTTTGTCTTGCACCAAAACCAAGTGCTCAGTTTGGTATTCAAGACTCAGATCCCTGAATCCCCCTCTTCTTCCCACTGGAGAGTCCCCAATCTCAATTTCAAGCCAAAGAGTAGAAACAAACAGACTCAATGTTGAACACTCAATACCACTGAGCTCAGTTCTAGAGAAAGAAGTAGTGCAATTGATGAGTAGTTGGATAGCTCTATTTTTAACATCTTGAGGAACCTCCATGCTGTTTTCCAAAGTGGCTGTACAAGCTTACATTCCCACCAACGGGGTAAGAGCATTCCCCTTTCCTGTCTTGTTAATTTTTGCCATTCTAACTCATGTAAGTTGATATCTCATTGTGGTTTTTATTTGGATATCCCTGATGACCAGTGATGTTGAACATTTTCTCATGTGTGTATTGGTCATTTGTATGTCTTCTTTGGAGAAGTGTCTGTTCATGTTTCCTCCCCCATTTCTTAACTGGATTATTTGTTTTTTGACTGTTGAGTTTGATATGTTCTTTATATATCTTGACTACCAGCCCTTTATCTGAAATGTAATTTGCAACTATTCCCTCCCATTCTGTGGATTATCTCTTAGTTTTGTTGACTATTTCCTTTGCTGTGCAAAAACTTTTTATCTTGACAAAGTCCCCAAATTTCATTTTTGCTTTTGTTTCCCTTGACTTTAGAGATGTGTCTTCAAAGAAGTTGCTGTAGCCAGTGTTGAAAAGGTTACTGACTATGCTGTCCTCTAGATTTTTGATGGATTCCTGTGGCACACTGAGGTCTTTCATCCATTTTGAGTTTATCTTTGTGTATGATGTAAAAGTTTCATTCTTCTGCATGGGGTTGTCTATTTTCCCCAGCACCATTTATTGAAAGACTGCATCCTGTCTTGATTAAAACTCTCTACAGGATACATACTTCTTTGTTCCCGTGCCAGGCACAGCTCTGAGTGCTAAAGACACAGCAGTGGAGAAAATAAACAAAAGAGCCTACCCTCAGGCAACTTGCCTTCTTCTTTGAATTTGAACGCCTGAGGTAGACCATGTACTCCTTAGTGCTTTCTTTCATTCTTTGCTTCAGTTAAGTAAGAAGGGCATTTAGGGAAAGCTGCTTTCCTCCACTGAGCCTGGAGCCACACATTCCTTTCTGGTTTTTAACCAGACCACCAGACCATCGGATTTCGTGGACATATGGGTTTGGTGGTGGTGGTGTTGTTTTGTTTTAAAGGATTTGAGCTTGTGACACTCTTTTGTTAAGCGTACATCTTTTGTCTCCAAGTAGATGTATTCAATACTGCAATCCATCGGTGGTCCTTCCTCAGCTTATGGAAGAATTTTTCTATCCAACACTTACTGGTGGAACCTCTCATCTACAACAGCATTGAGCTGAAAGCCAGGACTGCCAAGTGGTACATCCTGGCCCGCAGTGTCCGGGTGGAGAAACCATCCCGTAAACATCACACTAATGTTGGGGTACCTGGGTGGCTCAGTGGGTTAAAGCCTCTGCCTTTGGCTCAGTTCATGATCTCGGGGTCCTGGATCAAGCCCTACATTGGGCTCTCTGCTCAATGGGGAGCATGCCTCCCCTTCTCTCTCTGTCTGTCTCTCTGCCTACTTGTGATTTCTGTCAAATAAATAAATAAATAAATAAAATCTTAAAAAAAAATCACACTAATGTCACGTGACAACTACTACATTATATGTGCAGAAAGAAAAGTGGGCCGGCAGGGGGTACATGCTTCTTGGCACAGGGAGGCAAAGAGTAAAGATACAGAAAATATACACATCCTCCAGGGCAACAAAAGAGATCAATCTTAAAAATGTACTGATACTTCATTTATAGATTCCTTATCGATAATTTAAAAGTTTGCTTCAGAAGGGGTTAGTTATCTCTCAGCAGTTTTGTTTCCCCAGATAATCAATTCCTTGCTTTTCCTATAAAGTAGTCCACATGTAATGCCTGGGCCTACTTTACTTCAGATAATCACAGTTATAAATGAGAAAAACCTAAGTTTAATATATATTTCTTCCAGGCCATTAAAGTCACTCATGTCAAATGATTGTTTTTTTTTTTTTCCAAAAAGATAAGGACCATCATAACTATGATGGAAGTATTTGTATGCTGATCAGTTTAATTTGAGCCAAGATACAGGTTGTCCTGGTAGAGATGGAATGTCTATTGTAACTTTAAGCCAGAAAATGTAAAGGAATCCTCATAGGGAAAATAACATAAAATTTCAGAGCTGAATTAATACCTGATGTCATAAGCTCCCATGTCTAGCATCCCGATGAGATAGTTCTTAAGGCATCCATCAGAACTGGAGATAGCTGGGAATATTCCAGAGCTTCTGCCTTAATGGCATTTTCCCCCGGCAACTTCTGCAATGCTCAGTCAGAATTAACACAGGGTCCCTCCTCTCTACCAACCAAACATGCTGGCTTTGGTGTAAGACTATTCATTATCTTCCTTGCTCCCTGGAGAAAGAAAATTAAACTGGATCTTCCGCTTCTTTCCCCCTCGGAATACTTTACATATCCCAAATGTTTTTTGTTGGTTTTGGTGGCTTTATGATAGTAAACATCTGGATATAAGGAATCAAGCTTGAGTCTTAACCACTCCTATGAGGTGGAAGTTCATCTCCTTTTGGCTCCCAGACTGTTTTCCTCAATATGATCCTACCTCCCTAAATCTATCTGGGAATCCTCAATTTCCTACCTAACATAACATTCATGTTGCTTGTGAATGCACCTGCTGCCATTCCTAAGCATTCTGTTTTGAAATAGAAAATGAAATTTAGTTCCTTTATTCTAATAATGGCTTCATGAATATTTGAACCATCCAGGTGTAAACTCACACTAATCAGGAAATTAGACAATTCAACCAAAAGAAGTATTTGTTCATCATTTTTAAAGAGATGTTGCTAGTTGTTTTAAATAGCCATAGACAGGGGCGCCTGGGTGGCTCAGTGGATTAAGCCGCTGCCTTCGGCTCAGGTCATGATCTCAGTGTCCTGGGATCGAGCCCCGCATCGGGCTCTTTGCTCAGCGGGAGCCTGCTTCTCTCTTTCTCTCTCTGCCTGACTCTCCACCGACTTGTGATCTCTCTCTCTGTCAAATAAATAAATAAAATCTTTAAAAAAAAAATAAATAAATAAATAAATAGCCATAGACAAGTATTTAAACTGGAAACCTCACTTCTCCAACTACCAAGATTCATTGTTCCCAGTTTTTAAGATTCTGTTTTCTTACCAATCAGGTATTTCCTCCTTTCTACGTCTACCTTTACAGACCTAGAATATCCCTTTCTTGCCTTTCCTCTGTACAGATGGCATCAAAAAAGCCTCCTTAGCTTCATGCCCCTTGATAAAAGTAGAACAATCTTTCTCAATTCCAGATCCGACTATGGCATTCCCCTATGCAGTATTATCTGCTGTTCTGTATTTACTTATATTTCATACTCACCTCCCAAAGATCTCCATTATTGAACCCCAGGGACAACAACCTACCTACATCCTCCAAACCCACTTGAGAGCTTTGTGCATCCATTCCTTCCAAGGCTCCCTATCTAGGATTATTTCCAGGATCTTTTCTCTCCACCCTCCTACTGATTTGGCCAGCCCTCTCCAATCTTGGACAACCATGCGAGGTCATGTTCCCATTACATTCTCACACTACAAAGCAAGAGCTCCCCCTTCAGACCCCAGCCTACCTCCAGGCTCCTAGGGCTTGTCCTCAGGAACAAGTGTTCCATGTTTCTTCACTAGGCTGCATTTCTGGCCACGATGCATTCCCTTTACTGCAGCAATGTCCTTACAAGGCAACAAAACCAAAGAACATCACAGACAATAAGATGCAACATTTCAAAGATTTGACAACTTTCGTGCCCACAGTCTCATATCCATCATCTGTCTGTCACAAATAGAGCTTTCTTTGGGGTGTTGGCCTGCCTCCATATACTAAAGCAAGGGACTTTGCCTACTGTGAAGGTTCTCAGTGACTGAAACTCATCTGGTTTCAGAGGAGGGTCACCCTTCTCTCTTCTAAAGTCAGCTTCTCCCATCCTAAATTTTAATCCCTTAAATGCACCTCATCTAAGATGACCGATGGTGGGAATATCACTCCTTTGGGAGGGAACCCTATTCTCCCCCAGAAGGGTATGGCCCTAAATGATAGTGCCAAAGGCAAAATAAATTACATCAAGACATAATGGCTGAACACCAGTACATTTTTGTATTCCGTCTTAAATTCGGTGAATGGGATGTCAACAGTAGGCAGCAAAAAGTCTGGATCTGCCCTTCTCCATGGTCTCCAGCTAGAATTTAGTGCTGAGGAAGTGTGCATGCAGTTGTCTGTGCCCTATTGCTCTGAGCTCCCAGTCTCAAGTAGGTTTCTGGCCAAAACCTTGTTGAAGCTGCTCACTCCAAGAGCAAACCACGACTGACCTGAATCCCACTGAGGGATTGAGGGGCTAGGCTGTCAGTTGACAAATTCTTTGTGTTTTCAGAGGGAATCACAATTCTGTGAACTCTTTGCCTCTTTGGAAACAATGTTTCTTTTTCATGCATTCAGGTTCACTTTAACCTCCCTTTCCCCAAGAACTAGAGGTGGCCTTTATGGAATAGACAGATTCAGGGTTCGCAGAATAAAATCCCCTTCTCCAGAAGGTTGTGAGCACCCTGGCCTTTGAATATTCTCCAGTGTCCTCTTCCTATGACTCTCTACTTGGTTATCAATGGACTTTAGCTTCATGGGTATCCCTGGAAAAAGGCAAAGTAGCTAAATGATTCCTTCCAACAGGGCCTTTGCACATGCTGTTCCCTCTGCCTGGGACACTATTCCTCCCCATCCCACCACCTACCCCAAATCTAGCAAACCCTATCCCTCTACCCCTCCAGGAAACCTTTCTGAGACCTCACCTCCCAAATGAGCACCTTTTATGCAAGTTTGTTTCTCCTTCCTAAAGCATGCCATACCTGTCTTTACAAACATACCCCTAGCTCAAGTGGGGCAGGAACAACATCTTTCTTGTTCTCTAGTTCGTGGCCCAAATAAATGCACTTAACCAATACTTTCAAATAAAATTATTTTCCCCAACTAATGTGTTATTCTGGCCCAGAAGTTAATTCTGCATTTCTTACTCGATAAATATATATACATAAGTTCATATATATATATACATACATATATGTGTGTGTATATGTATATATCTTTGTTGATTATATATATGTTTTGTGTGTGTGTGTGTGTGTGTGTGTGTGTGTGTGTATATATATATATATGAAGCTTTGAAGTAGCAGGATTTCATTTCTCTAACTGGACATAATTAACATATACTGGGGGTCTTTTCAGCCCCAGAGCTTTCTGTAACACTTAATCCAAGATTTATTTCCCCCCTCAAGCTGGCTCTGTGGCGCAATGGATAGCGCATTGGACTTCTATTTCCTCCCTCAGTCTCCAGCCAAAAGTGACAAAGATTCTTCAGGAAGGTTTTCTATCCTTTAGGCTGCCTCCTCATCTCCTGTACTCCTACTTCACTGTCAAACTTATCTGCATTCAAACCTGTCCTCCATGAAGTCCCCCCGTCTCTATTCAACCACGTGTATCCCCACTGTGCTTTGGACTGGAATCCCATGGCATTTTCTTAAAGATGACATCATATTCTACCACACATAATCATCAGCTAGGTAACTGTCTTAAATCTTTTCTTCATTCCATTAACTTGTGCTGTTGCACTTGAGATGGAAAGCAATGGATAGCTTCAAAAGGGCATGATGTAATGAAAAAGACGACAGCTCTAGAGTAAGACCAACTCAACTTTGTCTGAAACAGACATGCCTTATGACCTTAAAAACATTATGAGGCCTCACAGAGCTGGACTTCATCACCCATTAATTCAAACTATTATTACCTACCTCCCAGAGCTGTGAAGGTTAAATTCAGCTTCCCCCACCCCCCACCGCCCCAGACACAAACTCGCTTCTTGTCCCCCTCTTGTTAATCTCAGCAAGCAAAAGAAAAAGGTCAAGCAAATTGCTTCCATTTTCCTTTTACTGGATGGAATTTCTATGACTTGACTTTTCCCAATTATTTCTCTACATTGAAGGTAAGGACATTCTGTCCCCACGTTGCAATTTTTATTTCCAAATACTAAAATTCTTGCTGATCAAGGAGGTTACCATCAGTACTTGCAGTCAGAGCACATCACTGTAACTAGTATAAAATAGTAAAGTGCCAAATCTGAGCATCCAGGCCATATAGTAGTCTGCTCTTCATGGTGAACTTGACACTGCATTGTAAATAATTGGTGCTTGAAACAGGTTCCATGGCCAGAGCTTTCTATGATTTCCCCGAGGCCATTCTTGTTGTAATTCAGTGAGTAGGTCTAGTCTGTTGGAAAAAACTACTAGGTTTTTTTTGGAAGATGACAAATTATTAAGTTGCAATTTGTGATTATCAGATAAGAAATTCTGTGTTCTGATCAGAAATTCTGTGCAGTTTTATTTTCCTTCTAATATAGATAGATAGATATAGATATATACACACATATATGTATTTTTAATATATATGTGTATATAATATATATTAACATATGTAATATATATATATATATTTACCCCCTAATCCAAACACACAGAAAATTTACCTTTTCATTTCTTGGATGGAGATGATATATAATCCCTTATTCCTCTTTGTTCAGTCTCCAGGCTCTTTGTATCTATTCCATCATGCACAAAAAAAAAAAGCTGTTTCTGGTCATTTTACTCAATCTTTTCTTTTCTCTCTGGCTGGAATTCCATTCCAGCATCAACTATGAAGAGATGCCTAATTTTTACCTTAGTCATTTTAAATTATATTTGAATCAATGCAATTATACATGAGTGAATAAAATAAACTATTCTATCTTCTGCATCTATTCCCACAACATTGTATGCATGTCTTACTGAAAATAGTTCTTATTTTATTATAAATAAAATATTTAGTATAAATTATATTATAAATTAAATATTATTTATAATAATTATATTTATATAATATATAATTATATTATAATTATATTATAATTATATTATAGATTAAATATTATAAATTAAATATTATAAAACATTATAAAATTTTATTATAAAAATATTTATTTTATTATAAATATTATAGTTCTTATTTTATTATAAATATTTTGAACCCAGCTCACCTTCTTCATATTATTTCTTAAAAACTGTATTAAAATAAAAATAAAATAAAATAACTATTGAGTACCCACAATTCCCCCAAAATACTCATCAAGCAACTTCTAAGAGATCACTTAGGAGCTCTTCAATACATATTTTTAACTGAATGAATGTATAGCTGTGCTATCTATAGGGTAGTCACTAGCCACATTGGGCTTATTTAAATTTAAATTAATTGAAATTAAATAAAATGAAAACTTCAGCTCCTGGCCATTCTAGTCCGATTTTAAGTGCTCCATCATCATAAAAGTCTAGCGACTACAATATCAGATAACAGGGCCACGGAACACTTGCATAAGAACAGAAAGTTCTATCCAATTATGGGGTCCAATGAATGAAAGGAGGAAGGAAATGCACAATCCATCAGGAGGGTCCCAAGCAAGGCCCTCTCCACCTCTGACTTCTCACAGGGACTACACCGTATCACAGGAACACTTTCCCTAATTTATAGATCCGCTTCCCCACGTAAGCTTCACAGCTTGGATTATTCAGAAAGAGCTTGGGAGAGCAGCGAACACATCCTGCAAGCACGGCTGCTGCCTTTCCACAGACCCGGCAGCCACATTGTGACAGGAGTGCTTTCCAGATCCAATTTGTCTGAATCCTGTGTGTTAGATTAACAAAGGATGCCTGGCCAGAAATGTCAGTCATCCTCACAAAGAGTTATTTCTGTCTCCGCTCTTCTTCCAGAACTGCAAAGATTGATCGGAGGCTGATAGTCTTTTGTGCATTCCTGCAGGCTGGCAGCGGCTGTTCTCAAAGCAACATCGATACATGTTTTATGAGTCACTTCTTTGTGTAATGTGTGAAGCTAATCATCTTGATGATGACACAAAAAGCATTTGCCTTGAAAGCTCAATTGCAGTGTTCATCCCTCCATTGGGCAAGGAGTGTGGTGTTCCTTGAAATGTCCATCGTATTAAATCTCAATTTTGTAATTCAGCTCCACGATCCAGGAAGGTATGAGCATGAGCACCTTTCATGTTGGGCTCGTGTCTCAGCCTGAGTCATCTAGAAAACAAAAATCGAAGGCTTTATTTGGTAGATGCAAACCCAGGGTAGGGAATGAAGAAAAGTGAGTTCAAAGAAACCTGTGAAACCAGGGGACAACATCATCATTCTGCCTCACTACAAACCTTGAAGATACAGAAAAGCCCGTGATAAAAATCTGTGCTTTGGAGTAGAATATAGGGGAAAAGAAGGAAGGAGACTTATCAACCTACCTCCTTCCCATACTCCATTGTTCCCTTCCATTGACTCATTCATCCCATGGAGAGTGAATACCTCCAGAATTCAGCAGCAGCATGGGATACTGCATCTCAGGCCTACACAAGGTGCTTCATCAGTGACCAGAAGTAGATGGGCATCTCACTGGGCATCACTCTCACAACTAGATGGGCTAGTTGTGTGAGGGATGAGGGCCAGGCAGGCTCAGGGCTTCCAGCCATGTCAGGCACATCTTCAAAGGCTGTGCCCAGAAATGCAGTCTGGGAGGCAGGTGGTGCTTTAGAAGGAAGAAGACAAGCAGTTACAGGAACCCAAAGAAGCATCTAATTTCTTGGTCCAGTATACCTTCTCTCCTTACATACCTTCTGGATTCAACTACAAGACAGTGAAGGATTCTCTAAACCAACAATCACCTGACTTTTTTCACCCAAAAAAAGTCAGAAATGTCTCCCCACTCCAAATCAAAGCATTCTCATGTGATTTGAGAGAACATAGTCATCACAGAGTTTCTCTTAAATAGAATTCTAAATATTGGTTTCTGTAAGAGTTGAGAAGAATAATCCTCACTGAGAGTGTCCTGGCCCTCTAGGCCAGTGAGCTTGAAGTGACTCCACTACTTAAAGATGACAGTGAGGGCTATGGGAAAGAAGAGGTGTTGATGAACTATCAGAGACAGAGGCTGAGGTAATTTCAGCTGACCACTCTTGCCCCATTCTTATAGATTATCTTTTGGTCTTCCCAAAAAAGAAGGGCAGTGTGGAAGAAAAACACCTGCTTTGATCTATATTTAAATCCCAGGTGCATTTCTACTAGCTTGTGACCTTTGGGCAATTACCTCTGGGAGACTAATTTTTCTTCCATAAAGTAATAATAATATGCATCTCAGAGTGAAACTGAAAAGGCTAGTATTCAATGTCTTTACATAGTAGTTTTGGTGGACAGACTGAGTTGGTCCAGATGATCTACTCTTCTTGGTTTTCATGCTCTGACATAAGTCATTCCTTATGACCTTGGGTGAGAACCATTATTTGCTTTTAACTGATAAAATACAACAAAGTTGATAAGATTTCACATCCTTGATAAAATTGCATAAAATAATAAGAATTATCACACTGAGAGTCTCTTCTCCCTGTTGACAGTGAATTGACAAGCTGCCAGGTTGTAAGCTGCACTAAGGAGAGAGCCACATAGCAAAAAATGGAGAGAAAACTCTGGAAGACAGTCAGAAAGACACTGGGGCCTTCATCCAGCAGCCTGCAAGGACTTAAAATCTGCCAGCAACCATGTGAACTTGGAAATGGATCCTTCCTCAGTTGAGCCCCAGATGAGAACTCAGCCCTTTCTGACCCCTAGTTTGAAGCTTTACAGAGGACCCAACAAACCCAGGCTCAGACTCCTGGTCCACAGAAACTGAGGTAATAAATGTGTGTGGTTTTAAGTTTCTAAGTTTGTGTTATTATTGTTATGTAGTAGTAGATACATAACACAGCAGTCTGTCCGCAGATCCTCACCTTGGACTATCCCATCAGGCACCAGGATGGTGAAAGTGAACAATGCCATTGAGACCATTTGTTTGTATTCCTCTTTTAAACATAACAATGGGAGACTTTTAAGTTTTAGGAGACCCCAAAATGTGTATGCATGTGTATACATTTCTGTGCGACCACTTGGGGAGCAATGCAAAAAACACTTCATGTTATTTTTGCAATGCACTGTGCACAGGAGCCACTGTCCTTATATTGATAAATGTTGATATATTGATTGATATATTGATATATAATATATTATTTATTGTCCCTATCACTAGGGACAAGTGCCAGTACCTCATCTCTAGGCTACAAATAAAGCTATTAACTGTGTGTGCGCTCTCTGTGGCCATGCTCTGCCTGCCTCCAGTGCTTTGCGTTAGCATTTTCGCTTTGGCAAGTTCTTGGTCTTGCTCACTGCCCAGTTGCCTTCTTAGGACAATACACAGACTGCTTCTGTCTCTATCGCTCCTCTACTCCCACTGCTGTTCTGCAAGCCCACAGTGTGCAGGGATCTGGACTTCTTGTGCATTCTCCTCAAAATGCCCTCTCCTTGACTACCGTGGTGGGGGACATTCTCATCCTCCTCATAGCCTGGGTGGGAAGAAGGTCAGAGTTCTGTCTGAATGCTTCCCCTTCCTTCTCATATGACCTTTTTCCCATGGTAGTGCACAGTGCCCCTGCTCCCCTTGCATCTCACTTTTAAGTATCTCTTGATCTACAAGAGTTGAAGAGAAATATTCTCTTTTTCTGGCAATATCTCCTCCTTGGAGTAAGGAATCACAGCATGCTCACCAGACAAAGTTTACACCTATGCTTCGTGTATTCAAGGTGGGGTGATACTTTCCAGGTTGTTGATTATTTTCACATAGAACATAACAATTTCACTGGCTTTAGTTTACTACATCTACCTGAAAACAGAGGGAGAATCAAAATTTCAAGTACATTCTGTTTCCTATACCAGGAATGACCAAGTTGATCACAGTTACGATTCATTAAGGGCCTCACGCGGGCCATGAATGTGCTAGGTGTTCAGCGTGCCACACTGCATTTGATTCTTCTTCAACCCAATGAGGCATGTTCTGTTGAATCCTATCTTACAGATAAGGAGGATATTTGGACTTTTGTGAGCCTCAGCTGGTAAATGGTAGAGCTGCTTCAAGTTGGCTTCAAATCTCAAGTTCTTGCTTGGGAGAAAAGGAGATTGGGCTCCAAAAAGAGTCACTGAAGCTCATACAACCTTCATCCTCAATAACCACGGAACTGTTTATGCTACTCTTTCTTGCAATACAGATGTACCATTTTTTCATCAAGTACAAAAATGGTCTCAAAATTGAAACCTATATTTTTACATCAATATATTTCAAAATGTTTACTGATATTTACTGATTTTTCAGATTTTACTGGTATTTCAAGATATTTACTGAAGAAATATTTTTGGTAACTCTTCTAGATTTATAAGTGTTCTATACAAATAAAGATGATAAACACCCCCAAAATTATTATGATCAACTACTCTTGTAATACAAAAGCGCCTAAGGTCCTGTCTCGACACTATTATGCCTGCACCTCTTGTTCTTTTCTTCATCCTTAGCCATTCTTTGAGAAATTTAGATCAGTTTGGACCTTTGAAAGATATGAATCAATAGTAAAAATGTTTACTATCTATAAGCATCTATATTACATAGTTCACTAAATTTTACTAAAACTGGACATCGGTTTCATAGAAAATTTCAAAATTTCCATCAAGCTGTGGTATTACAAGACCTCTCTTGCCATTTATACTGTAAGAACAAAAAGCACATACATCCCCAACCCACTGACTCACTAGATGAAAGGAACAAAGTGCAATTTGCAGGCAGAAGGAGCCCTAGGTGAGTGGACTGGCCGATGTCATGAAACCTCGTGCCTCCTGTAATCTCTGTTCTGCAGCTCCTGGGAGTTACATGCAGTGCAGGGGGTATGTCGACGGATGTCACTGGGACAGACAAGAATGCTGATTATCCATGCTTTCAAGGGCAAAGGAACAACCATGCATTCTTATTTTGCTGTGAAGGAGGTCACAGAAGTTCACCATAGGATTCGGCCCCACTCAGTACAGGAATGGCAGTTTATGAAAGCCAACAGAACCAAATATTGTTCTGACGGAGAGATGCTCCGACCCCGCACAGGGACACTGTCAGTTGCTGAGTGGGAGTGGAATCAGCTCTACTGCTGTACAAGAGAAGGTCTCGCAGTTCTGCCAAAGCCACAACACAGCCGTCAGGTGCCTGTGAGGACTCCCGCCTCAGTACGCATTCTGTGAGCAGAGACATCTAGCCACAACCTCGCTTTGCTTTTCCCTCAGTGAAGAAAGGGCAGCACCAAGAGGACGATTTCCAAGGTCACATATCCAGCTAAAGGCACAGTCAGATACAGAAAAGTAGGTCCCTGCCCTGGAGATTAGAATTGTGATGCCCCAGATTTGGAAGCGGATAGAAAGGAGAGTTTAGCACTAATTAAACAGCTGTGGCCATCACGATAGTGATCAGTGTGCTCTAAAACCTTGCAATCCCTCTACTGGTTGAAAAAGAAAAAAATTCAAGTGCATTACTGATGTATTAGGGAGGAGGGCGGGTGTGAGTTAGAGAACCGTAAAGGGGATTACTATTCCACAGGCAGTGTCTGAAACCCCGTGTGGCCCAGAGGCCTGGCTTGCAGCACACTGTTCCCTGGGTTCTTGCTGACAGAGCAGTAAGTGAGTTCTGAGGGCCTGCGGGTGCCCTGAAGGTGAGTCTTAAATGCACAAACCTGCTCCAAGGAAACGCAGTGACTATGCCCATCACATCTGCAGCTTCTAGGATAATAAGCATGAACTTCAGGGCAGGTCCTCTTACAGAGGACTAATGAGTCCTTGCAAGGCCTCCAAGCACCTATTCCTGTATGCTGAGCAGAGCGAAGCAAGGAAGGAGAGGAAATGGAACTTTCCTGAGGTTTTCCAGTCACCCGGTTATATATATGCCTTTATGGGAAATGCTTCTCCATGCCAAGGTTTCATGCCTGACATCGTTTCCTGTTTTCTATTAGTTTTTATTTTGCATTTGTTTGGATTTTGTTTTTCAGTGTGCTTTGTCTTTCTCCGGCTGAAAGCAGGCAGGCTGGGTAATTACAAGGCGGTAACAGCTTGCAGATTTTAAGGCACTGTCATGGGCAGTATTTTGTGTGGTCTTTACGACAACCATGTGAAGTACGCGTTTTCCTCATGTTCAGCTGAGGAAACCGTCATTCAAAAAGTTTCCCCGATGGGTTCAAGGTCATCCGTCCACCTGGCAACATGCTGGGCTCAAGAACCGGCCACTGACCCCAGATCCCTTGGCCCTTGGCTCCGTAGGGAAATGCTGTTGGTTGGAAGGAGCCGAGGCTCCCCCCGCCTGTTGACCCATCGCTTCTCTAAAGATGTGAGTTTGCCTGTGTGTATGCCCGCCCCGTCCTTCCTTGCAAATTCTTCCCACATTTCACGTTCCATCTGTTTCTGGTTTTCTCCCTGCGACAGTCGAGCCATGTGTCCGACTTAATTAACTGGCTGTGGTCCTCGCCAGTGTGCCATCCATCAGTCGGCGAAGAGGTGTTGAGGGCCCACCACAGACAAGACCCAGAGCGGGCAAAGGGAGGATGAAAGTAAAAACCATTGTTCTGGATTCATGGGGAAGCACTCCGTACTCACAGACACAAGAAACTGCATCGCCTCTGTCCTGGCTAAGGGGATACTGACAGTGGGGGGAAGGTCAAGAAACATGGGAGCCAAAGCAGCGCTCATGGGGGATGTCAGAGAACATCCCCATGATGTGAGGCTGGTGAGAACCAGCCCAGGACAGGAGACCTCCCGTGGAGCACATCTAACTGCCGAGCTCATCGCGTACCCGACTCTTGTCACCGTCCAGCCATCCGCAGTGACTCAGAGCTGCCGTGCGCTCTCAATGCAGCGTGTTTCTCCGTCTCCTTGGCCTCGAATGTCCTTAGAGTTTATCTTCCTGAATAACCCTTTCATTCTTGACAATGGGCCTGTCATTCCCTCTTGAACACCAAGGACTAGGTCAGATGCTATTCCTTCATGTCCCGACACCTTCCTGTGCCCGCTTTCCCTCAAACACAGGCTCCTTATGCCGCATCTGTCATTCTCACCATGGAAATAATCGCAGTTCACTGAAACGTGGATACGCTAACGACATAAGTGAAATAAAACTGACGCTGTTATGTACATGAACAGATCGGATTTGTTAATTCTGAGGATTTCTAATCTATGCTCAGAAGTGATCAAAACTTTCTTATTTTGGCCCTAAAATTACATTGGCTGATTCAGTAAGTTAGAAAACTCTTTCGATATTCTGTGCATCATCTCGTTTAGCATGGAGATTACCTCTTCTCTGAGAGTTCAGTGAAACCTACCTGGAAACAGTGTGAGCCTGGAATCTTCTTGGTAAGAAAAACTTCAATTACTTATTTAATGTAGTAATGGTCATGGGCTTATGCAGATGTCTTCTCTTTTTAAAAATAGATGTATTATATGCAACTAATGAATCATGGAGCATTACATCAAAAACTAATGATGTACTGTATGTTGACTAATTGAATTTCAATAAAATAAAAAGGAAAACAGGTGTATGTTTCATTTCTAGAAGCATACAGGCTTTATCAAAATTTTGAAACTTGTTGGCATAAAGGTTTTCAGAATATATTCTTACGAATTTTAAATCTTTACTATTTCTGTTTTTCTCCCAATTGTTTATTTTTAATAATATCTATCAATGGCGTTTCTCAGTGTTTTCTTACTGTTGCTAAAGGTATGCATATTAGTTTGTACAAAGAACTATACTGTAGTTTTTGTTGATAAACTGTATTTTCTCTATTTTTGAACACAGAAAAGCAAATACATCATACTTTATGGAAAATATTTACGTAGGGAAACTCATGGAAACAGAAGCAGAAGCAGCTTGGGTGAAATACTAGTCAGAGGTCAAGGTTCTGTTCGCCAAAGGATCAAATCCAATTGTGTGTGTGTGTGTGTGTGTGTGTGTGTGTGTGTGTGTCTGTGTAGGGAGAAAGAGATAAAGACTTATTTTTAGGAAATGGCTCACATGATTATGGAGGCTGCCACATCCCCAACTTGAATTTCTAAACTGATATTGGAATCTGTTGGTGAAGTGAAACTGTAATGAGGTGCCCAGACTCCACACCCTCCTCCCAGGGGTCACTGTCCTTCCAGTCCCACTGATCCTCAGCCCCTCCCTCTTTTAAGAGCCAGACCTGAGGACTAACCACCCCGCTTGGGAAAGTCCATCTTTTATGTGAACAGAGGAAGAGATGATGGTCAGAGAAGGACGTAGGGGAGGGGCTGTGGCCACCCAGAACTGACGATGTATGTGTATTAAAGGAATAGCTTTTTCTTTTCTTTTTTCTTTTTTTGACTTTTTATTTTCATTCCTACTTCCCTTATTACTGGTGTTTGTTGTTTTGTTTTCAAAACTCATTTGACCCTGGCAATAATTTGGCCATGTGTGTATGTGATTATCGTAATCCCACACTTGATCCCAATCTTACGAGAAGGTTCTCTTTTGCTCCATGGAGGCAGGGATCGTGTGTACTTTGTGTTGTGTGATATCCTCAGTGCCCAGCAAAATGCCTGGCACGTAGTGGGGATATACTACATCAATTCATTACATAAAACTGAACTGAATTTCCTCAGGAAGTGAGTTCTGACAGACAATAAAAGAATTGCTTTGAAATAGAACATTGAAAGATATTCAAGGGAATATTCTAGGGATAGTTTTAGGAAAAGTAAAAGGCAAAAGGAGCACAAGTAATGCAGGTATTAGTCAGGAAAACCACAAATTGAATCCAAATAAGATTCTATGCCCGGATACTCTTAAAAATGCCAAGATAATTCCAATGTATGAGCCTGGGAAACAGGAAGAGGTGAACACCACAGCACACGGTAAAAGATCCCCACAGTACTGGGGGACTTTTTAAAGCACAGTCCTCCATCAACATATCGAGACCGAAATGGAATAGTTGTATCTACTTCTACTTAATGAGACTTTTAAAAAGGAATAAATCTTGAATTTTCCTTTTTCTTAAGTAACTTAGAAAACCTTTCAAAGTTCTATGTCCTATTGTTTCAGTCCCCAAACTAGCAAAATATTTTCTTTTAAGATTCATTTATTTATTTGAGAGGGGGGAGAGTCTGAGCAAGGAGGGAGAGAAGTCCTCAAGCAGACTCCCCACCAAGCATGGCGCCCAACATAGTGGCTAAATCTCATGACCCTGAGATCACGACCTGAGGGGAAATTAGGAGCCAGACAGTTAACTGACTAAGCCACCAGGTACCCCACCAAACTAGTGAGATATGATTCCAACTCTCTTCCTTATTCAACCATTATTGTTTTGTTCTGTTTCTTTCAAGTTGGCAGTGACTGGATAGGGATGGTTCTAGTCACTTTTTCTAATGTGTTACTGATGGTTCAATAGGAATATTGCTTTACACTTAAGGATAAGTGGTTCCACTTGGACAAATTCAAGTATAATGTAAATAACTATACTTATTTGTAAATAAATAACTATGCCAATTTCTATATTAAATACTAACTGATATGGGGTGCCTAGGTGGTTCTGTTGGTTAAGCATCTTCCTTCAGTTCAGGTCATGATCTCAGGGTTCAGGGATTGAGCCCTACATCAGGCTCCTTGCTCAGCAGAGTCTGCTTCTTCCTCTTCCTCTGCAATCTTTAAAAATAAATAAATAAGTAAAAATATTAACTATAGAGATAATATAGAAATGATCTAGGTTGAGTTGGCAGAAGGGTCCTTGTAAACTGAAAAAGTTGTAGGAAATAACTCTGGATAAGTCATTAAGAATACTTCTTTTGTTTGTCTTAGACCATGTAATTTTCTGTGAACTGGGGGACCTATAATAAATAAGACAAATAGAATTCCTACCTCCAAGGAACTAACATTCTAGTGAAATAGGCTAACTAGAAAATATTAGAGAAGGACACCTGGGTGGCTCACTTGGTTAAGTGTCTGCCTTGGGCTCAGGTCATAATCTTGGTGCCCTCATTAGGCTCCCTACCTTAGCAGGAAGTATGCTTCTCCCTCTACCCCTCCTACCTCTTGTACTCTCTCTCTCTCCTCCTCACCCTGTTCTCTCTCTCTTTCTCTCAAATAAATAAATAAAATCTTTTTAAAAAATAAATTAGAAAAAAAAAATATTAGAAGACAGTCAGTATGGTTGCCACCTATTAAAATGTCCTGTTTCCGGGACACCTGGGTGGATCAGTGGGTTAAGCCTCTGCCCAACAGGTCATGATCCCAGGGTCCTGGGATCGAGCCCCACATCGGGCTTTCTGCTCTGCAGGGAGCCTGCTTCCTCCTCTCTCTCTGTCTGCTTCTCTGCCTACTTGTGATCTCTGTCAGATAAATAAAGAAAAAATCTTAAAAAAAAAAAATGTCCTGTTTCCCTTCTTTGTGGGAATAGTACAGGAAGGATTTTGTGGCCCAGGTGTGTATGAGATCAGGCAGCCCATAGCTGCTGTATGGCCTGTGGTTAATGAAAAGACAGGAATTCAAAAATTCTACCTAAATAAATAGGAGAACAGCTAGTATCCAAGATCGCATGGCTGATCAACTGAGCTGACAGAGGAAATCCCTGAATCCAGATACGCAGTCACCCTGAAATTAAGAAATTTCAGGTGGCACCAGAAGCTCCCACATAACATTTTGTCATCAATCATTGGTCACGGTATATTGCCTACCCATGTTGATATTACTTAGAGTATACTTTCTGTTATTTAAAAATCTTCTTATCACTCTAAGATAATAAACTTTGGGTTTTATGTATAGTATTTGCAGAAGTAAAATAAAAGGGAATTGTTACCCTAGAATAAACCTACCCCAATAAATATTTGGGTTATTCATAAAATGTTACTTGGATTGAGATGCTACTCATATATAACATCAGGATGTTATTCTACAACTAAGCAGATAAAATCTTTTTAAAAAATCAGCAACTAGACACACCCATGAATAAAGGCTATTCTCTCCATTCTGATGTCATTTGATAGCTTTTATTTTAATAATCTAGTAATGTCTGGTTCTTTACAGTGATTTTAACCTCTTTTTCATTCATATTCTTAATTGCTACAGAAAAACCGCTCTTGGGAAAATCATGAAATTATTCATATATTTTTTATTTCATTAATTCTAATATAATTGATGATTGAACTTTCTGTAGATTAAATGAAAATATGAGATAAAATGAATATAAAAAATGGATTCTGAGGCAGACTATTTTTCATTAATATTTAATTGGTTGCAAATTTTGCTATCTCAAAAAGTTTCTGCTCTCTGCTTCATTAAACAAGTTCTGTCATTATTCGGTGTAATTATAGCTTTGGGGAAAATTTCCCAATAAAAGCTTAGAAGAGAAAAAAGGAAGCATAACAATTAATGATAAAAGCTTAGTTAATAGTTCTCAGTTTCCAGATTTTCTCAGAGTTCTGATCAGTGTGATTTCCGGCGACCTATATGGGTGGGTTAGATGAATGTTCATAATTGATTTAGACAAGAGGGAGGGTGTCAGGAAAGCAAACAGATTTTTCACCACTTAATAATTTCCCTATATGTCTGAGCATTTCCTGAATTCTAGGGTTCACTCAGTTATTTAATATATACTACATATATGGAAAACATCTGCAGATTCTCTGCTCTTGCCAATTCCCCAAATGTTTGCTCAAAGTCCCAGTATGAAGCATTCTAGATTCATTTGAGAAACACTCACTTTTGGTCCATTTAGATCCAATTTTATTTAAGTAGTTGAATTCCTGACATTATTACTTCCTGTCTGTATGGTTCCCAACTGTGGATCAGTGATTTGAATTCTATTATGCATAAACCCTAATGTGTTTGCAAAGGCCAATTTGTCCTCTCCACCTTTTAGAATGTGTCTTTCTTCTGTGTTTTCTTATATATTGAGTGCAGGGTATGACCTAAAGATGTACCAGCTCATGCAAATATCTTCCTAGAGCTCCTGTGTTCTGCCCCATGATATGCCACCACCAATATTAGATTTCCCACTTCGGGAATTGATTCAAAACTGTATTATATTATCTGGCATATGGGAAAAATTTAATACCATTTTGTTAAACCAATGCTTCTCACCCGTTTGGGCAAAGAAGACAGGTCAAATTCTTGTCCATTTCTGATTTTGATTTTGAAGAATAAGTCCATGTAATTTCTTTGCAAGTCCCATTGAACCACAAAACACAAGGCACTTTGCATTCTTGATCAAAGTTATTTCAATTCCCACAGCAAAGTTCTGAAGTAGATAGCATGGGATCATTTTAAAGATGAAGAAGTTAAGACTTGCAAAGATTAGTTGGTTTTCCACACTTTGTCCTAGCAAAGTGAAACACTAAATGAAGACTTCTGTCCCGTATTTTGAAATACTTTCCATCCTGAACAGATATTACCCAAATGCTATAACAACCTCTTGCTTAGCGTGGGTATATAAAGGCTCCACTAGAGAAGAAAACCTCTCTCAAATCAGTCTTAGGCCATTAATAGAGAAAAATGCCAAAAGGCTCAGCCACTACATAATTAAAACTTCCCATTTTTGTCAGCTGCCAAGCTTCTAGAAAGATCCCACAACTAGTCTCTTCTTTCACTTAAGACCCTGAAAACTCTTAGTAGAGGTGAAAAATGGGAATCTGTGGGAAGGAGTGAATTAGGTGATGACCCCTAACACTCAGGGTAGATCTGAACAAGCACACTCAGAGGACTGGCTTAGCCCATTCACCTGCTCACTGCACAGATGTCAACCGAACCTAGTCTCCATTTCTAACATCATATGCTATGGACATGAACATATAGCTGAAAACGAAATGAGAGGTTCATATATAAATTACCGATGATAAAACAATACAGCATGATTACCCTCTAAAGAGATCAAATTTGGTTCATCACCTATTTTTAGAAATAATCTTTTATCAAAGCATAACTATTGACGTTCCTTCACCCTATTTTCTGTGGCTGCTTTCACTGCACAGTAGCAGAGTTGAATAATTGTAACAGCAATCATGTGGCCTGCAAAGCCTAAAATGCTTAATATCTGGACCTTTATGGAAAACATTTGCCTATCCCCGTCCCAGGCTAAGAGCCTTACATTACAGCAACACCAAGTTCTGAGCTCTTTTCAGAATCCACATGTAATCCCAAGTCGTTTACAGTGTTTCCCTCTGCTTACGTATCACTTAAGATTAAGTTCAATTGTAATTAACAAATCCCACAGGAATATAAACGGTGAAAAGATTGGAGTTTTTTTTCTTTCCTTCACAGAAAATCTGAGAAAGTCCACATCATTCAATTTGTTCCAAGAAGTCTTGCAGGGCCTTAAGCATTTTTTAACTTTCCACTCTAACGTCGATGGATATGATCCTCAACCTCAGGGTCTAAGATGGTGTCCAAGACTCTAGCTGTCACTTCTAACAGACTAGAAGAATAAATAAATAAAAGAATAAATGAAAAAGGAAAAGCACACAACTGATTTTTTTTTAAGATTTTATTTATTTGTTTGACAGACAGAGCTCACAAGTAGACAGAGAGGCAGGCAGAGAGAGGAAGGTGGAAGCAGGCTCCCTGCTGAGCAGAGTGCCCAATGCAGGGCTCTATCCCTGGACCGTGGGACCATGCCCCAAGCTAAAGGCAGAGACTTTAACCCACTGAGCCACCCAGGCATCCCACACACAACTAATTTTAAGGAATTTCTTGAAAGTTTCTTGAAATTTTAGACTTTTGTGTGTAAGAAATGAGCTTCCACTATGTTGAGTGTGTAGGTTTTAGGGTATATTACATTTCCCATGGTGCATTATAATATTACAATATTAAGGTTTTGTGTTCAATACTAATGAGAAGACTATGTCAATTTTTTTTTAAGATTTTATTTATTTATTTGACAGACAGAGATCACAAGTAGGCAGAGAGGCAGGTAGGGAGAGAGAGAGAGGAGGAAGCAGGCTCCCCGCTAAGCAGAAAACCCGATGCAGGGCTCGATCCCAGGACCCTGGGATCATGACCTGAGCAGAAGGCAGAGGCTTAACCCACTGCGCCACCCAGGCTCCCAACTATGTCAATTTCTTATTCAATCTCTGTGTCCTCAATATCTGTCACATTACCTGGCACCATGGTACATGCTGAATACATGCAAGTGAATTGTTACTGAGCAATAGAACCACACAGGGAACACAGAGAAAGCAGTGTTTCATTTAAACACTATGGGACATCATATTTATTTTTCAATCCAGGGCCATGGTATAATACTACATGAAGCACAAATATTCCATTGGATAAATTTTCTAGTTAATCTCACATGGAATTTTTTGTTCTGTCCCACAATGTACCTTCAAATAACGTTGTCTGTGCTGCCTTGATAGACACGTCGTATATTTAAGAGGAGGCCCTGGACTCTGGGAGAATTTATGAAGAGTGACCTCAAGGAGTGAGATCAATTTACAAGCAATATCAGGCTCTCGTTCAGACCCCAAAATGGTGATCGCATGGAGAACAGAAAGGCTTTCTTCAAGCTGTCATTTTAAAATATCCACACTCTACTCTGGTGACAGCCAGAGCCTTTCCCACCAACATGGAAACTCGTGGTGTTGATAATTCTTAGTGACAAGGTCAGTTTCCAAACAGAACTTTTTCTTCATAAATGGAAGAAACTTAGATGAAAATTTGGCATGACCTGCCACCCTCCTCACTTTTGTCTATCCCTTCTCTTCTAGCAAAACTTGCCTGCCCTTGCACTTAACCTGAGCAGATACTAGCATTCTTCTTAGGAGATGGTACTAGGTTCATATGCATTTTTAAATAATTGTCTCTCCTAGAATTTATGCATCTTGAGGATTGACACTTCTTTCTTATTTCAAGCTCTTAATTTTCCCCAATCTCTTGCCCAGTGCCTCACATATAGTGGCAAATATGAGACTTGGTTTGAGGCAGAATGAACTAGTTGGAGGAGAAGAAAACTATATCTAGTAATGAGCTTGGAAGAAAAACAAATTAAAAATTTTTAAAATTGAGAAAAAAGTCAGTCTTGGAGTTGCAATATTGTGAAAAAGTTTCTGGGCTAGGGGCAAGAGGTTTGCATGTTCGTTCCAGCTTGGCCACCAACCATGTGATCCTGAGCATGCCAGCTGACATGTCTGTGTCTCAGAGTCCTCATCCTTATAGTGATAGTACCAAAAGAAATAAATTCTGCGGGCCTCTCATGGCCCACATCCCCATTCTAGAGAAAAAGAGGCTACAATTTAAAGTAATAGAGCCATCTACCAGTGATATGACTTGTTTTATATTGTTAATTGTTTTATTTTATCTCATTTTATCTATCAGAGACAAATATGAGTCTCCTGAAATAAAACAAACCATCCATGAGTTCTGAAGGGCATCCCACCCTTGTCCTCCCAGAGGAAAGTGGACAGCCTTTTTTCATTCCAACTTAGATTTTCAGTGGTCATGCAGATAATGTGGAAGATAGAGCCCAGGAAGGCCGCCATGGAGGAACCGTGTTCACCTCACTGAGACACAACCAAGCCTTTGTTCTCCTGTAATATTCTGCCCGGCAAACAAAATCTCTTAGTAGATGGCACCAGCATAGCTTCGCTATTCCTGCCCAACATTCTTGGAGAAAGTAGAGCTTGTCTGAGAAATCCTTCATCTTTCAGGAGGAGAAAAAGGAAGGCTTTGCCAAGCCTGGTGTGGACACCCCAAGACTAGAAAGGACACTGTGACTGTCAGTTTCATGGCAGCGGGATCCACATTCCCTTTGGCTTGGCCTTAATTGTTGCTGGAGACGCCCAGTTTGGTGTGGAGGCACAAGGGTTATGTGACTTACATGAGAAACTGAGGGGCAGAGACATTGCCACAGCATCGACAAGCAGCTCTAGTTTGGACACTGCTGTCATGCGACAGATGGCTGGAAGGCTTAGGTGCAGTGTCAGACCATGAGGCTCTCTGCCCATTGGGGCAGTCCTTTCCAGACTCTGGGTCTGAGCTTATGAAAAATCAAAAGTACCTGAGCCCATGGTGTTGGGTTTGAGACCATTCCTCTTGGCCACCAGGTCCTCCTGTTGTCCCTCAAACACAGCAGACACACTCTTGTCTTGGGGCTTTTCCTCTGTTATTTCTTCCCTCAGAGATGCTTTCCCATAAATCCCACTTGCTAATCCTCCACCATATTTGAGACTTGGTGAAACCTCCCACACAAGGTCTACCAGGACCACACTGTGAACTCCCACAGTCTGCCTCTGTCCCCAGCAAACCCCATTCCCACTCTTCTTGATCCAGGTCCACTTCTTTTTGATATGGAACTTACCAATCTCGATGAACCATATTATTTGGTTCAAAGTATCTAGCCTTGTCAACCCCATACTCCAGAGGGGTGCTCCTTGGGGGCAGGAATCCTTACTCTGCTCACAAGTGTGCCCCAAGTGCCCAGAACAGTGACTGCCAAAATGCAGGCCCTCACTCGGTGTCTGTTGACTGACTAAATGGGCTTATTGGGAAGTTCCACCAGTTTTAATTTGCTTTTGAAAACACAACACTTTGAGAATGCCTGTGATAGATCCTAAGGACTGTGTGATGTAGCACACACAACAGACAAACCCACAGTGCTCTGTGTACTTCTCAGAAAAGAAAACTAACGTTCATATAGCTGATGGCAAGAGGTACCCTTAGAGGACAACCCTCTGAGGTCAGGAGTATTATTCTCTGCATTTTATAGACAGAGTAACTGAAGCCCCAGAGGGATTGATCAACCTGCCCCCAGTATGTCTGAGGCACTGTTTTAAATGATTGATATATTTGCATTAACTTCTTTAATCCTACATCAGCCCTGCAGCAGGTCACATTAGAACTCCCTTTCAGGGGGCACCAGGGTGGCTCAGTCAGTTCTTGGTCTCTGCTCAGGTCATGATGTCAGGGTCATGAGATCGAGCCCCATATTGTCCTCTGTGCTCAGTGGGGCGTCTGCTTGAAGATCTTGTCACTCTGTCCCTGTCCTTCCCCAGTTCATGCTCTTTTGCATGCTCTCTCTCTCTCAAATTAATAGATAGATAGATAATAGATGATAGATAGATAGATAGATAGATAGATAGATAGATAGATAGATAGATGATAGATAGATAAAAGAAGAAG
Organism: Mustela putorius furo; assembly: GCF_011764305.1. Classification (NCBI taxonomy): domain Eukaryota; kingdom Metazoa; phylum Chordata; class Mammalia; order Carnivora; family Mustelidae; genus Mustela; species Mustela putorius. Next base: position 3,744,103 of record NW_025421485.1, read on the forward strand.
AAGAACTCATTTCATCAATGAGGAAGTTGAGGCACATGCTCCCATGGACAGAAGGTGTCAAGCTGTCCCTTCTGGATCTCTGCTGGTTCCTCTGTCACACAGCCTCTCTAATTATTGCACCAGGATATTTCCTGGGACTTCCTTCAAAAAGTGTCTATATGCTGAAAATTCTAGAAAAAGGTTTCTAACATTTTTAGTATTCTCATTGCCCGCTTTTCTCTGTTTAACTTTGACATTTACCCAAAGTTCTCATTTTGATGTGTAATCTGATCATTCAGAGGATTCATATTCACATGTCCGTCCTCTCTTTTTGCCGTTTCCATTTGGGGAGATCTGCCGCTCTGTGGGTGACACGGTGAGTGTAGCTGTAACCACCACACGGTGAGCAAGCAATAGGAAAGGTCGACAGCCACAAAAGCTCCCCTCCTCACCAAAAGCAGGACTGGCTCAGCAGCTCTGCTGCTGCTCAGAGAATGAGCAGCTGTACAGCAGATCAAAAGGAGGGACTGCTTCCTTCTTCTGCCTACCTCTCACCACCAGGGTTAGTCAATGCCCAGACTCACCACAGTTCTGAGCAGAGCTAACCTAGAACACACTCTGTTTATTAAGTGTGATCAGTTGGATCAGCCTCTCTGAGGAGCGGTTTGGGTCATTCTGTGCTCGGAATGACTAAGAGAGGTAAGACGAAAGACGAAGGATGAGGTTATTTGGGGTCTAGCGACCTGATGGGGCCCCCAGACCAGTGAATGTTTCTCAAACTACTGTATAAAAGGCAGTTTTGTTTTTCCTCAATCTTTAGAAGACCAAAATTTGTGAAATATATTCCAAATGAATTAACAGGAAAAAAAGAGAGAAGAGATGAAAATAAATACAAAATAAAAAGCACAAATTGTATTATTACTGTATCACATTAGATTAATATGTAATTAATACTTTAGATTAGAATAGTATCATTGGATTATAAGATAGTTTTGTGGGATGCTTGGGTGTCTCAGTCAGTTAAGCATCTGCCTTCGGTTCATGTCATGATCCTGGGGTCCTGGGATCAAGTGCCACATCAAGCTTCTTGCTTGCTAAGGAGCCTGCTTCTCTCTCTCTCTCTCTCTCTCTCTCTCACAAATAAATAAATGAAATATTTAAAAATTTTTCTCTTTAAGTTTGCTATTGAAAGTTTCTAAGAGCTTACTCTCCATTTTCGTACTTTAACATTGCAGATGATTACCAAGTAGTCCCACAGGCCACATTTCAGATGGCAGTGTTCTAGACCAGGCTAGGGAGTCCAAGACCCACCCACCCTGGGTAGCAATGGAGAAAGGGTCTGTGAAGGATAGGTTCAGCCTAAAGAACAAATACAGAACCCAGCATGAAAGGGGCACAAAAGCGGTAATTCAGCCCAGTGATAGTAGCAAGAGGGAAGCCCATCCAAGCCCTGTGAAGCAACATACAAATGAGCAGAAGACAAAGAGAAGAAAGAGATGGGGTAATGGTGGGAGCATGGCAGTGTGCCCCCAACAGCTGAACACTATTTCAGCATCCAGTCAGCTCATTTGTCACTTATATGTTTAATATTCAATTGGAACACGGTTATTAAGAGCTCATTAGACAGTGAGCCACATGAGATCAGGAGCAGAGTTCTCTTCCCTCCACGTCTCCTGTGGAAGGTCAGGACACTGGTTACCTGTGGTTATGCGTGTAATCCTAGTTTAACCCACCCCCATTTATGCAGGAAGCTAGGAGAGTAGGACACCCATTTTGGAGAGATCAGTCACATTATATCTCACTTGATGATTCTGCCCAATAGGACCACACCGTCTCCAAATGCAGTTCCGAGTGAATTGGTCTAAGAGATCACTTTCTCACCGATCGTCTCAGTGTGCACACTGGTGGTCTGCCGCGGATGCCGTGGTCCCACCATCGCTCCTCCACATTCCACCTCCAGCGGTTACTGCTGGGTTTGCAGGAACTCTTCAAGTAGCAAGAAAATGTTGTTTTCCTCCAGGAATTACAACTTTTGTGGCTTTTTAGATGAGTTTCATTCTCTGCAGCGTGAAGAACTTGTATTTTTCCCAGGGATTTCACCAGTGAACGCATGAAGGCTATCAACTATGCACAGTTTTGATTTGTCAGAATCAGCAAGAGAACCCATGTTTTTAAGCCTTCTCCCATTACTGGGTTCATTAGCCATCTCCTCTCAGCAGCCTGTGGAGAGTGGGAAGCCTGCCTTCTGCCTTCTGTTTTATCCCAAGAACCTGACTTCCAGCCCCAAACTCCCTCAGTCATGCATTTCAGCAAACATTGGAGGTTTCATTATAAAAAAGCTCCTGCATGACCTGATAGGCAAGAAGTCCAAGGTGAACAGATAGATTAAGCTTTACAGCATATAAACTCTCCTGAATACAATTGGTTAAGAGAACCGATGCTGATATCACAAGGAATCTTCTCAAAGGGACTGTCCTCAATGCCATCACTATACCCATTTATGTGTATTGTCCTTTGTCTATTCATTTGAAAACCTCCTCTCTGAAGAGATCTGCTTAATAACAGCCAAGTGCTGATTACTTGACGAATCATCAGGAGGTCATATCTTGATCTTGGCAAACTAAGCAATAGAAAAAAAATGAATTTAAAGAAGTTTTAGGGCAGTTGTTCTCAGCTGAGAGTGATATTATCTCCTCCCCCTCCCACCACTCCCAACTCCAATGCTTCTTCCCTCCAGAGACATTGAGCAATATCTGAAAACCTTTTTTATTTTCATGGCTGGGAGTGGGGGTGGTGCTACTGGCATCCAGAAGGTAAGGGTCATGGCCATAGATGCTGTTAGCAAAGAGCCCCCACCACAAAATGTTATCCAGTCTGTATTGTCAGTGGTGCTGAATTTGAGAATCCATGCTCTGGGATCATACCCTGATGAGCAAATAATTAATAATTGTGATTTAGATTAGTTTCATACTTCCCTTAGGTAGACCAGTTCTCTTCTCTACATTTTTCTCAGCAAAAAATGTGCCGTTGCTGACTTTGCTTTGATAAGTAGAAAACTAGCACTACCTTGGGAAATAAACGTTGAGGCAATTGACTTTTAGAAAAAATGTGCAATTGTTTAACCTTTGTGGGCACATCTCTCTCTTTGGCAACCACTGCTGGACTGGGAGCCACCATTCCTCTCCCTCCTCTCTCGTCCGCCAGCAGATGTTTCTGCCCTGCAGTGTGATCCTGGTGAAAGTCCATAATTCTGCCATTCTGAGACCTTTCAAGAATGGCACCTGTGTGCTGTGGCAAAATCACAGCCAATGGGACTTATCAGAGAGGCGATTATTGCTAACTGAAGAGTGGCATGTGGTCCATTCCTCCCCGAGCATCTAGCCCAGGCTCTTCTGACTTTAATGTGCAGATGAAGCCCCTGGTAGTAGGGGTGGGAGGTCTTGATAAAATACAGTAGGTCCTGGGTATGCCCCAAGATTCCTCATTTCTAACAAGACCTTGGATGGTACCAAAGTTGCCTGCCCAAGGTTCATGCCTTCAGTAGTGAGTTTCTGGGGTACTGCCCATGGTCCTGCTCATGCTCCTGTTTCAAGCTGGTCCGTATTATGCAGAAACATGGCTTACCTTGCTAAGGAAGCCAAGAAGACCATACAGATTCATAGAAAAGGAATGTATTTTGGATTGTGAAAAGCATGTATTTAAGCCTGGATCTTCCTCATAATGGTTTTGTGACCTTAGACAAAGTAGCCAGGGTTTCTGATATCAGTTTTGTCATCTTAGTATGGATATAATTATTATTTCACAAGACTGTTGGCAAGAATTAAATGGAATTACTGGACCTCAACCCCTCATCCAAAATACTTAGGGCCAAATGTGTTGTGAAATCCAGAATATTTTTAGATTTTAAAAGAAGGAGTATGAGGCACATGAATGTATTGTGTGAATGTATGAGGCTGCCCCTCATAACCCTTAGTTATGGGCAGTAACCCATAACTAAGTACGCTAATAGTTAATGCAACAAAATATGCAAATGCTATACCAAATAGGAGGACTTAGGAGTATAAATACCTAATGTTCACATCAGGTGTGCTTCCAAATATGGTCAGATCAGATATGAGTTACAAAAAAACTCTTTCCTTTTTCAGATATGTTGGATTTTGAAATGATAGTTAAAGAGACTGTGGACCTGTGCCTAACTTGCGAGCACAATCCTCTTTCTGCTGGAAGAGCGTGACACACTTCTTCCCTACACTTTGTAGGCTGTGAAGGCAAAGCCTTTGAGACTGGGACCAGACATGGGGTGGTGCCAGACCCAGGGTCTGAGAGAACAAAGGCAAGGGGAAAGCCCACTAACTAGGGCCAGACAGTGTTCAAGGTCAAACTTACCCCAGCACCTGGAGTATCACGCTATTGAATTCTGACAGCATTCTTTAAGTCATGCCCACACCCTCACCCTCACCCCTTCACACCTACATCCCCACAGCCACCTTCTCACACTCATACTCTCACACATATACACTTACACACACACACACATACACACACACTCTCACGCATATATATATATACACACATTTTCCCATTCACACGTGCTCTTAAGACCGTCAGGATCTAGGGATAAATCCAGAACTTGGGGCCGGGGGGGGGGGGGGAGTTGGAAGCAAGAAGCCAGATAAGTTCTAAGGAAAACACACCTCAATACACCCTTCAGCTCATAACACTGGATGAGAATCTCTCCTCGGAGGGCTCTTCATTACATTTCTTGAAAATATACTTGGGAACACAGGCCCCAACGGGAAGGACAAGTCATTTCCTTCCTCTAAGTCACATAGAAAGTTAGATGTTTAAAGGTGCAGCACCTTTATTTCTCTCTCTCTTTCTCTCTTTCTTTCTCTCTTTCTTTCTTTCTTTCATGATCTTATAATTGCAGTTCTTTGTGCAAGATTTAGAGATGACAACTTGGCATAGCACTGAAAACAAAAAACATAGTCTCATAGCCCAGACTATGCCATTTCTCTCATTTTTTAAAACCCAAGCTTCATAACCATATTCAAAGGAAGTGTAAGCGAGATGTGGGAGCACCTCCATTCTGTGGCTTTAGTGACATGAAGCATGCATGGCCAGGAGACACCCCACGAGAGACCATGAGAGGGGAAGGCCTTTGACACATCCTGAAAAGCTGGCTGGGATGTCACAATCTAACATCTAACTCACGATCTAACACGAACTGCTGGTTCTCACCCTGCAGTGCCATGTATTCTTCAGTGAAAATAGGACTCTGAGATTATCGTCGCGGTGACTGGAAGACTGCATTCGCAGAGGCAGTTTGAGCACCGTGGATGTGAGCTTGGTCTCTGAGCCAGCCCATCTGTCTTCAATGCTTAACTCCACTGCTTGCTGATGATGTGACCTTTCTGTAACTCTTCCAGCAATCTGAGGTCACATCTCTTCACATGTGAAAGAAGGAGAATAGGTCTTACTTTATAAGATGGCTGTGAACATTGCATGAATTAATAGACATAACATCTGAGAAAGAGCCGGTATGTCTGTGTATGTTGCTATGGCTTTATTAATCAAGCTCCTGTTTCTAGACTGAGTTGACTGGCAAGTTGGCCCTACTTACTAAGATCCCCCACAGGAGAGTAGCTCTTCCAGGCACAGAGGGACCTCTGCCAGGGGGCACAACCATCCTTCCCTGGAGCTCTGTTCCAGAGCTGTGAGAAGGTCCTCAGAGGACAGAATTACCTACTTAGCCCCAGGTAATGTGTGAGGCTCTTGACGTATTTCATCTCACAAGGTAGACATTAGCTATCTCCATTTCACAGATGAGAAAACATGCTCAGTGAATCCAAGAGACTTGCAATCCACACAACAGTTCAGTGGTGAAGCCACACTGGGAAACCATGTCTACAGAGTTTT